>NC_056498.1:33082281-33095642 GCF_014905685.2 Nematolebias whitei
CTCCCATCACAACTTCTCGTTAACTCTGTTCCTGTGTCAAATAAGCACGAGATCCTGAACTGTTACAACAAACATTTTGTTGCTTCTAGTTCTTTGAAACAGTTACTAATGGAAGATCAGCCACTTCACTTAATAATCAAACTTCTACAAGTCATTCCTCAGTTAATCACACCTTCTCTTTTTCTCCGTTCTCAGTCAGTGAGGTCAATTAACTTAAAAGATCTTGATTCTAAAAAATCTGCAGGTCCAGATGAACTTCCACCTTATTTCTTAAGGCTGGCTGCTCATATCATCACAGTCCCTGTGACCCACATCTTCAATCTCTCCATAAGACAAAACTCCATCCCAGACACTTGGAAAACAGCCTTTGTTCTTCCGTTGCTGAAGGGAGGTGACCCCACCTCACTGAACAACTATCGACCAATCTCTAAACTCTGCATTTTAGCCAAGGATCTAGAAAAACTGATAAACTCTCAAATCAAAAATTACCTGGACTCATTTAACATCTTACCTCCACATCAATCTGGTTTCAGGAAACAACACAGCACAACCACTGCTTCACTGAAGGTTCTTAATGACGTTGTTGAAGCACTGGATGCTAAGGATTATTGTGCTGCACTTTTCTTAGACCTGTCTAAAGCTTTTGACACTGTGGATCAGAACATCTTGTGTCATAAACCCTCAAAAATTGCCAACATTTTTCAGTCAGGTAAGGACCGTTTCTTTTTTTTTTTAGCTGAAACGTTTCACCTTCGATCCGGAAGGTTTCATCAGTCAAGGAAACACACAACAAAACTGATTCTTCCTCCAACAGCTTACTCCAAAGTGGAACAAACCAGTTCTGCTTGTGATTAGATGGTCTCTTTGGTACGCCCCTCCTCCATTGCCGGCCCGCTTCCTTGTTGACAGTCTTGTCAAACTGGTCGAAAACAACAAAGTCCATGCTCAATAATCCAGGTATACAATCCAACATTTTTTTTTATTGAGCATGGACTTTGTTGCTCTCAGAAATTGGTTTCTCAGATCACACCATTGGTTGGTTCTCTAACTATCTCTCAGATCGGAGGCAATATGTTCAACATAATGGTACTTCCTCCAGTTATTTAACAGTCAACAATGGTGTACCACAAGGCTCCGTCTTAGAACCCACCCTCTTTACAATCTACATAGGTAATGTAGGTCAAAGCATTCTTGATGCATCCTTACATTTCTATGCTGATGACACAGTTGTTTATTGTCGAGCTAAAACTGTTGCTAAGGCTTTCCAGCTTTTGCAATCCGCATTTAACATCATCCAGACTGATTTGTTCCACCTCAAACTTGTCTTAAATGCAGATAAAACCAAAGGGATGCTTTTTTCAATAGGAAGTCAGTCCCAGCAGTTCTTCCTCCGATTTTGTGCTCAAATGGTGTCCCCATTGAGTTTGTTGATTCCTATAAATATCTGAGTATCTTGGTTAACTCGCATCTCTCGTTTAAGCTCCATGTGGAAAACCTACTCAAGAAACTGAAAGTTAAACTGGGTTTCTTTTTCAAAAACAGATCCTGTCTAACCCTGAATGCTAGAAAACACCTTGTATCTGTGACTTTCCTTCCCTCCATTGATTACGGTGACATTATTTACATGAACGCTCATACGAGCACCCTGCAGATGTTGGATGCTGTCTATCATGGTGCACTAAGATTCATAACTGGCTGTGATTATCGTACCCACCACTGCACCCTGTATTCGCTGGTTAACTGGACATCATTAACTTCACGCAGACTCTCTCACTGGTACATTTTCATCTTTAAATCACTTCTTGGTCTGCTGCCTTCATACATCTCCTCCTACGTCTCTGTGTGAGTGCAGCTACAGCGTGCGCTCTCAGGACATTATTACCTGCAGTGTTCCCTCAGTGAGGACTGAACTAGGCAAAAGGGCCTTCTCCTACTCTGCTCCCGTTTCCTGGAATATCTTACTAAAAGATCTGAAGCTCTCGACCTTGACCTCTCCCAAGTGGCTTTAAGAACCTGTTGGACTCCTGGCAGGGACCAATGCAGACATGTTCCTGTTTTTAGTTTTCTACATTCGCCTTATATTCTAGCTGTTTTTGCTACTTTTTAGCCACCTTATTTTAATTTGTAAAAAAAAATAATAACCTGTACGCCTCTTTTATGATTGTCCATTGTTGTCATCATTCTTTGTTGAAATCAGGTCTCTCTTGTAAAGGAGTCCTCGAGGCTCAATGGGATTAACCTGTCTAAATAAAGGTTGAATGAATGAAAAAAACAACACTATTTTATAAACATTTTTGATGCCTTAATTTTCTCATTACACAGTTTGCAATTTTATTATTTTAAAAGCATGAGCCATAGCAACATGTTGCACCTCCAGGACATTCAGGAGTCAGGCGCAGCAGGAATTATTTTTATTTCTGCAAAAATGTTTGTTTAAAGCAGAATAAAAATTGTGCAAATAATAATGCCCATGTGAACCAGAAGATTGGAGCTATTCTAAGACAACAAAATGTTCCATTTAAGACAAAACAATTGTTTCAAAGCAAATGTTCACTTTTGCACAGCTCTGCGGGGGCTTTTTGTATGGGGTGCCGTTTGTAAAGTTACACAGTCAAAAATTAACAGCAATATTTTAATTTATTTGGCCTTCAATAAGAAAAAATATATATTTTTCAGTCATATTTTCACCATGTTATTCATACATTTATTAATGTCATAGTTTCCAACTAAATATTTAATTTCCAAACTAAATATTTAGCTTGCAAGTTAAATATTTAGTTAGTAAACTAAATATTTAGTTTGTAAACTAAATATTTAGGTGTAAATTAAATATTTAATTTCAATGCTAAATATTTATTTTCAAAACTAAACATTTAATTTCCAAACTAAATATTTATTGTCCAAGGTAAATATTTAAGTTCCAATCTCAACATTTAAATTCTAAGTTGAACATTTAGCCAAAATGGGAAAGCTGTGTGCAAAAAAAAAAAAAAAAAAGATGCTTCTGATCAAATGTATCGATGAACTGATCAGCATCAATGTGAGCGCCTCTTAAGACATCTGGAGTTTTGTCTGTTTGCTGTTCAGGAGCAGACAGTTGTAGTGAGTCACGTGAGGTACGTGTCACTTGTTGTATGACAAATATATGAATTATATATGCATACAATATTCACGAGTTCTTCATTTTTCTGACTGTAAATGTCGTGCATTGAATTTAACAGAAATGTAACGAGAGACGTTGTTTATCTTTGACCCATCAAATGAATGGAATCATTTATTTTCAGAATCAAAGTTTAACATCAAACATTTACATTAATTTGGCAAAATATGAAAATAATAACAGACAGTTTCACAGAAAATGAACTTCAAATCACTCGGCGGTGATTTGAGGACTTTGCTTAAGATATTTCTAAAATATCTGTACTGATTTATGAGAGAGAAGAGTTTAAGATTAAATTGAGATTTATCTTACAGAGGAAATGTGTGAGGGAATTTAATCTGTTTGACCAGAAGTTGCACGCTCCGTCAGATCTCCAGCCTGTCCACGGTACACTTTAGTCGAAGAAGAGGCCGTTACCTGGTTGATGATAGATCAGCTCAGTAAGAATCCTTTTCAACTGATATCAGCGTCTCCGTTGAAAACAGCTAAAATCCTCGAAGAGTCGTGCGTGGTTAGTTCAAAACAGAATTATAATCCCAAAACCTCTGGATTCTTCATTGCTCTGAAGCTTTCAGAGCCGACTGCATTCTCAATCTTGGAACTCTCACATTCTCCAGAACTCTCATATGTTGTCAGCTCTCATTCTAACTTGAACTGGGCAGTTGTCACATTTTAAATGAGTTTACTTCCTGTTCAGTTTAGAGCTTTCTGATTCGTGGAAGGACCAGAAAGAGGTGTGTTTTTGACGTAAGGTGTTTATCAACAGTCGAGGTCAGAGAATGAAACTTGTTTAACATACAGAAAAGATTATTGCAGAAGCAGCAGACTTTCTGGAGTCTACTCTTGGTAATCTTCTGAAAAAGTTTAAACATGACATTTCTTCTTCAGTAAACATTTTAGTTGACCGAAAACCAACCTTTAACATACTTACGACAGCTTGCTCATTTCAGACAGAAAATCAAGAAAGGCATATTCAGGTGATTTCTTCTCTGAATGAGGAACAAAAATCATTACTTACTGTTTATGTAAAATAAAAATTAGTAGTTCTTTTCAACCTGTAAAGCATTGAGTGAACTAACACAATTTGATTATCAAAACATTTGTAAGACAGTAATGATTATAAAGAATTGTCTTTTCTGCTTGATTAATTCAAGAAAGAAAGTTCATCAGATGGTTCAGACTTATTCAGATCAATGAAAATAACAGTCTCTGTCCATCTGGTATATTTGAGGTCATCTGGTTCACTACACAGTCGTCAATTAAACACCGAGGCAGAAAGACATCAGTAATGACCTTTCCAGGAGCGGTTGTCTCAGCAAACTCACCCCGAGGTCAGACCGCGCAATGCTCAGAAAAATTGTGATAAACTCCGGAGCTCCATTTCAGGCTTCAATCAGCAGGTTCAAGTTCATGACTGAACAAGTGAGGTTTGTCTGGATGTTTGTTTTTATAAAATACAAAAGGAAGCTGCAATGTTGACAAGAGGAGTGGGCTAAAACTCCTGCACAACCATGTGAGCGACAGAGAAACCGACAGAGTTCCTGCTGTGAAGGAGCTGCTGAATCAAGGAAAAGATTCAGTTTTTCACTCACAACTTTTCCCATTTGGCTCAATTTTTGTTCATTTATTAACAACACGATAAAATCCATTGTAGTCTTCCTTCAAACAAAGCTCTTCCTGGCCATTTTCAAAACATAATCAAATATTACATCTGATGTTCAACTCCTCCTAAAGAGATTCAGAGAATAATTTCCCAAAATGACAAATAATCCACGAGTCATTTTATTCAACAAGATGTAAAACAAGTGATTCAATATAACAAAAGGTGAATATTAGGAATGTGTTTACTCCAGAATGGTTAGTTCTTCTATGAGTTCATCACATTCCTTTACATTTTAATTGGAACTAATTATTAGAGCATGTAAATAAAATGCAGACGCTGACCTCCAACAGAACTTACTGCATCACCGCAGATGGAACCAAAGACTGTTGCACTCGTTTGACAGCTTCCCTTTAGACCTCAATATTAACACTTTGTTTAGTAATTCAAAATCAAACATTAACAGAAGCACATCCATGCTTTCGTATATATATATTTTAACAGATAGGAAGTGGCTGTAATGTGTGAAGGAATATTGTTGATGTTAAAGTCTGAAAACTTATTCAAAATCCTTGAGTTTTTTTAGCACTTTAATTGTTATTTTCTGTTTTTATGCAGGCCAGTGTATAAGTCCAGCAAAGTTTCATATCCTGGTTAGGATTTGGCAGCTCCCTTTGACACCGCAAAGCCGATGAGGCCCGCTAATCCCGCCACGCCGAGGCCGATTCCCCCGACAATCGCCATGCCAACCAGGCCGTCTAAAAATAAACAAAAAGTGAGAGTCAGAGAGCGCCTTCACAAACAAGCCGTTCTCTAATGACGGCTCTTGTTTACCTTTCTTCAAAGCCTTCTCGATGAGTTTCTCCAGCTCCAGAGCCTGCTTGTTCCCCGGCTCGTTCCTCAGAAGAGTCCGGATGTACTTCAAGGCTTTCTCATACTCCTGGAAATTAAATGCGGGGGAGAAACGACAGAGTTGTCAGCGATGAAAAGAAGAAAATGAGCGGCTCAAACAATCACAACAGGATGGAGATTCGGTGAAGCGTTAATTTCCAGTAATCTCATTTTACAGAGAGTTTGAGAGGAGATCACTCTGACCTGCAGCTCATAAAGACTTGATAAGTTATCTTCAGAGAGACGGGTACACTAATGTTCCAGACCAACACACACCTGAGAATAAATACTGCAGAGCTGTTACTGAATTACAGATTTTATTTATTGATTTTTTGGTGTGTACTTCTTTCAGTGGTCAGGGTTGTGTCTGTACAGTCGATGTCTCCTATGGCTCACTTTAAACCAGTTGTTCCCAACACTGATCCTTGAGGAACACCATCCTGCATGTTTTTAGTTGTTTCCTTGCTCCAACACACCTGATTCAGTGATTTAATTACTTCATGTTCTGCAGAAAAATCACCCATTTATTAAAACCAGGTGTGTCTGAGCAGAGAAACAACTAAAACATGCAGGATGGTGTTCCTCAAGGACCAGGGTTGGGAACCCTTGCTTTAAACTGCCGTCTTTTCTTTTTCCAACTTAAAAAAAAAGAATCAAAAAAAGAATTCCTTAGAAAAATGCACACCGCCAACCACCTTTAAGATGAAGTTTTAACCAAAGATTATCTTATGTTTAAAAGTGACAAAGTTGAGCTGTTTCGCGTAAATCCCTAAAATAATGTTACACGTCGTTTGGTTAAATCCAGTACAACTTTATCTGGCTCAGAGTATGTGATGGAAATGACTCTTAGCTCAGTTTCGCCTAGATAACTTGCCATGGTGCGGCGCTCATCTCGTCTGTAAATTTCTTCGGGGAGGGAGGGGGGGGGGGGCGCACATATGAGATGACAGCTGAGCAGTGCACTGTTTGTACTGGCAGTTTTTTGAGCGGGGCGTGGAGGGGGGGGTACACCAGTGGTGCAGACAGGTGGAGGGAGGGGTGCGCAGTTCGGTAGGTGGTGCGGTCGGTTCTAACGAGGCGGGGCACCCCGTTTGTATAATGGTAGGGGAAACTCTAGCTACATTAAATTTTTAGCTCAATATCTGTAAAAATAACTGAGTTTTTGCCTCATTTTTCGTGTTTGCTACGGTCTGCTAGCTGTGGCAGCCATCTTGAATAAGGTTGACTCCCTAGGCTAATCAACTGTACATCCAGGGGTTACTTTAGAAGAGTTTCATTTAAATCTATTCACTGGTTTATGAACTATTCAGCAATTGGAAACAATCACACACAAACAGACAAAAACATGATAACTCTTTACCCTTTGGAGTGTCAAAATAAAAATAAAAAGCTAACGAGTGAGGATTCATTTCTCCCATTTAGGTTTTAATTCACTTTTTGTCTAAACGTAAAAGGTCTTTGATTTGTCTTCAGCTGGAATAAAATGCTGCAGCGACAACCCAAAGCAAACAGAGCCAACATGACCGCTCTTCAATTAACCATTCATTTTAAAATATAAACTTAATTTAGAAATAATTTGTAATAACATTTAAACAAAGACATTTTAAGACATTTTTCATTGTTGTATGCATATTATTTAATGTTTATTTTAATCCAAAGAAGTAATAATTTATAATAAAAGATTGATTTACTAGAATTCTGACCGAACACATCATCATCTTATTGTGTCGTGTGAAAACATAAATCAGTAAACTGATATGCAGAAAAGCTGTATTGTGTTATTGGGTGGCCAAGTAGATAACTATAAAAATAAATTTTAAGGAATCAATAATAGTGGACTATTTCTGTGACACTATAAAAAGTTTATATGTGGCCAAATTTAAGAAAGAAATGCAAACCGTTTGCTTTGAGCTTGATTCGTTTCTCAAATGATCCATAAAACCTGATTACTGAGATAAACTGATATAACTGGATTATTAATATTAATTAATAAAAATCTACTTTATCACCACAGTTGTCAATATTTGTGATTTCAACGTTTTAAGTTAGATAAAAAAAATTAAAATTCATCAGTCGCAACAAAAGTCTATCACATAATTTGTAGTAAAGGAGCAGAATCAGCTGAGTCATGTTCTGTTATCAACAGCTACGAGTCGTTTGTTTCCATTTTAACATCGACGAGTTCACGTTGGACAGACATCGTGTTGGTGAATTAATTCCTGGACTAAAACAGAGAAGAGGATTGAGCGGAGGAGAGAGTTAAAGCAAAGGTTGAAGCTAAAATCATTTTCAAAAATTAAATAATCTGAACTCTCAGAATTTCTGTAACTGGTTGTCAAATTTATTATAAACAAACGAGAGGAATATTTGCTGTT
Organism: Nematolebias whitei; assembly: GCF_014905685.2. Classification (NCBI taxonomy): domain Eukaryota; kingdom Metazoa; phylum Chordata; class Actinopteri; order Cyprinodontiformes; family Rivulidae; genus Nematolebias; species Nematolebias whitei. The sequence continues at coordinate 33,090,308 of NC_056498.1, forward strand.
TTCTAACACAATTTTATAAAAACCCTGATGAGTTTGAGTTGCATTAACCCCCAGACGATCATTCAGTGATGAAGAAATTATAGAGGCATAAAAATTCTAAAACAAAAAACAGAAAATGTGTGTATTTAGACATCTCTTGTAAAAACACACACATCTTTTTGAATTTGACTAAACCTCTAGTTGTTAATCTTAGTAGCTGTTACTATGTGGCAATTAAAAAAAAAAGTTAAAAAACAACTGGACTTCTACTCTGAAGAAGAACGTTTCTCTTCCGGCTGAGAGGCTTCATCAATTCCAAACTGTGTGGAGTGTGTGGAGCTGCCATATGACACATTTACATTTCACCTTTTTTAACCAGGCATAAACACAAAGAACAAATTCTTATTTATAGTGCTGACCTGCCAGCACCAACAGGAGACCCTGTATGTTGCTAGAGGATCTAAAAAACTGAAGGATTCTACTCCAAACACAACATCCTGGTATATTTTAAAGCCAACAGAAGCCTCAGCCAGAGGCTGGTCCATCCCAAGGACAGAACCCCGAATCCAAAATGAGCGGTGCGTCTGCAGGTCAGTGCAGTGAGGAATGTTCAGATCTCTATATTGAAGACACTAAACCAGCTCTCCACAGACGCATGGCTCATCGCCGGAGAGCAGCTCTTCAGGACAAGACTCAGCGGTCCACCTACACCTCAAGGGGACACTCACTTGAAGACCAGACTGTTCATATGTTGGACACAGAAGACAGATGTTTTGAGAAGGGGGTGAAGGCCATTTACATCAAACAACAACTTTAAACTGTGGAGGAGGTCTCAGATTTCAACTTTCAAAAACTACCAGTACAGCTGTAGTCCTGACTCCGTCAGTTCCACTCCAATTCACACCTTCATGCATGTGATCCAAATATCTCTCTGTGAGCCAGGTCAAGAGCCTAACGAGCCTCTACTGTGAGGGGGCGAGTAGTTCCAGTATAATATGCGGGACCCTCATGAAGGAATGTGCAATATAAACGGTGTACGGTAGAAATGATAGAAATTTAGCCTACGATAGAGATCTGTCTTCTACCGGCTAACCGCAGTAATGCTGTGTCTGATGTACAATCAGAGTTTTTAGTTTAATCGTTACTTTTTTAAGAGCAAAACTGAAAACTGTGCAAGTGGCATTAGTCTTTTCTTCGAGAGCTAAGTAGCGAAGCTACAAGCTAGCTACGGCTGGCTTGCCATAGTGTTGCCGTATTCTGACGTATGCGCAAAACGCTGAGTTCCATAGAAAGATGATGGCAAAAGGACATCCTACGCTTTTTAAAATTCCTATTAAGTTTCATACCAAAAACATATTGCGATATACATCGTTATCGCCACCCTTCACAATATATATTGTGATATGAATTTTATGCCATATCGCACATTCCTTCTCTTGTGCAGTTTTATAAAACTTGGAACTGTACACACTTCAAACATTTTAGAATTGACAAAGTCTCTGGGGTGAGAACTGAAATGTCTTCAGCTTCAGAAGTCCAGTTGTTTTATTTTTTTATTTTTTACTTTTTTGGGGCGAGGGGGATTGATCATGACCTGGATGACTGGGAACCTGCACCAGCCATATCTTTGAAACAAACAAAACCTCCTGTTGGCCTGTGGTTTTTGGTTACTTCCTACAAATAAAGGGAATATTTGTGCAAATTATAACTTGAAAAACATCACTCACCTTGAGTCTGTAGTTGGCCACTGCGAGGTAAAACAGAAAGTCCCGCGAGTCGTCCTTTGACGCTTTCTGAACAAGTTCTACCAGTCAAAAATACATTTTAGAAATTACAATCAAATAACAATAACTACAATGAAATACGTTAAAGTTTCCCTCACTATGAAAACTGACGCATTACTATAGTCTCATTAAAACTCAAGTCATATAACCAGTCCTGATCAGGTCATTTCTAAACTCATAAGCTTCTGACTCACAAAATTAAATGTGGCAGCGAGAGCTCCAATCACATCTGGATTAAGGATGATTAAATAAACAAGGACATTTTAACAAAACAGATAACCTCATCAACCTTTACGTTGTTTATCTATTGTAAAAATGACAAACATAAGTAGTTAAGAATAGATTTTAAATGTAATTTAACTTCTGGAGGTCACTTCAGGGCCTGTCAAGTATCGTTTATGACCAAGAGTGAGGCTCTTACCCTCCAGGAGGCCGATTCCTTTCTTGATGTCGTCGCTGTATTTACTCCTGATTAAACACCAAGCATATTCAAACTTCGTTTCTTTGGAGACAGATCCCTTCAGCAGCTCGTTGTTGTACTTCTTTTCAAATTTCTGCAACAATAAAACGACAAAAGTGTTACACAAGAACATGAGAAAGTTAGCGGTAAACATCTGGTCAGAAGTTCAGAAGCGTCACACCTCTTTATCCTGACGTTTCACTTAAATATTTATTAACTTTCAACATTATACAACACTTTGTTTGGCCAGAAGATAAAGCTGGTGTTGCGGGATTTACTTACATAGCTATGTTACAACAAGGGACGGAGTTTTAATCAAAACACGAACGTTAGCGTTAGCTAGCTACGTGACGCAACAAACGAGTCAACACGTTCAATTTGACTAAAATATCCTCAAAAGACACAAACAGAGACATAACTAAGAGTCGTTAATGTGCTAGAAGTTCTGTTTTATCAACTGTAAAAGGTTTAGCAAAAGAAAACTTACTAAAAGGTCCTCAGGAGCAACAATATCACTCAATATAGCCTCCATGTTTCCGGAAAATGATAATAAGTCACGCCCAATCTCGATCACGTGATACAACACAGCTACGTCATCTTAAGATGCCACATTCACTTACCTTAGTAATGTTGACTTAAAAATGCCTCTTTATATTTGTTTGTGAACTTTTGTCCACACAAACTCACTCTTAACTTTATGATTTTATTTTACGCAATTTCATTAGGATTGAGAAATAACCAAGAACAAGTTACTAACTGTTTTGTTTAGCTAATGAAAGTAAAGTAACTTCATTCCTTATGCAACAAAGACAGTTTCTTTTTGTTGAAACATTTTGTTTTTCATCCAAAAGACTTCGTCAGTCCAATGAGTCACATCAAACTCACCACCTTCACAGTGGGACAACCAGTTTTTTTTCATTAATTCAATCTTTATTTATACAGGTTAATCCCATTGAGCCTCGGGGACTCAATTACAAGACAGGCCTGATTTCTTTAACAAAGAGTGATCAACAGTGAATAACAACGACAACAATAGACAATCATAAAAGAGGCAAACAAATTAATATAAAAAACAAACAAATTAAAATCAAACGGCAACCAAAAGGAGCAGGGCCGGATTTAGGAGGATGGGGGCCCCTGGGCTGGAGTCAGGATGGGGGCCCTATATATATATATATATATATATATATTTTTTTTTTTTGTATGTGTTTGTATGTGACCGAACAGCAAGTTTGCACAACTTACAACTTTAATAAGCCAGTTGTCACAAACTACAAACAACTCTGAACCCTTTTCTAGAAAGACTAAACCACATGTTGGGGTTGAAACTAGAATATGATGCTTGCATCATATTCTAGTTTTTTTTCATATTCTATGATTTTTTTTACAGCCCCCTGTTCTCAATAAAAGCAGAGATGGGTGAAAATGAACAATTTTCATCTTCTAGACCAAGGTTTTTACAGAGAACATGTTGAAACATATGAAGAACAAAATACAGATTTCCATTTATTAATGACACTTCCGCATTCATCTTATTTGGAGGAACTAGAACCACAAACACGACCGACATTTACTCAAATGCAAACCATGTAACCCAAATAAGAAAACATTACTCAATCCTGAAAAGTTAGAAACTTTGAGCCTGTCTCATAATGCAGACATGCAAAATCTTTGTTTTGTATCTACAATCATTTAAATTTTTACTTTAATTTAGCAGATAAACTTTAAAAAAGACCAAGTTTGTTTTCAAATTATTTTACAGCCCCAAAGTTCTTTCAGTCAGCCTGTCAGTTTAGGCATTTTGTTTGTCGCCTCTTTGTCGCGATGCTCTTTTTCTTTTCTCTTCCTTCTTTTCTGCACTCCGCTGTCATATTTTTTGTTGTCCGCCATTGTAAAATAATATTCCCCGATGCTCCTCCCCAATGCGTAAGATGCGTCAAAAGTGGACCAATAACAAGCAAGCATTCAAGATGGACGTTTGGAACATTTTTCATCGGTGCTGTCAAAATCATCAGTCATTGATTAAATTCTGACACTGTCCATTCACAAAAACATAAAACATCCTTCGGGGCCCCCGAAATGCCGGGGCCCCGGGCTGCAGCCCCTGTAAGCCCCTGCTAAAATCCGGCCCAGGAAAGGAGAGTCAAAAGGAAAAAGTAGTGAAAAAACACAGCTAGATTATAAGGCCTCTCCCCGCAGACTTGTCTAAGGCAGCCATGGAGAGAGTGCTTCAAAACATCAAAGTTCATGCTCAATTTTGTGTGTGTGTGTGTGTGTGTTGTTTGTCTCTGTGATGGATCTGTGACCTGCCCAGGGTGTCCCCTGCCTCTCACACAGTGGCATAAGGACCATCTCTTCATGACCTGGACAGGAAAAAGTGGGTAAAGAAAATGGATAGATGTTTGGATTCACCCATTGCTGTGATTATGGCATCACCTGCTGTTAAAATGGTGGCGCTGACAAGAAACCTACTGTAAGGACAGGACAGTACTTCACATCCTGGGCCAGGATCAGCACAAGTTCTGACCACTAAAGTTACATCAGCAGCTGTTCTATAAAGTCAAAGTCACTTTATTGTCAAAAGCTGCAATATGTACAGGACATACACAGGATTGAAATTACATTTCTCTCAGACCCCGGTGCAACAATAACCATTTAACATTAAAACATTTATTAAACATAAGCATAAAATGAAATAATAAAAGCATGATACTGTCTTAAATTGTACTATACGGTATAAAAATATTTAAAAAAGTATATCTATAAAATAAAATGAAATGAAGGTCCTGACATTGATATTTGTAGTGAGTGGCAAAGCAGCATATGAAGTGAATGTACACGGTGTATGTATGAAGTCCTTGATATTGGTGTAGGTAAAGTGACATATGCAATAAGACTAGTAAAAAAATATATTTGTATATCAGCAGTAGCGTAATATAAGCAGCAGTGTGAGTATAAACAGTAGTGCAAATGTAAACAGTAGTATGAGTATAAACAGTAGTATGAATATAAACAGTAGTATGAATATAAACAGAAGTATGAATATGAACAGTAGTATGAATATAAACAGTAGTATGAATATGAACAGTAGTATGAATATGAACAGTAGTAT
>NC_056498.1:33095652-33106573 GCF_014905685.2 Nematolebias whitei
GAATATGAACAGTAGTATGAATATGAACAGTAGTATGAATATGAACAATAATATGAATATGAACAGTAGTTGGAATACAAACAGTAGCTTGAATATGAATATGAACAGTAGTTTGAATATTAACAGTAGTATGAATATGAACAATAATATGAATATGAACAGTGGTATGAATATAAACAGTAGTATGAATATAAACAGTAGTATGAATATGAACAGTAGTATGAATATGAACAGTAGTATGAATATGAACAGTAGTCCGAATATGAACAATAATATGAATATGAACAGTAGTTTGAATATTAACAGTAGTATGAATATGAACAATAATATGAATATGAATAGTGGTATGAATATAAACAGTAGTATGAATATAAACAGTAGTATGAATATGAACAGTAGTATGAATATGAACAGTAGTATGAATATGAACAATAATATGAATATGAACAATAATATGAAGATGAACAGTAGTTTGAATATTAACAGTAGTGCATAGTAGTATAAGGACGCTTTCTTAAAAGAGTGGGAAAAAAAAACCCTAACTTACCTGTTGTATGCTCTGAACTGCATTTCTTTTCAAAGCTAAATTATGAAATTATTGCCTAAAATGTTTTTCTGTGACTGCAGAGCTGACAGGTGAACCTCACCTGACGAGAGCCTGATCATCAAAGTTTGTAAAAAAAAAAAAAAAAAGTGTAAAACAAATTGAGAATCTTTCTTGCTTTATTCTTTTTTTGTTTGTTTTTACCAAATGAACATTTTCTTAGTATAAATAAATTTGTGCTAAGTCAACTTGTCCTCTAAAATTAAAGGGATAGTTTGCACATTTTGGATTTTGGACTTTGTGAAAAAGTTTATAAATGTTGAATATCTTACCTGTTCAGCTTTTTGAGCGAAATCAGTTTGGAGAAAAAGACCAGACTGATGAGCCGGTTCAAAGAGCTATCTACAACAGGTAAGATATTAATTGTTCAATTGTTCCTTTTCACAGAGCCCCAGTATAAAGGATCAGAACCACCCCTTCATAACGATCTCTGACTAAAGAACATTTACTATTATTATTTTTTAAATATGAGCCAACCTGTTATGCAACTGAAATGGCACTGTCACAAGAAAGAGCTACACTTTGTATAAAATAAACAGACTCTAGCTTTCATACACTGACATTCTAAATTAATTTTTCACGCATAATAACGAAGGAAAACAAACTTTAGCAAATAAATATTTTAACAACTGTGTTGCAGATCCTGTTGTTGAGCAAAGTAGCAACCTTAGAGGTGAGATTAAAAAAAAAAATCTGTTTAAATCTGACGACACTGAATGTTTTTAAGAAGGAATCTCATGAAACGCTTTAAATTTCCAAATGCTGGATAACTTCACAAATCGTCAAGATGATAAGAGCTCCAATCTGTTGATCTGGAAGAAATGATCTTTCATTTAAAAATGTATTACTGGTATATAGGTTTCTTGTACATTATTCTAGATCATTTTGTTTATAACATAACCTGCAGCTGAATTTGTGCCACCCACCTTTTAATTTACTGCGTATAATTAGTTATTGTTTTGTATTTCAATACCATTTACAGTACGTGTGGATTATATGTGAACAATATACAAACAGATATAATTGTTTTTTCTACTTTAGGTATTACTTCAGCAACCTCACATGTGATATTAACCCGTAAGCACCAACTACCTCAGATGCTGTAAAGTCTGCGTCCGTTGGTGCAGGACTCATGTTCACAAAGCACACCAGACCTTTGCAGGGTCGGACCAGAAAGGGGACCAGCCCAAATGTTTCGGCATTCCAGGAAGCAAACAGAGTGTTGTTACAGTGAACACCATCAAATGCTGTGGAGTTGTAGTTTGGCTGATAGATGGATAAAACCCATGCATCACCTATGGGTGAAAGAAAGAAAAATACTTATCTAAATAATTCAGGCAGCAGAATGGGATCTCTGATTTTTTCCATCCTCACCCAGCACAGTTCAAATAATAAGTAGACCTAAAAGGCTCTGAATGCTCCCAGGTACTCCTGTAGCTGAGCAGGATCCTCCTCACAGGGGAGAGCCATGAGTGATAATAAAAGCAGGGGAACTGCTGAGGAGATTCCAGGAAGTACACAACCCCTGCCAGCAGATGGCCAGGTCCGACATTGTCATTCAAACAGAAACATGTTGAGTGAAAGAAAAGAGCTGACCGACCGAAGAAAACTCGAGCCACAGAAAGGACAATCCAGATAATTACTGTACAACTGCAGCTGTGACGATGGGAAAAGGAAATGTCACGTCTTCATTTGAGTTTAAATCGTAGCAAATACAGCTCCTCAACCAATAAACTATAAATAAAAACATCAAAGTTCATGCTCAATAATCCAGGTACAAAATCCAACAAAGTTCAGTCAGGTCCTCTGGACGGTTTCTTTTGTTGTTGTTGTGAAAACGTTTCGTCCTTCATCCAAAGGACTTCATCAGTCCGAGAAGCCACAACAAACTCAGTCCCACAAGCAGCACGTTCACATAGTGGGTCAACAAGTTTGCTGGTGATAAGACGGTTTCTGGGGCCCCCCTCTCCCCCTTCGACTCCTCTGAGGCAGCCATAGCCAAAGTGGTTCAAAACATCAAAGTTCATGCTCAATAATCCAGGTACAAAACCCAACAAAGTTCAGTCAAGTCATCTAGACGGTTTCTTTTTTTGTTGTTTGTAAAAGTAGGACCAGAAAGTAAGACGGACACAAGGATCATGAGTAAAGAAATAATAATAAAAAAGCTTTATTAAACAAAACAAAAGACTAACATGGCAGCAATAGGAATACAAAGTAAAACCTGAGGAGACATGTAAGAGAATTGGATATGGCATGAAGCACGCACAATGCCAGACTGACAGTGAGGTAAAAGCAGAGCGACAATATGAGCAAAAAAAGAAGCAGATCCTGACTTTTTCTGTTTCTCCAGAGTCCATTCTCGATGTATTCTGGTAACGTGAAGCCCATTGTAGGTGGTCTTCTCGTGGCATTAACCCATCTGGTATGTATGGGTTAAATTTTACCATCCAACAGGCAGAGTCATTATAATAGTGTTTTTACTTTGTCAATCAATTCATCTGATTACCACCTCAGACTTGCCTATTAAAGTCTGTGTCTCTTGGTGCAGGACTCATGGTCACAAAGCACATCAGTCCTTTGCAGAATTTGACCAGATGGACCACAATTCCAAATGTCTCAAATACAGAATTCCAGAAAGCAAATGTGTACAGAGTTTTATTACAGTAAAGACCATCGGCAGCTGTGGGGTCGTAGTTTGGCTGGTAGATGGAGAAAACCCACACATCACCTACAGGTGAAAGGGAGACAATGTTTAGTTCAAGTAATTAAATCATCACAGATTAAAGACAGAATCAATATAGCAAATGTCTCTCAGTGATCTGGAGAACGTGATGCAGTCACTGGCAAGAACAGGTGATCACCAAGAAGGAGTGGTGGACATGAAATGAGATGTACTTGTCAAATGGTCATGTGATCATACTGCAGTGATTACAATATCAGATCAGATAGAGCTGGTGGTTTGGTGCACTGATGGTGCTACGTAGGTAGGGTGTGGGACCTCCTCTGACTTGGTGGTTCTTTGTGGAATGGTGTCATTCAGCTGTTTTATCTTTTTACACAGCAAGTCAACCAACAGCTCTTATAACTACATCTTGAAATTGGGCAGATCAACTCTAGGTTGGAGTTGACACCCTAACTGATCCAAAACATGCTTAACTGGGAAAAGAATGGGGGGCTATAAGAGATCCTCAACATGTGCTTGCAGTCCATAAACATACTTGTTGTCTTGTTGAAAGATTGTACCATACATCTGTCTCAAGAGGGGTAAAACATTCAAACATGATGTCACTAACAGCACCAGGAACCCAGAGGTGACGTGAAGTTGTACCTTTCAATGCCAGAAGTAACCCTGATGTGTTTTGCACAAGACTTGCAGAGTTGGTCTTTTTGCACATGATAGTTATCCATTGTAGTACAGAACAGAGATATTCAGTACTGATCATGGTATGACACCACTTGCCATCCATGCTTCCCAGTTCTGGTACCACTGCAAACTCAACTGTCTCCACTCTGATGTTAATAGTAGCCCAACACGTGGAACGTTGAACCCGTAGTCCAACTGATGCCATTCACTTAGACACAGTATGGTTCGACATGGGGTTTTGGAAAGATCAATACGTCTGGATGGCTGGTGCAGATGTAAAAAGGTTTTGTAATGCTAGGTGCACAATACAACCATCCTCTCTTGACATGGTCTCTCTTGGGCATCCAGAACTTTCAGGACACATTTCAGTGCTCTCAAATATCCATTGATTCAAACACTGAACAATCTGCAAACATGATAGGGCTTTTTGCAGATCAAATAGTTTACATACACACTGCTGGGTGCATTCAAGTCGACCATTCCTTCTGGGTGCTTCTGTTTATATTTGTCAGTGAGTGTATTAACTCATTTCCCATTCTTACCTAACAGAATCCATATGATGATGAACAGGCTTAAAAGACACAGCATACAGGCTTTGAAACCTCTGGGTTGTGGCTGAGCAGCTTGGCTCTCACAAGGAAGAGTCACAAAAGAAACCATCAATATGGTAAACAAAGCCATCCCTAACAAATAGTTGGGGATGTTCGGCTGCTGAGGACACTCTTTAAAATACACAACACCTGTCGGCAAAGAGCGAGTTCAAAAAGCGTTAATAATTAATAGCGAGAGCTCGTGTTGGGAGGAAATAAAAGTTTACATACCAAAGATTACTCGTGCCACAGTGAAGACAATCCACAAAATCAAGACTCTCACTGCAAAGGTAAAACAACTGTTTCAGATCAGTAAAACCAATTTAAAACACAGAGTTTTGTATGATTAATCAAAAGATGGGAAAACACAAAGGCAGTGACATCTCTGATTGGTTTGTATAAGTTTAATATGAAGTGTACCTGATAATCTTGTGGGTTGAGGAGGTGGAGGTTCTAGATGAAACGACCAAACAGTCCCGACAGTCACCGTCACAGGATGTTCTGTCGATCGAGCTATGGATAGAACATTTCTTGCTTTATCAGCGCCCTCCTTTACTTTAAACTGCCGCACATCTTTTTGTATATAAACAACATTCCAACGCACAATACATCAAAACCTGTAAATCAAATTGTCTATCAGTGTAAGCACAGTAGTCTATGTGCAAACAGTCAACGTAAGTGAAGCTGTTTCTTATTTAACATTGTGGGTTACAGTCTCCCAATTTACACTTTAAAAATTATTCCTCAAAGAATATTTGGCTCAAACTTTCTACATACAACAAACAATAATTTACCGGATGTACTCACTTACCCGCCATTCGTCCTGAGAAAACGTCCTTACAGGCTGCAGTGTTGGGTGAAATGGCACAAAAGTTGTTACAAGAAAAACCAGAGGGGATTTCTCCTATCAGCTGTTTCAAGTATTGTGTTTTCGGTAGGTTGGCATTGTCAGTTACCAGAATAAAGAGAAAATGAAAGCAAAACCAGATTCTGATAAACAAACATGAGATCACACCGTGCCTTTAGAAAGTGTTCACACCATTGAATGTTTTATGCTTTTATTCATCCATCCATTATCTTTTACTCGCTTCTTCCTTTTCGGGTCATGGGGGTCACTGGTGCCCATATCCAGCAGTCACTGTGTGAGAGGCGGGGGACACCCTGGACAGGTCTCCAGTCCATCACAGGGACACATAGAGACAAACAACCATTCACTCTCTCACTCACACCTAGGGACAATTTATAGAGTTACCAATCAGTCTAACATGCATGTTCTTGGTCTGTAGGAGGAAACTGGAGTACCCGGAGAAAACTCACGCATGCACGGCGAGAACATGCAAACTCCACCCAGAAAGGGCCCTCGAATGGGATTGGATCCAGTAACAAACTTGGACTTTGACTGAGCTCAGCCTTCTCTCCTGACAGTGAAGTCCTAACCAATGAGAGCTCCTTCAAACATGTTTCTGCCCAGAGATGCAAATTTTAAAAAGTCTGATTGGATCACTGTATTTTTGTGAATTAAGTAGTTTATTGGTCGACTACGAAGTAATTTACAGAAAATAAGAGAAATTAGGGGAAAAAAAGAAAAACTACATTGAAAATATGTGTTTAATATAAAATAAATCTTGTTTTTCTTTCGGCTGCTCCCTTATAAAGGGGTCGCCACGTCAAGCAAACGTACATGAAATATTTGGAAAGCGTTTTACGCCAGATACCCTTCCTGACGCAACCTGGGCTCGAACTTGTAGCCTCAGGATTGCAAGGCTGCAGATAGGCCTGTCGCGATAAACAATAAATCAGTGAACCTTTGTGTGAAAAATGCCATGCTAAAGAGCGCAAATCACAGAGCATCCACCATGTCACCGTCAGCCCATGTTACGTCATATACTGCCATCAAGTGGTCAAAAAAGGCACTACACTCCAAACAAATCAAAGAAGAAATCAAAATTTCTTCTAAAATTTGACAACAATATTATTGTTAAATTTCAAACAATATTATCGTTTATTGCAATAATTTCTGAGACAATTAATCGTCCAGCAAAATTTGTTATCATGACAGGCCTAGCTGCAGAACTTAACCACTGAGCTATCACAGCCCCATTTTATGCCAAATAACTATTAAATAAAAATTTAAATGTAACATTTCATATGAGTCAAATTTATGGGTTTTCTCTGAAGGTGTAGAAGGCCCTGAAGGTTTCCCACTGTGAACAAGTAACGTCTTAACTTTTGTCCTTGAATTTTATTATTTATTTAATCTGACAGGACCGATGAGTAGTCTGAATGTTGCCAAGACAAGAGAATTGCTGTCGCCTTAAGCAACACCAATCTTTTTTTTTCATGGTCACAGTTTTTTTAAAATGCACCATGAAAGTAAATGTCAATTTTGCATTTTTGTTTTAATAAAATTCTATGGGGTTTTGCCAAGTGCAGCAGCTGGCTGTAGCACTTCTGGTGCATCACAAAACTCCTGCTGTAATAATCAGAAAACACACTTCACAGTGTGAGTTGGGGATGACCCAGGTAGAACAAATTGTAGCTCAACATCTAAAGTTAATTGATTTAAAATCATATTTATTAATAAGTTTGATTTTCTGTGGAGACCATCTTTCATTATCACCCAAGACAATAAAAGTGACCCTCAACCAAACAAAAGTGGGTAATTAGGTGTTAACCTTGTAATTATATCCTCGTTTAAACTTAAAATAAATTAAATATATTGAAGACTTGTGAAGTTTTATTATGATTAGCTGGTGGAATCAGCTGAGACTAACGAATATGAGGAGCAGGTGTGACAGACTGAAGGGGATAACTGAGGGGGGAAATGGCTGCTGACACTGGGAGGAACAGGCGAATGACAACAAATATATCAAAAAGAAACACGATGACAAAATAAAATGAATAAAAAGACACCAACACACGAAAAAAAAAAGAACATAAAAACTCAGGATCCTGAGAAGGAAGACATTTATTCAGCCAAGCCCTAATCTGTGTTTGTAATAGTTATTGATCGATCAACCAGAGTGATTATTATCTCCTGTGGGGGTCAAAGGGCATTCCGCAGGAACAACGTCCTCTAGAACACACCTTTATGGACACAAACACTCGTACCTTTATTCTATTCAGCGCGGGGTTTAATTTACCAGATGGTTTCCTTCCTGGAGGTTTTCACTTTTATTTGACGTCTCTGAACCGCCCAACAGGTTGAAGTCTGATTAGTCAGCCTCACCGACACTTGGCCTTTGTTCCCTCTGTCCTTCCTGCTGTAACTGTCACCGCTCGTGTTTGACTTTCTCTGCGTGAGCGTCAGCGCCGACCAACCCTCTCGTTCACCCCCTATTTCGGTTTCGCTCACTTTTTCCTCGACTCCCCTCTGAGAGGCGGGCAGGGCGACAGCTGGAAGCATGTGTTGTACAGGAAAATGTGCCCGTCTGGTGGGCCTGATCCTGCTGCCTTCTGCTTTTGTCTGCATGATCTCCAACCTGCTGCTGTTCTTCCCCGATGGGGAGAACCTGAAGAATGACCAGATCTCCCTCCAGGTCTGGCTCATGGGGGGGCTCATTGGAGGAGGCCTTTTTGTGAGTACTGTGCGGTTCGAGGATTTATTGTATTTTTCAGCTATCTTTGTCTCTTTTGTAAACTTGTGAAGTCAAACTGAATGATTTTTATTAGGGATGCACAATATTATCAGCATGGTATTGGTATCGGCTGATATTAGCGATAAAGTTAAATATCAGACATCGGTCATTGCATCAATATAACTCACCTAAATAAAAGGCTTCTGTTTTAAGTTAATTTTTCATTAAAGAAACTGTCAAGTATATCTATTAATGCACTACTACTATGCACTTTTCACTTGTTGTTGCACTTAATTGCACTGGTCGAGTGTTGTCATTGTGTTAGAGAGAGTAAATGTCATGAATAAATTTGACATTAAACATGATCCAAGTTGAAGTGTTACATTATTTTCAGTCCCCTTTTTGGCATCTGCATTTGGTAGCAGATCAAATTGATAAAGATCATGCAGAATAATGTAGTATTTAATTCTAAATCAGAGAAAGCTATGTAGTCTCCGTAAGTCTAGGGAAAAATATCGGTATCGGTTATCGGCCAAATATGTTTTAACATATTGGCATATCGAATATTGGCCAAAAATCCAATATCGTGCATCCCTAATTTTTAGTTTAATTGAGGAGCTCTAGATTTATGGACTAACAAAGGTGTGTGTGTGTGTGTGTGTGTGTTGGGGGGGTGTCATGGTAGCTTGGTGGTCAGTGCTGAGGCTTCGCAATCCTGAGGCCGCAGGCACAAGCCCCGGTTGTGTCTGGAAAGGCATATTGCGTAAAACTTTTGTTATAATATTTTGTGTGAGTTTGCTAACTGTGGCAACTCCTAGAAAAGGGAGCAGCTGTAAAAGAAAAAGAGCTGAAATATATAGAAATATAAGAAAATGTACTCATTTTGGAGTTATCATTTTACCTGAAATGTCTTTCTGATTATTCGCCTGTTAGTTTATCAACTTGGGTGGAATAAAATTGTTAGATTTCCCACAATTTCAATGCCATTTAACCATTACTTATACCAGACGTGGGTCATTATTACCCAGATTATAAACTCCAAACATAAAAAACTATTTCAGGCTAAATTACTGTACAAAGTTTAAAGATATATACATTTAAAGTGCGTGAGTTTAGGCTCTTGAGCTCAGAGACAGGCGTTTTCTCCTTCCGGAGCAAACATGTATATGGTTGTTCCGCATGCTCCAAATGCCTGGACCAGCACTGACATAAAGTCTGCGTAACGTGTTTAGAAATATATTCAACCCTTGAGTCCTGGTCATTTATAAAAACACAGAAACAGGTTAATTTATCAGTTTATTTAAATGAATAATACTGATGCTCACCTATTATTAAAACACCCACACAAAGAGTACATCAAAATATGTAGCTCGATCATGACTAGTGTGGTTTGAGTTTTGGTAGCAGCATATTGTATGGCATCAATGAAACAAGAAAATAACATAAATAAATTCTCCATGAACAAACATCTATGGGATTTTGGCAAAAAATGTGAGAAAACCACACCCTGTGGCTCAGACTTACTCCACAGTAGAAGCCTCAGTCAATGTTTTATTTGTCTGAAATGGTATTTTGAGGTTTTACTAGTTTTTACAGGATCACAGTATAAGTTTTAGAGTAACGCACTTTAACTTTTGAACCGTCTAAATCTCCCAAAATCTTTCCAGTTTCTTAATCTCACAATTTTTTGCATTTTATCCGTCCAAATGTGGACATTTTTGTCTCCTTTCTTCCAGTGTGTCTCACTGCTATAGGATGGGATTTTCTCTTAAATCCTATAGCAGTCCACTGTTTGACCTTGTCCTGTCTCCTAAATAAGCGCTGTAGACAAAATAGTACTCATATTTTCAACATGACTCACAGGTATCACACAGCAACAGGTTATTTTAGGACTTTCTACTCTGTTTCCTGTCTCGTTGTGAGTTTTGTCGGGGTGAAGTTAGCATACTGACCCCAACGAGCCACTGACGGCAGCTTAAACATTTCTTTTGACCTTTCTTCAGCTGCAGATTGTTCAGGAAAAATGACTTTTGTCCTTTAGATTAGATTAGATTATTTCAAGAGAAAGTTTTGATAAGTAGCTGCATTTTACCCTTGAAAAGAAAATACACCAGTATATACGTACACATATATATATCGAGACATTCAGCACATTCTGAGCTTCTACTGAGACATTTTTAGGTTTTTAATTTTATACATGTACATTGTTTTAATTCAGAAAAGAACTTAAATAAGTATTTTTCTAGCAAAGAAGTCAGAGTGGCCTATAGGCACTAAGGACAGGATTTTTATTTTGGGGAATTATTAATTTGGTTACTAAAAAAAAAACAAAAAAAAACAGAAGTTTGATCCCACTTCTGCTTCACCTGTAACCGAAGAGACGTCATGGAAGAACAAAACTCAAGTCAGGACCCATAAATATTTGCCAAAGAGATAAGGACACACACACACACACACACACACACACACACACACACACACACACACACACACACACACACACACATTCTTGTCTACCACACACACACACACACACACACACACACACACACACACACTCACGCACACACACCACACACACACCACACACACACAGACACACACACTCACACACGCATGTTTGTCTTTCTATCTTTATGGGGACATTACATTGACGTCCATTCATTTTTCATTTATTTCTATAGCCAAACCCTGACCCTTACCCTAAACCTAACCATTACCAGTACATACCTAACCCTAAACCTAACCATTACCAGTACATACCTAACCCTAAACCTAACCATTA
>NC_056498.1:33106583-33111197 GCF_014905685.2 Nematolebias whitei
AAACCTAACCATTACCAGTACATACCTAACCCTAAACCTAACCATTATCAGTACATACCAAACCCTAAACCTAACCATTACCTGTACATACCTAACCCTAAACCTAACCATTATCAGTACATACCTAACCCTAAACCTAACCATTACCTGTACATACCTAACCCTAAACTTAACCATTATCAGTACATACCTAACCCTAAACCTAACCATTATCAGTACATACCTAACCCTAAACCTAACCATTACCTGTACATACCTAACCCTAAACCTAACCATTATCAGTACATACCTAACCCTAAACCTAACCATTACCAGTACATACCAGTGCGTGCAGCTGGGGAGAGCTGTCTCGGACACTCGGACTGTAAGCACAGGATCTCCACAGGGCTGTGTGCTTTCCCCCATGCTTTTCTCCCTGTACACCAACTGCTGCACCTCCAGCCATGACTCTGTGAAACTTATTAAGTTTGCAGATGACACCACCCTCATCGGGCTCATCTCGGACGGTGATGAGTCTGCATACAGGAGGGAGGTGGACCGGCTGGTGACCTGGTGCAGCAGCAACAACCTGGAACTCAATGCCCAGAAGACAGTGGAGATGATTGTGGATTTCAGGAAAGCCACAGCCCCTCTGCCCCCCCTCACCTGTAATGATACCCCCATCACCACTGCAAACTCTTATCGGTTCCTCGGCACCACCATCACCCAGGACCTCAAGTGGGAGCCGACCATCAGCTCCCTCATCAAGAAGGCCCAGCAGAGATTGTACTTCCTGTGACAGCTGAAGAAGGCCAAGCTGCCGGCCAAGCTGATGGTGCAGTTCTACACAGCCATCATCGAGTCCATCCTCAGCTCCTCCATCACGGTGTGGTACGCCGGGGCCACTGCCAGGGACAGACTCAGACTGCAGCGCGTTGTGCGCTCAGCTGAGAAGGTGATCGGCTGCAGCCTTCCATCCCTCCACGACCTGTACGTCTCCAGGACTGTGAGGCGAGCAGGTCGGATCACAGTTGCCCCTGCTCACCCTGCACACGGACTGTTTGAACCACTCCCCTCAGGCAGGAGGCTTCGGTCCATTCGGACCAGAACCTCCCGCCATAAGAACAGTTTCTTCCCCTCTGCTGTTGGACTCCTGAACACTCATAATGCTACCTCATAATTTCTGCTTTGGTCACATTACATCTGTATTATAACTGAATACTCCATCTGTACTGTTTTCTAAGCTTTTTTATTGTTTTCTATTGTATGGGTGTACATATGGTTATGTTATGTTTTTAATTTTACTTTATTTGTGGGTGTACACAGGTCTTATGTCTTATGTAATGTTCTCATTTTTACTTCATTTTTACTTTATTTTTACTTTATTTTACTTTATTACTATTCGCACCTTATGTCGAAGCAAATTCCTAGTTTGTGAACCTCGTTCATTGACATGGCGATAATAAACTGATTCTGATTCTGATACCTAACCCTAAACCTAACCATTACCAGTACATACCTAACCCTAAACCTAACCATTACCAGTACATACCTAACCCTAAACCTAACCATTACCAGTACATACCTAACCCTAAACCTAACCATTACCAGTAGATACCTAACTTTAAACCTAAGCATTACCAGTACATACCTGTTATGTGCCTGGGGCACATTGGCCTTGTTGTTTTGTCCCTTTGGACAGATTTTGCGTTGGCTAATGAGCCTTTAATTGTTTTGGGCTGTGGCCTTTTTTTCGCCCGCCCATGAATAGGCTGGTTTCAGGGAGCTCGCTCTCTCAGACTCACTATGTTTGTGAACTCACTCATGCTCCCACATTTTTGGATCTAGGGTGTATTCACACCAGCCCTGTTGTCCCGAATTCTAGCCTGTTTGCCTAGGAAGTCCAGTTCGTTTGGGGAGGTGTGAACGCGCCATCGAACTCTGTCACAGAACAAAAAGGCGAACTCTGACTCGGGCTAAAACTTAGGTCTCGGTCCGGTAGAAGAAAACTCGAGCGCGGTTCAAGTACAGTGTGAATGTAAACAGAACGGGCACCACTCCATAAGCAAGAAGTGGAGTACAGCGCAGGGCAAACAAACACGCATTTCTCTTACCTCATATGGAGCCATCAGCTGCCTTGTGTGAA
The DNA here is from genome assembly GCF_014905685.2 of Nematolebias whitei. Taxonomy (NCBI): domain Eukaryota; kingdom Metazoa; phylum Chordata; class Actinopteri; order Cyprinodontiformes; family Rivulidae; genus Nematolebias; species Nematolebias whitei. The sequence continues at coordinate 33,108,709 of NC_056498.1, forward strand.
AAACAATATTCTCCATGGTCTTCTGCCTCATCTTCCACTCATGCTGAGTCCATTGTTGAAAAATGACAAAATAGAACTCCTAAAACCGCTAAAATTTGACGTCACTCCGTTTTTTTTTTAATTTCCAGAAGAAGAAGAAGTGTCTTCTTCAGAGGTTTTTGTGTCGTTTCTTTCAGTAGTTCTTGGTGCAGCGCCCCTACAGGCAAGTGGGGGAATAGGTTGGTTCAACAGGTTGGCTCGACTGCACAGTGCAGTGTGAATGCAAACACACCGGCTCAAATGTAAACAAAATGTCATGAATATTGGTCCCAAACCGAACCGAGTCTACCGGACTAACAGGTGTGAAAACAACCTCAGAAGCTCTGTCTTTTTTGGCCTCCTTGTTTGGACCTTTTTCTTTTTTGCTGCCTTGTTTTTTTCTGGGGCTTTTGTTTTTTTCTTTGTCCTGGAGCTGTGGCCTGCTGTCGGCGGTCTCAGCCACCACGGGTAATTTTGGTTAACTTTTTGTATGTTTTTTGTAGTAACTTTGGTCTAGTGGGACCGGTAGTTCTGTTTTTGCTCCTTCTTTTGTAATAGGTGCTTTTTTAATAGATTAGTCTGGTATCAGCAGCGGCTTTGACGGCCCTGTATAGGGTTGGCCCGCTGTTGTACCTTTTCGTTTGGTTTGGTCGGCTCACCAGGTCCTCCTTTAAGTTGTACTTTGGGTTTTGTGTCTTTTTGGGTGGACACAAGAATTGGGGTTCATGTTTCTCTTCCTTTTTTCAGGAACCAGCTGAAAAATAAATTGAATGTTTGAACCCTCCTTATTTGTGTCTCGTGTCCTCTTTTTAATGTGTTCTGTTCATGGTGGACGTGACAATACCTCACTCTAAATCTAACCATTATCAGTACATACCTAAACCATCTTTAATTCACACCTCAGTCCTAAACCTAACCCCTAACCCACCAACAACGCTTGCACATTATGGGAACCGGGCTCTGGTCCCCACAAAGAGCAGCTGGTCCTCACAACGTAGCGTTGAAAAATGGGCCTCACAAAGTAACATAAATGAGCACACACACACACTTGTTTTTCTGTATTCATTGGGGCCTGTTTCATGTAGACATTTTTATTTAATTTAACTTTTTTATCCAGGTTAGTCTCACAGAGTCACAAGGACTCATTTTCAAGAGAGACCTGTTTTAGACAGACAACATATAGAGTACAATAAACAACAATAAATACAACGATGCTCAGTCAGGTCATCTTGACAGTTTCGTCTGAGAAGCTACAAACAAATTGGAGTCCCAAAAATACCACACTCCCATAGTGGACAAAACCAGTTTGCTGGTGATAAGATGGTTTCTGTGGCCCGCCTTCTCCCCCGTCAACTCCTCTGAGGCAGTCATGCCTCATGGGAGTGTGGTGGTTTTAGGACCCCAGTTTGCTTGTGGCTTCTCGAACTGAAGAAGTCCTTCGGATGAAGGACAAAACACCTCAGAAAAAAAAACCCATCCAGATGACCTGACAGAACATTGTTGGAGTTGTGTCTGGATTATTGAGCATGAGCTGTTGGTGAACAATAAATACAGTTAAAAACAATAGTTTAACAGGAACTATAAAATCAAAGTTCCATAAAAGGTCAAATCTGAAAACAAGAACATTTTTGCTTAGATTTGTTTAAATTCCCTTATCAAATGTTTCCAATCCATTAAAGAAATCACAGTGTGCAGCTTCAGATCTTGTTGCTGGTCCAGGTTACAGGAACAGAGTTAGAGAAGGTTCATGTTGCATGAACTATAACACTGGATCTGCGTTTAACTCCCATCGTGGCTAAATATGATGTGATTCTAACCTTTAATCTAAAGTTTAACATGAAGCAGAGCGTGGTAGAGCTCATAGTGAATAAACCAAAAGTTGTACCTTGGTTCAGATATAAAAAATGTTTTTAGAAGCTGAAAAGTATATTTTAAAGACGTGACACTCAGCTCTACACCTCCAAAAACGCACCCAAACCTTGCTTAACCGAGACGTTTCTGTCTTTGAACTCTTTTCCAGATGCTGTGCCCGAGCTGCTCGGCTATCAGGGCTGGGGGCAAGGGTTGCTGTGGAAAAGGTTGCTGCGGCAACCGTTGCCGGGTGAGTCAAGTCAAACAGCCACAGAAAAGGTCCGATTACAGGGATCACACTGATAAAGAAGGTCAATACTGTAAAGGTCCAAACGAAATAATGATAAAAAAAAAACATGTATTATCTGTGCATCATGTGGAGTCATACTGTTAAAGGATAAAACTGGCTGAACTTTGAACTTTAAAGGGATAACTTTGATCTTTTGGGTGGACTTGTGTGGAAAGTTTTATGAAAAACAATATCTTACTTGTTGTAGATAACAAGGGTTGTTTTTAAAAAATTACATTGCCACTGATCTCAAGATGGATGGATGGATGGATGGATGGATGGATGGATGGATGGATGGATGGATAGATAGATAGATAGATAGATAGATAGA
>NC_056498.1:33111297-33189482 GCF_014905685.2 Nematolebias whitei
GATAGATAGATAGATAGATAGATAGATAGATAGATAGATAGATAGATAGATAGATAGATAGATAGATAGATAGATAGATAGATAGATAGATAGATAGATAGATAGATAGATAGATAGATAGATAGATAGATAGATAGATAGATAGATAGATAGATAGATAGATAGATAGATAGATAGATAGATAGATAGATAGATAAAAAGATGGATGGACAGATGGATGGACAGATGGATAGATACGGACAGATGGGAAAATGGGTAGACAGATGTTTTTTGTTTTATTCATGTTTTATAAGGTGACCTTGTTTTTTTAAATGCGCCTATAACATTTATTATTATTATTATTATTATTATTATTATTATTATTATTATTATTTATAATGGAAAAATGCTCAAAAACTTAAAGAAATAAATAGAAAAATTACACTTTCCCCTCCAACCTAAGATTGCTCTAAGAGTTATCTACAACAGGTAAGATATTACTTGTTTACAACTTTCCCACGTAACCCCCGCTGTTAAAAAATATCTCTTTAAAATAACCTTTGAAGCTTTCTGAGGTTTTGCCGAGTGTTTTGAAGAAGTGAAACTTCATCACACATCCGATCCGTGTGACGTCTCCTTTTTTTAATCAGGAACTAAACGTGTCATTGAAGCCGTAGAGCCGTTCGGTCTGAAAACCTGAGCAGCGTTTTTTTTTTTAAACAGGATGAGCTGTTTGGAAATTAGTTTTCTACCAGTTCACATTTTCTAAATTTATGATACTGTTGGTCGTTGCTTGAATACCAGCTGGAGAGGACCAGTTGTAACATGGAAGATTTACCTCAGGGCCATTTGAAACCAGCAAATGAATCCACACAGCTTCTGAAACCTGTTTAGATAAAGTGACATATTACTAATATTACCACTTCGACTGAGCTAATATGGCGTCACCACTTCTGTACCGTTATGACACTTTGTGCACATTAGTCCCTCGTCTATCACAGGGTTGCGTTCCGGACTATGAATAAGGACCAAACTTTTTCAGATCAGATCAAAACTATCCCTGCATTTCAGAAGAAAGCAACAGCCGGAAGCACTGCTGGCTTCTGGGTAATGTACCGTATTTTCTGCCGTACAAGTTGCATCCGTCCAAATTAGTCTAAAAAAGTGGAAAACCCCATAAATAAGTTGCTTCGTCGCATACGTCGCATCTATTATGCGTCACAGTCATGACTCGTCATGTTTGCTACGCATCACCGCTGACAACCCAGAAATGTTGTGCCAAAAATCGATTGTCTGCCAAATGGCAGCTGCAGGAGTGTGCACGGGAGGACTTTAACAAGATTAACACTTAAAAACAATTATTTGTTTGCTCAAAATTATAGTAAATGTGTGTCTCAGTCTAACGTTTGCTTAATAAATTCACTTTCATGGTCAAATCAGCTGCATTGCGCCGGGATGTCGCAGCGAAATGAAACTGATTCGGGACGACGGCGGCAGGTTACGGCAAGCCAATTGTGTCATTAATAGCCACTTTTACCTATCAATTCAATTCAGTTTAGTTATATAGCGCCAAGTCACAACAGAAGTCGTCTCAGGGCACTGAACAGAAACATTTATATATAAAATAAGTTAACAGAAACATTCATATTTAAAAATAATAATATAGCATTATTTATCTGAGGAGCAGACTGCTTTGAGTTTAACCCCATTACATGAAACAACGGCATGTCTTACTGCTCTGCTGCCATCTAGTGGCTGAAAATGGTACTGTTCATTCTTTTTCGGTCAGAATGAATGAAAATTGTCATATCTCAGCCAAAAATTGGTTTATAAATATGGGAAAAAATCCATTAATACTTTGCTTCGGCCTATAAGTCACAGGGCATGCAAATTATTTATAAAACCACGACTTATACAGCGAAAAATACGGTAGTTCTTTTGACTGGTGATACAGTGTAGGCTTATTAAAAGAAAACTATAAAATGGCGGCACCTATCCAAAGTATTTTCTTTTCCGCTAACTTCTTACTGTATCCCGTACAGTCCCAATCACGTGAGTAATGTTAAAGTTGACAATCGTGTGTCGTGTACAATCTTTATTTTTTGTTTGTTTATTTATTTTTTTGTCATTTACAATCTTACTTTGAACAAACGCAAAAGAGAAAGTCCGCAAAAGTGGAACTGCGAAGTAGGGACACTGGAAATAATATTTTTTTTACAGTTTTCATGGTAAAATCAGAGTTTTGTCAGCAGGTGAAGCTGTTTGTTTTCACAGCAGCATTGATTAAGCTGTTTATTTAATTATTTAAATGTGCGGCAGGAAACCGAGCCTACTAACTGCTGCCAGAGATGTCCGGTTATTTTAGCAATACGTTAAAGTATGAATCACTTCTACATGTTTTCTTGTGCCGTGATTATTTGATTCCTCTTGTCAGATGCTGAACTCGGTCTTCTCCTCCGCCTTCGGCCTCGTCGGAGCCATTTACTGCATCAGCGTGGCCTCGGCCGGTTTGGCCATCGGACCCAAATGTCTTGTGGATGAAAAGTGGATATACCCATTTGAGAACACGGGGACGTGAGTGTCCCTCCCATCAACGCATGTTTGATTTTTCTCTAAAGATGCTTTAAGGATGATACCAAATCAAAGCAGCAGCTCTGACTGTGACTCGTCTTTTCGCTCTTCCTCCTTTTTTTACTCCTTCTGATAGATTTATCGTCAGTCTGAGAACAGTGTGAGGCAGGGCTCAGTTACTAAATTAAAATAAAAACTTGGTCAGAAAAACGAACCAATCTAGTTCATATTTATGAAAGAATATATATTTTTTGGATTATAAGGCGCATTAAGCGAAACTAAAACATTTTGACTGATTTTTGAGCTCCGTGTACCAAATAAGATCAGTTAGAGGTCAGTAATCACAACCAGAATTAACACATAAGGTGCACCAGATTATAAGTCTCACTGTCGATTTTAGAGAAAATTACAGGATTTTAAGTGCGACTTATAGTTGGAAAAATATGGTAACCTGACCGTGTTTTTAAAATGTAATATTTCAATTCTTTCGTATAGAAATTTGATCTTTTCCCAAAACATGATAACAAATACATCATTAATTTCTTATGCCTTGCGTTTTATTAGCAGTTTGCAATCTACTTTAAAATAATGAGATAATTAAAAAAAAAAAATGCAATATTTGATTAAGCAGAGTCTGTTGAACTTTTTTTTTCTTGACTGTGGTTCATCAGTAATAGTTTGACTGGTCCAGTTTGGATGTTCTTGGTTGTGATTTCCATGATAACAAATAAGATTATTAAAAAAAACTCAGCTTCAAAGTTGGTTTGTTTCTATGAGAAGTTCACACGAGCTGTTCTCAGCTGTTGAGCACAATGAGAAGCAATGTTTGTCACAGCCTTGCACTTCTGTTTTAATACATTTAAAACATTATCTCGCAGGCCAGATACAAATATAACGAGGCCTGTATCTGACCCGAGGGCCTTAACTTTGACACGTAGGTATTAATTTATAAAAATATACATAGAAGTAACTGCAATATCCTAATTATCCACTAAGAGGCTGACTAAACCAAGGGTTTCTTTTCAGCTGGACTGTTTGAATTTTCCTAAATCTTGTTACCAAATGATGCTTTTTTGTTTTGTTCTTGTCATATTATTTCCTTAAATGCTCATTATTTATTTATTTTTTTGAATCAAGGAGAATTATTGATTTACACAAGCTGGAAATTTGGTTAAAATTTTAGCTTCCATGCTCATTTGTCTCCAGAAGTTATTCAGATGTGTCATCACCTCACCAGGCTCTAGAAGAAGACCCAAACTATCACTTTCTTTACTAATAAAGTAGCTGATCCCAGGATCCACAAAGGCTCAACTCTATACCAAGAACTGGAAACTGCTGGACGAGTGTTAGAGTCTACAAAGAAACCAGCTCATGTTTGAGGTGGTGCTAACAAAGAAAGATGCTCCTGCTTCAAAAGCCACATCTTAAAGCTTGAGGGAAAAAGCCAAATGCTTTGTGGAGAAAAGTTTTATAGTCGGACGAGACAAAGATTGAGTATTTGACAACGATGACAAGAAGCTATACCACCTGTCAAGCACGGCAGAGGTATCAGGATGCTGTGGTATTGGTGCATTGCACAAAAATGGATGGAGTAATAAGGAGAGGAGCTACCTCCAAGTTCTTCAACTTCACCTCAGATCACGTTGAAACATGGACACAGATGGTGTTCCAACAAGACAAGGGAATTAAACACCCACCAGAAAGTTTCTGATGGGATAATCAGGTTAACATCAAGCTTCTGGAAGGACCTCACCAAGCCCTGACTTCAACCTTATTAAAAACGTGTGGACTCAACTTCATGATCCGTTGCCGTAAAACCATCCGGTTTAAATGACCTCGGCCACAAGCAGAGGTCAACATGCAGCCAGAATTAACCAGACACTGGATGGTGGTTCAACAAAGACTGTGTTTAATTAATGAGGATGTTTGTACAAATCGTGAGCTTTCATGAATAATTTTGATTCTGTTAGATTAGAGATAATCTACGACAAATTCAACCCTGGAAAAGACAGGTCCTAATAACTCTTTAAACAGACAAAGTGAGCATAACAGTCATGCTCATTTTGAATGTATATAAACTTGTGAATGCAATTTTTGTTGTGAACTGGTGCAAATCTGAACAAGAGAAGTTGCATTTCCTGCTAAAATGCAGATTGAATGCTTATTGCAGATGAACTTGCTGAAAAACAGCTGAAATTATCTTTAAAAATAAAAAAAATAGACTGAAATGCAGCTGAAATGAAAGAGCAACCAGGGTGCATTCACACCAATTAGCAGAAGAAAGCAGAAAGAACACATATTTTCTGAAGCAGGTTTAAATAAGCAGAACTGAGCACAAAAATTTAGAAATCAGCTAAATAAAAATAAAATTAGCAAAAAAAAAAATCTAAAACATAGTTGAAAAGGCAGAAAGAAGCTTAACCTATGAGGGAAGTGGAAAGAGCTGAAATTAGCTTAAAAATGTGGAATTAGCTGAAAAAGCTAAAAATTGCATAAACAGCTAAAGTAAAGTAGCTAAAATAGCAAAAAAAATTATGAAACTAGCTGAAAAAAGCATAACAAGCTAAAATTAACAGAAAGAAGGTAATTAGGCTGAAAGTAGCAGAAATTACCAAGAAAAACTTGAATTTATCTGAAAACAGCTGAAAATAGCATTAAAAAAGAAGCTAAAACGATAACTGAAAATATACAAGAAGCTTAAATTAGCAGAAGAAAGCAGAAACAACACATTTGCTAAATTTGTCTGAAATAAGCAGAAATGAGCACAAAACGTAGAAACTATCTGGAAAACAGCTACAATTATCCCAAAAAACCCAGCTCTAAAGTAGCTAAAAAAGCAGAAAGAAGCTAAAATTAAAAGAAGGAAGTGGAGAGAGCACATTTTTCCTAATTTTGGCTGAAAAAGGTTTAAACGAGTCCAAAAAATGTGGAATTAGCTGAAAAAGCTTAAATTAGCATAAAACAGCTACGTAGCAGCTGAAATAGTAGAAAAAGCTGAAACTTGCAGAAATAAGCTGAAAGGAGCATAAAAAGCTGAAATTAAAAGAAAGAAGTTAGAAGAAGCAAAAAAGTGTTGTAGTTAGCAGAAAGAATCTGAAAGGAGCATAAAACAGCTGAAAAAACAGCTGAACTTAGCTGAAAGTAGCCAAAAAAAAGTTTAAATTTGCGCAAGGAAGCTAAAAGAAGCTGAACCAGAACAAAATGTGAAAGGAGCAGTGAAAGGTTGTAAAATGAGCCCAGTTAATTTTCTATGAGGAAAAGAAAAGTGTCAGAAAAGGCTAAATATTTCAAAGTTGCACCAATAACAAAAGCCATATCAGAATGAATGTTTTAATTGATGACTTGTTGAAACAGCTTGAAAACTCTGGGATGAGAAACGCGCCAAACAACCTACGGAAGACAAATGGATCACAATAGTGTGAATGCTTCATGAACATTCACACTATTAAACTCCTGAAAAGTGAATGTTTAATCAAACTTGATCCCCTGAGCATAAACTCTGTACTGAAGCTTTAACGTAACGGAAGATAATGGACAATTTAAAAAGTGTATTTTTTTGGGGTCTCATTTTCCCCGTGAGAAGTCTGAATCTGTGTGGTATGATGACTCTACTTGTCTGGACTTGAGTTTTGACTTTCACTGAATTAAAAACAAAACAATCCCGAGGCGTGAGAGCATGTAAAAAGTGTCAACTCTTTGAGGCTCATCTGTTTTATCATCTCCTTCTTCACTAGTTTAACTTTATGAAAGGCATGAGCTTAGAGATGTTTTTCTTTCTCCTCCTTTTTTGTTTCATTTCTCTTCTTACTGACAATTTTTCACTTCTCCAATTATTTACATTTTTTTCTGCCACCCCAGACTTTGCCTGTTGCACTCATGGAATAATCAGTGCTGTGTCCTGAACGGTGACTCTCTGTTCTCCTTCCCAGCGGTAACACCAGCTACCTGGTAAACCAGACTCTGTGGTCAACCTGCGAATACCCCGAGAACGTGGTGATGTGGCACGTTGTGCTCTTCTCCATCCTCCTGAGCATGGGCGCTCTGCAGGCGGTGCTCTGTGGCATCCAGGTGGTCAACGGCTGCATAGGATGCATCTGTGGAGACTGTCGGGAAAGTAATGATGTAGGTGAACAAGTTTACACATGAAAACACTTCAAATGAGTTTAAACATATATATACTGTGTATATTTATATATATATATATATATACATATATATATATACATATACACACACACACAGATCAACTATAAGACATATCAGCATGAACGTGAAACAATGCCACTTTGGTGATTTTATGTTTTTTAGAGCAATTGTAAACTCTTTTCAAAGCTGACACTGTTGGGAAACAGGAAATAGAGGAAAGAGAGCTTTCAGATTGTTTTCATCCTGTGCTGATTATGTTTTGTGTGCAAGGAAGTTGGTAAAATGACCGATACGGGGCAGTTGTGCAACCGAACAAGAAAAGGGCTCTTCAGTTTGAATTTAGAGTCAAACTTTTTGGAAACAGGCTTGAAGCAACAGCGTGTATAAACTCCTTCAGCAAAACGGATCAGACTAAAAGGATAAAATTTGTTACTACACAATAAAAGTGTGAGCGAGTAAATCTTAATAAAAACAAAAACAAATCTTTCTTAATTTTACATCTGCACGTTCCAAAATATTCTAAACAGTCAGACACCAAAACTTTTACATCATTACTCATCCAATCAGATTAGTTTGATGACATATTAGCCTAAACTTGTGAGGAATAAATTGTTTAATAGCAATTAAGATTAGATTTATGGAAGTGGCAAACTGTAATAAAGCCAAAATAGGAAATATATGCTTGAATTTGCTTCTTACTTTTATGCTTAACTTATTTTGTTTGTAGACGTTGCCTGTAAGAAAAGCACAAAAGTCGACGAAGACAACTTTTAAAATAGGAAAAATGTAACTTTCTTTACCTGTACCCTTGTTACACTTTAAAAAAATTAATATAACTTGCAAATGCACAAAACATACAGGAGCCTAACCTAGGCGCAACATCCATCCATCCATCCATTATCTTTACCCGCTTATTCCATTTTGGGTCACGGGGATCGCTGGTGCCCATGTCCAGCAATCACTGTGCGAGGGGCGGGGGACACCCTGGATAGGTCGCAAGTCCATCACAGGGACACATAGAGACAAACGAGACAAACAACCATTCACTCTCTCACTCACACCTAGGGACAATTTAGAGTCACCAATCAGCCTAACATGCATGTTTTTGGACTGTGGGAGGAAACCGGAGCACCCGGAGAAAACCCACGCATGCACAGAGAGAACATGCAAACTCCACCCAGAAAGGCCCCTGGACCGGGGTTTGAACCAAGGACCTGCTCGCTGAGAGGCAGCAGCTCTACCAGTTGCGCCACCGTGCTGCCCTAGGCGCAACAAAATACCGTAATTACATAAACATTATACCAAAGAAAAGACAATTCATTTTTTTAAAGAATTTTGTAGTTGACAAGGACGAAACTAAAAAAGATGTACGTTTCATTTGACTATTTTGTTTTAAAAAGTATAAATAGCCTACAGCCTGCCCGGTTTATTTAAACAAAGCTAGTTAGCTTAGCAGTTAGCCCACGGCTAACAGACTACAACCATTGTCGGCATTATTTATTCAAGCAGAAGATGTATATACATGTATATGATTTTGTTTCAATAACATGCTACTTAACAATCACTAGAATGACAATAAGATGTCATGCTCTAACACAAAAAAACAAAACAACGAAGTCTCTGAATAGAAGACGTGACATGTCACGAACTGACACCATTCAGTCCATCTCTTCTCATAATGCGTTTGTTCTTTTCAAAGGTTAACACTTCAGTAAGTATTTGAGGGTGCAAATCATAAATGGTCATTTTTGTGTAAAAACATATTTCTAGCAATGCTAGAAGGCTTTCTTTCAAGGATCATTCTAGGATATGAACAAACAAACACAAGGGTTGGTATTCAACACCAATCAAAACGTGTGTCTAATCTCAAAAACAAATGCAACAGTTAAAGAAGTATTACAGTCACGATCTGTTCCAGGACCAGGACAAAAAAAAAAATCTGTTCTGATGACACCAGGACCAGAATCACGATCCGTATTGTGCATCCGTATTCAGGGCGCAGGAGAGGAGCGCCCAGAATGGTCCTATTCTCTTGTGTTGAAGAGAAGGTAGTGCGCATGTCCAACTTTTAACAAGAGTCTATGGGCAAAGATTCTTGCGCCCCCAGTGCAGAAATACGTCATCAATCAGATACAACGTTTTTGAAAAAAACAACTTAACTCATCATTAACGATAAAATATTTATCTTACACACACAAAAACAACAACATATATTTCAAAATGTTTTTACTTTATTATTTCATTTTTATTTAATTTTTTCTGTCTTCAAGGTAATGGTGAGTTGTTTAAGTGGTGGGGCGGCGCCCTAGCGCCCCCTATTGACCAGCCGCCACTGATTAAAGGACAAACTGGTGAATTCTCAATGACAATTAAATGAATAAACTCACAACTTGTAAACACATGGAAAAAGTTAAAATCCACATGTCCTTTTGAACAGAAACATGTCTGCACAGCTTGAAGATTAAACTTTATTAAGCACATGGTTGACCGTACAGTCAAATGGCAACAGTTGCCTTTAAGGATTCACAATCCATGTGTCTAAAATAATAAGATGAGCTAAAACAGTTAGGTGTTTGTAAACTGCAGTCAAATGTAGAGCGCACACATTAACTCGATGCTCCCGTTGTTTGGGATCTGCTTCCTGTCCTCAACATGAGTGAAGGTGTGATTTTTGTTCTTTTTGCAGGATGACGGAGGACTGTAGAGGGGAAGATTTCTCTGCTGGGACCTAATTTCATCAAACTGTAACCTTGGAGATGTAAAAAAATGTATGAGAAGAAGCTTGCTTAGATATTTTTTAATGATGTTTGACTTTTCATCCATTCTATATAAATATATTAAGATTTTACTTCAGTTTTTGTTAAATTTTCAGTCATGCCTTCTGACATTTGTAGATGAAAACAGATACAGGAAAAATTCCTTATAAAGAAATCATGTGTTATCTGTAAAATGTTCACATACGTTATAAAATACCAGTTATTAAAAGTTATTTAAGGAGGGAAACCAGCAGGTTGTGTCGAATCTTCACTTTGTCGCAGTGTCCCATCCTGAGCAGCACATTGGCGACAGTGGAAAGGAAAAACTCCCTTTCAATGGGAACAAACTTCCAGCAGAACTAGGCTCAGGATGGGCAGCCATCTGCCTCGAAAGGCTGGAGTCAGAGAGGACAGGAAAGAGACGCGGACAAACACAAAATAACCGGACTAAGTGTCGTTTATATGGGAAGAAAGACAAAGAAAAACACGATAATGAGCGAAATATTTGCAAAATACATATTTAAACAGTTAACCCTTTATTCTAAAGAGATGTCTGCAGACACAAGACAAAATACAGATAATGCAATTCTTGCAGGTGGACTTGAAGTCAAATACAGAAAAACTCCAGAGACAGAAGCACACAGTTATTGGCTCATTAGTCAATGTAGAACAGACGCTTGCAGGCAGGGAGGCCGGCAAAACCAGAAGTCATACACAAGCTGGTTCGTGTGATACTGCGTCTGTAGGATTCTTCATTTTTCAGCCATAACCACTTTTCCCACAGCTGATTCTCATTCAGTCATCCTTCTCTCCCCACCTGCACCTAATCCTGACGACTTTTCTGCTGGATACTTAAACCCCTGTCAAACATTCATCCGACGCTGGAACGTTATGGTACCTTCAGTGACAAAAAAAAAAAAAAAAAGAGCCAAACAAAAGTTCTCTTGTGATATTTGTACTAACTTTGATTCATCTTGTGACTTCCAAGTCCTGCTCCTCCATGTCTCCCTAAGTCTCCCTAAACGTTCTGGATTATTTTAAAATGAGTTTCTTTTACTTTTGGGGAAACGGGTCATTTAATAAATTTAGAGTGTGCTTTCGCCAACAAGCCTCTAGTTTCTTTATTAAAGGTTAGTTTATACACACCAATGTAATGCCCACAAAACAAGATATCCTTGAACGCAACGTTAGACATCCAGATCTAACAGAATGAACGTGAAGAAGAGGTCAAAGGTCAGAGTGCCTCCTGCTATTACCCTGGACACGGCAGCTGCACAAACACCCAGCTCTCCATCTGCACATGGAGTTCCTGTTCCTTCGGCTGTAGGTTAAGCTGCTAAGCTTTTGTTGCCATGAAGTGACTTCTCAGTAATTGTTACCTAACTTTCAAATTAAAAGCTTATTGCGGAGCAGGTAAATAAAGACAGTGCTGTTCGAGGAAGGCTAAAATAACCCAACTCTGTTAGAGCCTCTCTGGCTGTGTGGATTCATGCCTCACTGACCTCACTGTCTCGATTAAAGAGATTTTAAAAGACGTTTTATCCCCTTTTAAAAGCTGCTCCACCAAAAATATATATGTTCTATATGTCACAAGATGAACAACAACTCTAACATTTAGTATTGCACAAAAAAAAAAAACCTAGTGGGCACGTGTTAGACTTAAAATATATATTTTATACTGAATTTACACAACATAAACATTTTGTTTGCTTTGCCAAATGATATATTCTTATTGTACATAAATTTAAGACTTCAAAAAGTAACTTGATTAATTTTAATTAAAAAAATACATGAAAACTATTTTCTGCACAATTGAATTTAATAAAAACTTCCAAAATAATACAAAACTTGTATTTATTTACTTTGTATATGGTTGACTCAAATTCTTTATTTTTGTTAGTTCTAAACTTACCGGGCTGGTTAAAGTAATTAAAATTATTTGATAAAGGAAACAATAAAACTTTTGCCAGATTTATTCTGATTATTTTTGTTGTTTTGCACAAATTTATCTTCGTGTATTTAATCAATCAGACACAAGCGAGACAACCTACTTGTTCTTTAAACAAAATTCACTGAAAAATGTTAGGTTGTTTTTATTTATTTGTTTATTTAATTTATTTCGAACAGACAATAAAAAGTGAAAACAAGAAAGAACAGACAATAAAATGTAAAAACAAAGAAGAAAATATAATAAGACAAATAGTCATGCCAATTGACATGCAATTTTACATAATTTGTTCTAAAAGAAGCAGGGAGAAGATTACAGTGTTATAATTTCCTGCCCCTGTCATACACATCAATATACAATAATTTTAGTCTCCTCACACCAAACCTTATAATACTTACACAATAAATGACGCTTAAACCTCACATTCTCATTGTTGAATGTACAATTATTTACATTTTATTGATATTAACATTAGTATTTTTGGTCTTTGAGACACCCATCTTATACAACATGTTTTTCAATAAGTTGATGTTTATACTGTTAAGCTGGTTTATATTTGTACTTTGTTTGAGCTCATCATTTAATCCATTCCATAGATCTGTTCCACACACCGATATACATTTTTGTAAGTATATGTAACTATTCTGGGGGCCCAACACTGAACCCTGTGGAACCCCACAAACACTTGGTTGTTCTGATACATTGTTTTTTTTTTTTTTCAATTTCCTTCTCCTCTTAAATTATAACCCCCCTTTCTGTCACAAAACATTTTCTGAATATTGTGTGTAAGTTTGCGGTTTGTTATTTTGAACATAAATTGTATAGTTTTGAAATTTACAAGATCCCAGAATTTAAGTACATTTGATTTCAAACATAATGGATTTGTATGTTCCCAATATCACACTTTATGTAATATTCTGATTGATTTTTTTTTTTGTATTGTGTACAGCGACTGTAAGTTCGCTTTGTACAGTATATATTGCCCCAAACTTTCACACAGTAACTCAATCATGGTACAATGAGAGTATTATGAAAAATAAACAGATTTTTAGTGCAGAACAAATCTTATTCTCCTCAAAACAGCAACACTTTTAGCTAGTTTAGATCTTACTTAGCAGCTCTCTTGTTTCCAGCAAAATTTATCATCCAATATAACACCTAGAAATTTGATTTCATGGACTCATTCTAAATCAACACCATCGATAGTTATTTTGATTGCACTGTTTTCATGTTTATTGCAGTTTCCAAATATCATAAATTTTTGTTTTATCTAAATTTAGTGATAATTTATTATTTTTGAACCAATGTTTTAGTTTTATCATTTCTGTTGTGACCACCTCAGAGAACTGGATGTTTTTCAACAGTGCAGCAAATGCTAGTATCATCTACAAATATAATGTATTTTAGCAGGTTTGATACTTTGAATAGGTCATTTATATGCAAATTAAACATTTTTGGGCCCAACACTGACCCCTGTGGAACCCCACAAGTTATTGGTTAGTATCAGAAAACTAATAAGCTAAAGGGAAATTTACTTTTATAAGAACAGTAAATGCAAATAGTTTAAACTAGGATATACCAAATAAAGGTGGAGAGTTGAAACATGTAAAATAAGAGACAAATAACTTAAAGATTTATACAGTTATCAAAAAAATTGTGTTATGGAGAGATATTGAACTTTGAAAAGAGAAACATTTACCAGGCAAATTTACTAAAGAAAAAAAAAATCTGCCTTTAAGTGTAAGGTTTTTAACCTGTATGTGTTGAGTTTATTAAATCTACAGACATTACTGGGATTTAATTGATCTGTGGTGCTGGTGTTTTAGAGTGTGTTTTAATAAAACATTCAAAAATGTCCAAGACAGGAAGGAGTAATTACGTTGGTCAGTCAAACAGCAGTTTGTTGAGATGACTGCTCCGTGCTCTGCAGCTCTCTTATGTAACGTGCAGCACAGAGTGTGAAGAATGCAGAATAAAAGAACGACGGGACAAAAGGAGGAAAATGGGAAAGGGGCCCTTCTCCGGCTCTTTTCATTCAAATCGCAGCCACACTGAGAGACTTAACACGCTTTGACGGAAATGTGAAAGCCAAAAGTTTGAAGGAGACAGATTGGGAGGAGTCTTGTGTTCCCAGTCTTCATTCAGGGTTTGAGCGATTGAACAAAAAGGAGCCAGAAGGAAAACAGTGGAGAAAAACAGACTGGTTTGATCCAGATTACTAAAAACCTGGAGGCAGTATGAGTCAAAAGAAAAATGTTGTACAGTCGTCCTGTTCTCTCTCTCTCTTCTGTCGTTTGTGTTTTGGATGAAATCTCTAACCACAGCTTCATCACCTGTGGCCCAACAGAAAACCCAGACGCTCACGTCTGATTGCTCAGCAGTATCCAGCACCCTGTCATTTATTCTTTCAGCCTCACTGTGAACGACCAGACAGAGCCACAAAGTCCACCATCAGCTGTCAGCACCAACAAAACCAACTGACTCAGACTATCTACACTGTAGGTCGTAATGTGCATTCTGAAATCAATGCGCCATGAAGAAACTTGTTAGTTATTAATAAAATGACAATAACTTTCAAAGAAGAGAAAATAATAAATGGTAATTGGACTGTACTTATATAGCACCTTTATATCTAATCAAAGTACTCAAAGTGCTTTACAACACAATCTGTGTTTTCATTTATCATAATTTTCAAACTATAAGGCACACCGGATTATAAGGCGCATTAAGCAAAACAAAATAGAAAAGTCAAACTTTATTCACCTTATTCACAATAACCACATAAAATCGGTTTGAGGTCAGTAAGCACAGGCGCACCTGATTATGAGGCTCAATGTCGATTTTTGAAAAAATTTAAAGGATTTTAAGTGCACTTTATAGTCCAAAAAAATACTGTACCTCCACACACATTCATACAGCACTCTACTAGGTCTCTACAAAGCTAATCTGAAACTGTAGAGACTAATCAGTGCTTTAGATCACGTTCATGCACCGATGGGACACACATCAGAAGAAATGAGGGGTTCAGTATCTTGCCCAGAGGCACTTCAACATGTGAATGCTGGTGGAATCGAACCCCCAACTCTCCCATTGGAGGACGACTGATCTAACAACTTAGCCACAGCTGCCCAATAAATAATAATAAATGTTGCCCATAATAAAAGTACAAATTTTGTCCCGCCATTGTAGAGCGAAGAAGGAGATTAGAAATAGCCTCCATCCATCAGTACATCTGTTTTGGGAGCTTTCCAGAATTGCGCCACTCAAGGTAGCTGCATGTTGGAGTAGCTCTCACATTCATTCTGAGATTTTGCTTTTGAAAACTTTACTCTTTTTTCTGAATGCAAATCGCTTTTTTTCGAATGATTACTTCCTCTGGTATCAGATGCTGTGCTGCTGGCAGGATTTTTACTGAAACCTCTTTTACTTTTGGACATTTGTTATGATGCGTAACCATAACAACAAGGTGGTTTTCTACAACTGGGAGCAGCTAATTAACATCTCAAAAGCTTAAATCTCAACTACAGCCCCAAATCCCGAATGAGTTAAAAATGAGGTGCCGTGGATGCATTCCCGTCTACCTGGAGGCAGTACTTGAGTGCCTGACTGCAGAGATAGCGGGAAACGCAGCTTGTGACAGCGGGAGGACCAAGATCATCCCCCGGCACCTGCAGTTAAGTCTGCGGCAACAAGGGGCTTGGCAGGCTGCTGGGAGAAATGGCCATTGCTCAGGGAGAAGTTCTGCCCGACATTCAGGCAGTCCTGCTGCCCAAGAGGAACGAGAGGTCTGCTGGGTCTGGGTGGACAGATTGACGTCTGTAGCCAGTTTCTTTGGATCTACTGTGGGACGGACTGCTTCCGGCCCAAAGACATCAGCATCTAGAACAACTTTAATGAAACCAAGATGTGCTACAACAACAATCAATTTCCCTTTGGGATTATTAAAGTATATTTGGATTTGAATTTGAATTTGATAACTTGAAAAACAGCCAATTTGCAGACTTGCATTTTGGTGTGTGGCTGCAACTAAGCGTATGATAGGTCCCTACTGAAAATTGGGTTGCCATGTCCAAATCCAAGATGGCCACCACCATATATTAAATATTTACACCAGCCACCTTAATCATTTGATGAAACCATGCTTTCTAGTTTTTATATTGCCTAAAAGTGTAGTTTCCTCAAATGATTGCGGTGGCTAAAAATTAATCTATGGTGTCCAAGGCCACCGTTGGCCACCCCCCGGCTCTGTCACTGCACCTGCTGGTGGATACAAACGTTGCATTCACTCACCAAGATCTGTCACTCTGTGCTGCCTCAAATTAAAAAAATAAATACAAACTATATTCTGTTCTTCTACATAGCTTTAAGCGGCCCTCACCTCTTGAATATCTTGCAGCAAAAATATTAAGGTTTACATTCACTTTTCAATTAGTCCAGAAAAACATGCATCTTAAAAACTAAAAAAACATTCACTTTTCAAATCCCTCAGCATTGCGGTGTACCACTTCTTCACAAGATGCTTTCAAAAAGCTTTTTTCTTCAAGCTAAAAATAGTTTTAAAGATGCTTACAGGACTTTTGTCTGTAATCTCAACATTTACATCAAGATGCAGTGTCCTCTGTTTTGTTGATGCAATATTACCTGTACTTCTCAACATTTTTCAGTCAGGTCATCTGGACAGTTTATTTTTTTGTGCTGAAACGTTTCGCCTTCAATCCAGAAGGCTTCATCAGTCAAGGAAACACAACAAAACGGATTCTTCCCCCAACAGTTTACTCCAAAGTGGAACAAACCAGTTTTGTTTGTGATAAGATGGTCTCTTTGGTACGGCCCCATCTCCATTGCCGGCCCTCTTCCTTGTTGACATTCGTGTCAAACTGGTTGAAAACAACAAAGTCCATGCGCAATAATCCAGGTATACAATCCAAAATTTTTCAGTCAGGTCACATGACACGACTGATGAAGCCTTCCGGATCGAAGGCGAAACGTTTCAGCACAAAAAAAAAAAAAGAAACTGTCCAGATGACCTGACTGAAAAATGTTGGATTGTATACCTGGATTATTGAGCATGGACTTTGTTATTACCTGTACTTGGTTGCACGAGCATAAAGAAAACGTGTAACGACAGAACTGTAGAGGTGAGCCGGCTCATTCCCTGTGTGCACACTCACATCACTGGCGGTCGTGACAATGTGGTCATTAGCGTTCCCACCTGCTGACACTGTGTGTTTGTGTGTAATCATGACTTTGCTCCTTAAGACGCTGTCTGTAGTATGAGCTGCCACAACAGTGTTGGAGTTTCATGCCAGAGTGTTTACAGGAGCAGCATGTTGTCATACACAATAACATGATGGTCAAGAAATTGCCACAAAATTTTCAGCTTACTACAAAATAAAAACAACGATTCTGACTGATTGAAAGTAGAGTTTTAGAAAAGAGCGAGCTCATAAATAAATGGTAAATGGACTGTACTTATATTGCACCTTTCTATCTTATCAAGGATCCCCCCCCCCCCACCCCACACACTGGCTCTGTAATGAGGTGCACACATTTCTTCCCTCTCCCTGTTTTCCTCCTGCTTTTTTGCTCTCTGTCTGTGTATCAGAGAGCAGCTCCTATTTTTATACATCTTCCAAAATGAAAACTATTGTTTTGGATCTGACCAACTAGACTTTCGTCGCAAATGACAAAATCTTTTCAACAAAGCGATAGGGTCCTGGAGAACCCTCATCTGCTCGGACAACATGCATGCAGCTGGATAAATCTCTGGGGAAGTGGAATGTGATGTGTCTACCTCTGCAGTCGATCTAGGACGCCGAAATGCATATAATTGGAGTTATGATAACAGGTTTCCTGTTGGAATAATCTGGATCCTGGTTTATCAACATACAAAGAAGACGGCCGCAGCTAATTTGGACGTCGTCAGCTGCTGCCTATGTGAAGGTTGGTCCGTGCTTTGAGGCCTCAAAATCAGCTGATTTACGAGCTAAACCGCTGTAAGATGAAAGTGATTTGAATCGCAGGCCGCCTGTGGCTTTGGGACTCGTCAGCATGAAACAACCTTGAACAGGCTCGTAAACAAGGACCAGTAGAATGCACCCTAATCTGGCCATTTTGGACCTTGGAAGTACCAGTACAGACTCAAGGCTGACAAGGAAAAATAGTCTGCCTGGATAAATCGACTATTATGGATTATCTGAATCTGACTCCCCGGTTGGCCTCGAAACAGGCCGACTTATCAATTTCTCCTGGGAAATGTGTAAACTAAGGAAAAGCTTCGTCTATCGCAACCCCCCACCCCTTCTGTGAATGCTTATCAGAGCTAACACCAACATCTTACTTTCCACTGTCGCCTTCATGCTTGCTTAAGATGAGAGTCTGTGATGAAGTTAAACTCAAAGCAGTCTGCTCCTCCTCAGATAATAAAAGTTATTAACTTACTTTTTATGCATATGAATGTTTCTGTTCTGTGCCCTGAGATAACTTTTGTTGTGACTTGGTGCTATAGAAATAAACTGAATTGAATTGAATGGTTTACAAGTTTTTTTTTTTCCAATCATCAAAAAACACTAATTTGTCACCATGAAAGGTGGGCAATAGTGTAACTGCCTGAGTGCATGCTTGCGTTTTTATGTTAGTTAAAAATATATCCTAAAAATCTTAGTTATAAATCTTAAATATTAATGTTGTTTTTTTTATAATAAAGTGAGCCGAGGTTAACGCTCCAAATCATTTTCTCTAAACTTTCTGCCTTTTCTGCTCACAAGTTTAGCAACATTGTAAAAAAATAAAATAATAAAAAATTAACAAATGGGATTGCTTTCACTCTGATAATTTGACATTTTTAGAAGCTGTCAACTCCTGCCAACCAACAATAACGTGTTTATGTAAAAAGGTTTATAGAGTTAAAGTTGCTCTTTGTCCTGTGATTTATACGTTATCAGCTCATTTGCATGGTATGTAGGTCGTCACAACTAGGCTCCTTCCATTCTTTAGGATTAATGGAGTGCAACTGATTGTGAATGTGAAAACAGAATGTCCTCGTAAGGCTAAATTTGTGACGATAGAGAATAAAGAGGATAGAAGGGAAGAACAGGATGAGAAGAAATTGCCCTGAGGGTGACAGAACTGGAATGAGCGACTTCATCCAGTCAGTGCCAGATTCATAGACTCACAGCATAAAACATCAAACCACTGGTGTGGGAATGTCTCTGGTCTGACACGGGGAGGGAGGGGACAAGAGGACAGAAATATGCTCTTTGGAAGGCAAACATTAAACATCCACACAGACACAGACTGGTTTGATCCTGAAATGAGTTCATTTTTATTAGTTAACTACATTTGGAAACTCTAATTCCTCTTTTGCTGGATGTAAAGCACATTTTTTGGATGATTGTTTTCTCTGGTATCAGATGCTGTGCAGCTGGAAGGATTTTTACTGAAACTTTTTTAGTTTTGGACATTTGTTATGATGCGTAACCATGGCAACAAGGCAGTTTTCTTACAACCAACAGCAGCTGATTAACATCTCAAAGCTCAAATAATATCTCAACTACAGCCCCAAATTTCAAATGAGTTGAAAAGGATGCTCTGTGGACGCATTCTCATCTACCTGCCAGCTGTGCTCGAGTGCCTGACCACTGAGATCCTGGAACTAGCAGGAAACACGGCTCATGACAGCGGAAGGACAGGATCGTCCCTCGACACCTAAAGTTGTCTGTCCGCAGCGACGAGGAGCTCGGCAGACTGTTGGGAGGAGTGGCCATCGCTCTGGGAGGAGTTCTTCCCGCTTTCGGGCGGTCTTACAGCCCGGGGGAACCGACCAAAGAACCCCTTCTCGAACCGAGAGGCCAGCCGAGTCTGGGTGGACGGATCGGAATAATTTCTCTTTGAGATTAATAAAGTATTTTTGAATTGAATTGAATTGAATTCCAGTTGGAGTCGGAACTGAATGCCTTCATTTGATTTTTTACACAAAAGGGCTGTGGCCCAATGTCAGAGTGTTTCTAGTTGTACTCAGTTACTAAGAAAAAAGTGCTGCAAATACTGCAGATTAAAACAAAGCTTGATATGCTGTTTTAGTAAACGAGAAGGCTTTTATAAACTAATTAATGATAAAACGTGCTGCATGCTTACAGAAATTTACATTTAGGATAGCGTTATTTTCAAATATCCATTATGAGTTGGTTGAATATATTGTCTTTTCAGCCATTCTTATATCTTTACAGAATTGTACAAACTGAAAGAAGTAGTTTGATTTTTCTCCCAAGTTAGATTATGAGTACTTATTAGCAGTCATTCTTTCTACAAGACAGAGATCGTTGGGCAATCATCGAGGGACCAACATTTCTCTAGGCAGTTTTTAAAATCCCCACTAAAAGTTGTTTCTGTGGAAACAATTGAGTCAGAGTCAGAGTCAGAGTCAGAGTTTCTTTATTGTCATTCGCACCTCATGTGGTACATGTGGTGGAGCAAAATTATGTACACGGTGTCCCAGTTACATCCAACAATAAAATGTATAAGAAAAACAGTAATAACATCTAAGATATGAACTAAGAAAAACATCAACTAAATATACACTAAGCACTCATAACATAAAACATTGAACATCAGCACAAACATGAACATGAGTCTGTGAGCAGATGTGCACGCATGAACACATCAACATTGAAACAGATCAGCAGCAACATGAAACAGATCAGCAGCAACATGATATGGTTTTTCACAGTGATTATTCTAGTTAGAGATTCATGAGTCTAACAGCCTCAGGGTAGAAGCTGTTCCTCAGTCTAGTGGTTCTACACTTAATGCTCTTAACCTCCTTCCTGAGGGGAGTGGGGCAAAAAGTGTGTGTGCTGGGTGAGTGGGGTCCTTCATGATGCAGGTGGCCCTCTTCCTGCATCTGGAGGTGTAGATGTCTGTGATGGTGGGGAGACTGATTCCGACAGATTTCTGTGCAGCCTTCACCACTCTCTGCAAAGCTTTTCTTTCTGCAGCTGTGCAGCCTCCATGCCACACATTGATGCTTGAGCACAGGATGCTCTCTACTGCACACCTGTAGAAGGAGGTGAGGACTGAGCTTCCCAGACCAGCTCGCCTCAGCCGTCTGAGGAAGTAGAGTCTCTGATGAGCTTTCTTGATCAGGCTGGTGGTGTTGTTGCTCCAGCTGAGGTTGTCATTCATGTGTACACCCAAGTACTTGTAGCTGGAGACCACTTCCACCGCAGATCCTCTTATGTTCAGGGGGGTGTAGATGTTTTTGTTCCTTCTGAAGTCCACAATCATCTCCTTTGTCTTCTTCACATTGATGTGAAGGTTATTCTCTTTGCACCAGCTCTCCAGGTGTTCCACCTCTTGCCTGTAGCTGGACTCATCATTGTTTGTGATGCATCCCACCACTGCTGTATCATCTGCAAACTTTACAATGTGACAGCCTGGATGGGTAGCTGCACAATCATACGTGAGCAGAGTAAACAGGAGGGGGCTCAACACACATCCCTGAGGAGAGCCAGTGCTGAGGGTTATGGTGGAGGAGGAGAGGTTGTGGATCCTCACTGACTGTGGTCTGTTTGTTAAAAAGTCTAGCACCCAGTTGCAAATGGAGGGGCTTAGTCCTAGTGTGGATAGTTTGTCCATCAGGGTTTGGGGGATCATGGTGTTGAAGGCGGATGTGAAGTCCACAAAGAGCATGCGGACGTAAGAGTTTTTCTGCTCCAGGTGGTTGAGCGCAGTGTGGACCACAGAGGAGATTGCATCCTCTGTTGATCGGTTCTCACGGTATGCATACTGATGAGGGTACTCGTTGATGTTGATGGTTGTTTTGATGCGAGTCATGACCAGTTTTTCGAAGCATTTAGCGACTATCGAGGTGAGGGCCACTGGCCGATAGTCATTCAGACCAGTCACTGTAGAGCTTTTTGGGACTGGGATGATGGTGGCAGTCTTCAGGCAGGTGGGAACTGTCTCCAGGGTAAGTGAGGTGTTAAAGATGTCTGCCAGCACCTCACAGAGCTGATCAGCACATTCCTTCAACACTTTTCCGGGGATGTTGTCTGGGCCAGTTGCCACAGTTGAAACAATTGAGGCCATCTTGTTGAGAGACCAACAGGAACAAAGTCTCCCTGAAGAAACCAGAGAGCTCACTGTGCGACCAATTGGGCTCTCCACCAAGATCTCTGAGCCTAACGAAGAGATCACTATCCAAAAGAGTTTGGTCGGACATCAATGAGAGGTCCGCGGGTGGCCTGTGCAATCACTGAGCAGTTCTTGGGAGACTGTATGTCTCAGGGTATAAATATGTGCTGATTCTGGTGCTTTTTTTTTTCCCTCACTCGCTCTCGTGTAAGGCGGATGCCTTTTCTTCCCTCTCCCATCCTCCTCCTGCTTTTTTGCTCTATGTCTTGTGTATCGGAGCTCCTATTTCCACATCTTCCGAAACAAAAAAACGACTGCCATGGATCTGGTCAGCTGGATTTTCAACACAATTGATAAAATCTTTTCAATAAAGCGACAGGGTCCTGGAGAGTCCTCATGCCCCACTAAGACGCACACGGCAGGATATGTCGTAGATCCGTGGGGAGTTTGGGAGCTGACGTGCCTTTCCGTATTGTCTCAGGAGGACGCCGAAGATGTTTATATAATTAGAATCATGATAGCATGGTTTCTGCTTTTTTGGCACCGGCGGACTTGTATGTTATCGGCTATTGAAGAAGACGGCAGCAGCCGTTTCGGCCATGGAAAACTCCCTAGGCTGTGTGAAGGTTTGGTTTGTGCTTCGAGCACCCAAAATCAGCTGATTTATGAGCTAAACCATAAGATGGAAGCGATTTGTGAAAATCCCAGACCACCTGCGGCTTCTGAGACTTGCTAGCAGGTTGAGGACGACCTTGGAGGAGGCTCATAAGCACGTACCAGTGGAATGTCCACAAATCTGGCCATTTTGGGTTGAAAGAACCAGCAGGACTCAAGGCTGACGAAAATAAAACAGTCTACCTGAAAAAAATCAACAATTGTGGATTATCTGAATCTGACTCCCCCGTTTGGCCTCAAAGCAGGCCAACTTATCAAATTTCTCCTGGGATATGTGTAAACTAAGGAAAAGCTCTGTCTATCGCAACCCCCCACCCCTTCTGTGAATGCTTATCAGAGCTAACACCAACATCTTATCAGGACTATGGACTATCTGGAAGCGCTTGATGGTCAAATCTCATCATCCTGCCATCAAATGCATATGTAACGTGTTTATGGATGTGCTTGCATGTAGAGTTATTTTTTAATGTCTTAAATCGTGTCCTGAAAACAGCAAGATGTGAAGAGATCATTTTTGTAATACCACTATTCTATCCTCATGGCCTTTTCCCCTTTTCTATCTAAAAAGTATTCTGAACAAGAATACTTTGCTCTCAGGAGCAGCAGCAACGTGCACTCCGCCCATCTTTCAGATGACTGTACAAACATAATCTCACTCGATTTTGGAACTATGATAATAAAGCTTATTCTGATTCTTTGTCATCAGTTACAGACTATTGTAGAAGAAGAAAGATCTCCTGAAGGCCTTTTACCATGGGTGCTACTCAGATTGACCCTGCATGGCTTCATATAGCATTGTAAGGCCCGGCACGGACTGGCCGCAGTCAGCCTGCCCTTATTCTACTCCGGCCATGGTTGTGTTTGCTTTGAGCAGAGTGCCGCATCCATGTGGGCGGGGATGATCATATCAAAAAACATGTGATGTCATATTATTTGCGACAAAACCATGAACGACATAGAGCTTGTGCTGCTTCTCTTTGTTCTCTATATGATTCAAAAGCAGCAAAATAAGAGTTATAGAAGGCTGAGTGCTGAATAAAGGTTAACTATTGACAGACGAAAAAGAGCAGAAAAGTACCGAAGACTGTGACGGACCATCCAGCAGTGTGACGCTGAAGTTGAGAGAGCAAGACAACAGAGGACGGTAAGCTAATGCTACTTAATGTTAGCTTGCTACGGTTGTTGTATATTTGAAATTGTGTGAAAATTTGTTACAATCATACAAACAATTCAACTAAAGTCCAACGGATATAACGCTATTTATGATGTGTTAGAAATTTTTTTTTTAATTTGAAATGATGTAGCTACTGCCGCCACAGACCATCGGTCTGGGCCTTTGACCGACGCAGCAAGTGATGGGATGCTATTGTTCCTGGATTCACCGAAGCGCAGCGGGTCCAGAACTTTTGAGTGTCCACAGAAACTCAACTACCTGCGTACAAAATTTTATCCTGCTTTAGAACGCAAAAAACACACCTTTCCACGGATGTGTACCGTTAAAAAAGAGTAGCCATAGCTTTGTGGAAGCTTGCTACAGGCTTGAAGTGCCCGAGCATCGGACATCTTTTTGGAGTATTCCAACAATCTGTGCATGTGTCCAGGAGTTTTGTGCT
Organism: Nematolebias whitei; assembly: GCF_014905685.2. Classification (NCBI taxonomy): domain Eukaryota; kingdom Metazoa; phylum Chordata; class Actinopteri; order Cyprinodontiformes; family Rivulidae; genus Nematolebias; species Nematolebias whitei. The sequence continues at coordinate 33,135,120 of NC_056498.1, forward strand.
GCAGCATGGACCGGGCCGGACTGATTAAACTCCCGTCTGCAGGCAGATTTAGAGAGATGGCTGCCTATTTCAAAGACAGATGGTGTTTCCCACATAGTGTGGGTGCTAGTGATGAGTGCTGCATGCCCATCATAGCACCAACTCAGTATCACAAAAATTATTTGAACCATAAAAGCTTTCATTCTCTAATTCTTCAGGGAGTCATTGATGGTCAGGGGCTCTTCTGGAATGCTGTCGCAGGACTGCCAGGCAGCTTGCGTGATGCAAGACTGCTGAGACTGTCCACACTGTAAGTGGCCAAGCATGGAAACCTTTTCCCTCCTCACATTAAAAACATCGGAGCAGTCACGGTTTCATCCTCGGAGACTCAGCAAATCCTTTGCAGGACTGACACCTGAAACTGTTCCAAGTGACTGGGAAGAAGAAGCAGAGCAGAAAACATAATCAAGGACTGTTCACACCCGGGTTTTGAACTGTTTGACTTGTTACCTTCAGGGAAACGCTACAGGTGCATCAGAACAAGAACAAACAGGTTCAAGAACAGTTTTTTTCCCAAAAGCCATCACCACACTGAACTCACACATGCACTGATTTAATAATCTAACCTCCCAAACACCTGGACTTCTACTGTGCAATACTACTGACATTTCATACTCTCAATCACCTTAACTACCTCACTAATATCCATAATGTGCAATACAATTGTGTAATACTTGTATTTTTTTACTTTCATTATTATATCTATATTGCGTTACATTTTTTATATTTTTAGTGTGTTTAATGTGTGTTTTCTTAAGACGTGTTTTTGCACTGGAAAAAGGAGTGGCTCTTAATTTCATTGTACTGCGTATAATGACAATAAAGGCATTCTGATTCTGATTCTGATTCTGACTGGACGACTGGCAGCCAAACAACAGACCTTCAACTATAAACTCAGTCAAACTAGGGTGGTGGTGGATAATGCTTTTGGTAGATTAAGGAGAAGGTGGCGTTGTTTGCTGCAATAGAATGAGTGTGACGTAGACCTTGTCAAAACGATGCTCTGCACAATTTGTGTGAAAGTCAAGGTGAGGCACGACAACACATAGGACGTTCCTGCAGCAGACGTGGGTCATGCTGTGCCAGCGGCACACGGTGCGGATGAGTGCAGAACTGTCTGAGATGCTCTTGTGCAGCTCCTGCAAGACCATCATGTTTTCTCATTTAATTTTTTTGTTATCTCACTTTGTCTGCCAATTCACCATACATGTGTGTTGTCAAAACATCTGTTGACCTTCCCACTATGAACACATTTCTTCCACTGGTTCTTTCAGATAGTCATAAATTGCAGTAGATAAAGTTTGGTAATTAACAGCTTTGAATCTCAATTTGAGTAATTTTCTGTTTTATAGTTGTTGGTTCACACTAACATACTGTAAATAATATAAAGTACTTTGTACATGTACACAAGATGTTTTCATTATAATGTACAGAATATGAATGTAACACTTATATTTAATACTCTACCACTTGAAGTGTCGCCACTTCATGGCAATAGTCTGTCCAGTGGGCGACCCCATTCGCTTTGTTCTTAGGATCAGCCGAAGTCTCAGCTGAGCCGAGTCAAGCTGCAGATTTTATTTTATTATTTATTTTTTTTGTAATTAGCTTTTTATTCGTTTTCAGAACACATGAAAAAAATTGAACAAAAGAAACATAACATATAGCAAATATAAAGGCTGGTGGTGAGATGATCCTGGATGCTCTCCAACCAAAATAACTGAAAGGACTCCTTCGGAGATGACCGCCTTTTGAGATCTGTCTCCCAGTAAACACAGTTCTGGACTCTGAGGGACTTCTGAGCCAAACCAGGCACTTAAAACCACCAAGACTTTAGTCCGAGCTGCAGATTTGCTATCAGCAGATTGCAGACCATTGATCGACCAGAGAGCGAGTTTGAGGCAAGCATGCTGGGAAATACAACTCTTTATAAATTTAATTCTTGCTTTCTTTGTCACCCATAATTTAAGTCTCAATATTCAGTCGGTGTATTATCAACAAAAAAAGGTGACTTTTTTTAATAATGCATGAGAGGCATGGAACCACATTTGAACACGTTGTTGTCCAGTCACAGCAGAGGAATATCTACTTACTCAAGGATCCAATACCTCACATGGGATGATGTCAGCCATTTGTCAGTTTAATGGAGCGGTCCACTCAGGGTCTGATTTCACAAAGCCACTCGAGGCCAGTGGGACAGCGGCGGTGGTTTTAGCGCCTGACATCTGAACTTCCCCAGAGACTCACAGGAAGTTACACTGTTACCTCACATTAATATTCCAGCCGTCAGCAGACCGGCAGGGACACTCGTCACCTTACAAGGACAGGAACATGTTTGAAGCATGAGGGGACCTGCAGAGGGATCACTTGACAAGAATTATGGTGCAATTATGGAGCTAAATTTAAAAAGACAGACAGAAAGAAAACCTTTTTCAGTGTTTGAATATTGTTTCTCAGAGGACTCACAACTCATCAAGCGGCCGTGATACATTTTGGTTTTTGGCACGTTTGAGTCAAATCAATCTATAAAACATGTGTTGGCCTGTAGTTGTAAATTCTCAATTAAAAATCAAAATCAGGCTGTTACAAATCATCTAAATCTTTACAAGTTAGTTTAGTAAGTCAAACCTTTCATCCCTTTTACCTAAACTGGAAATAAATCCACAACTTTGTGGTTTTCTAACAGACTGCAGCCCTGAAGCAAACCACAAATTCAACTTGTTCCAATTACATGTAAATATTTATCTGGACGTGTTTGCATTCTGCCTGAACTGAGCAGCACCAAGTGGAGTTGAAAATCTGCACATGGATGAGTTGCAGGTCACCGTGCAGGAGCAGCTCTCTGAAATGTTCCTGATTGTTCTGGTGCTTTGAGATCAACAGGATCCCGTTCCCTTGGAGACCTCGTTCGGATAAATTTCCGCTCGACGACCATATTTTCCGGCGTACAAGTCAGTTTTTTGCATAGATTTGTCAGTCCTGCGACTTATACGCCGAAACATCTTATATACGTTTTTTTTTCCATATTCATAACGCAATTTTTGACTGATGCTTTAAATTTCAAAGAACTGCAACAGCGAGTCCTCCTGTGCGCGCTCGCTTCACTCAGCTGGTGCAGGCGGAGGAACGCTGGAGAGCTAGCAGCGCCGGCCACGATGGATGGATGGATGGATGGATGGATGAATGGATGGTGCCGCGCCACCCAGATGAAATTAAGCTGTTTTGACCATTAAATAAACAAATAATAAACGTGACGGGTCAGCTGTGACACATTAAATGCGACTTATATATGTTTTTTTTTTCCTCTTCATGATGCTTTTTTGACTGATGCGACTTTTACTCCGTAGCAACTTATACGCTGGAAAATACAGTAAATCCCTGATGTCGTGACTTTATTGGGCTCTAAATATGAGGCACTTTAATTAAAAAAATGAGCAAAGATGACTAAACCAGGGGCCTGCAACCTTCAGGATCAAAATCATTTCTGACCCTTCATTCAACAAATTAAATGCGTCCAGAGCCACAAAACCTGCTACAATTGTTATTATCAACTGGTGGCCCATGGGCCACTTTAAGTTTGTTAGAGGGGGCTTTTCTGGCCAGTAGGTGTGAAAATATACAACTAAAAACATCTTATGATTGTTAACATTTATTGATATTTTTACATTTTAAGTAAAGAAAAGACTGGATTCTTTCCTTCCATCCATCCATCCATTCATCCATCCATCCATCCATCCATTCATCCATCCATCCATCCATCGTCTTTACCCTTTTCTTCCTTTCCGAGTTGCAGGGGGTCACTGGTGCCTGTTATATTTAACTGAATACCCAAAAACAAGGACTGAGGAGTGACAAAACTTCAAGACAGAAAATAAATTTAAAGTGATTTTATTCACTAATAAATCACATTAGGAACCCAGAGGAGCAAGCACACGAGTATATTTTCCAAGAGGAGGACAATATTGTTGGTAGATTTCAGTTCTTACTGTAGGCTGGATAGGAGGACATGTGGTTGGAAGGAGAGGAAGGCAGCTGAGAGGACACAAGAGATTTCCAGGAGTTCTTCAAAGAAGTTCAGTTACAGTTAGTTCATGAGGAGAGATACTGTAAATAGCAATAGGAACAGAAGTAAGTCTTTCTCAAGGATCGTAGAATACAAAAGGGGTAGAAGCACGACTTCCAGAGGCAGGTAATGCGGCGGCGAGGAGAAGTCATCTACTGCCTTTTATACTCCTGGCGCCTTGTTATGGAGATTACAGTAGTCCCTCGTTTATCGTGCGGGATCTGTACCCTGAAGTCCCGCGATAAGTGAAAAAACAAGAGTAGGAATAGTAGTACAAGTAGTAAGTAGTAGTTTATTTTAGTATTTATATATACAGGTATACCTCTCAGCGAACAGGTCCCTGGTTCAAACCCCGGTCCAGGGGCCTTCTGGGTGGAGTTTGCATGTTCTCTCCGTGCATGCGTGGGTTTTCTCCGGGTACTCCGGTTTCCTCCCACAGACCAAAAACATGCATGTTAGGCTGATTGGTAACTCTAAATTGTCCCTAGGTGTGAGTGAGAGAGTGAATGGTTGTTTGTCTCGTTTGTCTCTATGTGTCCCTGTGATGGACTTGCGACCCGTCCAGGGTGTACCCCGCCCCTCGCACAGTGATTGCTGGACATGGGCACCAGCGACCCCCGTGACCCAAAATGGAATAAACGGGTAAAGATAATGGATGGATGGATATATACAGGTATATATATTAAAGCGTTTTAACCCGTCCTACACTCTTGCAATATTCTAAACAATGTTTCTAAAGTCTAAACACTCTAAAAGATCACAGGATGTCATGATTTCAGCTCTCTGCCTCCAGTGCTTTTGGCCACGCCCACTTCTCCACAGCAGAGCGGAGCTGTGGGCTGCACAAAGGTGCAGCAGGTGCCAAATAATTTAAAATAATTTATTTTAAATAAAATTCCATGCCTATCGTGCGGCTCATCCATCAATCAGCCAATTGTGTATCGTGTTCAATCTTATTTTGAAAAACTGCGACAAAGCGATTCTGCGAAAAACGAACCGCGAAGTAGCGAGGGACTGTGTTGGCGCCATCTAGTGTCTTCAGAGCAGCAGGAAAAACTGGAACTCCCACAGTGCCCATATCCAGGTCGCAAGTCTATTACAGAAGACTGGATTCTTGTAAAGAAAAAAATAAGAACTTGTTTTCACAATTTTTTTAAACTAATGCAATGAACTGTGCATACTCATGCAATTATTATTAAATTATGGAGTAATTAAGTATCCTGCTTTGAATAAATAAAGCATAAAGTTAAAGTGAGTATAATTTACTCTGTGTATTAGTACGAGTATACACATATTTGCAAAGGAAATGACGGGAAAACTGCTAAAAGTAGTAATTTTTTGTTGTAGGTATAACATCCTATAAAATTCTGTTTTGTGTTAGTTTCGGTCAAGAGCCGCTGCAGAGGGACCACATGTGGCTCCAGAGCCGCAGGTTGCAGACCCGTTTACCTCTAAACCTCTTCATTAAACAAACATTTATAATAATAATAATCATTTTATTTAAAAAGCGCCTTTCAGGACACCCAAGGACAAGTGTGTTCTCTTCATATGAAGACCATACGGTAAATACCAACTCAAATGTTTTTGTATTGAACGTTTTTTGAATAAATAACAACTCATTAAAAATGCAAACTCTCTTATTCCTGCGCTCTATAGAGCAGCAAGCTTACCTCAGGTTTCTGTTTAAAACTATGAACACCACCCCCATTGACAACTGTGACGACTCACAAGGTTTCTTTGTTGACAAAATCAATGGACTCTGATCAGATTTCAGCCCTGAAACAAACCACTCTGATTAGGTTACCTGTCCTGTTGTCAGTCTGACGGCTTCCATACTTTCACGCAGGTTCAACGCTTCAAACCTCAAAAGGTAAGTACATTTTTAAAGCAAATTAAGGTGAAGACTTCAGTTAAATTTAACTTATCTGCTTTATTTCACTTGTGCAGTTTGTGTTTTGAAGAATAGCTTTGGACAAAAACCATATTTCACTGATGGCCCTTAATTTTTAACCATACCCTGACTTTTTGCGGGGAAATGGCGTCCTGAAGCATTTTAAGGTGTAAAATAAGGGTGAAGGGGCGTGGCTTTACAACCCTTAAAAAACTGACGTTTTCCAAGATCATGCTTTGAAGCAAAGTTTGAGCTTCGATGAAACCTCACAAATGTATTTTTCTTTTTTTAAATTGACAGAAACTACTGTTTGTTCAGTTTATTACATTTCGATGTATTGTTTGTTTTACTGCCCTTTTCCACTAATAAGCACGAAAAATGTCATATATATCAATATATAGTCTGTAATCTTGATAACTAGTTGTACTTGCAGGTGTAATGAAGTCCCGTCTGTTTCTGTAAAAGGAATCAGTAAAAACGTATAAAGTGACTTCCTGCAGGGGCGCCTCCAGAACGTTTTCAAAGGGGGCCAAAATGGGGGCCACTGTTAATCTTCGGATTGCTCGCCGAAACCAAAAGCCATGAAAGAATTTCATGTTTTAAAATGCTTATATCATTTCAATTCAATTCAGTTCAAAAATACTTTATTAATCCCAAAGGGAAATTATTTGTTGTTGTAACTCGTTATCCTCATTTCATTAAGAGATGTTATAGATGCTGATGGCTGTAGACAGGAAGGATCTCTTGTAAAGGTCCATCCCACAGTGGATCCTAAGAAACTGGCTGCAGATGCCGTCCGATCCGTCCACCCAGACTCAGTTCCCCCGGGCTGAAAGAGCGCCCTAATGCCAGACAGAACTCCTCCCAGAGCGATGGACACTCCTGCAGCAGCCTGCCGAGCTCCTTGTCGCTGCGGACAGCCAGCTGTAGGTGTCGAGGGACAACCCTGTCCTTCCGCTGTCATGAGCCGTGTTTCCTGCTAGTTCCAGGATCTCAGTGGTCAGGCACTCGAGCACAGCTGGCAGGTAGATGAGATTGCATCCACAGAACATCCTTTTCAACTCATATTTACAGGCTGTTGGGAAAATTCTACATTATGTGAAGTAGAAAATGACCTTATTTCCTGTTGTTGTTATCAACAGCTCACTGCTCCGCTCAAATGTTGTCCTTCCCTGTCCTGAAACCAGCATTTTGTAAAAGAACGAATCTCACTCTCCACCTCGAGTGCCAAAGGTTTAAACAAAGGTCTAAAGTTATGTGTTGGGGATGATTCTCAGCTACTGCCACACTAAATGTTAGCTCAATATTTAAAGATTTGACTGAGGTGTAGCCATTTTTTGTGTTTGCTGAGATTGATTAGCTGTTTCGGCCATTTTGAATCAAGTTAACTTTGAAAGTTAAATACAGTAGGTGTAGCTAAATATGCAGTTATTACTTTGAGAGTTTCATTAAACTCTGTTCCTGGTTAATGAAATATTTTACTAAGAGACAGATTATGCATGAAAGACTGTCTAGCCAGGGGGGCCAGTGTGGGGCCTGCAAAATAAAGAGAATTCCCCCCTCTGCCCATCCTAGTGGTGCCCCTGACTTCTTTAGGATGTGGATAATACTTGGAAATAATGTTTCCCAGTAAACAAGATAGCTACGAATAAACATTACTGATCCCAGATTGGCCAAATTTTTATTTTAATAAAGTTGGGAGTCATTTTTCCAAACTTTATCACCCTTTCCCATCACAAAGCTTTTGTGTCACATTGGTTACGCCTAATATTTTGTATTTTACCTGTGGTAAAATGGTGAGGTCGCTGAGGTCAGTGTTTTCAAAGCTCGCCTGAGAATTTTAGTCCGGTGTTTTAGTAACGTTTGGGTTTTAAATGGAGTTTTTTGCAGTTCAGAAGCTGGATGACCTAAATTTATGATCCAAAATGCAGTAAATCGTTATTCATTTAATTCCTAGTTTTAAAGCATTCTTTTAAATAAAGTAGCGTTACGGAACAATAGAAAACAAAGACCTGCAGTGTTTGTCTTCTTGCGACTCAAACCTAACCACTTCACTTTCAGCTTCTTCATTTCAGGGAAATCCACTGAGAGATAAAGATGACACAGTTTTTGATTTTTACATTCTTCTCTGTGCTTGAGCTTGTCCTTGAGATGAATAAAACCTGCTCGGCTGCTTTCAGCTGCGAATAAAGGAACACCTGACTTCAGGACTGTTCCTTGAACGCGTCCCTCCCTATTGTTTGTTTTATAGTGTGAATGTTTATGAAGCATTCACACTATTGTGACCCATTTTTCTTCTGTACATTTTTCTGTGTGATTCTCATCTGCAGTTTTCAACCTATTTCAACAAATCATAGATCAAAATGTTCAGCTGTTTCAGGACAATCCTAATATGACTTTTGATACTGAAGCAACTTTAGCTTTTTGAAATATTTAGCCTTTTATGTCTTTTTTTTCCTTGTAGAAAATGAGTTGAGCTCATTTTACATCCTTCAAATCTTTAGATCTGTTTACAACCTTTTACTGCTCCTTTCACATGTTCTGGTTCAGCTTCTTTCAGCTTCCTTAAGCAAATTGCAGCTACTTTCAGCTAATCTAAACTGTTTTCCAGCTGTTTTATGCTCCTTTCAGGTTAATTCTGCTAACAACAACATGTTTGTGCTTCTTCTACTTTGTAACTTCTTTCTGCTAATTTCAGCTTGTTACAATCCTTTCAGCTTATCTCTGCAAGTTTAAGCTTTTTCTATTATTTCAGCTTTATAGTTGTTATGCTAGTTTAAGCTTTTTCAGCTAATTCCACATTTTTGCATTCATTTAAATGTTTTTCAGCTTAATTCAGCAAAAATGTGCTATCTCCACTTCCTTCTTGTAATTTAAGCTTTGTTCTGCTTTTTTTATCTACTTTTCAGATGCTTTTCTTTTGCCAATTTCAGCTTTTCCAGATAATTTCCATTTTTTGTGCTCATTTTTGCTTCTTTCAGCAAACGTGTTTTACCTTCTGCTCATTTAAGCTTGTTCTACCTTTTCAACTACTTTTTAGCATTCTTAACTAATTTCAGCTGATTTAAGATAAATGTATGTTTTTCATTGTAATTTCTGCTCCTTTCAGCCCAATTAACCTCTTTCTGCTCATTTCAGCTTGTTTTGCTTCTTTCAGCTTTTTTTTCCTGCTAGTTTCCACTTTTTCTGCTATTTCAGCTACCTTTTAGCTTTGTTGTTGTTGCTACATAATTTTAGCTTTTTTTTTTTTAAGCAAATTCCACATATTTGGAGCTCATTTCAGCTCCTTTCACTTCCTTCTGGTAGTTTAAGCTCCTTTCTGCATTTTCAGCTTTTCTTTATTTTAGCTTTTTTAGTAATTTCCTAACTTTTTTGTCTAATTTCTGCTCATTTAAACCTAATTCAGCAAATACTTTCTATTTCTTCATTCTTCTGCAATCCTAGGTTTGGTCAGCTACATTTTAGCATGCTTAAGCTAATTTCTGCTGTTTTTCAGCACGTTCTTTAGCAATAAGCATTGTGTAAAGCTGTTGGTGACATTAACGTTTTTCAACAGTGATTTTCCTGTGAAATGTTTTTAGACAAACCCAGTGAGACTAGACATCAGCCGATTGCTGATCAGTTTGCTGAATACCCCGCTCACACACAGAGGTCATAATGACTTGTTTTTGGATAAACTAAAAAATTTCCATCATCAATAAGCAAAACAACCAGGAGTCCTTTAAGGACCGAGGCGCTCCTGTGGGTTCTGATCCTGTTCACCTTCACAGCCGTGTGGAAATACTCATAGAGGAAACAAGTGTTGTCTATGTCTATTGCATAAATCTAAACTGTGCCATGGTTAGAGAGGATTGTACAATATTAGAAAAGATTGTGTTGTGCAAACACAATTTTCCTCAGTTTCTGTTTGAGAAGAAAAAATGATCTGAATAAAGCATAAAATACATCAGCCTGTCGTTTGTTGCAGTCTCAGCCGGCCTCTGCACAGACTGTGCTCATTGAAGGTTGCACCTGTTATAAAGCTCTGGTATTAAAGTGTTAATCTTAATACTGATCTTTGACCTCATCTAAATGAAGACAAACTTCAAAAACATACACAAATTCAAGGCCTAGCATTGTTTGAAGCTATACGTATCACCCGCCACCTTTCAGGCCAGAGCTTTAGGTTAAGATCATCCTATGAGGAACGGCTGAGTTGTTGCCGTTTTGGTTTAAACTTAAAATAACGCTGTGAATAATCACAATGTGGAGCGATATCATGCTCATAGTACGTGCTGGGGATGATACTCAGCAACTACCAACCCAAATGTTAACTCAATATTTATAAAACTGACTGTGTTATAATCATTTTAGTGTTGGCTGAGATTGATCAGATGTGGCAGTCATGTTAAATTGGACTGATTCCAAAAGTTGAACATGTGTAGATGTTCATCCAGTGATTAGTTTCTGAGAGTTTCGTTAAAATCTGCTATCTAGTTTACGAGACATTTTGCTAACAGACAGACAAGGTTGACTCCAGCATTTATTGCTGAAGTTTTAGGCAAAGATCTTGCACATTATGTAGCGCTCAGGTTGCCTGTTGGGAACGACTCTCAGCTACTGCAACGCCAGACTTCAGTGCAACATTTGTAAAATTGACTGAATTATGACAATTTTTATGTTTGCTAATTTTGATTAGCTGTAGCAGCCATCTTGAATCAAGCTGACTCCAAAACACAGTCAGCTGTAGATTTGCATCCAACAATTATTTTCTGAAAGCTTGATTAAAATCCATTCAGTGGTTTTTGAGATATTCTGTTAACAGAGACATGAACACAGACACAGGCAAAAACTATCACCCACCTTTAGCCTTTGATACATCTGTATCATCATCATCATCATCATCATGATGATGATGATGATGATGATGATGATGATGATGATGATAATAATAATAATGATAATAATAATAACTACAGAAAATGCCTTTCCTGCAAAAATGTAATGTGAATGCTTATTGCTGAAGAACTTGATAAAAACAGCTAAAATTAGCTAAAAACATGCTGAAATGTAGCTGAAATAGAAGAATAAACAGAAGTTAGCAGACGAAAGCAGAAATAACACATTTACTGAATTATGTTTAAATAAGCAGAAAGCAAAAAAAAGTTAGGAAATTAATTTAAAAAGCTGAAATTACCAAAAAATACTAGCTGAAAGGTAGCTGAAAGGGAAGAAAAAAAAGCTTAAACTACCAGAAGGAAGTGGAAGGAGCTGAAAAGAGCTCCAAAAATGTGGAATTATCTGAAAAAGCTAAATTGAGCACAAAACAGCTAAATAGTAGCTGAAATAGCAGAAATACCTGAAACTAGCAGAAATAAGCTGAAACGAGGATAACCAGCTGAAATTAACAGAAAGAAGTTAATTATGCTGAATGTAGCAGAGATTACCATGAAAAACTTGAATTTATATGTAAACAGCTGAAATTAGCTATAAAAAATGTTAAAAGATAGCTGAAAATGTAGAACAAGCTTGAATTAGCTGGAGTAACTGGAGAGAGCACAGTCTTGCCCAATAAGGCTGAAAGGAGCAGAAATTAGCACAGAAAAGTGGAAATTATCTGGAAAAAGATGAAACTAGCAAAAAAAAACAGCTGAAATGTAGCTAAAAATCAGAAAGAAGCTGAAATTGCCAGAATGAAGTGGAGAGAGCACATTTTTGTTGAATTAGGTTGAAAAAGGTTGAAATTAATGCAAAAAATGTGGAATTAGCTAAAAAAAATTTGCATAACAGCTAAATAGTAGCTGAAATAGCAGAAAAAGTTGAAACTTGCAGAAATAAGCTGAAAGGAGCATAACAAGCTGAAATTACCAGAAGAAAGTTAGAAGAAGCACAAAAATGTTGTTAAGAGAAATAATCTGAAAGGAGCACAAAACAGCTGAAATTAGCTGAAAGTAGCTGAAAAATATTTATATTTGCACAAAGAAGCTGAAGCAGAACAAAATGTGAAAGGAGCAGTAAAAGGTTGTAAACACATCTAAAGATTTGAAGGATGTAAATAAAATGAGCTCAATTCATTTTCTGAGAAATAAAATGGCAGAAAAGGCTAAATAAATATTAAAAAAGCCAAAGTTGCACCAATACCAAAAGTCACATACGCACAATAATAATTCTGCAGTTGTGACAACGAGCTGCTGTTTATTCCTGCCAGTTCGGATCACACGCAGGCAAAACAATGTGAAGCATGCAGGAGGAAGCATTCAGGTCTGCAGCACATGAAGAGGGCTGTGGGGGGGGTGGGGGGGTGAAGGAAAGCAGGCGTGCCCGTTTCAACACGCTGCAGGGATCAGTGAAGCCTATTTAAGGCTGAGCTGTCAGAGCTGAAACACTCAGCACAGCAGCAACAGGGAAGCTGTTTCAGCTGGGAGACTAACACCACAACATATTTCCCTCTTTTCTTCCCCTTTCTGCACACAAATTACACCAGGTACGTCATGCAACTTGTTTTTTGTTTTGCTGTTGTTGTTTTTTTTTGAGTATTTAAAGTTGTTTATGCGTGTGTTCGTTTTTTTTCTCTTCTGATGACCACGCCTCAGGATTTCTAGAAATTCAGTGGAGATAAAGTTAGCAGAATAGGTGATCATAAAACGTTCTTATCAAACAGCTGAAATGTGAAGTTGTTCCTTGATTATTTTTTTTTTTAAGAGGTGTGTCAGTCCTGATTATCTAAATCTGTCATTTGTGAGCTGCTGTCCTTTCCACCTGAATGGGCCACTTCTAGTTATCTATCTTTTATCATGTTTGGCAGCACTGACCATGAGTTGTTCATGTTTAACCTTCTACTGTCGTCTTTAGACTTTAGTTTATTCCTACTTAAGCAAACATGACCCCCCCCCCCCCCCCCCAGACCCACCACCACCACCACCTGGCCTCCCTTCCTGACAGCTCAGAGTGTAAACATAGGCATGCATGGTTTATTCACGGACAAGAAGAGATTACAGGTTGTAGTAGATTATCTAGTCTGGTCCAGATCTTCATTCAGAAGCTCCTACACCTCCTAAACTGCAGCAAAAGACACAAGCGATGCATTAAATCCACACGAGTCGCTTAAATGCCAAGTTCGAGCTTTACAGATGGGTTGAATATGTTAAAAGATTCATTCTTGTTTATTATTTTCTGAAGACCTGTGCGACTTTTGAGTAAAATGACAGGAGTTATAATTATACTATGTATAAAATATGCCGTAAACTTTAAAGGCATGCCTTTTCTTGTCACTTAATTGGGGTTATAAACATAATGGGTTAAGAGATTTAAATAAAATCTGAAGCAAGTTGTTCCGCATTTTGACATATCAATTTTTACGTTGTGAACTTTTAAACACTTTAGAAACTAATTTATTTCTTACAAACATGAATAAAGGAGATTTAGCGTACTCATCTTGAGTTCTTCTTAGTTTGTGCATTTAGTGGTGAGGAGGGTTTAGAGTCAGCTTGGGTTTTTAGGAATAAGGTTGTGTGGACAGAATATGAATAATTAATATCTTACCTGCTGCAGATAGCTCTTTGAATGAGCTCAGTTTGAAGAGATAGAGCTTGATTCTGACTAGGCTGATGAGCTAATAGCTAGTCGGCGTGGGACTTAGACTAAAGTGAGTTGCTTTTGAATTAACAACAACCCAATCAGGATTCATTCTGGCTGACCTCGAACCGAGTTTATGTGGTAGACGGCGCTCAAAAATCTGTCAAAATGAACTTGTTTCACTTAATGCCCCTTATAATCCGGTGCGCATCATAGTCCGAAAAATATGGTAATGTATTCATGCTTCCTGTTTCCTCTCAGTTCATGTTTTCACTCACTTCAAGCCTTTTTAAAGCATTTATAAGACTCAGCACAAACTTAAAGTGGGTTCGTCAAAGTGATATTTAGAACATTTTGATGTGGGGTTGTGTGGTAAGGTTGTGAGTAATCAATATCTCACCTGCTGCAGATATCTTTTTAGTGAACAACCGTTTGAAGAAATATATGGTAAATTTTGAAGCAATGTTCTGTCTGACAGTAACTTATCTGCCGTGACATCAGTCACAGAGCACCAAGTGTGAAGCCAGTCAATCCAGTCAAAGCTAATGGCTAGCTTTAGCTAGCTAATTGTTTACTCAGCTCCTCTTTTACGCGGCCAGCGATTTTATTTTATTTTTTTACATCAGATTAAATTAGAAATATGATGGTATTCCTGCAGGAAATACTCCATGCTGCACAGGAAGTGCTGCATGTACCGTATTTTTCGGAATATAAGGTGCACTGAAAATCTTTAATTTTCCCAAAAATCGACAGTGAGCCTTATAATCAGGTGCGCCTTATGTATTAACTCTGGTTGTACTTACTGACCTTGAACTGATTTTATGTGGTTATTGTGAATGAGTAGAATAAAATTTGACTTGTCTGACTGTTTTGTTTCGCTTAATGCATCTTATAACCTGGTGCGCTTTATAGTCAGAAAAATACGGTATTTATGAGACTGTTTGTCCTAAGAGGTGTGATGAGAAATGCTGAGTTTTTTGGGGTTTTTTTGTATTTTGATAAAACATATTTGTATTGGTTGACTGTTCCTCTGAAGATCTCTTCATTCATGCACAAACAGGTTATTAAACTGATAAAACTCTGAAATAAAACGACGACAGAACTTGTGCAATGCATCCCGTGGTAGGATTGTGCAAGCAGCTCTGTCAGCCTCTGACTGAACGAGTCAAACCACCTCAAGTTTGATTCATAATCAAAAAAAAAAAAAAAAACACTTCTTATATAAATCACTTTCTCTAGTCCTCCAGCTCTGCCCTGTTTTCCCCTCCTGTCTGTGGTCAGTGTGTTCTGAGGTTGTTTTTCTCCTCCAGACTCCCAGCATGCTGCGAGCTGCCAGACCCCTCCCAGTCAATCATGATCTGTGCCCAGAATTCCTCACCACTGACCACGGCCTTAATATTGAGTGTTTGTGTGGGAAAGTCTGTGCAAGTCTTTGTTTTCCTCCTGCACAATGTGAGCTTTACTCCGAGTTTTTAATGTCGCGGTCAGGACCTGCAAATGGAGCTGGACATAATGGAGTCACTGTAACGAGGGGATGGAGTGTCAGAGGCACACCTGAGTGGCACAGAGGAAACTGAAGACAAAATAGGAGCTTTTTACTGTGCGACTGCTCAGATAAAGAGGTTAGGCCTTCTAGTGGACGTGTCTCCTTCCCTGGCATGTCTGTAACGTGCCGAAGAAGCAGCAGCTCGGTGTGAGTATGTGAGAGGTGTCACGTCTCCAGTGAAAGCAGAAGCAAGCAGTGAGGAAGTAAAAAAAAAAAAAAAGAGTAAATAAACTCAGCTGCTCTCCTTTATGTTTCAGCCACAGTTTGCTGTTTGTCATCACAAATCTAAATTTGTTCCTGTGTGATTACAGAACAATGAGGCTCAGGGGATTAACACGCTCAGAGCGTTTTCCCATCAGAACAGCTCCAAGGAGGGGGATTTTATTTCAGATTGAGCTGGGAGAGTTAGAATGATTCCCATTTTGAATGACAGAAAGTTTGTTGAAAAAAAAAAAAAGAGTTAAAAAAAACTGGCAGATACATCTAAGTTATTTAAAGTTATTCCTGCCCTTTTTTAAAGCATTATCATCCTTTGCTGCTAATTTATAGGAGAGCCTTAAAGATGGCAAATACACCTGTGGACAGTTCTTCCCACCTGTCATAATTTTTTAAAATATGCTTTAAATGTTTAGTTGTTTGCGCTAAGTCTTATGAAGCTTCATTTTAAAAAACCAGTTGTTGCCAAAGTGCTTAACAATTAAAAAAAAAATAAAAAAAGTGCTATGTGGTCATTTGTATCTACTTAAAGCTCCTCCCACTGTCATGACTCCTGCCATATATAGCTCCTCCCATGTGCAGTTTATCTTACATGTAGCCCCTCCTACTATTAAACTCCTCCCCATATTTATCTCCTCTTACTTGGGGCTCCTCCCACTATTTACCAATAGCCCCTCCTACTTTGAGCTTTTTGTACTTTTATTTGATGCACCTTTTTGTAATTTTATTAATTCGTTTGTCATTTCAGATCACAATTACCGAAAACCTGAATAGATTTAGCCTAAAAAAATAAATAAATAAGGAAATGTTTTTGTCATACTGCATACATTTCTCGCTATTTCCTTTTTGTCATCTTCTGTCGGAAAACTTTTGCTAGTTGCTAACATTTTAGCTTATGTCTTTCAAACCCCTCAGTTTCTGATTGGTCAACTGATGTTCCAGTTGACCAATCAGAGCAGATGTGTTACATGAAGACTTAAGTGTTTAAAGATATAATGTTCATGCGTAAAATCTGACACCACATGCTCAAATAGGTTCATAGCTATTTTGGGATTCAAGCTCGGTGGTCAACTCTAATCTCTATAAACTAAAACAACAACAAAAGCCATTTTTTTTACTGGTTCTTTTTTGTTTGTTTCACATTATCCTGATTTTGCCAACTTATTTATTCGTACTCTGAAATGATCAGTAACTGGGCAGAAATTGTCCAATAAATGGGGTCAAACCAAAAATTATGCAATTGCTCTGTGAAAACCTTTAGCCAACCCAAGGAGCTGTTCGTGTGGTAATGTTTTGTAGGTTTTTGCAAAGTTTTTATTTTTTATTGTTTTAGACAATCATAGTCAACACAGAAATGACATTTTAGGGAAACTCAAAACTGTATTTACAAAAAGTTGGTTCCAGAATGAAAATAACATAAAACAAAATCCATATATTTCTGTGTAGGAATAATTAATCTAATTCACGTTGCAGATAAAGCTAATAAACAATAATTTGCCACAAAGAGAGGACTAAATGGGGAAGAAGAAGGAAACTTTGGGTTTGGTGATTACAGTTTGTACCCAATGCTCATGCTCCATAGCTTGTTTTCTGTTTTTGATGGGGTTTTTTTTATATGACAATATAACAGCACCACCTACAGGCCTGGCATAGCTACTATGGTGTTTTTGGTTGATTTTGGTGCTTCTGTTTGAATGAAGAATTTCTAGAAACTGTGACGTGTTTACAAGAATATTTTTTAAAACAAAAAAATAATAGACTGTTTTGGAAAAACTTTGTTTTCCGTGTGGACAAAAGCGTAATGAAACGCTGTATTTTGATATGCTAATGTGAATGAACATGAGTATTGCAGCGTTTTTGTTGGTTTTGCGCCGACGTTTGTTTGTATGAACAAATCTGTCAAGACTAGCGTGTCAAATTTATCTTATAACCTCCTTGTCAAGTGCTTTAAAATATCTTTTAGGACTTTATCATTGAAAATTGTAAAGTAATATCTGTAGCATATTACAATTTACTGCTTGATAACCTTTGATGCTACAAATCATGTTGTGACATTTAATGGTAATTTATAGCAGAAGAATTGACAGCATTATTACGGTCCATTGGCACTTCTTAATGAAATTTCAGTGGAACCTGCCAAGACCCATAAACTCACTTTGTCCCATTTTAGATGACCCATTTCTTAACCTGATTAGACTATAATAAAAACGCCTTTCCTTTCAAAGAAAATACAGCTTGTGTTGACTATTTCTCCAACAATTAGACACACAGTCCTGGTGAAATGTTGACAGACGTGTGCAGATCTGGAGCTCATCGCAGAATGGTGTAAAACAGTGGTTTTTAAAGTTGGGGTTGAGGACCCACTGTAGGTCATGAAACACCAAGTGAGGGCTCATTTCAAAAATAATTTCCAAAAATAAAGAAATAAAAACAGTGGCTATAAGTGGTTGACAGTGCTCTTTGTGAAATGGCTTAAGAGCAGTGATTATTTGGACAGGGTGAGTTCCGGTAACTGTTTGCTTGGATCCGGTAACTCTCAGGCTTACTAATAATAAAGTAATGAACAAATATGACTGCCTTGAACGAATAAAACTTACATTGGAAATGTAAACTGAAAATAATTGCATAAACACTCATTTTAAACACAACAGCCACTCACGACTTCTTAATATCACATACAACTGCCGCTTCCGCCTCTACCCTTAAAAAAATCTCCGCCCCTAAGAGTGGTACGGGTGAGTGCCGAGTTAACCAGGCAGTCGTAAGCGGGCAGGAGCCCACAGGCAACCACCATGAACAGACGGAGGAGGCGCCTGAAGGTTTCACATGTGGAGTCGAGTCAGACAATGAATTCAGCAGAGAAGAGCCGGGTGTGCAACTGTAAAGTAAGGGGGGCGGTGTAGGATGCTTGACAGAAGCGGAGTGCTTACAAATTAAGGTAAATGTAGATGTCTAACAACACGTTAAAATACGGTACAAGAAAATGCAGGGAATCATATCTACTTTATTCAAAATTTTCTGGGGGAGGAACCCCAGACCCCTGCCCCCGATACACAGCCGGCTCACCCGCTATTTGCGTTCCAGCATTGATCTGTTTTCAAATTAAGCCCTGCTTAAGAGCAATAATTGCGTACTTAACCACTTAAGACCCTTGGGAACAAGGGTCTTTGAACATTTTATTTTGACACCCCCCCCCCCCCCCCACACACACACACACACACACACACACACACACACACACACACACACCACCACCACCACCACCAAAAAAAAAAAAAGAGAACCAATGCATTAAACTTTTTGGACCAGTGTGCAGGTTACTTCATAACATGAAAGTAGCTGCATGAGTGGTGGACCTGTCTGCATGTCGGTCGTGATATGTCTGACAGGTCACGCACCATGTGACCTGTGTATAATCTGCAGCTGATGGTTAGAACAGGGTTTATCTGTTCCTTGGCCTGTTAGTGCATTGATGTTCCTCTTCAGGATTAAGCAAGAGGACAGTAACAATGGCACGGTAAATACTGGCAGAGTGGCCAGTTGCTGGGCCACCTGGCCATTCAGAGAACCTGTCAGCTCACATTAAGCTGACGTGCTGAAGGGCAGCATCAAAAACCCATTACACTGTGACCCGAGGTCCGACAAGCAGCTTGAAGTGAAAAGTGCTGAATTGTAGAGAAGTTTGTTTGTTTTCCTGATCAGTAAATAAATGTTTCTTTTCTCTCTTCTGTCCTCAGACTGCTCTGTCATGGGTGTGAAGATGCTGCAGTGTTTCCCTTTCTACAGACGCTGTAAAGAGCGCTGCAAGAGCCGGCAGTGCCCCCCAGCAGCAGGTGGGGGCAAAACTGTAAAGGCACATAGGTCAGATCTTTTGAAGTGGGGTTATCTGTAAAGGTTATGGACAATTAATATTTTACCTGTTGCAGGTAATTTTTTGAACGCTTTAAATTTGGAGCACAAGAGTCCAAGCCAGGCCATATTGACAAGTTAACAGCTAGTCCAAGTAGGATTACTACTGTAGTAATGTAGGGACAGCTTTTGCTGCTGACATACTACTAATTAATTATTCTTAAAGCTAGTTCAAGCACAAAGAATATTAATTGTTTAATTAACACGGATTCTTTCTTTTTCGAGTTAAATTTCTTCCATGTGACCAAGATAACTTGAGAGTGGAGCTTTAATCAGTGACATGAGACGTAATTTATCTTTGACCCATCAGAATAAATGCGGTCATTTATTTAACAGAATCAAAATTTAACATCAAAACGTGTACACTTGATTTCTGATCTGTTTCTGATTAATAAACTTGGCAAGGTTTACTAAACAAGACAACAGAAGATTACTGATGGAGAATAATTCATCTCTGAAGGCATCTAGCTTGATTTACTGGCGAATAGAAGTTTAAAGAGAAGGAGTAGATTTAAAGAGGAGGTTTAGATGGATGAAGGAACATGTGTTGACCAGAAAATGGCACCCTTCCTCCGACCCCAGCTCAGACCCTCCGGTACACTCAGGGCGTGAACGACTTGTTACCTGAGCAGAGAATACATCAACTCCGGAACAGAGGTCCATTGGCATGCTACCTTTTCAGCGTCTCCGGTCAGGGTGGCTGAGAATCTTCCAAAGTAGTTCCATATACTCCGATCAACAGAATAAGCTTCCTTAGAAGCTGAGAGCATTTAATGCTCGGGGTGAGTCACAGCGAGGCAGCTGGGACTCCGCTGGAATGGACGGACACTTGGCACATGGTCCAATTCCATACTCCAAAGCTGACTTTCAGTAAGAACTGAAAGTTCCTGTACGACTCGCCATCAGACCGAGTCTCATCTTCGACTGAAAGTTCCAGGAAGACTGGAAAAACTGGATAGTTCCAAGAAGTGTTGACTTTTAAAGGGTATCCACTTCCTGTTATGTGGTACTTCCTGATTGGTTAGCACAACCAGCAGGGGTGGAGTTTTAGTGATGTCAGAGGGTTATTAGGAGTCAGCAGACAGCAGAAATGTTTTTAAGAACGGTTAGTACAGACAGAAAAATATTTTGAAGAAGTGAGAGACAGCAGGTGCCAGACAGTTCTTATTTACTGTCTGAGAGTTTTAAAAACAAGGCACTTCGTTCTCATAACTTGTCTTCTGACTTTTGACCGACATCAGGTCCACTCCTCACACAGACAGAAGAGTAAATGCACACTTACTTCGTAAATAGACATTTAACTTGTATGATTGATGAAATCTAATGAGGTTTAAAAATCATTAATACTGTTTCACAGTTGATTTAAATGAGTGGTTTACTTCAGCATTTAGAAATGGTATGAACTAAACACACTTTTGATTATCAAGATATTGTAAAATAGTAATGATAATATAAAAAGGAAGAGTGTTCTTTCAACTGATTAATTCAGGATACAATTAAATAGTCTCTTGATGAGATAATTTGTATGTCTGGATTCAAATCAATAAAATAACAGTTCCTGTCCCCTGAAGGTCCACAGAGACAGATTGATGTCGGAGGTCTAGTTCACTACACTACAGTCAATTGCTTTTGTCTTTAAAAAAAACCCTCTAATGTGAAAAATGTCAATGTTGTTCATCCAAACACTATTTTATAAACCTTTAAACTGCCAACAGGTTATTTACACAAATTAGTGTATATTTGCAAATCAGCTGTTGGTGCTTCTGGTGCAGCCTGGAGAACTTCCAGCAAGAATATTCAAATGTTTGTGACTAAATATTCATGATAATGCTCGTCTGACAGCACTGTAATTAACTTCTTAACTACACTTTGGATACTTTTGTTGGAGAAAAATATTCTCGCTTTAGCTTACTCAAAAGGAGCCACTGTCGACAGCAGAAGATTTTTACCAGTTTTTTACTTGTAAAGACAGATTTTCAGGACAGGTTACACAGGAAGTACACGCATGAAAACTGTAACAAGAATCTGCAACGAGCAGTGTGTGCAGCTTGTTTTTATATGCTAATCAGTTCAGCCAAACTCACAGGCAGAGTTAGCATTCTCAGCCATAGTGGCTAAAACATCCATAAACTTTGACTGAAAAGTCCCTAACTTCTCTTTAATCATTTGGAAAAGGAGCTGTTTTAAGATGGCAGTAATCCACTGTTATTCTGGCCCAGATGGGATTAGCTGCTAGCTTGTCAATCCACTCAAAACTGAATGCTAGCTACTGCTAAGTTAGCTAGCTTTGACCAGAAAGAAATTAAAAGCTATATACTTTTTGTACAGAAATATGTTAAATACATTTCTTATTAGATTATTATTATTCAGAAGAGACATGAAGAACAAACATCATTTATTGTTTTAACGTTTTTACTGTAGTTGTTGTAGTTTAGATGAGAAACACAATGTCAGTTTCATATTATTTACATGAACATTAGCAGCGGCTGCTAGCTGTAGCACGTCTGGTGCACCTCCTGCAGAAACATCTTAATCTTTCTGCTGGAACAACTGTGGAATGTGGAATGGATCAAACTGTAAAAGTTATAAAAACAGCAACAATGTTCAGTTTTTTTTTTTTTTTTTTCTGAGATGTTTCGTCCTTCATCCAAAGGACTTCTTCAATCTGAGCCACACAACAAACTCGGTCCCACTCGTCTCCACAATGAGCTGTTTGTGGGACTCAGTTTGTTGTGTGGCTCCTCAGATTGAAGAAGTCATTTGGATGAAGGACAAAAAGTCTCAGCAAAAAAAAAAAAGAAAAGAAACCATCCAAATGACCCGACTGAACACTGTTGGATTTTTACCTGGATTATTGAGCATGAACATTGGCGTTATAAAAACAGCATTCGTGTGAATTGCTATCAAACTCTTGAGGTTGGCGTAGTTTTTAAATTAGTTCTATTAGTTTGTTGAACCAGTTAGAAAAAAAACTTTCTAGCTGAGGTGTTTCAAAGAACTATCTGCAACAGGTAAGATATTATCTGTACCTAACCTTTCTCTAAAACCCCACCTCAAAAGGTCCAAACTATCCCTTTAAAAGACCTAAAGTTGGACTAGATAAGCAGCTATTTCATGTTTGTGAAGTCTGATGTGGTTTAAATCTCTTATCTTTGCCCTCTCAGTTCCAGTAGAGGAGATGAAGCCACGTCTGTCCTCCACCACCTCCTGGGGCAGCGACAGCGAAGGAGCGGGGAGCCTCAGCCGGGGCTCGCAGATCTATTTCTCCACCAAGGCCCGGCTGTCGTTCAGACACCAGCTGGACAGCAACATCAACGCAGTGGACGCCACCGACTGAGCAGAGAAGCTGAACGGACTCTATGTTCACAAGCGTTTGGTGATGAAAAGGAACTTCAGCTGCCTGCCAGTCAGAGCTGATAACTAACCAAGTTCAACAAGACAGAAAAAGTCTGAAAGTGACTCTAAACCGAGTGGAGGCTCTGCCCTGCAGCCTGATGAGAGGACGGGGAACAGAGGAGTTGTTTACACTGTTCACTACCAACTAGTGCATTACTTGTGCCGTTTTCTTCTTTTGTTTAACCCTCAGAGCTTCATTTGTGACATGATCATGAGGAGCTCATCAGATTCTGAATCATCAAAACTAACTTGTATTATTTTTTTGACAAGTTTATTTTAAAATCCACATGCTTGTACAGAATTACTAAAAAAAAGTGTCTTGTTTTAATAATCCAAGCATGACGCGTCATGCAGGTGATTCAAACGTGCTGACGTTTCTATGGATTTTTTTTTAATTCAGCAGCAGCTAAACTGTATTTCTATTAGTAGACCTTGATCAATATTTTTATACATTAATGTATTTTGGGGTAATGAACGCATTTGCCATTCATGGACTGACATATTGTGTGGATAAAATCCAGAAAAGACACTAACATTTATTCAGACTCGGAGTGTGTCAAAAAGATTTAAATTCTTAACTAAATAAAACGAGTTGTAATAAAATGTCTCGGTCTTTATTAACTGCAACAAGCTGCTAACAATGACAAACCCATGATTTCACTCACAAGATATACCGTATTTTTCGGACTATAAGGCGCATTTAAAATCCTTTTTCTCAAAAATCGACAGTGAGCCTTATAATCTGGTGCGCCTTAAAGTCCGAAAAACACGGTACGTCTTTCTGCTGAGTTTATCTTAGGGAAACAGTATCTTACCTGCTGTAGATAAAAATAAACTGATGAGCTAACGGCTAGTCTGAATAAGACCAAAATGGATTTTTACTCAAACTTCATAGCAGTTTGTGCTTTTTCTATTAAATAAACTTTTATCTTGTCATCTTAAAATTTCAAGATTATTTGCTTGAAATTCTTCTATTAGTTGCTAATGTAAATATTGGCAGCAGCAGCTAGCTGTAGCACTTCAGGCAGGAATTTCATTTTTCAGCTGTAATTAAAAGGATAATGTGAAACTGATGGAAACGAAAAAGTGTCTTTATGAACCGCAATAAAATTTTGTTTTTTAGATTTAAGACGTTTTAACAGCAATCCACTTTGGTCAGACTAGCCATTAGCTCGTCAACTCAGTCGGAATCGACATGTTTCTCCAAACGAACGCAGTTCAAAGAGCCATCTACAACAAGTAAGACATTCACTATTCTCAACAGAACCCCACTTTAACAAAGACACGGACAATGTGTTTCGTTAAAAATATTTATTCAAAAGTATTCACAGGTACAAAAGCAGTCCAAAAACAAACCTCATGCATGTGATGTCACCACTGACATCATCAATATGCGTCTTAAGGTTTGGAGATGACTCCATTTGGATATCGGTTCTTAAAGCGCGCTACAACCTCAGGATCCAGGAGGTGAATGCCGTCCAGCTGGTTGCCTAGAGTTATCCTAGATGGAGAATTCAAAGAGGCAAAAAATGACATTTTGAAACACAAACAGCTGTTTTAAACAGAGTTTTACTTTAAAGCGTGTTACCAGTTGGGTTGGACATTGTGAGGTCGCCCAAAGAGCTCGATCTTCCTGGAGCCGGGAGACAGCCGCTCTATCATGCCGTAGATCTCGTCAGGTTTGTGACTGGTGGAGCGGACCTGAGGCAGCGTGTGCAGACACTCAAGAAGCTGCGAACATTACAGATAATGTGCCAAGAAGATATAAATAGTACTTTACCTCAGCCACAATGACATCACAATCCAGGCCTCTGTTGAACCCCTGAGTGTTTCCCTTCACGCCCACCTGAAGACAAACACAGAGCTTTTTTTTTTTTTAAACACTCACAAAAAGTGAGACAATAAAAACTCTGCATGAAAAGACTGTTTAACGAGCAGGAATGATAGAAACAGATTCAAAAGTACCAAACAGTGCTCCTTCCCGTGGTTCAGCCAGTGACCAGTCCTGCCAGTCCGGATGATCCTCTGAAGCTGGTTGGTTTTCACCCAAATGATTTCATCAATACGCTCGTAGCTGGGAGAGAAAAGAACCAGAATAACAAGAGGCTAACGTTAACGCAAAACCATACCATACCAGCTTTATTTATAGAGCACTTTAAACACCCAAAGGATCAAAGTGATGTACACATAAAACCATCGGACAATAAAGAACGATTAATATGATTAAAAGTCTAAATTTCAGATGGTGTCAAAGGTCAGGGAGAAGAGATTGAGTTTTAAGAAGAGATTTAAAAACAGACAGGAACGAGGCCTGTCTGATGTTCAAGGGAAGGTCGTTCCAGTTTAGGAGCTACCGCAGCAAAGGCACGGTCTCCTCTGAGCTTACGCTTCGTCTTCGGCACGGTCAGGAGCAGCTGATCACATGACCTGAGGGATCGAGAGGGTGTGTATGGATGTAGCAACTCGGACAGATAGGGCGCGGCAAATCCATTAAGAGGTTTAAAAGTTAAAATGAATCCTAAAATGTACGGGCAGCCAGTGCAGGGAGGCTAAAGCGGGGTAAATGTGGTCAAACTTTTGTGTGCCAGTATAAAGCCGTGCAGCAGCATTCTGTACCCTCTGAAGCTGACAGATACATGAATCAGTGATTCCTGTATAGAGTGTGTTACCGTAATCCAGCCGAGTGGTCACAAGGGCGTGAACTACTGTTTCGAAATGCCTCAGAGAAAGAATCGGCTTTACTTTAGCCAGCTGCCTCCGATGGGGGAAAAAAAAATAAATTTAACAACAGCTCTAATGTGGCTTTCTAACTTTAGTCCAGCATCCACTAGTTTTGTAATGGTTGGCCTGATATACTGGGCCAAGGAATCAACATCTACATTGGGAGTCTCAGTGGCGCTTCCAAAGACCATCAACTCAGTCTTTTCCTCATTAAACTTTAAGAAGTTCACAGCCATCCAGACTTTTATATCCTCCAAACATGAAAACAGAGGCCAGAGAGTTACTTTAGTGGGCTATATATTTGTGTATCATCCACGTAACAATGAAAGGAGAGCCCATATTTTCTAAAAATAGAGCCAAGAGGGAGCAGGTACAGAATGAAGAGGAGGGGGCCTAAGACTGAGCCCTGTGGAACCCCACACAAAAGAGGAGCAGAGGACACGTGGTCACCAAGGCAGACACAGAAAGTACGTTCAGCTAAGTAGGAGCTAAACCAGTCCAGTTCTGTATTGCTGACCCCACCCCCCACTGTTTATAATGACAAAGTAAAATGCTATGGTCCACTGTGTCAAAAGCAGCCGATAAATCTAATCTAAACCAGAACCACGGCTGTAAACATTAAAGATAAACTTACCCCCACAGGCTGAGACACTCTCGGCCCAGCTCCATGGCCCTGTGAGAGAACGGAGAGGCTCGGTAAGAGAACTGATCATGAACACGAATAAACACAGAAATGATGCGGACAAATATCTAAACGAGATTTTCACTGCTCGATAACGACGAGAAGCTACTCGCACGTTGAGGAAAATTTGATGTGGCAGTAGCCGACACGCACTCTGTCCGCTCTCGCATGGCTCACGTTAAAACATTTAAGACTGCGTGTATTTAAACAAGTCTGTTTTATTTGTAGTTAAAAAATTCAAAGATGCACCGATCCCAGTTTCTTTAGGCCAATTCCAATTTTTGTGAAGCTCCGTTTAGTCGGTTCAAATGTTCTCTTTAAAAACTATAATTGAAAGCACAGCAAAAGTACCATATTTTCCGTCATACACGTTGCACCAGCCTATAAGTCGCATCAGTCCATATTTGTCTAATAAAGTGGAAAAATCCATAAATATGTCGCTTCGCCGTATACGTCGCATCTATCATGCGTCACCGCTGACAACCCGGAAATGTGGGCCGGTGTTGTGCCAAAAATCAACGGGCTGCCAAATGGCGGCTGCGGAAGCGTGCACAGGAGGACTTTAACAAGAATTTAACAAGAATAAGACTTATAAACTATTATTTGTTTGCTCGAAATTATAGTAAAGGTGTGTCTCAATCTAACATTTGCTTAATAAATGCACTTTAATGGTCAAATTAGCTGCATTTCTCCGCGGCGGTGCAGCTGTTTTGACAGTTCCAAGCAACGAGCAGAATGAAGGCAGGGAGATTATGGCAGGCCGATTGTGTCATTAATAGATGGTGAAGATTCTCAGGACATGGTAAATTCAAAAAAGTTCAAGAAAAAAAACAATAAAGTATAAAGTATAATAAATAAGTCCAGTTGTTTTTGTCTTGAACTTTTTTGAATTTGTCAGCATAGCCACGTTTGTATGTATGCTACACAACTACTACTCTGCTGCCATCAAGTGGCTGAATGTGGTACTGCTCTTCTTTTTTTTTCAGTCAGAATGAATGAAAACGTCATATCGCAGCCAAAAATTGGTTTATAAATATGGGAAAAAATCCATAAATATGTTGCTTCAGCCTATAAGTCGCAGGGCATGTAAATTATGTAAAAAAAAAAAAAAAACTTGCAACTTACACTGCGAAAAATACGGCAGATCTGGTAAAAATACGTGAACATTTGAATGCATATTTAAGAAAGCCCGTTTATGCCTTCGAAAATAAATAAAACGTCCATTGGTATGTCATAATTATGAGATACAAAGTCACAATTTCAACTTTCAAAGTTGGACCTCCTGACTAAGAAACACAGTGAATGAGCTCCTTCACATCTTTTCTTAATAAATGAGTACGCATCAAACAGAAAACATTCATAACGTTTACTGTAAACAAATGTTTATTCTTTCTCCAAAACAGCACCAGGTTGTACCAAGAAAACAAACTCTGTTTTAGTGTTAAAGTACTAAATAATATCTTTTATTGTAACTATAAAAGACTATAATTTTCTGTTTACATTTGGCCTCTGGTTACGTCACAACAGCAGCTGAACTTGTGTTTGAGCGGCAGCTGGTCGTTTTCCTGAGCGGTGAAGCGAGCAGCAGGCGCTCCCCTAAATCAGGCCGTCAAACTCGGTTACAAAGAGGAGACGAACGCAAAACGCTGATCCACACGGACACGAGCCGACTTGAGTCGGTACATCAACACACGTCACACACTCGACGTCTTCTCGGTCCAGTTGGACGTTCTCTGTTGCTCTTTCCATAAACAGTTTTTGGCTTCAAAGCTGGCCACTTGTTTTGGAAAGTCTGCGTTAAATGATGCATGCTCAGTTTGTTTTTTTAAAACAGTAAAACTTTGGTTACACATTATTAAAACAGTAAAACTTTGGTTACACATTATCATTCTTAGCTGTTGCTGAGGAGAACTTTTGATCAGGCTTCATTTTTCTTTAAAGCTGGTGGCCTGTTCATGTATCACCACTACAGACACCTGGTTTATTGACAAAGCAAAACGAGAGGCGATAAAAATATTTTACATTTAACATATCTTTGGGGCCAGATAAGATGTTAACAAGGACCAGATTTGGCCCACGGGCCTTGGGTTTGACATACGTGCGCCTGAACTAAACTGGGGAATGTCTAACAGCCAATTAATGGTTGAAACTCGTGACACTAAAAAAAAGGTTTAATCCCAGCCACCTGCCAAGCACTTGGTTCATCCTTATAAACAACTAAAGTTAAATTTGAGAGCAGGTGAACTGGTGAAAAATAGAACAGACTTCTGACTTAACGAGGCTCCAGAGCTGATGATCAAACTGACGGCTGTCTGTTTATACATCAACAAGTCGCTTAACGAATGAAGCAGATTTCTTTGTGCAAACTCAAACTTTTTTCAGCTACTTTCAGCTGTTTTTTGATCATTTCAGCTTTCTTTCTGCTAACGACAACTTTTTTGTGCGTCTTCCAATTACTTTCTGCAAATTTCAGTTTATTATGCTCTTTTCAGCTTATTAATGCACGTTTAATAATAATAATAATGAATTTAATTTGTAACGCACTTTTCATTAACAAAAATCTCAAAGTGCTACAGAGTGCAACTAAAATCAATGATAAAATCAACTAAAATCTGTGATAAAATCAACTAAAATCAATGATACAAACAACTAAAATCAATGATACAATCATGTGGAGACAGAATAGGCCTGCTTAAAAAGAAAAGTCTTTAAGCCTTTTTTAAAGTCAGTCAATGATTGTGGAGCTCTCAGATATTCAGGGAGGGAGTTCCAGAGGCGGGGGGCAGCCACACAGAATGCCCGATCTCCCATGGTTCTTAATTTAGTTCGTGGCAGGTGGAGGAGATGACTGTTCTGTGATCGTAGGGACCGGGTGGATGAATATGGAGCAAGAAGGTCCTTCAGATAATCTGGTGAAGTTCCATATAAACACTGATGGGTAATGAGAGCAATTTTGTACTGAATTCTGTAGGTGTCAGGAAGCCAATGGAGGTTATGGAGAATGGGTGTAATATGTTCAAATTTACGAGCTCTCAATAAAATCCTGGCTGCACTGTTTTGAATATATTGAAGCTTCTGAAGGTTTTTGCCGGGTATTCCAGTAAACAGGGAGTTGCAGTAGTCGAGCCTGGAGGAGACAAAAGCATGGACGAGTTTCTCTGCATCAGCAAAAGTGAGAGATGGGCGCAGTTTGGAGATATTTCGAAGATGGAAGAAACAGGTTTTAAACAGATGCTTAATGTGATTTTCAAATGTAAGATGAGTGTCCATTTTTATTCCAAGATTTGTAACAGAGGTGGTGGAGAGGGGGATGTCTTGTCCGGAAAATGAAATAGTCGTTATAGTTGAAGTTTGAACCTGGTGAGGGGTGCCAATCAGTATGGCCTCTGTTTTGGAGCAGTTTAACTGAAGAAAGTTCTGATTCATCCATGCCCTTATCTCCTCCAGGCAGGTAGAGAGGGCAGCGAGTGAAGATGGAGATGACAGTGGTGAAGATGATGCTCCGGTCCTGATGTAAAGCTGTGTATCGTCGGCATAACAGTGAAAAGAAATGTTGTACTGATTAATAATTTGACCTAAAGGCAACATGTAAAGGGAAAATAGCAGGGGCCCTAAAACTGACCCTTGAGGGACACCACAGGAGACACAGACAGTCTGGGACTTGGCATTGCCAAGACTAACACATTCCAGCCTATTGGAGAGGAAAGATTTAAACCAGTCCAGGACAGTGTCACAGAGACCGACCTCCACATGAAGACGGTGGAGGAGGATACTGTGGTCCACAGTGTCGAAAGCTGCAGTGAGGTCAAGGAGAACAAGGAGGGAGGGAGAACCAGTGTCAGCAGCCATGAAGACATCATTGGTGACTCTCAGCAGTGCGGTCTCAGTACTGTGAGCTGCACGGAAGCCAGACTGAAACTTCTCATACAGGGAGTGTTGTTTTAGGTGGATCTGCAGCTGAGCAGCAACTGCTTTTTCCAGCACTTTTGACAGAAATGGGAGGTGAGAAATTGGGCGGTAATTAGAAAGAATGTCTGGATCCAAATTAGATTTTTTCAGAAGAGGCCTAATGATGGCAGTTTTAAGAGGCAGTGGAACTTGACCAGATTGCAGTGACTTATTTATTATATGTGTGATTAATGGGCTTATTGCAGAGTGATTGGATTTAATGAGAGACGAGGGGAAGGGATCCAGGGCGCAGGATGAAGGCTTCATTTTCATGATGATGGTCTCCACTTCACTCAGAACAACGTCATCAAAGCAGCTCAGGGACCCAGAATGCAGACGGGTAGATGGCAGATGAAGATCAGGGAGGCTATGGAGCTGAGATCTAATGGAGTTAACTTTGTTTTTAAAAAATGAAAGGAACAGGTTGCATTTTTGAACAGAGTCCTCATGAGATTGTTTAATGGGATTAAGGAGATGATTTATTGTGGAGAAGAGTTGTTTAGAGTTTCCAGGGCAGTTGTTGATGATGTTGGAATAATATTTGGACCGTGCTTCTTTAAGAGAAAAGGCGTAGGCTTTCTGATGTTCTTTATATGCCTGCTGATGTACAGAGAGACCAGATGATTTTACACGTCTCTCAATAGCACGGCCAGCTGCTTTCATCTTGCGCAGCTCAGCAGTGTACCAAGGGGCTGAACGGGAGAAAGACACCAGCCTTGCTTTAAAGGGAGCATGGAGGTCCAGAAGCTCCTGGAGAGATTTCAGTTTCAGCCTTTTCTGCTATTTCGGCTGCTGTTTCTATACAAATTTTAGCTTTTTCAACTAATTCCACATTTTATGTACTCTTTTAAACTTTTTTCAGTCTAATTCAGCAAAAATCTGCTCTCTCCACTTCTTTCTTGTAATTTCAGCTTCTTTCTAATTTTAGCTACTTTTCAGCTGGGTTTTTTTTTCAATATATGTTATTTTCAGGTAATTTCTACTTTTTGTGCTAATTTCGGTTTTTTTCAGCCCAATTTGGCAAACATTCTTTCTGCTTTCTTCTGCTGATTTAAGCTAGTGCTACTTTTTCAGCTAAATTTTTTAGCATTTTTTTAAGCTAATTTCAGCTGTTTTCTGATAAATTAACGTTTTTTGTGGTAACTTCTGCTACTTACAGCCTAATTAACTCCCTTCTGCTAATTTCATCTTGTTATGCTCCTTTCAGCTTTTTCTGCTATTTCAGGTACTATTTAGCTGTTTGTTTACTAATTTTAGCTCTTTCAACTAATTCCACAATGTTTTTTAGCTTATTTCAGCTCTTTCCACTTCCTTCTCATACGTTAAGCTTCTTTCTGCCTTTTCGGCTACTATTTAGATGTGTGTGTTTTTTGTGTATGTGCTAATTTTAGCTTTCTTAGCTAATTTCCTCATTTTTATGCTCATTTCTACTTATTTAAACCTAACTCAGCGAATATGTGTTCTTTCTGATTTCTTCTTCTAATTTAGTTCTTCCATTTCAGCAATATTTCAGCTGCTTTTCAGCAAGTTTTTCTGCAATGAGCATTCACACTGCCTTCTCGCAGGAAATGCAATTTCTCTCATTTTATTTACCTCCCAGTGACCCAGAGGAAGAGGAAACCATCGTCCTGCAGGGCGGGAATGCTCAGTTGTCTCATCTCCTCGTCAGTCAGAGTACCGTACGGCAGCTCCATGTGAATATCCCAGGGAGGGTCGGCCATCACTACGGCAAACTTACCCAGGATGGACACGTCCAGGTAGCGGATGTCACAGCAGATCCACTGAGAATCAAAGCGAAAATCAGAGTTTCGTCAAAACGAAAGGCACGACTTTTTTAATCATCTTCTTGCTCACCTGCGAAGGGAAGAGTGTGCCCACGTTGCTGTCTGTGTCCGTAGCGTGGAGGCCGAGATCAGTGGCCCCTGCCGGGCTCCCCAGCAGGTTGCCTTCAGCCTCGGGGGGGCTGTCGATCTCATAGTGCACGTACTTACAGGTGTCCATGTGGAAGCAGGTGTTGAGGAAGGAGCAGTCACCGAGGCTCTCGTCTGTGTGCTTGTTGATGATACGGCTGGACGAGGAAAATCAGAAAACACAAAGTAAAACTAGAGAAGTTGCATGTCCTGCAAAAATGCAGCATGGAAGCTTATTGCTGAAGAACTTGCTGAAAAACAGCTGAAATTAGCTAAAAAAAAAATAGCTGAAAAGTAGTTGAAAAGGCAGAAAGAAGCTGAAACTACCAGAAGGAAGTGGAAGGAGCTGAAATGAATAAAAAAAAATGTGGATTTAGCTGAAAAAGCTACATTTAGCACACAAACAGCTAAAAAGTAGCTGAAATTGCAGAAAAAAGCTGAAACTTGCAGAAATACTGTAAATTGAAAGGAGCACAAAAAGCTGAAATTAGCAGCATATTTAGTCTGGAAGCAGCCGAAATTACCTCGACAAACTTGAATCTATCTGAAAACAGCTGACATTAGCTAAAAAGTGCTCAAACGTTAACTGAAAATGTAGAACAAGCTGAAATTAGCAGAAGTAAGTTGGGAGAACACAGTTTTGCCCAATTCAGCTGAAAGAAGCAGAATTTAGCACAAAAAGTGGAAATTAACTAGCAAAAGCTGAAATTAGCACAAAAAAACCCCAAAACAGCTGAAAAGTTGCTAAAACAGCAGAAACAAGCTTAAATTACATGAAGGAAGCTGAATGAGGCCAAAAAAAGTTTAAAAGAGTGCAAAAAAATGTGGAAATAGCCGAAAAAGCTCAAATTTGCATAAAAACTGCTAAATAGTAGCTGAAATAGCAGAAAATGCTGAAACTTGCAGAAATAAGCTGAAAGGAGTTGAAATTAGCAGAAAGAATCTGAACGAAGCACAGAACAGCTGAATAAACAGCTGAAATATTTAAATTTGCACAAGGAAGCTGAAAGAAGCCGAACCAGAACAAAAAGTGAAAGGAGCAGTAAAAGCTTGTCAACACATGGGAAGATTTGAAGGACGGAAAATGAGCTCAACTCATTTCCTATGAGGAAATAAAATGGTAGAAAAGGCTAAACATTTCAAAACGCTAAAGTTGCACCAATACCATGCATTTAAAAATCCATAAATCTTTAACATTCTATAATAATCTTTGACTTAAAAAAAATAATAATAATAATTAAACAAACTATTCCAGACAGCAGGTTTGACGACTAACGAGGACAACACAGCCTGTTTGTAGTTGGACTCCATGTTTCCAGGAGAGCGGCTGGGAGGAGAAGGTCCAATTAAACGGGTTATTCTGGGAAACGATTTCCCCATTAGAAGTCCAGTGAGCGAGACGATGAACCGTTGAGAGCAAATATGTGTAAAAACTGCAGCTCAACAGTTTCTCCCACTGTGAGATAAATAAAGAGTGATCCTACTGTTCTGTTTTCTGCTGACCTTTCCGTTTCTTTACACTCACCGACACTGAGAACATCCAACACGTATGAAGATCTTACTCAAAACGAGAACAAGCTTTAGACAATAACATAAGTAGCCTTTATGAGTAACTTTAATAAACAAGAATCATTTCATCTTTTTGTTTTGTGGAAGTTATGTTCATAAAACCACACAACGAAGATCTGGGAGAGAGTTGTGGAAGCTACATGCAGAGACACCATCTTTGCTTTGAGGATGCTGATGGAGAAGTACAGAGAGGGTCAGAAAGAACTACGTCTTTGTGGATTTATAAAAAGCACATGACAGGACGCCGAGGGAGGAGGTGTGGTATTACAAAGATCTGTGCTTTGCCGTTAAAAATGTCGAATTATAAAACTGAAATGAGCAGAAGCGAGTCGAGGCTGCGAACTCTCACGGCTCCTTCTTTCTCTCCCGCTGAGCGGGGAGTTTTCTTTTCACGTCTCTTTTACGTCAGTTTACTACACAACAATCTTGTCGCCGTAAAAACTAAATCAACTATTTATTATGATCCGTTTATGAAAAGAACAGCAGCATTAATGGTCCAGAGCTGGTTTTACTGGTTTGTTGGCCGACTTCAACTTTAACTTATTTTTAAGAAGTTTTGCTGATTTGTTTTTTTACTTTACAAAAACTGTCTATTGCTGACCTCATTTGAACTATGCTGCCATCTTCTGACCAAAATGGGTATTTCTCAATTATAGTACAAAATGCAAAACCGTTGAAAGATTTTTAAAAGTAAAGACGACATGGGTAACTGGAACCATTAATGTCTACAATTAATTGGTTTACGTAACTCCTTCAGCAGAGCGGAGGTACAGGTGAGAGACGAGAAGGAGCAGAACTGTTAGTACTAAAGAAGTAGAAGTATTTGGAAGTGGATGCAGGGAAGTCAGAGCTGAGGAAAAGTGTTCTCTTTTGTTGTCTGTGCTCTAAAACACGAGAAATCGAGGCCGGACTAATTCTAAACAGAAGCACGTTGCAGTAGTCGTGCTAAGATGGTATAAAAACATGTACAATAGTTCCTCGCTACTTTGCGGTTCGACGTTCACAGACTCGCTATATCGCGGTTTGTCATCGCGTATTAATATATATATTTTAAAAAATTTGTACAGGACACGAGTGTCACCTTTAATATAGACCTGTCGCGATAAACAATAAATCAATTAATCGCCCTGCAAAACTTGTTCTTGTGACAGGCCTACTTTAATATTATTCACATGATTAGGACTGTACTGTACAGTAATAAGTTAACAAAAAAATATATATTTCAAACAGGCGCCTCCATTTTGTAGTTTTCTCTCAATAAGCCTACACTGTATTCCCGCTTATAACGACTACATTTCCCAGAAGCCAAAAGAGCCCCACCCAGAAGCCCCGTTTCTTTCTGCTGAAATACTAGAGGGAAAGTTTTGATCTGGTCGGAAAAACTTTGGCACTCATTACAGTGACTTCAGCGCTCAGCGGATGCAAGGAGCTGCACAGAACTCTCTGAACCGGAGCAGAACCGGAACAGAACCAGACCCATCAGTGAATCTTGAGAGCTCCTAGCCAGCTCACGAGGACTTCCAAGCAGGAAGCACGCCGCCGAAGTCCAGGGCTGTTTCTGGAGCCCATCGGGACATTTTTCATCCAGACTTGGACTCAATTGACCACATCTGGTCCGCACCGGCCACCTGAAGGTCTGCCCACACCAAAATGCGCTTCGGCGCTCAAAGACGGCAATGGACCAGACTAGAACCAGACCCTCAGACTCAGCGTGAACCTAAGCGCTCCTAGCCGGCCCAGGAGGACTTCCAGGTGGGGATGCGCACCACCGAAGGTCCGGCGCTCCATCTGGAGCCCACCGGGACTTTTTTCATCTCTTTCAGCCGGTCCACGTGGACCTCCGTGCAGGGACGCACTGGTAAGAAAAATTTAATAGCTACATATACGTATGTTGTTAAAATGAAGCTGGTTTAAGAGTTTAGAACATTGCAAGAGTGTGGGAAAGGTTTATAAAGCCTTTACTAAAATAAATATAATGGCACTACTTGGCGAATTTTCACGTATTGCCGGGGGGGGGGGGGGGGGTTGGAACCTAACACCCACAATAAACAAACAAGGAACTACTGTATTACTGTCTGAATGTTCCTTTTAGAGAGGACGTCCTCCATTTTAGACTCTCACCTCAGCTGAAAGCAGCAGCATCTGATTGTTGCGTTTACGTGACTCTTTAGTTTAGTTATATTTTGGGCAGACGATAAAAAACTATGCAGACCAAACAAAACAACAACAATTACCCAATTTTTTTAAGTTTGACAGTGATCATAAAAAAAGTCCCGCACTAGATGTTTCTGTAAAACAAGAGCTTACCGGAAGTGCAGCTTCGTGCACGGCTGAGGAGCGTCTCCAGACTGGACGCACTCCTCTTTGGTCCCGTGGTCGCAGAACTCCTGGACCTGCGCTCGGCCACGAGAGCGGAACTTTTCCACGATGGACTGCTCCTTGGCCGTGCTGGTGTTCAGCAGATCCAGGATCTCTTGACTCATCTGAAAATAAAAAATAAAACAAACATGCTCGTGGCGCCGCATCGATCATCCTCCGTTCAGACGGCTGAACGCTCTGAACGACTCTTCTCACCTTTTTGCTCTGCTCCTCCTTGGTGGACTGCTGGTTCAGGAGGCTCTCAATCTCCATGTCCAAATGAGACGACTGGCTTTTGCTGATCCTGCCCTTCTTCTCAGCTGCGCTCCCTGAAGAAGAAGAAGCGAGCTGAGACGAGGAGGCCGGAGTCAGAGAGGAGGTGGAGTGGGGCGGAGAAGCCGAGCTCTGAAGCGAGGGCGAGAAGCCGCCGGCTCTTTTGCCGAGGGTCTGCTCCTCAGCTTTCCTCTTGACTCCAGTTCTTTGGGCTCCAGCCACCGACCCAATCATGGCCCAGAGTTTTGTGTGGTCCACAGATACTACAACTGTGGAGGAGGAGGAAGAAGAGGAAGCCTGTCGAACCTCGATGAGCTCCTGAGCTGAGAATTTAAGCAGCAGGCTCTGGATGCATCCATGACTGACGGGACCTTCAGACTGTGAACACGGGGAGACATAAAATCAGGAAAACAACGAGATGAACAGCCTTGTGTTTCACGCTGAAGCAGACTTACACGGCCGAGCTCATTTGTGATGGCGAGAGACTCTGTTGGCAGGGAGAGACTCAGATCAGACAGATATCCCAGCAGGCTCTTCTCTAGCTCTGGGTCTGGTGGTTTTTCCGTCTCCTCTTGAGAAGCGAGCGGAGCTGACGGAGTCGGACTGTCACTCCTGGCTGCTGAACCTTCACCGCTGCTCCCACCATCTGCGAAGTGATGAGTTAGTTCAGAGAAAATGTCCACATAGTGCATTACACGACTTTTAAGTCATAGAAGAAAAAAAAAACTGAGACGGAGATTGTTGAGATTTAAACTACTTTAAAATGCCTCAAAATGAATATGAGTTTAATGTGTACTTTTATAACTGTAGGGTGGACAATTTATTCAGCTAATGACTGGAATTGTTTAATTTTAGGCTTGATTATTGACCAGTCAATCTGACACTGAAAAATAATATATTTTCTGGTCAGTGAACGCATCGTTCCTAAGGACAATCAAACATCCACTTCTTTCAGTCACGTTAAAGGGCTAATTGGTCACTGATAGGTCGTCACTAATTTAACGCTTTGCTCTGTTTAAGAGAAGCCTCCCTTCTTTTTTGAAAAAAAAAAAATAAAGAGGAGCTTCCCTTCTCCTCTCGTCATCACTTCTACCCAAGTCACAGCCCAGCTGACTCAAACGGAACGTACCCAACAACTGTAGATTCCCAGGGATATGTAGACAAACCCCTGTAAACTGACAACATTTTAGTAAAACGGATTTTAACATATAATAAGCAGGATTTTTGTAAAAATTTAAACCACCCTACAAAATCTCAGATTTCTGACTTTTATTTCAAATACCCTGAAGTTATTGCAAATGAAAAAAAAATACAGTTGTTTCATGCACTCTATGTGGCCATGTGATGGACTTGAGACCCGTCCAGGGTGTACCCCGCCCCTCGCACAGTGATTGCTGGACATGGGCACCGGCGACTCCAGTGACTCAAAATGGAAAAAGCGGGTAAAAGATAATGGATCGTTGATGTTACATGCACATGATATTAATTTATTTATATAAAAAATAAACTTATTTGTTTTTGAATGGTATTAACCTCATTATAAGAGTTAAAGTTAAAAGGAAATATAATATTTACAAGATCCAAAAGAAATATAGTAAATGGTAGAATATAACAGTGCAAATAGGATGAATAAGTATTTAATAGCTGGTAATATATGCTTAAATGCACATGATATATATTGCACATAACTAACATAAACTACACAGATTTTTGCACAGTAATACTGATTAATGGAATTATGATGGTAACGTAGTGGCATACATGATAGATGGTATATACGGCATAAGATATGACATATCTCATACCATATGCATGATACAGCCACATAGTGCAAACTGTTGAGCTGTGCTTGGTGGACAGTCATGTGTGAGTACAAGTGGACTAAGGACACAGCCCTGAGGTGTACCGGTGCTGAGAACTAGTGTGATAACAGATTGTTTTCTTTATGAAATATTAAAAAGTTGGAAACACACGTTATTTTTTTCAGTTAGTCGTGACAGAAAGTAAGGGGTTATATTTTCAAACAATTTAATTAAAACCATATTAAAGTTTAGAAACATTATATACAAGCATTAATTCTGCACATCAAAACTCTCAACAGCATCCAGTGAAAGTGAGTACATTTAAAATCCCACTTCCTACTTTTTACTGAGTTCGTCTGCGATTACACATCAGATAAAAGACAACAAATGTGTTAACTCTGAGGTAGCCACACAGCCACCGGTCGCTGGGTCCTCGTCCTGGACTCACCCGCCATGGTGGTCAGCTGCGCAGGGTCTTTCCGCCGCCGCTGCAGCCTCTCCCGCAGGGAGTCCAGCTGCTTCTTGTGCGCCTGGATGTTGCTCCAAGTATCCGACATGACGAGCTGAAATACACAAGGCCGCAAACACAAACGCCGCTTTTACAGTAAGTCGAGTTTCCAAAACACGAATTGAAAACTATAGGCGCTCGGAGGAACAAAGTATGTGTGGTCCGCAACAAAAAAAGCGTCGGCTGGCATCTCGAGTGCAACTAAACGTTCCGGAATAAAAACGATTCTTTATCAGTAGCTGATATTAATTGTTACAGTTTCTAAATAAACAACCAGATATAATCATATTATAAATAACGTAGTTAAACCTTTAATTAGATTGAAGCAAACAATTTAAGATAATCATTTGTCGGATTGATTTTATAGACGGACTAATGCGATTTCCGGTGTCGCTGGAAAATAAAAGCAATTTTCCGCTTTGTGCTAAAACGGATAACATTCTTGGTCCTCCTATAAAAAAAACAAAAAAAATAAATAAATGCATTGGCAGTAGAGTCTTACATTTAGCTGTTATTTGACATTTGGGAACATTTGGTTCTTATTCGACTGTTGCTCCAGCCGGGTTTTCGGCTCTAGTTAGCGAAGATGGCTGAGAAAGACGACAGCGCCGGTGAGCCTGGAAAAGACAAAAACGAGCTGCAGGTTATGAAGGTAAGTTTTATGAACAGCATTTCTCAGTTATTGCGTCTCCTATCGTTGTATGTAATGGCTTGAGGTTAGTTTTCTGTGTTGCTTCTCTTGGTTAAAAAGTAGCTGCGTAATGGTGATGCTAAATCACCATCATCTTTTGTGTTTATTAAC
Organism: Nematolebias whitei; assembly: GCF_014905685.2. NCBI lineage: Eukaryota > Metazoa > Chordata > Actinopteri > Cyprinodontiformes > Rivulidae > Nematolebias > Nematolebias whitei. The sequence continues at coordinate 33,174,307 of NC_056498.1, forward strand.
CTGTGGTTAGATATACCACGGGTTCTTTACTAGCCTGTTAGCCGAGCTGCTCCTCCTTTAACCCTCACTCTGATTCAGACACTTTTGGATTTTTTTATGTTAATCATCTGCTCCAAAAACGTAATTGAAATATTTTTTTGTTTGTTTTTTCCTCTAGTTCTTGCACTTATCAAGCCTTGATATTTGCCTAAATATGACTGAATAATTTCTAGGTCAGAGCTAAGTTATTTAATAAATAACTTCAAAAATCCCTTGACAAATGGTCAGAGGAAAAGTAGCCAAAGTCAAAAGAAAAAAATTAAAGGCCATCAGGAAGTCTAAAAAAAACTGATCCCTTTAAAATAATACAAGAACATTTATGTGTTTGGAAGCACAATATATTATATGAGGTAACTTGAGACTTTTGTATGCATGTTTAGTTTTTATTGAGATGCCTGTCCAAAGGGCTTTGTGTCACTCTTGACTATTCCTTCAAATCTTTTATCCTGTTTGCAGCTTTGAAAGTGAAACCACAAATTAAACATCAAACCGTGTGGCTTCTTTGTGTGTGTGTTGTGAGTTTTAGGAGCAGTATGCCACACTGTGTGGACAAAATGTACAAAAATCTCAGGAGAGAAAAAAAAAAGGGTTGTCAAGGGGAATATGGTGAAACACATGAGAAGGCTGCTATTTGATGCTGTGTGGCTCGGACGCACTCCACAGGGGAAACATCATTCAAAGTTTTAAAAAGTTAAGTCTGGTCCTCTGGACATTCAAAAAACAAAACAAAGCAACAACAACAACAAAAAAGTCCAGACCAGAATTAACTTTTTTAGATTTTTCTACCTGGATTATTGACAAGCATGCATCAGGATATCATTCAAAGTTGTAACGTGTCACAGAAAGTTGAACTTTATATGTCTGAACCGATATTTTGATATCTTTTATAGTTTTTTTTACACAATCACATTTTGAGTTTTATGGGGTTTTTTTCTGCAAAATGTTCAACTGACAGTGGATGCCTCACCTGCAAGCAAACCATTTTTACTTACGCAACTTTTTATGGCGCATAAATCAAATATACACCAAAACATGGTCATTTTTGTCTTTTTATCACCCAGTGTGTCCCTCACTGCTCTAAAACCTGTTTTCTTAAACCATCCCAGAATACAAAGAGCTCACAGCAAAGCGTTTGTACATTTCAGCTCAAAATGTTATTTTTAAAACTGGAAATTGGAGTTATTTTAACTTATCATTCCTGCTACAGAAAACACTGTAAAAGATAAACATTCATCCGGCTATAAGACTCCTCCACTGCTCACGGTTCAGAAATTTGTAAGATCTGATGTGTAGCTTTTGCACGACGACTCATGTGGTTCACCTCCTACTTGACCAATAAAACTTTCTCTATCATGTTGGGTAATCTGGCTTCCTCTACTGCTTCTCTTTCTTGTGGTGTGCCACAGGGCCCTATTCTCAGTCCTCTTTATTTTCTCTGCATAGGCTGCCACTTGGATACCTCTGAGGCTTACTTTTCAGTCTGTTTCTGTCTATTTCTTATGTTTGCAGTCAGGGAGTAAGAGAGACAGATAGACAAGCATGTTGTTGCTATGGTGACCATAACAAACCACTGGCTGCTGCTTCAACATTTCTCTGATCTTGTTTCTCTTTTGCACCTTCACACATCAAAATGCATTTTTTTTAAACTTAGATTATTACTGAAAATGTGAGCAGCAGCTGCATTCAGAACGTCTTTAAATAACTTTTAGTTTTGTTTTAATAATTCATAAAATACACCGTTTTATTGGAGTGCTTTGTGAGACGTGTTTTCTGTGTCTAACATAAATATTGTTACAACTTTTACTTCAGCGCCACCATACATCTTACCATGCATACATCTTTGTTTGTAACGAAATGTTACAAATGAAAACTATTCATTTGTAACAATTAATTTTAAGAAAGTAGGTCAATTTGTCTTCCAATGGTCTAAGCCTATAGCAGCATAACAAGCCAACCCTAACTATAGGATTTATCAAATAGGAAAGTCAAGCCTAGTTTTAAAACTGGACAACGTGTCAGCCTCACAGACAGAAACTGGACGTTGGTTCCACAAGAGAGGAGCCTGAGAACTGAAATATCTTCCTCCCATTCTGCTCTCGGAAACTCTAGGAACCACAAGGAAACCTGCAATCTGAGAGCAAAGTGCTCTGTTGGGAAAATATGGAACAATAAGATCTTGAATATAAGATGGAGCTAGGTTGTTGAGGGCTTTGTAGGTTAGAAGTAAGATTTTGAATTCAGTTTTGGATTTGACAGGGAGCCAATGGAGAGAAGCTAAAACTGGAGAGATATTTCTCCCACTAACTCCAGTTAGACTCTGGCAGCAGCATTTTGGATCAGCTGAAGACTTTTTAAAGAAATATTTGGACACCCAGATAATAAACCATTGCAATAGTCCAGTCTAGACGTGACAAATGCACAAACCAGTTTTTCTGCTTCATTTTAAGATAAGATGTTTCTAATTTTAGCGATATTACATAGGTTCTAGTAACTTTTAAACACTTGTAATTTAACAATAATAAGCAGTAACGTTTAATTACTCACTCACTCCCACTCTCCCAACTCAGGAGCTGGTGGATGAACTGTATACCTTCAGAGATTGTTATTTCGAGACGCACCGTGTGGAGGAAGCTGGACAGAAGCAGAGTGATGTCGCACAGGAGATGGAGCGGACACTGTCCAAGCTGGAGGAGCTAGAAGGTGGGTGCTGCTGTACTTCTCAAACAAACGGTTGGTGTCCAAGGTGCAGAGTATCCTTCAGGCGTTTGCTTCCTCCGTGACTCTTCTCTTCCACCAGAGCGCTTCAAGCACAAAGCAGAGTTTTTGCTGCTGAAGGGCAGGTGTCTGAACGTGACTCCAGACTTCAGTGCTGTCGCCGAGGAGTGCCTTTCCCGTGCCGTGAAGCTGGAGCCCGGCCTGATCGAAGCCTGGAACACGCTGGGGGAGCAGTACTGGAAAAAAGGAGACCTGACGGGGGCTAAAAATTGCTTCACTGGCGCCTTGCAACAGGTAGAGGGCCGACGAAGGCTCACCCTGTTTGGAGGATTGTGCTTCACATCGTAACTGCTCTGTGCGCTGTTGTCCTTGCAGAATAAGAACAAAGTGTCTCTGCGCAGCCTGTCGATGGTGCTGAGGCAGCTGCCAGTGACCAGCAGCGATGAGAAAGGCAAACAGGTGCTGGAGAGCGTGGACATGGCCCGGCAGGCTGTCCAGCTGGACGTCACTGATGGGACTTCGTGGTGTGAGTAGAGCACGAGAAAAGCTTTGCAGCAAGACTGAACGTTAGCAAAACGTGGAAACACAATGACAGTATCAGTGCAATAAAGTCACATTTTTCTCCTTTTCCTCCTACATCTTGGTGCTCCCCACACTCAGCATGTTTTAGCAACATAACTCGGTGTCATGGGAGTCCGTATGATTCGCCAAAGACGTTAATCCCAAGTCCAAACACTCCTCTGAGATGCACGTTTACACCACAGTAATGATCAAGTTTTGATGCATTTTAAAGCCCTAGATAGAGAGTGACAGATCATCCTATGATCCCAAACCGTCAGATTAAGATTTTCTTTTTATTTCATTATATGTCATGTAGTTTTACACTAAATTTAATGTATAATTATGAAATCTAGTGGGAATTTTACGACGGAGCTTTAGGGCTACGCTAAAAAAAATAAATTACATTGCCAAGCTAAGAACAAAAAAATTAAAAAGCCATAAAATTACGAAAATAAAGTCGTACGAGACTTTTTTTTTTTTTACAGCTGTCGTTCTTTTTTTCCCCACGAGTCAGATTCACAACACGACCTGTCAATCAATCCAGTAGGCGTGTCAGCAAATGACCAATCCGAAGCTAAATGAGTCGTAATATTATCCGAACTCCAATGCGATAAAGTTTACCGCATTTTAACAGTGGTAAAATTAAAATTGTTTGTTAAACGGTAATTAACTAACTTAACTTTAACTTTAGTTAACTTTAATTTTTTTTTTCTTTAGCGTGGCAATGTAATTATTTTATTTTTTTTGCGTGGCCCTAAAGGTCCGTTGTAGAATTTTAGGTTCATATGTGAAGCATTAAAAAGTTTCACAAGTACCGTATTTTTCGCCATATAAGTCGCACCTTTTTATATACATTTGCAAGTCCTGCGAGTTATACACCGAAGAGACTAATATTCGTTTTTTCCCATATTTATAAACCAATTTTTGGCTGATATCTGACGATTTCATTCATTTTGACATGAAAAATAATAAGTATTACCATTAGCAGCCACTAGAGGGCGGTTGAGTTTTATGGCAAGCCAAGTGTCTCATTAATAGGTAAAACTGGTGCGCCGTGTACGGTGGAAAATACGGTAAAGGATCCATGTGAGAACTTTATTTTGCTAAACTACCAGAGATTATTTATTTATTCTTAATTTAAAAAAATAACTTTTAGGCCAATATTTCATTACTTAAATTAGTGATTGAATGTTTTGTAAAACTGCAGCACATCTTGCTGTAATTTTGTTCAAGTTTTTCCAAAAGTGAAAAGATGAAAAAAAATTCTGTTTGATTAAATGTTTTTTTTTTTTTTTATCCCACCGTTTATTCAAAACACTGATTAAAAATGTGATCACACCATAAAACACTTGATATAGGAAAGCGACAGAAAATCTCGTGAGGCTCTAATTACTGATGTAACGCGCAGCCCTTTGGAATATTATTGCATCGCCAATTATTTTCTGATATAATATCAATATCTTCAAAGGAAGAGAACACGCAGGTTGTGCGGTTTAATTGGATCTGATGTTTTATTTGTGCTTATTTTTACAGACATTCTTGGAAATGCCTACTTGTCCATGTTTTTCACCTGTGGACAGAATCCACATTTCTCTCAACAAGCTTTAAGTGCCTACACCAAAGCTGTGAGTCCACACACACACACACACACACACACACACACACACACACACACACACTGCAGGTTTCAGATGAACATGTCCACCAATGCGTCACTTTGATCGTCCTGTAGGAGCAGGCAGATAAAATTGCCCCTTGTATCCCGGAGCTGCATTTCAACAGAGCCAACCTCTTCCAGTACGAGGAGATGTTCGCCTGCGCACTCTGCAGCCACAGCCGGGCGGCGGAGTTGGACCCGGGCTGGGAGGAGCCGCGAGACAGAGAGCGGCAGCTGCTGGAGTACCTGGAACAAGTGACGGCTCTCGTCCAGAACAAGGTAAAGAAAACGTTCAACTCTGTCGTTGTGTAAAACAACACACGGTGGTGTCTTGAAAGGTTTTATGAGATAATAATGATTTATTAGTTAATGGGTTTTTTTTTGGTTTTTTTGTTTAGTTACTTATAAAGTGTCCCAAAACAACCGGATGAATTTCTGTTTTTGTTCACGTTTGTTTTTAAAGATGGTTTCTCTCATTTTACTAAATGGCTTGCGACTTGTTTTTTTTCCATATTTATAAACTAATTTTTGGCAGAGATGTGACCGTTTTCATTCATTCTGACTAAAAATATTGAACACTACCATTTTCAGCCACTAGATGGCACTCGAGTAGTTAGGCATGCCGTTGTGTCATGTAATAGGTAAAAGTGGCTATTAATGACACTATCGGCTCACCACAGCCTGCCACCATCGTCCAGCTCGCTTGGAGCAAACAAATCAGCTGCATTTCACTGCGCCGCCCCGGAGATACGCAGCCGATTTGATATCCTGATGCATGCTCAATAATCCAGGTAGAAAAATCTAAAAAAAAGTTCAATCTGGTCTCTGGACATTCAAAAAAACAAAACAAAAAAAAATTTAGAAATGTTTCGTCTTTCATCCGAAAGACTTCTTCAGTCAGCTGATTTGACCATTGAAGTGTATTTATTAAGGAAAAGTTCAACTGAGATACAACTTTACTATAATGTCGAGCAAACAAATAATTGTTTTTAAGTGTTAATCTTGTTAAATTCTTGTTAAAGTCCTCCCGTGCACGCTCGCGAGGCCGCCATTTGGCAGCCAATCGATTTTTGACACAACACCGGCCCTCGTTTCTGGGTTGTCAGCGGTGACGCATAATAGATGTGACTTATATGGCGAAGTGACTTATTTATGGATTTTTCCACTTTATTAGACATTTTTGGACTGATGCGACTTATAGGGCGATGCGACGTGTATGGCGGAACATATGGTATGTAAAACAAGAGAAACTGTCTTTAAACACTCCTATTAGGAATTGCATCCATGTCACCAGAGTGGCCCATCTGTGAGTCAAACTAACAAAGACCTTAACAAACCCTACTGTGAGGATTGATAGGGCAATCTGCATATGTATCTAGCTTACCTCAGTTTTGTAACTTGAACCCCACACACTGTTCTTTGAACTGAGAAAGCTCCACGAATGAGAAACCTACAGGAGCTTTAGGGCCACGCTAAGAAAAAAAAATTAAAAGCCATAATGTTACGAGAATAAAGTCGTACGAGACTTTTTTTTTTTCAGCTCGTTTATTTATTTTTATTTTTTCCACGAGTCTGATCCCCGACGCGACCTGTCAATCAATCTATAGGCGTGTCAGCAATTGACCAATCCAAAGCTAAGCTTCTTACCTGCAGAGCTGCGCTGCAGCCCATCAGAGCGTACCACCTTACTGTAAATTCAAAGTCCTGATACTGACAATAATCTGATGCTGATGTGCTAACAGATTAAGTATCTCTTTATTTGTAAAACCAATACCAAAGTATAACTTAAGATGTTCAACGTTCTTCATTTTACCACAGTTAAAATGCTGTAAACTGTTTCATTGTGTCTGAGTTCAGATAATATTACGACTCATTTAGCTTCAGATTGGTCATTTGCTGACACGCCTACTGGATTGATTGACAGGTCGTGTTTTGGATCCAACTTGTGGAAAAATAAATAAACGAGTGCTGCAAAGTCTTGTACGACTTTACTCTCGTAACTTTGATTTTATTCTTGTAATACTACGACTTTATACTCATAAATTTTTTTATTAAGCGTGGCCCTAAAGCTCCGTCGTAGAATCCAAACGTCTTCTGTTACAAAGTCCAGTTGTTTTTGTCTTGAACTTTTTTGAACGGCCTCTGTATTTTTTTATTTTACGATGGTGCAAATGTATTTGTGTCCACACGGTGGCAGCAAAGAGCAGCCTCTGATGTGTTTTTATTTGTTGTCGTTTGTGTCCAGGGGAAAGTTAAAGCACGTCGGCTGAAGCTCATGCTGTCACACCTCGACACGTCGGCTCTGGGTCCCTGCTCGTCTCCCCAGTTCCGCTCCCCGTCCGGCCGCGTGGGCAGCCTGGTGCCTCAGTCTCTGTCCTCCCTCACACACGGACACACGGCCGGGGCGGCCGCTCTGGGGAAGGTGGTGTTCAGCCTGGCCCCCGAGGGTCGCATGGCCTTGTGAGTTTCAAACAGCAGTAATCCACAGGCAGCTTGGCGTTTGGTTGCTATAACAATCGCACCGTCTTCGTTTCCCAGCACGTTCGGCATGGTCGACAGCGAAGAGACGTGCATTTTGGTGATGGTGTACAACACAGCAGACAGCTGGGGCGTCCTGATCGGAGACTCTGTGGTCATTCCTGAACCGAACGTCAAGCGACACTGCATCACACACAAAAACAAGGTCAGCGCCTCCCATCTTTGCTTACCTGCGGCACAATAATCTCGTCTAATTTTTCCATATCCTCCCGACAGTCGTTTGATTTTAGGAGCATTCGAGTCGATTCTCCGCTGCTGCTCATCGTCAACGGCAAGAAGCAAAACGTCAGAAGTCAGATTCCCGTCACCGTCAGCTACACGCAGAAGAGCGAATGAAACGCAAGGACTGAAAGCCGTTGCTAAGTTTACTTCTCTGAATTTTGAGCGTTCCCAAAGTTTGTGCCTGTTTTAGTTTTTTTTTTTTTTTTTTTCTGTACATACGTGTCGCCCTGCTTTGTTTATATTTATGATTTCCTTTAAAGTTTACCATTATGGGGTCCAACGCAGTTATTTCATAATTTAAATAAACCTTCCATGTGAAGGTGACTTGAGTTTACCTAAAAAAAGAAGTATTTATTTACTGTGGATTTGAAGCAGCAGCTCTTGGTTTATGTTTTTATACATTCCAGTGAAAAACGCTCCTGAGCGGACATGACTAATAACAGAAGCAGCAGGTTTGAGTTTGTGATTCAGATTAGTTTTTTCCCGGTAGCACAGAAAAATGTTTTCAATTCATTGTTACTCTAAAAAAGTAAGAAAGAACTCAGATTTGGTCAGATTGTTGGATTATTAATCTGCAACAAAATAATCTTATACAAACCGGATTCCAAAAAAGTTGGGACACTAAACAAATTGTGAATAAAAACTGAATGCAATGATGTGGAGATGGCAAATGTCTATTTTATTCAGAATAGAACACAAATCACAGATCAAAAGTTTAAACTGAGTAAATGTAACATTTTAAAGGAAAAAATATGTTGATTCAAAATTTCACAGTGTCAACAAATCCCAAAAAAGTTGGGACAAGTAGCAATAAGTGGCTGGAAAAAGGAAATTGAGCATATAACGAACAGCTGGAAGATCAATTAACACTAATTAGGTCAATTGTCAACATGATTGGGTATAAAAAGAGCTCCTCAGAGTGTCAGTGTCTCTCAGAAGCCAAGATGGTAAGAGGATCACCAATTCCACCATTGTTGCGTTTTAAGTTATCATCATCAACCATGCATAACATCATCAAAAGATTCAGAGTATCTGGAACAATCGCTGTGCGTAAGGGTCAAGGCCGTAAAACTCTACTGGATGCTCGTGATCTCCGGGCCCTGAAACGTCACTGCACCTCAAACAGGAATGTCACTGTCAAGGAAATAACAGAATGGGCTCAGGAATACTTCCAGAAAGCATCGTCAGTGAACACAATCCACCGTGCCATCCGCCGTTGCCAGCTGAAACTCTACAGTGCAAAGAGGAAGCCATTTCTAAGCAAGCTCCACAAGCTCAGACGTTTGCACTGGGCCAGGGGTCATTTAAAATGGAGTGTGGCAAAATGAAAGACTGTTCTGTGGTCAGATGAGTCACGATTTGAAGTTTTTATGGAACACTGGGACACCATGTCATCTGGACCAGAGAGGACAAGGATAGCCCAAGTTGTTATCAACGCTCCGTTCAGAAGCCTGCATCACTGATGGTATGGGGTTGCATGAGCGCTTGTGGCATGGGCAGCTTGCATGTCTGGAAAGGCACCATTAATGCAGAGAACTATGTTCAGGTTCTAGAACAACATATGCTCCCATCTAGACGTCATCTCTTTCAGGGAAGACCCTGCATTTTTCAACACGATAATGCCAGACCACATTCTGCAGCAATCACAACATCATGGCTACGTAGGAGAAGGATCCGGGTACTGAAATGGCCAGCCTGCAGTCCAGATCTTTCACCTATAGAGAACATTTAGCGCATCATAAAGACGAAGGTGCGACAAAGAAGGCCCAAGACGATTGAACAGTTAGAGGCCTGTATTAGACATGAATGGGAGAGCATTCCTATTTCTAAACTTGAGAAACTGGTCTCCTCTGTCCCCAGACGTCTGTTGAGTGTTGTAAGAAGAAGGGGGGATGCCACACAGTGGTAAAAATGGACTTGTCCCAACTTTTTTGGGATTTGTTGACGCCATGAAATTTGGAAACAACAGATTTTTCCATTAAAATGATACATTCTCTCAGTTTAAACTTTTGATCTGTGATTTGTGTTCTATTCTGAATAAAATATTAGATGTTGGCACCTCCACATCATTGCATTCAGGTTTTATTCACAATTTGTTTAGTGTCCCAACTTTTTTGGAATCTGTTTTGTACTTTTCACCTTATTTTTTTGCTAATTTCAGCTTTTTTTAGCTACCCGGTAATTTCCTAATTTTTGTGCTAATTTCTCCTTATTTAAACACAATTCGGCAAATATGTGTTCTTTCTGCTTTTGTTTGTTCTTCTGCAACAAGCATTCACACTGCATTTTCGCAGGAAGTGCAATTTCTCTAGTTACCATATAGTTTTTGTATTTCTGTTTATCCCAGAACTTTAATCCAAATGGCAATAATTGATTTAGTACAAAGTGCAAACTTTGTCCAACAAGTTATTTCTTGGAGCGGCTTCACATTTTTTCCAGTAAACTTTTCTGAATTGATTTAAAATCTCTTCTTCTCGATAAGCTGTCGTTACTTTGCTGAAACTGACTCAGTCTACAAAGAGGTTTCTGAAACGAACTGTTCTTTAAAGACTTTTACTGTAACACAGGTAAGGAAATAAATAAATATTAATGGTTTTACTGGCCATTTGGTATCCTGTTGGCGTTACAGCTCAAAACATGCATGTGATTCATTTCAGGAACAAACACTAAATAATGTGTTTAAAGAACTAATAACACCTTCAGCTGCTTCAAACCATCAGAACACAGTGCAGAAGTAGCTCGGATGGTCGGTTTGTGAAGACATTTCCCGTCAGCGTTTGTTGATGAAGGGACGACACTTTTCTCTGACCGGAGATCTGAACTGAAAGAAGGTTTTGGCTCCGTCGGGCTCCAGGCAGGAGAAGAAACGTCTGTCTCCTTCAGGGCCGATGGAGGGGAACCGAGGGCTTCTCTGAGGGGTCACTTGCCGAGCCATCTCTGGGTGAAACAAGGACGTCCGTTAAGGAGTTTATTATTTTTTTAATGTGTGAATGATTTACAGGTCAGAGTTCAGTGACTCAAACGAGCCTGGACAGAAAACGAGACAAAACGCAGCCAAAGTACAAAATAAAAACTTTTTAAGACCTTTGAGAAGAAATGTCTGAAGACAACTTTAAAAGATTACAAGAGGCCTAGCATTTCTTGGAGAAGTCAGTGTTGACCACCGCCTTTCACGCTGGAGTTTAAAACTATACTCGTCTTTGGATGAGAAGGAACAGTTGGAGGCTAGAACAATTCATTTCCTGCGAAAATGCAGTGTGAATGCTTATTGCAGAATAACTTGCTGAAGAACAGCTGAAATGAGCAACAAAAAACATGCTAAAATGTAGCTGAAAGTTAGAACAAGCGTAAATCAGCAGGAGAAAGCAGAAAGAACACAAGAGTTGTAACGAGTGCAAAAAATGTGGAATTAGCTGAAAAAGCTAATGTTAGCATAAAAACAGCTAAATAGTAGCTGAAATAACTGAAACTAGCAGAAATAAGCTGAAAGGAGCATAACAAGATGAAATTAGCAGAAATAATTTAATTAGACTGAAAGTAGCAGAAATTACCATGAAAAAATTGAATTTATCTGACAACAGCTGAAATTTGCTAAAAATGCTTAAAAAGTTTGCTGAAAAGGTAGAACAAGCTTAAATTAGCAGAATAAAGCAGAAAGAACACGTGTGGCCAATTGGGCTGAAAAAAGCAGAAATGAGAGGGAAAAAAGGCTGAAAAATGTTGAAATGAACGCAACAAAAGTGGAATTAGCTGAAAAAGCTAAAATTAACATCAACAGCTAAATAGTAGAAACAACTGAAACTAGCAGAAATAAGCTGAAAGGAGAATAACAAGTTGAATTTAACAAAAATAGGCTGAAAGAATTACCATGAAAAACTTGAATTTATTTGAAAACAGTTGAAATTAGCTAAAATATACTGCTTGCTGAAAAGGTAGAACGAGCTTAAATTAGCAGAAGAAAGTAGAAAGAAATGTTTGCCCAATTAGTCTAAAAGAAGCAGAAATGAGCACAAAGTAGAAATTACCTGGAAAAAATCTGAAATTAGCATAAAACCTGCTGAAAAATAGCTAAACATTTGCAGAAAGGAGCTGAAATTACCAGAAGAGGAGATAACACATTTTTGCTGAATTAGGCTGAAAATAGTTGAAATGAGTGCAACAAAGGTGGAATTAGCTGAAAAAGCTAAAACTAGCATTAAAAAAAAAAACCAACTAAATAGCTGAAATAGCAGAAAAAGCTGAAACTTGCATAAATAAAACACGGGATATTTTGGAGAAGAACTTTTCATTGAGGGATCCAAAAAAGTTCTGGGACTCTATGAAAGCAGCAAACATGACTACAAAGAGACGGTGTCTCATCACAGATGATCTTAAAAAAGCTACTGAGCTCAACAACTTTTATATGAGGTTTGAAACACAGGATCCCATTCCAGAGTGTGACAAAGTACAGACCATTAGCTGATTCCTGTTCAAGGCTGATAATGAATCCCTTCAAAATCCAGTCACTCTTTACTGGGGTTAGCAAAAATAAGCCTACTTGTCCTGATGGCATTTCTGCTTTTCTCTTAAAAACCTGTGCTGAAGAGCTCACTCCAGTCTGGTGCCGTTTTTCAGCGATCACTTGACCAACATATGGTTCCTTCTTATCATTCCAGTCCACAAGAAATCAAGTCCATCTGATAATAATGACTACACACCAGTGGCACTAACATCAGTAGTAATGAAATGTTGTGTCCGTCTTGAGATAAATCCTGGTCTTGATCCTTTCCAGTTCGTTTATAGACTGGGACGGGGTACAGATGATGCCATCAATGACATCACACATCTAACTCTTAAACATCTTGAAAACCCAAAGGCCTCTGCCCGTCTTCTGCTTTTAATACTCTACAGCCTCATCTGCTCATTAAGAAATTACAGCAGACAAATCTTAATCCTCTTCTTATTAAATGGTTTTATTCTTTTTTTAACAAACAGATCACAGCTGGTCCGAGTCAATAACACCTTATCAGAGCTAAGTGGATCAGTAATGGGGTTCCCCAGGGTTTCCTCTCCTGTCCTCTTCATTTACACAAATGATTGCATCAGCAGCTGCCCTGAGAATGACGTTTTTAAATTCTCTGATGATACTATTCTCAGCTTGATGCATGAGGATATGGACTCCTCGTCATATTTTAACGAGGTTCAGTCTTTTGTTCAATGGTGCGATGACCACCACCTCGTTATTAACGCCAAGAGAACGGAAGACATGCTGATTGACCCCAGGTCTGAGTGACAATCTCCCGCTCTTTATTCATGAGCAGAAAATAAAACAGGTCTGTTCTTACAGATATCTGGATGTTCACCTAGATAATCTGTTCAAGTGGGAAATTCATGTTAACATGTTGTGCTCTCGGCTACAGCAGGGATTGTATTTTTTACGAAGACTCAGAATCTTTGGGGTTAACCAGAAGCTTATGGTTTTATTCTATCAGGCCGTATTGGAAAGTATCATCAGGTTTGGAATGTCAGCGTGGTGTGGTAATCTCTCCGTGCAACTTAAATCTAAACTTAGTCGCATGGTACAAGCTGTAATGAAGGTGACAGGAAGGACTGATCACCCCTCCCTGCAGTCTATCTATGATGAGTCTGTCCTCAGACGTGCTCCGAGGGTGCTGTCTGACTCCGCTCACATCCTCAGCTCACAACACGAACTGTTACCATCTGGAAAACGGTTTAGAATCCCAGCTTGTAGACTTAACACATTTAAAAATTAATTTGTCCCAACATCAATCAGATTGTTAAAGTAGGCATATAGTTTTTTTTGTTATGCGCTGATGCTCTGGTCTCATTGTTGTGTCGTTTAATTGCTGGAATGTGCAATATGTGTTTTTATTGAACTGTGTGATTTTATTAATAGGCGTTTTATATTTTTGTATTTCTTTATGGGGTTCACATGATTTTATTGGTTGTAGTGTATTTAATTGTGGAAGAAGCTTTGTTTCCCTTTGGGACAATAAAGTATACAACTATCTATCTAAACTGAAAGGAGCTAATAGCAGAAAGAAGTTAGAAGGAGCACAAAACAGCTGAAAGTAGCTGAAAAAAAAAGTTTAAATTTGCAGAAGGAAGCTGAAAGAAGATGAACCAGGACAAAATGTGAAAGGAGCAGTAAAAGGATGTAAACACATCTCAAGATTTGAAGCATGTAAAATGAGCTCAATTCATTTTCTATGACCAAAAAAGTGGCAGAAAAGGCTAAACATTTCAAAAAGCTAAAGAGAAAAATGGATCACAATAGTGCGAGTGCTTCACAAGTGTTCACACACCGAAGAGGAGTGTGTTGATGTTACCTGTGTTGAAGTCCTGATGTCCCGGCTGCAGCTGCACCTCTCTGTCTCCCACACCCACCACCATGTTACGGAGCCTCAGGGAGTCGTAAAGCCCCTGCAGCTTCTGGTACTGCCTGTTCCTCTCCATCAGCCTCTCAGACACCTCGCTGTACTTCCTCTTATACTCCTCCATCACCTGAGCACAAAGATTCAAAAAAGCTGTGTCTGCATCGTGGGTAACGTCCTAAAACTTTTAAGTTAATGCAGAGAGATGGGGATCTTTGATTTTTTTAAGTCTTTCCTGTAAACATGAGGCTGTTTTTCCACTCATATGACAATTAATCCCAGCATTGTCTGTTAAGAAGATAAAGAGCTGCAGTTTACTTTCTTTAAAGAGGTGATCTCCCCCTTCATGGCAGTGAGCTCCAGTTCTCTGCTCTGGTTCTGCTGGGTCAAAACCTTCTCCATCTGCTTCAGCTGTGAATCAGCTCGTGAAAGACTGTACTCTTGATACAAACGCTCTTGGTGGACCTGGAAACATTTAAAGAGAAGACAAGACTGATACAGCAACATGCTGTAAGGTTTAGCATTTAGATGCCCCCACATGTGGATCGTAGAAACCGAAGGATACTCGACCTGATAGCTCCAGAAGGCCAAAGCGCGGGCACTGATGTCGAGAACCATATCCGGTCGCAGGCCTGCCAGCACCATGGCTTTGTACTCCTCAGAGGGCGAAAGCTCTGTCCGCACAATGTCCAGCTTCCCGGACAGAGCCGAGGAGCAGGCCGGGCAGATGGCGGGGGAGCGGCTGAACTCACCAGAACCGTGCTGGTCACAGAAAACGTGCGAGCAGGCGGTGACCCAGGCGAAGCCACTCAGCTTGGCCCGACACTTTGGGTAATTACACAGCAGTGTGTCGTCACAGACAGACATGGCCATGACTGGAAAAACATGGTAAATGTTCAGTAACGCCAACTTTAACCTTAAATACTTTTCATTTCTGTAACAAATCTTACTGGAGAAGCTTTCAGTGCCTAAAATTACAAATATTATGATTTAATTTTTTTTAGATAATTTTATATCCTGGTATGTATGTATGTGTGTGTATATATAAAAGCTCTGTCCGCACAATGTCC
>NC_056498.1:33189882-33220023 GCF_014905685.2 Nematolebias whitei
CTGCACTATTTCATTTTTGCCCTTTTTGTGGTATTTGTTATAATTTTATTTTTTTAGCAGCTTTTCCGTTATTTTCTTCTTAAAATTTAAGTTTCATGTAGCAACCATTTGCCATTAAACATTAATTTAAAATTATTAAAAACAAACTCAAGTATGTTTTATGTTAGCTCTCAACAGTTTGTGTCAACGCTAATTGAAGAAACTGAACGTTAGCTGCAAATGCTAACTTTGTGCTAACATTTCCCTTTGCTGACTTTTAAGTTGTTTTAAAATAATGAACCCAAAAGATTGCTCAGCTGTTACTTTTTGTGTGACACATAAAAGTTACAATTCCTTAAAGCAATTACAAGCTAACACTAGCAAGTGAACCTGCATTATTAGCGTCGGTATTAGCATTGCGCAGGACTCGCTATACTAGCTTAAACCAAATTAGCTCAACTTGCTCAAGTAGTTTGGTTTAACTGTCATTTTAGCTGTTTATTTATGTATATTTTATGTTTTAAAGAAATTATATTTTTGTGATAAAGTAATTACGTTGGAATTACTGTCATCTTACCAGTTAGTCATTCAGCACAGCAATGACGCGAATCCTTCCTCTAATCTGATTGGCTGATTGCAGGTCACGTCCTTCCTGTAATGTGATTGGCTAATTGTAGGTCATGTGACCCAAGTCATATTTTTAACACTAACCTTTCTCCTCAACATGTTCTTGGTGATCATTGGAGTGAGCAACAAATGTTTCTGTTTAACCCAGAAACAGCTGGAGAATTGTTTCAATTTTATATTTTTGGTTGAGTAAAAACAGGTGTTTTCTATTTATAGAGATATAGGTAAGTAATCCCTCTGGGGATCATTATAAATGATGAGCTTTTGAACATTTAGGTGCAAAAATTTGAATACTGTATGGTGAAAAAGGTCAATATTTGTTGTCAAGCACTTCAAAAAGTGAACTCATATATTACATAGATTCATTGCACAGAGTGAAATATTTTATTTATTTATTTCTTGGATTCTGGCTTAGAGACCATGAAAAACCAAAACTCCATCCATTATTTTTACCTGCTTCTTCCTTTTCAGGTCACAGGGGTCACTGTGCGAGAGGCGGGGACACCCTGGACAGGTCTCCAGTCCATCACAGGGACACGTAGAGATGGGACAACCAACCATTAACTCTCTCACTCACACCTAGGGACAATTTAGAGTTACCAATCAGCCTAACGTGCACGTTTTTGGTCTGTGGGAGGAAACCGGAGTACCCGGAGAAAACCCACGCATGCACGGAGAGAAAACTAAAATAATTAGAATATTGTGATAAAATTCCATATTGGAAACTTATGCAGACTATGCACAGATGAATCCTAGACACATTCCTCAAGTCAAGTCACTCCTGAACCAGAGACAACATCAGAAACATCTTATCTGGGTTGAGGACTTCAGAGAACAAAGTGGACCAACACCAGCAGAGGACATGGCCCCAAACCATCACTGACTGTGGAAACGTCACTCTGGACTTCAACAACATGGATTCTGGGTGGGCCTCTCCACTCTTCCTCAAGACTCTGGGACCTTGATCTCCAAATAACATAAAAATTTACTTTCATCTGAAAAGAGGACGTTGGACCACTGAGCAACAGTCCAGTTCTTTGTGTCCTCAGCAGGTAAGACACTTCTGACGTCGTCTCTGCAAGCGAGAATCATCAAAAGTTGAAGAAATAAAGGCTTGATATATTTCACTCTGTGTGATGAATCTATACAAGTTGCACTTTCTGAAGCGATTGACAAAAATATTGAACTTTTTCACGATATTCTAATTTGTGAGATGTACCTGTAGTTTTTTTTTTTATCATTATTTATGAAGTGACAGTTTGTGGACATGTTGTTGCCAGGCCACTCAATCATTAATGAATATGAACTGCTGCTGTACAAATAAATGATTTAAACGCCAAGAATCTTGTTTAATAATAACTCAGCTGATTTTCTTTTCCTTTTTTCTAATCACAACTTAGAATTTGCGTTTTTCTTACATTTAGAACAATATATCTCCTAAATACGAAGCTTTCAGCATTAAAAGCGAAAGAACGTATTCGTTACTTTAAATTAGGATTTTCTTGAGCAATTGATCTGCTAAACTTATACAAAGTTGATTTATGTTTAGGTTAACGTTATTTAACTACCCGTGAGAAAAAGCAACTTATGACCTATTTGCAAAAAAGTATAGTAAAATCAGTCATTTTCTTTTAGACGACTTGTGAGCGTTTGTTAAACCATGACTTATCTTTGCACTTTGCACTCCTTTTTTCTTGAGCAGTTTGACTTTAGGCTCAGCTTGGCTTAAAACATAATTATTGCCCCCCCACCAAAGGTTAAAGGGCATTAATGCTTTTAACCCTGTCTGTGTGAGTAATATTTCTTTGTCTGTATTATTGGTAAAATATCTCATGAATCACTGGATGATCTTTAATTAAACTTTCAGAGATTAATTGTTAAATTTAAAGGATCTGTGCATTTTGGTTGTTTCTGGTATTTATTGTGTGAACGTTTATGAAACATTCACACTATTGTGATCCATTTTTCTTACGTGCGTTTTTCAGCATCTTTCTTGTTCCACAATTTTTGTGCTATTTCAACAAATCATGAATCAAAACGTTCAGCTCTTTCAGGACAATCCTGCTATGACTTTTGGTATTGGTGCGACTTTAGCTTTTTGAAATATTTAGCCTTTTCTGACACTATTTTTCTCATAGAAAATGAATTGAGCTCATTTTACATCCTTCACATCTTTAGATCTGTTTACAACCTTTAACTGCTCCTTTCACATTTTGTTCTGCTTCAGCTTCTTTCAGCTTCCTTGTGCAAATTTAAACTTTTTTTCAGCTAATTTCAGCTGTTTTTCAGCTGTTTTGTGCTCCTTTCAGATTCTATCTGCTAACTGCGACATTTTTGCGCTTCTTCTAACATTTAAGCTTATTTCTGCAAGTTTCAGCCTTTTATTTCATCTATACTATTTAGCTGTTTAATGTTAACTTTACTTTTGTCTGCTAATTCCACATTTTTTGCACCACTTTTATTTTTTTCTGCCTAATTTAGAACAAATGTGTTCTCTCCACTTGCTTCTGGTAATTTAAGCTTCTTTCTGTTGTCTTTAGCTACTTTTCAGCTGTTTTATGTTAATTTCAGCTTTTTTCTGATAATTTCCACTTTTTTTGTGCTCATTTTTTCTTCTTTAAGCCTAATTTGACAAACATGTTCATTCTACTTTCTTCAGCTAAGTTAAGCTTGTTCTACCTTTTCAGCTATCTTTTTAGCATTTTCTAGCTAATTTCGGCTGTTTTTAGATAAATTCTAGTTGTGGTAATCTCTCCTAATTTCAACCTAATTAATTTCTTGCTGATTGGATGTAACTGGGACCCTGTGTACATAATTTCGCTCCACCACATGTACCACATGAGGTGCGAATGACAATAAAGAAACTCTGACTCTGACTCTGACTCTGACTCTGATAATATTAGCTCATTTTTGTTTTTTAGCTTAATTGTGCTAGTTTAAGCATTTTCTGCTATTTCAGCTACTATTTAGCAGTGTTTATGCTCATTTGAGCTTTTTCAGCTAATTCCACATTTTTTAGCTCATTTCAGCTTTTTCTGATTTCTTCTGATAGCTTAAGCTTCATTCTGCCATTCAACTACTTTTCAGCCATTTTTTGTACTAATTTAAGCTTTTTTAAGCTAATTTCCTATTTTTTGTGATAATTTCTGCTTAAACTATTTCAGCAAAAATGTGGTATTTCTGCTTTCTTCTTCTTCTGCTGCTAACTTAGGCTTGTCCTTCCATTTGAGCTACATTTTAGCATTTTTTTTAGCTAATTTCAGCTGTTTCTCAGCAAGTTCTTCTGCAACATGCATTCACAATGCATTTTCACAGGAAATTCAGTTTCTCCAGTTAGTTTTAGGTTGATTACTTTTGTTATTCTGTTTCTGCTCCTTCAGCTCCTGCCCCACCCACTCTCACCTGTCCTCAGTTGTCATTATCCAGGTGTTTCCACTCCACTCATCAGCCGCTGTCCATATAATCACTCGGTTTATTCTCTGTCTGTCCTGTTGTCCTCTGCCTCATCAAGCTGTCTGTGTAAGTTATTGCAGCAACATTAGCCTTTTTGTTCTCTTTTATTATATTCAGTTTAATTATATAGTCACATTTATTTTAAAACAGCAGTTGTTACCAAAGTGCTTCACAATAAATAAAAAAAACAACAGTAATTTATAGAAAAAAAGGTTAAAAGTCCTAATAGCACCAAGTCACAACAGTCGTCTCAGAGCACTGTACAAAAACATTCATATACATTAAAAAAGGCAATTAGTAAAAGTTCTCTAAGGAAGTCAGCAGATTGTTGAATCTTCACTTTATCACAGTCCTGAGCAAGCACAAAGGCAACAGTGGAAAGGAAAGACTCCCTTTTAACAAGAAGAAACCTCCAGCAGAACTGGACTCGGGACCTGCTGGGGTTTGAGAGGACATGAGGACAGGTCCAGGAGGAAAGACAAAAAACATGTTGAGATGGAAATGATTACAAACGGGTGGAGTGGAGCAAATAAGACGGTAGGAGAGTGAGGAAATGTGGTCAGTTATTCTTCCAGCAGTCCAAGCCTTTAGCAGCATAACTAGGGGGTAGCTCAGGAAACCAAAGCTGACCCTAACTATAGGATTTATCAAAAATGAAAGTCTTAAGCCCAGTCTTAAAACTGGACAATGTGTCGGCCTCATGGACAGTTTGTTCCACAAGCGAGGAGCCTGATGACTGAAAGATCTTCCTCCCATTCTGCTTTTGGAAACTCTAGGAATCACAATAAACCTGCAGTCTGACAGCCAAGTGTTAGGAAAGTATGGAACACTATCTGTATAAGATGGAGATAGGTTGTTGAGAGCTTTGTAGGTTAAGAGCTTTGCATGTCTTTATTAAAATCTTTTTTTTTTTTTTTTTTTGTAGTTTATTGTGTTTTGTCTGCATTTCTGGGTCCAAACTTTGATCTTCGATTGATCAAATTCAGAAGTCAACCCAACTCAAGATGGCTCCGATCTTACCGAACACAAAACATGGCACTAATTCTGGACTCAAAGTATGTGGTGGTGGTAGCTGAGAGTCATCACCAACTCAGTAAAGTTTTAATAAAACGACTACCAACTGTTGCTTTTCCTCATAAGATGGTTTATGACTTTGTTAGGAAAAAGCAGCGGACGGCGTGCGTTCCTTCGACTGTTCATTGTTTTCCAGGTGATCTGAACCTTCAACCGTAATCAATGTAATCATTTTATTGACAGTCGCCCCTCGGAGCCTCTGATTGGACAGAGCATGTGTAGTCAATAATGTTGGACATCTCCTCAAACATGGCACCTCCACCACGTCGCTTTTATTCATCTCTCCACGTGGTACAGGAGGAAAGGCAGGGGGTGTGTGACAGAGGGGCATTGTGCTGAGCTGCAATGGGGATCCTGTGGGTGTGTGGGGGGGGGGGGGGGGGGGGGGGGGGGGGATGCTCAGTCAACTGTGTCCAGCTCGCCTTTTGTCAATGATTCACATTTCATTCTCTTCCCCTTAAATAGAGCTCCAGTAGAAAAAGCTTTTTTCCTTGTGGGGGTGGGGGCTGTTCTTGGTGATATCCCATGAATTGCATGCATGCATTTGTAATGGCCCCCTCACTTGCACACATTGCTGCTGTTAATTGGCCCAATAACAGAATTCAAAGGAGAAATATTGTCTGTACAGTCCTCTGGCACAACAACAACATTGAGGGGGGGGGGGGGTACTTTTGCTAATTGAAGCCACCTGCCAGGCAATTTATATCTCCAAATCTGATTTGCTTCTTTGATTGGATGAGAACTGGACAGGTGTGTGTGTGTGTGAATCCCACCTGTTGAATTGGTTTGTTTGGGTTTCGAGTTTCAATTGAAGGATTTAAGCCATAATTGTTATTATTATTATTATTATAAAAGATAAATGCTTTCTTTCTTTCTTTTTTTTTTTTTTACAACAAGTCGAATCATGTCTAAAGTTTACTTATATTTGTTTTCTTTGGTGTCTTTGACAACACTGTTTAAGTTTATAGCTTCTGTGTGAGTTAAAAAAAAAAAAAAAAAAAAGCGACCAAGGGAGGTTGTGTGTCACACGCCATTGAAATGCAAATATCATAGAACAAGGAGTGGTGTGTGTGTGTGTGTGTGTGTGAGAGAGAGAGAGAGAGAGAGAGAGAGAGAGGAGGGGCACAAATTGGACAAGTTTTTTAGGGGGGGGGAGGTGTGTGTGTTGGGGGTGTGTGTGTAAGGGACTTTAGAAAACAGCCACACACACCACAGCTCCATATGACACGGTGCTGCTGCCAGGCGGATTTCCAAACACCACCTCTCCTTCTTTTTTTTTTTTTTTTTTTTTTTTTTTTTAAATGTGTGTGTGTCATTAACTTTGCGCTTCCAAACATTTCCTCTTTAAGACTTGAGAAATCGCAAGAACTGCGCCACTTTTCAAATGCTCGCAGAAACTCGATCAAGGGCGTAAATAAAAAAAATTAAAGAAAGGGGGAGAGAAACGTGCCTGGTGCCATTCAAGCGGCTGATGCCCCCCCACCCCCGCCCCCCTCTCTCTGTTTGACTGCAGTGAATCATGTCACGCCGGAAACAGAAGAGACCCCAGCAACTCGTCAGTGCAGATCCGGGGGGCCCAAAGCTGCTATACGGTGAGAAAACACCACTTTGTTCATCCTGTTTAGACATTTGTATGTATATTGTCTTGTTGCTGTTTGTGGCTTTCACATTGACAAAAAAGCCAAAGAGTTGTTGTAAACTAACTTTCATGTCCTGCGAACATTAATTTAGGAAGTCATCTGATTTGACATTTTCAGACTTAAACCTATTTGGGCCACTAAACGAACACTTGAGGTGCTTCAGGTTGGTTCCAGTCAACTTGTCCCTGAGTTAAATGGGGCAGGATTAACTAACATACGTCTCTGTGGGGCCATTTTCATGAGCTGCCCATCCTCTTAGGAAGCCAACAGGCTGCTTTAGGAGGTCTTTAATGACTCTTCTAATGGTGAACAATAAGGTGCATTGGGCAGGGGGGGAAGGGAAGTCAGTGGTTTTTGGTAAAGATTAATCTTCCACCCCACTATTGTTGTCTTCTCTTGGCTGTTCATCCATACTTCTCTTCCATATGCACCCCTCTTTTTACCCCATTTTTCACCTTCACAATACCTCCTCCCTCTCTTTCGTTCCCTCTTCATTGACTGTATACTCCTGCACAGTTGGGGGTTCGCATGGATGAGAGGGGGGAAATGAACTCACATCCTTGCCAAGTTATAATGGGGATATTCTTTAAGCTTCAGTGTGCACAAGCCTCTTCAGGTAAATCTCATAAACGTGGAAGATTTGGAGTTAGCTGTGTGCTTCTTGCAGACAGGTTTTGCTAATCTCGGGGAAGGAATTTCGACGAGGTACAGTCTTTCATTCCATCACTATACCTCTCCAGGAGGGGAGTAGTTAGTTTGTGTCTCCATTGTTGTTACCCTCCCCCTTCCTTTTTCTTTTTTACTTTTTCTCACTCCGTGCTCAAGATTTTGAAAGAATTTGACCTGTGGGCGGCAGAGGTCAGATTAGTTGACCAATCAGAGCGTGTGGACACTACCCAGGACCCTTGGCGTGGCCTGACCCTTGGCCTCCACTGTGACGTAAGGGGGGAAGGGTGAATGAGGAGATGAAAGACGTTACTGCTTTTAGGAGGGGGTGGGTTAAGAGGGGTTATGGGTTGTCCTGGTGATGTCCATTGTCCTCTAAAATGTGTTGCTATAGCAGCAAGGTGGTCTGTAAGCCTTTTTGTGTGTGTGTGAGTACAAGATGTTTAAAGAGTTTTGCTCCAGAGAGCACAGATTGAGACAAGACATGACAAAGACTAGTGGACTGGGAGTTTCTTCCACTTGTTTATTTGCTTGTTGGAGGTCATTTCCAGGCAGGCATTTCTTTTGAAGCTGTAATTGTATCTTCTGGTATGCGCACCAAGTCTGCAAACTAAATTTTGTAAACAATAACTGGAGTCAATAAGACACACACGCTTTGTTGCTGAAGCGGAAAGTTTTCACGACTAGATTTAGTTTCCTGGAAAATAAACACACTGGGTTCAGGTTTTATAGTGTTCTTTTTTTTTTTCCTGTCTATCCTCAGATGACCACCTGAGCTTAAAGTCGCCATCCACATCCCTGGGCTCCGACGTGACCTCATCAGCGTCCTCTTCCCCATCGCCCACGCCTCTCCAAGACTGCCAGCCGCCTCTGGCCCCTCGCCCATCCCCTGGAGGGCTCCACGCGCCCTCCTTGCCCAGCGAGAGCTCACCTCCTCCCCACTGGCCAAGCCATATTGTTCCCTTTGCCACATCCCTCCCCAACACCCACTCTTCCCTCTCCCCGGACTTCCCTCACCCATCACTGTCTTCACAGACTCATTCACCTCCTCCGCTGGATCAAACGTCTGGATCCAGTAACCTGCCTCATCAAGGAAGCTCCCACTCGACAATGACCTCTCCACCAATGGGCAGCTCTGCCACCGCCACTACCTCCACATCCTCCTCCTCCTCTTTCTCCTCGCAGCAGCCTCAACCAGACAGCTCCAGTCCCGGTCAGCAGCAGGCCTCCACCTCATCAGGGGAACAAGTACATATTCAGGTCCCTCCGACACTGGCGGTGCTCTTGGAGGAGCTGAGGGTTCTGCAGCAGCGGCAAATCCACCAGATGCAGATAACAGAAGAGATCTGCAGACACGTCCTCAGGCTCGGTGGAGCTGTCTTTGGCCAAGATACTAGTGTACATGCTGGTACAGAAGGCAACCAGAAGTCCACTGGAGCATCCTCTTCATCACCAACACATCCTTCCTCTGCCACTCCAATAACCACAGTACCATCACTTCTGACTGGACTACCATCTTCTCTCTTCCCCCAACCAGCAGTCTCTAAATCAGGCACTTCACTTATTAACGGGGGCAGAGCTTTATCATCTTCAACCCCTAACTCACTATTATTATCGTCTTCTCCAGCTATTTCATCTACTATCAGTTCATCTGTTGCTTCCATTCACCCGCTTTCCCTTTCACTGGGCCTGACACCACGTTACCTGCACGAGAAATCATCCAACACATCTCCCTTTGGTCATAGCAATGGCATCAGTTTCCCAACTCCTCCCCTTCCTACAACCAGCCATCCTCAGGACCTTCAGTCCAGTTCACCTCTCACTTCTTCCTCCTCATCAGGACGCCCCCAGCATGTCTGTCGATTCTGTGGGAAAGTCTTGAGCAGCGACTCCTCACTCCAGATTCATCTGAGGTCACACACCGGTGAGAGGCCCTACCAGTGTCCTGTGTGCTTGAGTCGTTTTACCACCAGAGGGAACCTGAAAGCCCATTTCCTGCGACACAGAGAGCAGAACCCAGAGCTATCCCTCTCCCTGCTGCCACCTGCACTGTCGGAGCAAGCGCAAAGTGTCTCAGCGCCGACGACCATACCGAGGAGGAGAAAACGACGAGCCGATGATGACGAGACGTATCACGGAGTGAAAGGAAGCGTTCCTGGGATGACAGAGAGCATGGCTTTGGGATTACTATCTGGTGCGTCGGCTCGTCCATCACCGTCCTCCCTACCCCTGCCCCCCTCAGTGGACATGGCTCTTCTGTCCACAGCTCATTCACTGTTACAGTTAAACCGAGCCTCCGCTGCAGCTGCTGCCAGCACATCTAGCTCTGTACTGCCTTCTTCATCTCCATCATCCTCTTCCTGTGGTCAGTTTAAAGGAGCAAAGCAGCAGCGATTTGATGAAAACACTCCTCCTCACTCTGCTCACCACACGACGTCTCCGTACTCCCAGCTGGCACATCTGCCCAAGATTCTCTTCCCTGGAGGAGCCTCCCCACACCACCTTGCACTTCTCCGGCCCCCAGGCCACCCATCCACCTCCCACCTCACTTTGCCTCATCAGCTACCCTTCCCCTTCCCTCCTTTCCCCAAACCATCCACCTCGTCTTCATCTTCTCCCACCACTTCTACACAGACCTCAGACACATCTAAGCTGCAGAGGTTGGTTCAGAAGCTAGAAAAGCAGCCACAAGGCAGTTCCTCCTCTTCTCCCTCCACCTCTTCACAAACCACTGCTGAGGTCAATGGGGATCCAAACATCCGTGACATGACCACCACATCCAGTGCTTATCGTAGGGAAATGTTGGCCGCTCTTGGACTGAGCCCCAGTATCAGTGCTGCAGTGACCAGTCAGGGCATCTTAGGCTCGTGTACAACAACTACCAGTTCTTCCCCGTCCATGCCCACCACCCAGACAGCCAATCAGTGCGGAGTGTGTTTACGCGTCCTTAGCTGCCCCAGAGCTCTTCGTTTGCACCAGGCCACACATCTAGGAGAGCGTCCCTTCCCTTGTAAGCTCTGTGGACGTTCTTTCTCCACAAAGGGCAGTCTTAGGGCCCACTTGGCCACTCATCGTTCAAGACCACCCAATGCTCGTGCTCTGAACTCTTGCCCCCTGTGCCCACGAAAGTTCACTAATGCTCTGGTTCTTCAGCACCACATTCGCCTGCACCTAGGAGGACAGATACCACCCGACGAGGAGATCCCACCTGAGGATGCTGCAGAAACCAAAAGTGCTACCTTTGATGAAGCTGATGAGTCCTTCAACTCTCAATATAAACCACCACAGGTCCTTCCTCTGGCCTTGACAACAGGATTTAAATCTCCAGCAGAGACTGTTAACTCTGGGTCCACCTTTAAGCAACCCATAACTAATGATGATGATGCAGCTTTTGTGAATGTGATTGAATCTGAAGGCTCTGCTCACAGTGTTAGTCCTTTCCTCAGATGTAATACACCCTCGGCAGAAGTCGAGAATCTCTTGAGTCTTGCAGACAACATCCCAGCCAATGAAAGTTCAATAAACAGCCCCGTGCACTCAGAGGAGGAAACTCAGACTGACCTGGGCGCTGTCAGTTTGTTCAAAGCACCCTTAGCCAGCTCTTATTCCGTTGTAAAGAATGTAGACTCAGAATCAGACGATGTCCCGCTTTCCCTCTGCATTTCAAAGCCTGGTGCTGATGACAGTCTGGCTAATAACGACGAGAGCTATTCCATAAACGAGCCCAAAACGAGTCCCTGTAAAAACCCAAACCCTGCAGCTGTAAGTCTTGTACCTGTGCTCAGCTCTCCTTCTAGCCCAAGAGGAGCTGTCCCAGAGGAGAAGGAGGTTTCTGGCAGTGGACCACAGGAGCTGCGGGGAAAAGATGCTGCCCAGAGTGAAGTGAAGAATGAGCCCGCAGTATCTGGAAAGTCTTTAGCTGTGTCTAATCCAGAGCCGGAGAAGGATGCTCAGATGGAGGGTCATAGCCGGACAGAAAAACCTTCTGATGACCCTGAGACTCCTCCTGTGGCACCACCGCCTCCTCCACCACAGCCCCCTCGCCCAGACAAACCCTACAGCTGCTCCCACTGTGGAAAGGCATACGCCAGCCGAAGTGGACTTAAGGTAGGAGTACTATACAGTAATGTGAATATATTTCAGTAGAAATGCTAATTTTGTTTAGGTGTTTGAAGAGTTGTATTGTGTCTTATCAACAGGGGCATATGAAAACTCACCCTGGAGTGCCGACAAACACCCCCCTCAAGGCTCAAACCAATGAAAATGATGAAAATCACAGCTCACACGCGACAAGAACGAACTCCGGACAGCAGGAAGAAAAGCAAGGAGCGAACCCTGACAAAGGTGATGGCACAGATCTCCCAATCCATGTTGACTCTGACGTGAAGCCGGAAACTACGGACACCACAGCGTAGAGTCTTTAAACGACTACAGTCAGTTTTTAATAGATCCTGACAAGGGAATGTATTTTTTTTTTTTAATAGGATGAGATTTTTTTTTGATTGTTCTGTAGAGTCTTTAATTCTAATTCATATTTAGATTCTGTTTAAGGCAGATAGATTATTTTGTAGTACTATTAAAGAAAAATGATGTATGTAGTATTTCTATCTATTTTTGTATTTCAAAGACCACAGTGAGGCCTTATCCTAAACGACTTCATAGCGTTGTCATAAGAATGAACTGTTTGTGCTTTTCTGTTGAGCACATCATGTATATTATCGAGCAACTAGTATACGCTGATTATTTCTAAGGAGTGTTCGTTGTTTCCATACCAAAACTAGCCATGTGTTGTTGGCTAATGATTGTGTATATATGCGCTGTGGTTACACTTGTTGCCTTTTTATTGGTAATATCTTCTTTTTTTTTTTCTTTATTGCGATGCTGCTGAATGCATGTTTGCTGATGTGCTGAGTCGAGTTGCACTGCTGCCCAAACATCTACTAAACAGAACCACATTGATAATGATCAGAACTACAATCATAGCGAAGAAACAAAAAACAAAGGATTATTATTATTATTATTATTATTTAGGACGCAATTAAAAATAACCTGATCTCTTCCAGGTTCTAATATGATTTGAATACTCAAGTGTCGAAAAACAAAGTTCTCCCCATGATTCAACGGTTTCAACCTCCTTTAGCTGCAACTTAAAGTAGCCATTTTCTGTTTGATTTTATCAGTCGCTCACGTGGTTGTGGAGGAAATTTGACCCACACTCTTTGACATTGCTTCAGTTCATTGAGCTTTGCAGGCATTTGTTTTTGCTCAGCTCTCTCAAGGTCTCAGGTTGATGTCTGGACCATTGCAACATTTTTTTTTCTCCCCCAGCCATTCTGTTGTAGATTTGTGTTTGAGATCAGTGACCCAGTTTAGTCCAGGTTTTAGATGTCAGAAACTTGTTCTCACGTCTGACTTTAGAATACTTTGGTCTACGGAGGAGTTTATGTTCAACTCCACGACTGCAAGGTGTTCAGGTCATTTGGCTGCAGGACAAGCCCAAAGCATCAGCCCTTCGTGAGGCGTTTGTGCTAATTGACTGTTTGGTTTTCATTTAACAGAGCTGTGCATTATGGGTCAACATCTGTGCTCTTTAAAGCAGTTGTTCCCAACCCTGGTCCTCGAGGAACACTGCCCTGCATGTTTTAGTTGTTTCCCTGCTACAACACACCTGATTCTGTGATTTAATTACTTCCTCAAGTTCTGCTGAAGCCTCTTAATCACCAGTTCATTCAAATCCGGTATCAAAGCAGAAAAACCACTAAAACCTGCAGGATGGTGTTCCTCAAGGACCATTGTTGGGAACCACTACTTTTAAAGGATGTCGCAGGGAAACCGTTAAAACATGCAGGATGGTGTTCCTCAAGGACCATTGTTGGGAACCACTACTTTTTTAAAGGATGTTGCAGGGAAACCATTGAAACATGTAGAATGGTGTTCCTCAAGGACCAGTGTTAGTAATCACTGCTTTAAAGAATGTTGCAGGGAAACCATTAAAACATGTAGAATGGTGTTCCTCAAGGACCAGTGTTGGGAACCACTGCTTTAAAGGATGTTGCTCCAGAAGTTTTATGTTTTGCAACTTTTCACCTTAAAATTTGTGGGAAAGTGTTTTTTAGTTTTTCTGGTTTTTTTTATTTTATATTTTTATTTTTTAAGTAATGACCTGGTGGAGTCTGTTGCGTTTTTGTACAATTGAGGTTAAATTGTTTTGATTGTTGGAACCTGGTTAAGATCAGATCATTTTTATGACTCTAAAAGTGAAAAAATGGCTGTTTTTATTTTTTTTATTTTTTTTTTTTCATGTCTGTAGATGACAACTTATGTGAGCGGACCTGCGCTCACATCTGTAAAACCTTCTAACCAGCACATAAACTTTGTATTCGTGTTGATGATTCTTAAATGTGCAGTGGCGCAGTGGTTGGCGCTGTCACCTTCACAGCAACAAGTTCGCAAGTTCTCCTCCCAGCAATTCTGTGAGGAGTTTGCATGTTCTCCCCATACAGGTACTCCAGTTTCCTCCCAGACCAAAAGCATGCACGTTAGGCTGATTGGTAACTTTAAATTATCCCTAGGTGTGAGAGACTGAATGGTTTGTCTCTGTGTGTCCTTGTGATGGACTTGCGACCTGTCCAGGGTGTCCCCCGCCTCTCGCACAGTGACTGCTGGAGATGGGCACCAGCTCCCCCGCATCCCAGAAAGGGTAAAAAAAGGCGGGTAAAGATGATGGATGGTTGGATCCTGAATGTGTCACCCTTCCACCTCACACTTTGCTGAGAGTGCTCCTACACGAATCGTATCACTGGATTCCTGCTCTGCTCAGTCTTAGTATTTGTGTGCTCTGCCTTCTCTTTGTAACCCCACCCCTCCATCTTTTTTTTGTTTTGTTTGTAGCGATGACAGAATGTGTTCCCACGCTTCCCATGTGATGTTAAATAATAAAACAATGGCAACGTGAAGAGGACACTGGTTTGTTTCTTGAAGCCCCACGTCTGTGAATTAATTGATCTGCTTAAGCATTCTGTTTGCATGACTTCTGCTGGTTAGTTTTCTCTTGTTTGGTCCAGTTCCCTGCGTCTGGATGCAGAAAGGGGGGGGGGGGGGGGGGGTCTTTGTCTGAGGAGCTGGACTGGCTGTCTCCTAACTCTGTCCTTTAAGCCCTCAATGTCTTTTAATATGTTTCAGTTCCCCACCACTGTGTGTGTGAAGCGGATAATCGGAGCTTGTGTGAGTGTTATTGAGGCTGCAGCTGTAGAGGCTGCCCCCCCTCTCCCCACACCCCTCCATCCACCCTTTCTCTTTCATTTGCCTTTCATTTTCTCTTTCATTTCCCTCCCTCTCTCTATTCAGACCATCACCCCCCCTCCATCCATCCCTTTACCTCATGTAATGAGCTGACACACAGGAAGCTCTAATCCTCACACAATGACACCCCCTCTCCCCCATGAAAAGTGACTGGAAACGGGACAGGGGGGGGGGGGCAACAGGGACCAACCTGGTCCAGCTGTCCCCAAAATGGCCGACTTTAATCCCCCCCTCCTCTTAAACTCCCTCCAGTTTTTTAGCCTACAGGGGCTCCAGAAACCATGGCGACTGGTAACTACGGTGAAAGAATGGCCTGGGGGGGCAGGGAGAGGGACAAAAGGAGTGAAAGGAGCCATGTGTGAGAAGTTTGTCCACATGACAAGACAAGAGATGCGTCTCAATCAAAAAAAAAGTGAGAAAAATCCCTTTAAAAGTTCTCAGAGGACAGAGATCAAAGGGCTGCAGGTGTGTGAAGGCTTTGATCACATCACATCAAACATTCTCTGCTCTTAAAGGAGTCTGTTTGAAGCTCATTTTATTAATGACTTCTAGAAAACAGCAGTTTATTAGTCTTTGATTAAAGCTGCTGTTCAGCAGTGAACCCTCGGTTCAGTCAGTCAGGGGGGGCAGCTTGTGTTCCTGTTTATCTAAAAAAGTTAAATCTGGTCCTCTGGACATTCAAAAAAACAAAACAAAAAGCAAATCAACAAAACAATGTAGAAACGTTTCGTCTCTCATCCGAGAGACTTCCTCAGTCTGAGGAGCTGTATTCAGCTCAGTCTCTTAAATAGCACCGTCTCAGGGTGGATCAACCAGTTTTGCTGCTGACAACCAAAACCAGCTGATCACATGCTCAAGAAGGACCATCAGCCTAACAATGGATCATTAGCACACTGATGGCTGTTTACTGTTCACAGAGGGCTGAGTGATACTAGCAATCACAGCATTGTAAGAGGGGGACAGTTGAACCTAACTGGGCCTTCCTGAAAGCAGAGAAGAAACCCAAACAGGACTCCAGTCAGCCAACAGGTGAAAAGGAGGAACCCAGACCCAGACCAGTGGTCATTCCATATGTTGAGGGGGTATCAGAGAAACTGAGACGTTTATTTTCTAAACATAACGTCCCAGTGGCTTTTAAACCCCAAAATACATTACGGCAAAGACTGGTTCATCCCAAAGATCCAGTCCCCCGGCACAAACAGAGCAATGTTGTGTATGCTGTTCAGTGTCAGGAGGGTGATCAGTCTTACATCGGGGAAACAAAACAGCCACTGGCCAAAAGGATGGCCCAGCACAGAAGATCAACATCATCAGGCCAGGACTCTGCGGTCTACACTCATCTCCAGGCCAGCGGTCACTCTTTCAGGGATGAAGATGTTCACATCCTGGACAGAGAGGAACGATGGTTTGAGAGAGGAGTAAAGGAGGCCATCTTTGTGAAAAGAAATCGTCCATCATTAAACAGGGGTGGAGGCCTCCGGGTTCAACTGTCCCCCTCTTACAATGCTGTGATTGCTAGTATCACTCAGCCCTCTGTGAACAGTAAACAGCCATCAGTGTGCTAATGATCCATTGTTAGGCTGATGGTCCTTCTTGAGCATGTGATCAGCTGGTTTTAGTTGTCAGCAGCAAACTGGTTGATCCACCCTGAGAAGGTGCTATTTAAGAGACTGAGCTGAATACAGCACCTCAGACTGAAGAAGTCTCTCGGATGAGAGACGAAACGTTTCTACATTTTTTTGTTGATTTGCTTTGTTTTGTTTTTTTGAATGTCCAGAGGACCAGATTTAACTTTTTTAGATTTTTCTACCTGGATTATTGAGCATGCATCAGGATGTTCCTGTTTATATTTATTATTATTTCGACCTTACTCCGTACGTTTGTCACCGTCCTCGTTCCACAGTTTTTGTGCTATTTCAACAATCGTCAATCAAAACGTTCAGCTCGTTCAAGAGAAGGGCGCTATGACTTTTGGTATTGGTGCAACTTTAGCTTTTTGAAAAATGTAGCCTTTTCTACTTTCCTCATAGAAAATGACTTGAGCTCATTTTACATCCTTCAAATCTTTAGATGTGTTTACAACCTTTTACTGCTCCTTTCACTTTTTGTTCTGCTTCAGCTTCTTTCAGCTTCCTTCTGCAAATTATTATTTTAAATCAGCAAACTTCAGCTGTTTTTTTTCTTTCAGTTTTGTGATCCTTTCCCTTTTATTCTGCTAACTACAGCATTTTTCTGCTTCTAACTTTCAGCTTATTTCTGCAAGTTTCAACTACTATTTAGCTGTTTTTATGCTAATTTGAAGTTTTTCAGCCAAGTCCATAATGTTTGCACTCATTTAAACTTTTCAGCCTAATTCAGCAAAAATGTGCTCTCCACGTCATCAGTCATTTCAGCTCGTTTCTGTTTTTTTAAAGCTGTTTTTTGTTGCTGCTCATTTCAGTTTTTGTAGCAAATGTCGTAATTTTTGTGCTCATTTCTGCTTTTTCAGCCTAAGTGGGCACAGTTGTGCTCTTTCTACTTCCTTCTGGTAATTTAAGCTGCTTTATGACCTTTTAGCTACTATTCAGCTGTTTTTCCTCTAATTTTTGCTTTTTTTAATACATAATTTCCTTTTTTTGTGCTAATTTCTGCTTTTTTTATTAGTGTGTTCTTTCTTTTTTCTTCTGCTACTGTATCTTAGGCTTGTTCTTCCATTTCAGCTAATTTCAGCGCGTTCTTACAGAAATTCAGCTGTTTTCAGCAATAAGCGTTCACATTTTATTTTAGCAGGAAATGCAGTTTCTCTAGTTTTTATTATTAATTTTCATTCAGAGGATAAGTGAAAGTCGTCATCTTAACAGTGGCTCTTTATGTTTGAATATATGTTTACTAAAACGTTTTAACCCTTAAAGCGTTTTGTTTTAATCTGTCAAGTGTAACCTTTTTAATTTTACATTTAAGAGATGGAAATTGAAACACGACTCGTTCTTATTTTGAAGTGAACTCTAGACTACTGCAGAAATATCCCAGTGACTTATTTTTCTTTAAAATGAGCTCTTAAATTACTAAATAAAATGATTTGTGCTTTAATGTGTTATAACTGTCATTAATTAATTTTATTAAAGAATGTTTTGATTGGTTCTAACTTTGTAGCAAAAAGCAAACTAAGAGATAAACAAATAGATAAATAAATTGGATAATTTTGAAAGAACTGGTGCCATCTTTCAGATATTTATGCAATAAGTAAAGTTTGAATAATTTTGCGCTTTGAACACAAATAACTCACAAAAACACACAAAGTTTTTAAAGTTTTACATTTTCATTAAAAAAAAGTCTGTTGGCATCATGAGGAATTGCTTTAAAGTAAATATCAAAGTTTATTTTCTAAAAAAAAAAATGGTGAAAAAGCTATTTTTGGTCAACTGGGAACAAAAAAACGAAACATGAAATATTCAAAAAGCGTTCAATACAAAAACATGAAATAAAAAAATTAAAAAAACGAGTGTGGACATTCTTTGTTTTTATTTCTGAAAATACTGTCAAGGCTAATTATTTCATACGTTTAAACTATGTTTTCTCAACTTATTTGAAATCTTGAATAAATTGTGACCACACAAGTTTCTTGAAATACTGGTTAATCATTTGACTGTCAAAAATAAAAGCTGCATGTAAATAAAAATATAGCATAAAGTGACTTTGAAATTCGCATTAATCTAAATAAGTCATTTAAATAAATGTACTGTCCAGGCGTTTGTTGCAAATTAAATTTGTCTTTTCACATTAAAGCCACAAGAGGGCGCCATTTACCCAAATGGTTTAACAGTCAGATGCACTTTATTAGTTTTATGTATATTACATTATTAAATCTCAGTGCATTTTCTGTTATTCATGAAATGTAAAATATAACACACAATTGTTAAAGTTTGCATCCTAAAAATAACAAAGTTTTCATTAAAAACTTGTTCCAATATTTTAAAATTATATTCTATAAGTACAGTATTACCAATAATAAAATAGGCTTGTTTACTTCTTTAAGTAAAGAATGGTTTTAGAGACTTTAAAAATTTAATGGTAATTTAGAAATTTAAAAATGAATAACATTTTAACCCCTACACAAACTTAGAATATAGAAACCATTATAGATACGGATTAGATTAAAGACTCAAAGAGGACATTTACATTTAAAAGATGTTTCCATGTCTTCAAAACACCAAAGATTTTTTTTGAATTGGTGTAAAGGTCTTACAAGCTACAAAGTAAACTAAATAAGATTTTAAAAAAAAGAGTTAAATTTATACATAAATGAGTAAAATAAAATAATGTGTACCTTTATCTATACAAAAACCACTATTTTCTTAACAAATGCTCACAAATACATTCAAATTCATGTAATAAAGGTTAAGTTACAACAAAAAGAAAAAGAAAAGTAAAAAGATAAAGAGGTCTGTTTATGAAGTAAAGTTAAATTTCTTAAGAGTTATTGCTTTTACGTTTCTGATTATTTAAATTAAGTTTTGCACATATGTAATAGGCTATATGTTTCTAAGCAGTTTCTTTAGAAATATTAAATGAGGGGATTTTTTTCCACTCCATTTCATCTTGTGGACATAATATTTTGCCAGGATTATAATTAGATTAACTATATATATATATTTCATCTGAAGAAAAAGCTGATTTGTTAAAGATGAGCAATATTTGTTATATTTGTAATATTTATCGTATTTATTGTGATAATTATCGGCCAATCTCTAAACTCTGCATTTTAGCCAAGGTTCTAGCTCTCAAATCAAAAATTACCTGGACTCATTTAACATCTTACCTCTCCATCAGTCTGGCTTCAGGAAACAACACAACGACTGCTTCACTGAAGGTTCTTAATGACGTTGCTGAAGCACCGGATGCTAAGGATTATTGTGCCGCACTTATTTGACACTGTGGATCAGAACATCTTGTGTCATAAACTCTCAGAAATCAGTTTCTCAGAACACACCATTGGTTGGTTCTCTAACTATCTTTCAGACCGGAGGCAATGAGTTCAACATAATGGTACTTCCTCCAGTTATTTAACAGTCAACAATGGTGTACCACAAGGCTCAGTCTTAGGACCCACCCTCTTTACAATCTACATAGATAATGTAGGTCAGAGCATCCTTGATGCATCCTAACATTTCTATGCTGATGACACAGTTGTTTATTGTTGAGCTAAAACTGTTGCTAAGGCTTTCCAGCCTTTGCAATCCGCATTCAACATCATCCAGACTGATTTGTTCCGCCTCAAACTTGTCTTAAATGCCAATAAAACCAAAGGGATGCTTTTTTCAAACAGGAAGTTGGTCCCAGCAGTTCTTCCTCTGAATTTATCCTCAAATGATGTCCCCATTGAGTTTGTTGATTCCTATAAATATTTGGGTATCTTGGTCGACTCGCATCTCTCTTTTAAGCTCCATGTGGAAAACTTGATAAAGAAACTGAAAGTTAAACTGGGTTTCTTTTTCAGAAACAGATCCTGTCTAACCCTGAATGCTAGGAAACACCTTGTAACTGTAACTTTCCTTCCCTCCATTGATTACAGTGACATTATTTACATGAATGCTCTTACAAGAACCCTGCAGATGTTGGATGCTGTCTATCATGGTACACTAAGATTCATAACTGACTGTGATTATCGTACCCACCACTGCACCCTGTATTCACTGATTAACTGGTCATCATTAACTTCACGCAGACTCTCTCACTGGTACATTTTCATCTTTAAATCACTTCCTGGTCTGTTGTCTTCATACATCTCCTCCTACATGTCTCTGCGTGAGTGCAGCTACAGCGTGCACTCTCAGGACATTATTACCTGCAGTGTTCCCTCAGTGAGGACTGAACTTGGCAAAAGGGCCTTCTCCTACTCCACTCCTGTTTCCTGGAATATCTTACAAAAAGATTTGAAGCTCTCGACCTTGACCTCTCTAAGTGGCTTTAAGAACCTGTTGGACACCTGGCAGGGTCCAATGCAGACATGTTCCTGTTTTTAGTTTTCTACATTCGCCTTAGAAATTATCTGTTTTTGTTACACTTTTTGCCATCTTATTTAAAATCTGTACGCCTTATTGTTGTCCATTGTTGTCATCATTCTTTGTTGAAATCAGGTCTCTATTGTAAATGAGTCCTCGAGGCTCAATGGGATTTACCTGTCTAAATAAAGGTTGAATGAATTTGTATTAAAGTTTGTCAGTCAAAGTGGACAAGATGTTTCCATGTCTTCAAAACACAAAAGTTCATGCTCAATAACCCAGATATAAAAATACAACATTGTTCAGTCGGGTCATCTTTTTTTTTTTTTTTTGCTGAGACGTTTCGTCCTTCATCCAAAGGACTTCTTCAGTCCGACAAGCCACCAAAAAGAACAGCTGTCCGTGTCTTATTTTTGTTGTTTTATTTTCAAGCCATCAGATGGCGCCATTGTTCAATGGCAAACAAATCAGGACAACTACCATTTCATAATATAATAAGCACACGTCTATTTTTTTTAACCTTATGTTAAACAATATTAAAAATTTAGCAGACCTATTTTGTTTTTAAACCTTAACTTGTTTTTTACATATAGCCTAGCTTGTTAGCATTAGCATTTGAAAGCAAATACCACACGTTGTCATTTATCAGTGTATCTCTCATAATAAGTGCCTTTTTTTTTACTGTAAAATATATTTTTTACTTGTTTTATTGCGTGCCTTAAAAATGACTGAATCAGTGATTCTGGCAGCAGCACGCTTCGCTTTAAAACACTGACAGCACCTGTTTGTTGTTGACATTTTCATGCCAGGCATTAATAATCGAGCTGAAAGTGACTCCGAGGACCCAGAACTGCCCCCACCTCCTCTGACCCGCTTCCTTGATAGTAACTCGTCACAAAGCAGAAGCATAAAAGCTGCAAGAATCAGCTGGTTGAACTCTGGAGGAAACAGCAGGAGGAAGAGGAGGTTCATCCACTGAAACACAGAGAACAAGGATGGCTCAGAGAATCAGACATCATTTATGAGCATTACCAGGACTGGTGCAGTGATTTTACACACCTGAGAGGAGCAGCTGGACCAGGTGGGTTTTTCTCCCACAGCTGCTGCTGTAATGGTTTTAAACAGGAGGATCTCTGCTCATCACTCAGCTCATCATTTATTAACTTGTAGTGCCATTTGAAGTGTAAAAGTAAGGGAACCTTCTGTATTTTAGGTTGAAAACAGAAAAGCGGAGGTGCAGAGCTGGACACGATGTAACCAGGTGAGTCATCTATAAGATCTGCCTCATGACATTTACATTATTTGTCTTTACTTTTGCTATTTTGCCTCTGAAATAATCCTTATCACGATGAAGAGTTGAGTAGAGAGGTTGTTTTTTTGTCTGGATCCAGGATGTAAACTTGGGCACATGAAGAAGTACTTATCAGCTGCCCTTGGACCTTGCTCTCTGATTCACCTCGCTGCTTCTGTGACTTCGGCTCAATCTGCTGTCCTTCTCTGGAACGACTCCATGAAGAAGCCACGTGCTGCTGTTCTGCTGCTGGAGGTATCTGAACCACTCATCCTCTCACTTTCTCCCTAAAAGCTTCACTTTGACAGCTCGTGCTGATTTTCATTCACAGTTTCGGACTAAGTAAGGTTTTTTTTTTTTTAAGTGTGTGTGCTCATCAGGTTATCTGGACAGGTTGGATGATCTTGAGCCTCACCAGAACTTGCCAGATTAATTCATTTCATAGTACATTGTTCTATCTACCTGTAGGTCTGTATCTTTAGGTGTGTATTTTTTAATGCAGGCGTAGATCCTATGTTGCTCATTTACTGAACTTATGTTTGTTTCTCATCATAAGGAGGACATCAAAGATAAAACCGATGAAACGGTTCAAAAACAAAGTAGGGAAAAAGATGTGCGTCGTCATTTTCTCATGCGAAATTCCTTTCCGATTTCATT
Source organism: Nematolebias whitei (assembly GCF_014905685.2). Taxonomy (NCBI): domain Eukaryota; kingdom Metazoa; phylum Chordata; class Actinopteri; order Cyprinodontiformes; family Rivulidae; genus Nematolebias; species Nematolebias whitei. Next base: position 33,212,553 of record NC_056498.1, read on the forward strand.
AGAATCAGGAGAGTTTGAGAACTCTATAGCCTAATAATAATAAAAGACAATATTTTATTGTTGGACCAGTTTAGTAATAATATATGTAGCCATTTTCCCATTCAAAACTTCCTTCACGTTTAATCACGTTTAGGTTAATTCCTGGAGCCTAGTAACACGAAGAGAAACTAAATTATCATTGTTGTTCATCAAGGTTCAAGTTTGGATCAATTGTCACTAAAATGTACTTCAAGGTTGTTCTTTATTGTCATTTGCTTCACATGTGGTACATGAGGTGGAACAAAATTATGTGCTCAGTGTCCCGGTTACATCCAAAAAAAGCAAAAATATAAAGTATAAGAAACAGTATACAAGGATATAAGATATATGCTAAACAATGATAATGTAAAATAATACAATATATTAAACAGCAGCATGAACATAAGTCTGTTGTGAGCAGATGGGTATGGAAATAGCAGCTTAAAGGTAAGAAATCAGCAGCATGGATAATCAGATAAAGTGACATCACCAATGTTTTTTTTTCTGGTTAGGGATTTATGAGTCTAACAGCTTCAGGGTAGAAGCTGTTTCTCAGTCTAGTGGTTCTACACTTAATGCTCCGTAACCTCCTGCCTGCAGGGAGCATAGCAAAAAGTGTGTGTGCTGGGTGAGTGGGGTCTTTCATGATGCAGGTGGCTCTCTTCCTGTAACAGGAGGTGTAGATGTCTGTGATGGTGGGGAGGCTGACTCCGACAGTCTTCTGTGCAGCCTTCACCACTCTCTTAAAATAGTAACCACTGTCTTCATCAAAACTCCATTCACTAAATTTAAGGCCATTCTGGAAATCTGGAGCCTATTACAAAGAGACATGCCGCTTTCACAAGTTGTTATATATCATCCACCAGGCTCCTATGCTCAGTTTTGTCTGAATTCTCAGACTTCTTAACTGACTTATTACTAAATACTGATAAAGTCATAACGATGAGAGATTTCAATATTCATGTAGATGTTGAACGTGATAGATCAAGCATTGCCTTTAAAAATTTAATAGAGTCAATTGGTTTTACCTAAAATGTCCACACATCTACTCATTCACATCATCACACTCTTGACCTGGTTCTCATTTATGGCATAGAGATTAAGGCCTTAGTAATGCATCTTCAAAATCCTGTTTTGTCTGATCATTTTTTTAATAACCTTTTAGTTTAAATTAAATGACTACACAGTCACTCAGAGTAAATTTCACCTTAGCAGGTGCTTATCAGAAAACACTGTCACCAAATTTAAAGATTCTCTTTAATCATTTTCCTCTGTCTTGCAGAGTAATACATCAGACTTAGATCATCTGGTTGATAAATTTACAACTTCTTTGCAAACTTCACTCGATAAAGCTACTCTGCTGAAAAAGAAAGTAATCAGTCAGAGGAAACTAGCTCCTTTTTTCAATTCTGAGTTACATACTTTAAAACAGACATCTAGAAAGCTGGAAAGAAAATGGTGCTCCACTAATGTTGAATAATTTGGAAAGATAGCCTGCTAACTTATAAGAAAGCTCTCCATAAAGCTAGAACTGTATATTATTCATCTTTAATTGATGAGCATAAAATAACCCCAGGTTCCTTTTCAGTACCTTTGCTAGTCTAACGAAAATCCCATCTCTGTTGAAACTTGTATCCCTACAACTATAAGCAGTGATGACTTCATGAGATTCTTGATAAATAAAATTATTTCAATTAGGGAGAAAATTCAAACCAATCTTCCTACTATCGCCTCTGGTTCCTTATCAGATGAGGCAACTTTAAAAATGTCACTAGAACCTGATTTATGTTTGGACTGTTTTTATCTTGTTGAACACTCTGAGTTGTCAAAAATAATAGCTTCATGCTGGAGGTTTCTTCCTCATGAAGGAGTTTTCTCTTTCCACTGTCGCCTTCATGCTTGCTTACTAGAGAGTCTGCGATGAAGTTAAACTCAAAGCTGTCTGCTCCTCAAATAAATAATGTTATTAACTTACTTTTTATGCATATGAATGTTTCTGCCCGGTGCCCTGAGATGACTTCTGTTGTGACTTGACACTATATAAATAAACTGAATTCAATTGAAAACTGTTCTTGTTATGGGTGGCACAGTGGAACAGTGGTTAGAGCTGTCGCTTTGCTGCAAAAAGGTCAGACGCTCGCCTCCCTCATGGAGCATTTCAGTGTGGAGTTCACATGTTCTCCTTGTTCATGCATGGGTTTTCTCTGGGTACTCCGGTTTCCTCCCACAGATCAATACATGCTGATTGATGACCCTAAATTGTCCCTAAGTGTGAGTGACAGAGTGAATGGTTGTTTGTCTCGTTTGTCTCTGTGTCCCTGTGATGGACCTGTCCACCGAGTCCCCCGCCTCTTGCACAGTGACTGACTTCAGCTCCCTGCAATCTTGTAAGAAAATGGACAGATTGATAGACTGTCATTCATCAAGGAGAAACTTTGGATGGATTAGCACAAAAGAGCAATATTTGTTTTATAATTCAAAACTCCATTGAGATTTAACCCAATTTAAACAGATTTTAGAACTGTGGAGCCAAAGATGGAGAGACATTTACTTACTATTCATCAATAATTAGATGGACTGAAACAGACAAAAGTACCAACAATATTTACTGTAGGTATGACATATTTCTCATTCAAAAACTCAATTTACTTTTAATTTAATTTAAAGTAGTTCTGGAAATCTGGAGCTTAATCAGATGAAGAGACAATTATGTTTTTGTGTGTCAAAGATAAAATGTGGATGGACTAAGAATTACTAAAAATAAATATTGTTCTTCCATCCATTCTCTTACGCTTATCCAGGGTCGGGTTGTGGGGGTAGCAGCCTACAGTAAGTAGGGAGGCCCAGACTTACCTCTCCCCTCTGTGTAGCTATTTTTCTTATAAAATTTACCATTCCTTAAAGTAATTCTAGATATCTGAAGCCTGTAATAACACGGAGAGGCATATCTTATTTTAGTTATTCATCAAGAAAAACAATTTGGTAGTTTGGCTGAGAAAAGTACTATAAAATATCTGTAGTCATTTTTTTCATTCAGAACTCCATTCACAAATCATCAAATTTTAGGGGAAATCTGTAAATCTGGAGTGTAATAAGACATGGAGACAATAACTTATCGTCGCTCCTCATGTGGAGAGGCGAATGAACATTCTGCCTGAGTCGTGCGCCTCATCATCAAACTCTTCCTCCGCTGAGGATGATGAACTTTGGAAATCATGTGACCTGTCACTCTGCTGACACTCTTAAAAACGTGGATCTGTGGGCGTCTCTGTCTCTGTCAGGTTTTCCTCCTCGGCTTTATGGCTTCTGACGAGGAGCTGGTGTTTTCAGGCATGTTTGCTCCCCCCCTGTCTCTTGGTAAATACACTCAACCTTAAAAGGCCATTTGCCGTGCGGCCTAATGGCTCTCCGATCCACCAAACTGCTGTCAAATCCAGCAGAGTCCACAGCAGGGTCGTTATATTCGTTTTCCAGTTTGTTCTTCGGTTAGAGCCCGTGGCATGTAAATATGGTTTTATATTGGATCGGCTTAGAGGTGGATTCAAACGACACAAGCGTTTGTTGCACGTTTGCTGTATGAGAAACTGGTTTCCATGGTGATGCTGATGTGACCTTGTGTGTTGCTTCCACAGATGGCGGGAGATAAACACAGATAACCGAAGGGAAAGAGTCAATCGTCGGCCTTGCGTCAAGGCAAAAAAAGTTGTTTTGTGACTGAAGTTTCATCCTAATAAAAGTGTTTGACAAGTGAACTTGAACAATGGCGTCCTACAGCCCTGTGGCCACGCACGAAGGGGCCAACGGGGGCCCGCCGTCCGTAAAATCGGAAGCCTCCGAGGAGTCCATGAAGCTGAAGAAGGAGATCTCCCTCCTGAACGGGGTCTGTCTGATTGTGGGGAACATGATCGGCTCGGGCATCTTCGTGTCCCCTAAAGGCGTCCTGATCCACAGCGCCTCCTACGGCCTCTCCCTGGTGGTGTGGACCATCGGAGGGATCTTCTCCGTGTTCGGGGCGCTGTGCTACGCCGAACTGGGGACCACCATCACCAAGTCTGGAGCTTCCTACGCCTACATCCTGGAGGCCTTCGGAGGGTTTCTGGCCTTCATCCGCATATGGACGTCCCTGTTGATCATCGAGCCGACCAGCCAGGCGGTCATCGCCATCACCTTCTCCAACTACATGGTGCAGCCCATCTTCCCCACCTGCATAGCTCCGTACGTGGCCAACAGGCTCCTGGCTGCTGCTTGCATATGTGAGTACACTTCAGGGGGGTGGTGGTGGCATGGGTTAAGTCTGTTGCAGTTTCACATCTGAGCATGTGAGCGTCTGGGACTGGAGAAGTGAAACGTGGTGACACCAAGGCTGCGGTCAGCAGCTCTTTGTGCTGACTAGACGAAAGAGGAACTGATCCATCCTCAAATCTTAAGTTGGGAATAGTCGGCGGGGGAAAAACTATTTTACTCAATTCAAGAAGCAGTGATTTGCAAATCCTGCTCAAGTGTGAGAAGTCATGAAAAAACACATTTTCCTCATGAGTGAGACAAAATCTCTCCGTATTGATTGGCAAACTTACACCTAAACTAAAATATCAAACTCCTCGAACAAATTGTGGAAAAACACTTCAGCTGCTGTCAAAGTCACACAAACAGCTGATTAAAAATACGTTTAGATAATTTTAAAGAAGAGTTTTGTGGAAAGGTAAATGAACAGTTAATATCTTACCTGTTCTAGATAGCTTTTTGAACCTCATTTGGGATATATATATTTTTAAATATCCGACAAGACTCACCAGCTGATGACTAGTTTAAATGCAACAAGGGCTGAAGTGGATCGCTGCCACTGTAAAACAACTCTGACCTCAAATATCTGATAGCTGCTCGTGCAAATACAGCTTGTTGTAACGATTACAGGCCAGCCTGGGGGTCTCTTCAGGAAAAAGTTGTTCAATATTTTGGTTGGATTAACTATTAAATGTGAAACTAAGAGCGATGTACAGGTTTAAATAATAGTATTTGTAAGAACTGCTTTAAAACATATAAGTTTAGCATGGTATAGGACAGTAAAGTCCAATTTGGACATTGGTCTGCTCAGACAAGCAATATTAGCTCATTATTATGGTCCCACACATTCCAAAGTGGGTTTTGTTATCCATCCATCCATCCATCCATCCATCTATCCATCCATCCATCCATCCATCTATCCATCCATCCATCCATCCATCCATCCAACCAGCATTTTGATCAGGGAGGTCCAGACATCTCTTCCATAGCCACCTCTTCCAGCTCTTAGCCGAGAGACATAGTCTCTCCAGCATGTCCCGATACTTCCCCGTGGTCTTTTTCAAAATGGACATGCTCGCAACGTCTCCGTAGGATGGCGGATTGGTCCTAGGTGACAGGTCAAAGAGCGATTCACAATACGTATATGGACAGAAGACAGCAAGTAGTTCAATGTCTCTCGCACGGACGTGGGTTAATCGATGAGCGCCTGGTGACCAGGCCTCTATTCATGGGGCCCGGTCGAGCTCAGCCCAACTGAGTTTCGTGGGTTTGCCTACCACCTGCAGGAGGAGCCGTACGGCCATACACCCACCCATGGGTGGCAGCCAAAGACGTGGGCCTTGGTGCTCTGACCCTGGCTTACCAAAGCCGGCACTTAAGATTTTAAGTAAAGTAAAGTGCTATGTGTTGTCATCCTTGTATGTTCCCATACAATGGTGAAATTAATTCTCTGCATTTAACCCATCACACCTGGGGTACACCCAGGTGGAGCAGTGGGCAGCTATGTAAGTGCCCAGGGAGCAATTAGGGATTAGGTGTCTTGCTCAGAGACACTTGTTTTAAAGCAAAATCCAGTCTTCACTAACGCTATCATTTAAATCTTTACATTGATATCAATTTCACAGCAGCCACTAGCACATCAGTCCTGTCATATTTAAACTCTCTTTTTCCAAATTAACGTCATTCGATGAGCTATCTACAAGATATTAAGATAGGTAAGCTATTTATTGTTCAGAACTTCAAAAGGTTCAAGATGTCCCTTTAATTCCTCTAAGATAAGCACTGAAAGTCAAGATAAAGTATGACCTCACTGTGCTGGTTTGTGATCGGCACCACTCATTCAGCCACCGTCCAGCCTAAAAAGGAATTTCATGTATGAGCACACCTTTGAATAAGAGCACACGCACGTTCCACGCACCGATAAGCTCTGCTCAGAGGAGGGTTTGATAGCTGTGAGGTAAAGTCCTCACTGCAGGGAGACTCTGACCTGAGAGGCTGACAGAATGCTGACAGCTCAGCACATGAGCCAACCATAAAAACCTGCTTCCTGTCGCCGACTGTCTCACTGAGGAAAATACGATGAAACAATAAACTTCACGTGCAGTTCACTTCTTCCATTTAGTCAAAAACAACAGCAACGAAAACAACCTGAAGGATGACCCCGCCCACATGCAGTGCAGCGGTTTAGGATGTTATCAGTCCATTAAATGGACATTATTAGTTGTTATCATCCCCATAGGAAGCGTTCAGACTGTTCCCTCCTACTAGGTTTAAAGTTACGTTTTTATCCGTGATAATCTGCATCGCGTCTCACGTGTAAAACCGGAAGTGTATTTTAGTTAGCTTAGACATCTGACCCTAAACTTAACCCCCTTACCCTTGACTCTTAACCTATATGTGACCGTATTATCAGCGATATGAACATACCTTTAAACCTACTAGGAGGCAGAGGAGGGGCAGTCTGAACGCTACGTATAGGGATAACAACTAATAGTGACCATTAATGGATGATAACATCAGACTCGTTGAATCTTCACTTTGTCGCAGTCTCCTATCCTGAGCAAGCATAAAGGCAACAGTGGAAAGAAAAAAACTCCCTTTCAACAGGAAGAAACCTTTAGCAGAACCAGTTTCAGGACAAGCAGCCATCTGCTTTGACCGGCTGAGTTTGAGAGGACAGGAAGGAAGAACAGATACACAATGGCAGGTTCAGGTGTAGATGTAGCTCCTTTTAGAAGAAAGACCAAAAAACAAGGATAGAAATAATTACAAATGCAAAACAGGTTGAGCAGAGTAAGTAAAGACAGCAGCAGAGTGAAGTAATGCGGTCAGTTTGTCCTCCAGCAGTCTAAGCCTATAGCAGCATAATAAGGGATAGCACAGGAAACCCAAGCCAATCTAACTATAGGATTTATCAAAAAGGAAAGTCTTAAGCCCAATCTTAAAACTAGTGTGAATAGTAAACCACTGGTGAACTAGTGAACGTTAAATTCAATATAGATATACAGTATAACTAGAAGAAATGTGGAATATCATGCATCATAAACAAGAAATACCAGTTTTTTAGACGAGCAATGCTCCCATCCAATTCTTTATCACAAACAGCAGCTCATAACATTTGTTGTTTCGTTCTGAGTGTGATAAGTTTTGTTTTATATATATATGTATATGT
>NC_056498.1:33225023-33238686 GCF_014905685.2 Nematolebias whitei
ATATATATATATTAAAAAAAAAAGAATAAATTGCAGTATAAAATATTAAAAATGCTCTTCATTAAAGATTAAACAATGAGCTCGACCCCAGAACGGCTGTATTTGTGTTTGATGCTGATCAGATGCGATCATAAAAGTTTTTATCTCTGCTCTTTGTCTCCCTCTGCTGTTTGTTTCTGTGAACTGCAGGAACCTGCCTCTGGCCATTGCTATCTCCATGCCCATCGTGACGGTGATCTACATTCTGACCAACGTGGCTTACTACACCATCCTCCCCATCAACGCCATCCTAGACAGCGATGCTGTGGCTGTCGTACGTTTGTCGTTTCCAGTCACCCACGTCAGTAAAACCTTCTGGTCATCAAGCCTCTAAAACTCATCGTCATTTCCTTCCAGACGTTTGCAGATAAGGTGTTCGGGGTGATGAACTGGACCATCCCCTTCGCTGTGGCTCTTTCTTGCTTTGGTGGACTGAATGCCTCTATCGTGGCTGCATCCAGGTGGGTGATTGTGCCTTTTTAAGGATTATACGGATTTATCTCTGTAATAGGAAGCAGGTGGAAGAAAGCCCAGGGAGGTAGCAAAACGGAATCAATGTGTGAATGAGAGAGACAGGTGTAACAATGAAGCTGTGTGGAGTACAGGTATTTCAGGTCAAACATTTGAAATTATGGGGCAGAGGACAGAGGAGGATGCTGGGATAGGGTGGAATGATCCGCTGTGGAAAAGAAAAAGATCCGTCATTATCAAATCCTGTTCATCATCGTCCATCAGTCAATAGACTCCATCATCACAACTTTCTGTTTGTTTCCAAAGGCTGTTCTTCGTGGGCTCCAGAGAAGGCCACCTGCCCGACTTCCTGTGCATGATCCATGTCCACCGCTACACCCCCATCCCGGCCCTGCTCTTCAACGTCAGTCTCCATCATCTCACCTGTTGTCTGGACCATTTGGTGGACACCCACACCCAGAGATCTTAGCCTCACTTGGTGCGTTTGCTCTCCTCTACAGGGATTCATGGCTCTTATTTACCTGTGCGTAGAGGACGTCTTCAGGTTGATCAACTACTACAGCTTCAGCTACTGGTTCTTCGTTGGTTTGTCTATTCTTGGGCAACTTTATCTGCGCTGGAAGCAGCCGGACAGAGAGCGACCACTAAAGGTACCTCGGCTCATCTGGTGCTACAGCACTGAAGATGATCACCGTTGATGTGATGAATCAAACCATCTCCTCAACGTTCCCCTTCTGTTCACAGCTCAGTCTGTTCTTCCCCATCGTGTTCTGCTTCCTCACCGTCTTCCTGGTGGTGGTACCTCTGTACAGCGACACCGTCAACTCCCTGATCGGTATCGGCATCGCCCTCTCAGGCGTGCCCGTTTACTTCCTCTGCTGCTACACTCCAGCCTACAAGAGGCCCATGTGGCTGCGCAGCTTCATCGGTAAGACAGACACGAGATTCTCCGTGACTACAGTCAGGGGGCAAAGAAAGTACTCCGTCTTTCAGTTCTACATGTTTTTTGTACAGCTATCAGTTTTTCCACATGGTTGAGGAGGGACTTTGGTCCACTCTTCTTTCCAACATTGCTGCAGTTCACTGAGGTTTTTGCTCACCTCTCTTAAGGTCCCACCACAGCATTACTGTACAACCAGGCTGAGGTCTGAACTTCGACTGAACCGTTGCGACTCAAATCTTTTCTTTCTCAGCCTAATTCTCTTGTAGAGCCGCTGCTGTTTGGACTCATTGTTCTGGCCCAGTTTGGTCAAAGCTCCAGCTGTTGGACAGATGGTCTCATAGTTGTCTCTAGAGGACTTTTATATACAAAGGTGTTCACGGTTGACTCAGTGACTGCAAGGTGCTCAGATCCAGGGGTTGACAAACAAGTCCGAATCATCACCCGTCCACCCTCGTGCTTCGCACTTAGTGCGGTGTTCGTCATAATATTACAAAAACAAGTCAACCATGGAATCTGAAATACACCCTGAAAGACTCTTTTTAAAAATTATTAGTACAAATCTTGGCAGCACGGTGGCGCAACTGGTAGAGCTGCTGCCTCTCAACGAACAGGTCCCTGGTTCAAATCCCGGTCCAGGGGCCTTCTGGGTGGAGTTTGCATGTTCTCTCCGTGCATGCGTGGGTTTTCTCCGGGTGCTCCGGTTTCCTCCCACAGACCAAAAACATGCATGTTAGGCTGATTGGTAACTCTAAATTGTCCCTAGGTGTGAGTGAGAGAGTGAATGGTTGTTTGTCTCATTTGTCTGTCTCTATGTGGCCCTGTGATGGACTTGCGACCCGTCCAGGGTGTACCCCGCCCCTCGCACAGTGATTGCTGGACATGGGCACCAGCGACCCCCGTGACCCAAAATGGAATAAACGGGTAAAGATAATGGATGGATGGATGGATAGTACAAATCTTTGCTATGATGTTGCTTCGCCTGTCCCTTTAAGCTAAACCTGCAATTTGTTTTCTGGTTTTAATGGGGACTAACTGAAGGCAGCCACCAAAGGGTCTTGCTCTTCTATCAACTTTAATGTGGCCCTAACCGCAACGTGCACCCCCACAAATTTTATATCAAAACGACCGGCTCGGGACCGTGATGTGTGCCATTACTCTCACTGGCGTTTCGAGTTACCATGGTGACGTAGTTTACAAACAAATAACTTTGCTATTTTAAAAGACGAGCTTAAATTTGCTGCGGTGGTAGCCGAGATCCTGAATTCAAATAAAAGCATTCAACATGGCCGCCACAGCTAAATTTAAATGGCTTTAACTCAGCTATTTTTACACATACGGAGCTGAAATTTGGTGTGGTTATAGCTGAGAACGCTCCCCATCACATACTGGGTCCACATCAAAAATCCAAGATGGCTACCAAAGCTTAAAAGGAAAAAAAATACTATAACTCATTGATTTTTTGCCATATTGAGTTGAAATTTGGTATGATTGTAGCTGAGAGTGAACCCCATCACATACTGTCAAATCAAATATTTAAAATGTCTGCCAAACGGCAGTCCCCGTCAAAGTTTCTCCAGGAGCTTCATTTTCCATCCCAGCAGCTCAAAAGTTCTAGACCACTCTTTATTTAGGTTGGCATCAGTTTTAACCTTAGTCTGGACAACAGACGGGTTGTTTAAACAAATCAGCTATTTCACTACTGAGCTGTGCTGTTGAAATAAATCTGACGCCGTGCACATTTGCAGACGTCTGCATTTATTCAGTACAAGTTGATAAACCAGGAGACAGATCATCCCAATCGTCTTATTGTTTGTGCTTTAGCGAGAACACTAGCGCTGCACGATAAGAGGAAAACATGCAGTTTGAATTGTTTAATATAGCTCTATCGGTTGTGAGAACCCGGAGCCACGGTAGCTCGGTGGTCGGTGCTGCGGTCTTGTAAGCCTGAGGTTGCAGGTTCGAGCCCATGTTGTATCTGGAGGGGTTTTGAGGGAAGTTGGCTCACAGCGGTGCCTCCCCGCTGAGAGGAGCAGCTGTTTGAAAAACAAGTGGTGATAAACGAATGTGTTCCTCACTTGTGTCTTTGTTTCCTGTCATCACGACGATTACGACTCTGTTCAACGTTATGAGTCAGGCGTGGCCATCAAGGACCATGACGCTCCCTCTGATCAGCCAAATATGTTATTAGTACACGTAACGTTTAAGGCAGTTCTTTTTAATACTGATTAACGTATTCACCCACTTGCATGTTTTATATGTTTATTGCTGTCATAAATCAATTATGGTCAATTTAAATTGGCCTTCTTTACACACAAAATTGAAAGAATAACCATCTTCAAAATTCTTCCTAGTAATGCAGTTACAAATATCTAATGTAAAATATGTACCCAGTTTAAAGTGAATGTCTGAACACAAACCATCCAACAAGTGAAGACTTAGAAGGTTCAATGTTCTTTATAATAATTAGCATCACATGTGGTACATGAGGCGGAAGGAAACTGTGTACTCAAGGTCCCAGTTACACCTAAAAATAGCAACAAAAATCCTGAAAAAGAAACAGTATACAAGGATCTAAAATATATATGCAAAACAATAATAATGTAATATAATACAGTATATTAAACAGCAGCCTGAACATGAGTCTGTTGTGAGCAGATGGGTATGAACATAGCAGCTTAAAGGCAAGAAATCAGCAGCATGGATAATCAGCAGGATGGATAATCAGCAGGATGGATAACGTGTCAAACATTAAACTAAAGTGGCATTACAGTGATTATCATGGTTTGGGAAGCTGTTCCTCAGTCTAGTGGTTCTACACTTAATGCTCCTCAACCTCCTTCCTGGGGGGAGCGGGGGAAAAAGTGTGTGTGCTGGGTGAGTGGGGTCCTTCATGATGCAGTTGGTCCTCTTCCTGCATCTATAGGTGTAGATGTCTGTGATGGTGTGGAGGCTGACTCCAAGTTTTCTGTGCAGCCTTCACCACTCTCTGCAAAGCTTTTCTTTCTGCAGCTGTGCAGCCTCCATGCCACACGTTGATGCTGGAGTGCAGGATGCTCTCCACTGCACACCTGTAGAAGGAGGTGAGGACTGAGCTTCCCAGACCAGCTCGTCTCAGCCGCCCGAGGAAGTAGAGTCTCCGATGAGCTTTCTTGATCAGGCTGGTGGTGTGTTACCCCAGCTGAGGTTGTCATTCAGGTGCACACCCAAGTACTTGTAGCTGGAGACAACTTCCACAGCAGATCCTCCTATGTTCGGGGGGGGGGTGTGTGTGTGTGTGTGTTTGTTCCGTCTGAAGTCCACGACAATCTCCTTCATCTTCTTCACATTGATGTGAAGGTTGTTCGTCCTGCACGAGCTCTCCAGGTGTTCCACCTCCTGCCTGCAGCTGGACTCATCGTCGTTTGTGATGCATCCAACCACCACCGTATCATCTGCAAACTTTACAATGTGACAGCCTGGATGAGTAGGTGCGCTGTCATATGTGAGCAGTGAACAGGTGGGGGCTCAACACACAGCCCTGGGGGAAGCCAACGCTGAGGGTTATGGTGAAGGAGAAGTTGTAGATCCTCACAGGCTGTGGTCTGTTGGTTAAGAAATCCAGGACCCAGTTGCAAATGGGAGGGGCTTAGTCCTAGTGTGAGTAGTTTATCCATCAGGGTTTGGGGAATCATGTGGTAAAAACTGTTGATCTGTAGCCATGTGTGAAATAATGGCACCGAAAGTGTTGAGCTGATCATTCGGACATCTTTACAGCCAGCTGAACTCATTCAGTGCATTTATTACCATGTTCAAGACTCGAGCGCATGCTGTGGGTCATATTGTTGCATTTAAAGTTTAAGTTTTACTCCACCTACTTTCTCCTTCTTGCCGATAGTCAGATCCAGTTTATGAATATTTACTTGATCTACGTCCTTCTCACCTTAAATCCAACACGAACTTGTTTTTTTTAATTGATGTAAACTGAAACTGATAAGAGATAAAACATGTTGACCTCTTGTAACTTCCTTTTTTTTTTTAGCGAAATCTGGGATTCTGATTCAGAAGGTTTGTTACTCAGTTCTGACTGAGATGGACGTGGACAAAGTCGAATGAAGACGTTCAGTTTTTTTCCATCCCGACGAGTCTCAGCCTGAACTCCTCTCCTCCACCTGCTGCTGCTAACCAGAAACCAAAGGACCAACGTTTAGGTTGGAATTGGACCCGACTCGTACTTCTGTGACAATCATCACTCGGTGATCGGGATTTCTTCACAGACCAAAGACGATTTAAACTGCAGAAGTCGACACCTGTTTTTATTTCACAAAAAATATATATATTTAAGTGATAAACCAAGCATTATGTGTAAAATACAGTTTGTTTGTTTTTGTGCTAATTATTGTTAAATTGTTTAAGCATCTTTAAAACTGAAAGCACTGCTGACTGTAGAAACCTTCTTGTTTGCACATAAAAAAACAAAGCAATGGAAAACGATGCAACTCCACATTCAACTGTGTGTATAGAAGTTTATAAAATGTGTTCTATTTTCAGCTGTAAGGTCTGCTGAAGTAAAAAAAGGGCTATTTTTACACAAATCAACTTGTTCCTTTGACGCGCTTGACTCAAATGCTGTTCAGAGTTTAAACCAGTTCCGGGAAAGTCGAGTATTTATAATAAAATAACTTCACAACTTAAAACGACTCATTTCTGTCCAGAACGCACAAATAAATACAAGACGACAACAACCAGGAAGTGTCTGGAAGAAAAGCTTGTATTTGATTTAGAATAATACGTTTTACCCACATTTCTCTTCTCCTGTTTATAAATATGTACAATAATCACAGCAGCGTGTGGCTAACAGCTGGTGGGATTCATCCAATCGTGTCTTTCCACAGCTTCGCTTTGACTCCAACTTCTTTTGGTTTAGCTGAAGAAGTCTGCTTCAGAGGATTGTGGGTAAACGTCTGCCTCAGTGGACCTGCAAAATGACAAAGTGATAAAGTAAGCCAGTGGGTCCCAACACTGGTCCTTGCGGAACACCACCCTGCATGTGCTAGTTGTTTCCCTGCTGATTTGAATGAATGGGGGCTTAACAGGCTTTGGCAGAACTTCAGGCAGTAATAAAATCTCTGAATCAGGTGTTGGAGCAGGGAAACAACTAAAACATGCAGAGTGGCGTTCCTCAAGGACCAGTATTGGGAACCATCGAGTAAGCAACACAGCATGCAGCAAAATAGTTCGCTCCTCGTTGAGATGCTGCGAGCCGAAAGTCGACCAGAAAGTAGAACCTGGTAAAAATCTGTCCTCTAACACGAGCCGAATCTGTAGAGATGAAACGTCAAACTGGACAGCAGAACAGCTGAAAACCAGTTTCATCCAAGTACATACATAAAAGAAACCTGGACTTTGTTGGTAACTTGAGGTAAAAAAAAAAAATCTTCCTTGGCTCTAAAGTAGGTTTAAGACGATGTAAACAGTTTTGAGTGGATTGTCTGCACACTGTGCTTTAAAACTTGATTGATCAGTGAAAGGTATAAAAAGGCATAAAAAAAGCAAAACAGTAGCTGAAATGGCAGAAAAAAAGTTGAAAGGAGCATAACAAGCTGAAATTAGCGTAAAGAAGTTAGTTAGCCTGAAAGTAGCAGAAATTACCACAAAATCTTGAATTTATCTGGAAACAGCTGAAACTAGCTAAAAATGCTAAAAATGTAGCTGAACAGATAGAACAAGCTTAAATTAGCATAAAAAAGGCAGAAAGAATGGAAGTTTGCCCAGTTAGGCTGAAAGAAGCAGAAATGAGCACAAAAAATGGAAATTATCTGAAAAAAGGCTGAAATTAGAAAAAAAAAAAAAAAAAAACTGCTGAATAGTAGCTAAAAAAGGCAGAAAGAAGCAGAAATTACCAGAAGGAAGTACAGAGCACATTTTTGCTGAATTAGGCTGAAAAAAGTTTAAATTAGTGTAAAAAATGTGGAATTAGCTGAAAAAGCTTAAATTGTCATAAAAACAGCTAAATAGTAGCTGAAATAGCAGAAAATGTTAAAATTGCAGAAATATGCTGACATGAGCAGAAAGAAAAAGCAAAAATGTTGTAGTTAGCAGAAAGAATCTGAAAGGAGCAAAAAACAGCTGAAATTAGCTGAAAAAATGTCTAAAATTGCACAAGGAAGCTGAAAGAAGTTGAACCAGAACAAAATGTGAACAGATCTAAAGATTTGAAGGATGGAAAATGAGCTCAATTCATTGCTTACGAGAAAAAAAGTGGAAGAAAAGGCTAAATATTTCAAAAAAAGCTGAAGTTGCACCAATAACAAAAGTCGTAGCGCCCATCTCCTGAAAGAGCTGAACGTTTTGATCTATGATTTGTTGAAATAACTTGAAAACTGTGAGAAGGAGAATCGAGCCGAAAAATGTACGGAAGAAAAATGGATCACAATAGTGTGAATGCAAACATTCACACTATGAACACACTTGTTAAATCAGATGCAAGTTTTTAATATTCACCAGGTTTAAATTCTGACACCAAGCCAAGGAACAAGTCGAACTTTCTGTCGACGCCTTCAGAGTTCTGGCTGTAATGAAGCAAAATGGCCACAAGGAGGAGCATCTTTCCACTCAATGTATTTAGACGTTCGTTTGCTTTTGTGCCGATTCCTTTCTATACCATGAATGTTGGAATAAAACAACTTTTACTCTGTTATTTATAATAAAATGTTCACAGCCACGTCTGATTAAACTCCACTCTCCGTTGTCAAAACCTAAAAAACCATCAGTAGATACATTTTAAGACCGTCGTCTTTCTTTTCTCTCGGATTTATAAAAGTCAAAATTAGTTTGTTGAGCTGTGTACACTTTTAACTCCGTTATCATAGTAAAGCTTTTATGTGATAAGTGAATAACGACAATAGTTTCACATATTTGGAGAGTAAATTCTCCAGATTGATCCAAACGAGGGACAACGCTGGGCCCAACTGACCTTTAGCAGCTATGTCCAGACACTTCTTTACTCTTCTCTCCCTTTCCTCCAGCTGCTGGGCCAGCTGAGCGTTCTTCCAACCTAAAACCAGTTACAACACAGTAAGACGTAGCAACTTCTTTATAGTTTGGTTCATCTTAGCAACACAAACCTTTCTTCATGCCTTTGATCAACCCCTCGGTCTTGGGCACATCTGAGTCCGGGTGTTTGATCATATTTGGGATCCCCAGCTTGTTTCTGATGAACAAGTTTTTGAGCAGAACAACTTGGAACAGAGAGAAGCAGTTCGAGGTCATCCAGTATGTGAACACCGCCTGAGAAGATTCAAACGCAGACTGTGAGCTGCAGCGCACAAACACATCTTGAGAGGTTTAACAGGCTGGATGGAAACAGATGTTGAACTAACCGTGGGGAAATTGATGGTGAGAGGGAGGATGGCCAAGGGCATGATCCTGAATACCGTCTTCATGGCTTGCAGGTTGGGGTTGTTGACGCCAGACTCCGCACCAAGCTGGAGAAAAGTCACATGGACGTGACGAGCTCAGAAAACCTTTACTGCGACTTTTACTCTGAACAGCCGCCTCACCTCCAGGATGAGGAACATGGTTCCTGTGACAGCCAGAGGAAGAAGGTAGAACGGATCTGCTGCCGTTAGGTCCATGAACCACAGAGCGCCCCCTGTCTGCAGGCTGGGCACCGGCAGGTACGCCATCTTCCTCAGAGCGACGAAGAAGGAGAAGAAGACTGGAGCCTGAAAGACACAAACATGAGTGAAGGAAGCACAGAGCATAAATACAGAAAAAACAAGCAAAGAAGAAATATATTCTATAAATAAATACATTAGTAGAATGTGTTGTGTATTAAAGCATAATCATAGTGATTATTTAACAGGAAAGTGTTTTAAATGTAATCTAACAAAGGTTTGCTCAACAGCATAAAAGACAACAAAAAACAATCCCATCGATAAACTTTTTCTTTAACGATGTCTTGTGAATTTTCTAAATCTACAGGACTTTATAAATATTTTAAATATGCGTTGCAATCAGTGCGACTGACAATTGATCCAACTCAAGTTAAAATCTGATTCTAGGACTTTCAAAACCTGGAAGGTAAAGCTCTAGACATGTAAACATGGCAACTATGTCTCAAAAACTTATATTAAATTAAAATCAGAAATTTGTACATGTTCAATTATTAGTAATAATACAATTTAACACAATAAAAAAATTCTGTCGATGCAGTTTGACAAATTCTGTATGTAATGACAGAAATTGGTCACAAGAGGGCGCACTTTCCCACATTTTCTTACAAATGTTCACTTTTTTCTTTTTTTTTTTACAAATGATTTCATCAAAACCATTTTATTATCAATTATCCGAATAATCTTAATAATATTATTAATGATTATTATTATAAATTATCTAAAATATTTACATTTAGGTCTAAATGAGCTGTTCTCTACTTTGTCCATAATAAAAACAGGATCTGCTGCCATCAGGTTGGTAAATCACAAACTGTTTCTTTCAGGCTTCTTGACTAAAACTAAAAACTTTTCAGCAAAATAATTTTAACCTTAATGGCAAGTCAGAACAACGGTACAAATACACAATAATAAATGTGCAATATACATTTACCCAGATCTCCAGTATGTAAGTGTTATCAATGTTGTCAATGTTGTATGTTCCCATACAAAGACGAAATTAGTTCTCTGCATTTTACCCATCGCACCTGGGATACACCCAGGTGGAGCAGTGGGCAGCTATTGAGTGCCCAGGGAGCAAACGGGGATTGGGCGTCTTGCTCAGAGACACCACGACATGTGGGAATGGCTGGGAGTCGAACCGCGACTTTCTGGTCCCAGGTCGGCTGCCCTGCCTCTGCCCCTAAGCATGATTAATTTTTCAGGAATAAATGCCATTTAGGACGGACTTACACAATTTATCGTTTAATTTCTAAACGTTTCTTACTTTTCCATGAAGTAGTTTTATCAAATCAACTTCTACCTCACAAAAACACAACAAATGTGCTGAAATATAAACATAAATACCGTAATTTCCAGACTATAAGCCGCTACTTTTTTCACACGCTTTCAACACTGCGGCTTAAGCAATGCTGCGGAAAAATTTAAGAATTTTTTTTTTTGTATTTTTTTATTTGACGGGCTAACAAGCTTCATGCCGCCAAAATATTTAGCCTTGTCACGCCCGGGTGCTCACATAGTTGCCCAATCCAAGTCGCTCTTGGGGGGTGGGTCCTCGTGACTCAATGGCACTACCTGTGTAAACAAATGTTTAAAAAAATCTGGCCTATGGAATTACAAAACAGGTCACAGTGGACAGTGGGGAGGAGAGAACGGGGAGAGGTTTTTTTTTAAATAAAAAAATAAAAAAAAATTACTGTACGTATTTGTATATGTTACCAGTACGTATTTAATTCAAAGTTTAAAAAAATCTTTCTGTGTAAATATCTCATGTTACAACGTGGACACCCGCGGCTTATAGACAAGCGCGGCCTATATAAGTACACAATTATTATTATTATTGTTTAATTTAGTGGGCGTGGCTTATATTCAGGTGCGCTCAATCTTCCGGAAATTACGATATATGCATCCCTAGGTGTGGAGCTTTTTTTTTTTGTACTTCTGTTTTAATTTCCTGGTTGCGTTTGTTGTTTAAAGTTACATTTTCAGTCAAAAATGATAAAATAAATGTTTACTGCTGATTGAATAAATAAAACATACCTGTGAATTCTTGCCAAATTAATCAAAGTCACAAAGAGCTGAGCTTTAAATCAATCAGAAAATGTTCTTAGCATAAAAATGAAGTAAAATACGGAGAACAACGGACCTGCACCAAAGGAACGAGGAAGCTTCTCAGAGGATTCACGTCATGTTTCTTCTGGAACAGGTTCAGATCAGAGAACGCTTTGGCAACTAAAAGAAAAAATAACAAAATTCAAAACTTCAAATGAGTTGGACATTCAAAGGGAAGCTGAGAAAAGAAAAACGACAGCGTTAATATTTACATTCGTATTTGTTTCCGCTCTGCTTCGCCTCGTTCATCTTGTTGGTCAGTTTAGTGACCTGAGGCAGAACATTGTTCAGCTTGGCCGCCTCTCTCTGACCCTTCACGATGATGGGAAACATGACCAAACGGGCCAGAACCGTCCCTGTTCAGACATAACGGAGACATGAGAAGGTAAATGAGGTGTACAGAAAATAAATTAACACTTTGGTATATTTTAGTTAAAAGACTTTATTTACCTGTAACGATAGCCCCCCACCAGGGCAGGCCCAGACCGAGGTGAAAGAACTCCAACAGGTTCTGGATGAGACCCACCGGTGTGTAACCGCCCAGACCCAGTTCTACCAGTAGAGGCTCTGCAGCCACAGCCTGCAGGACGTCTGCTGCTGTCGGAGCAGCATCGACCACCTGCTCCACGAGGGGCGGGGTTAGAGCCGGGGCGGGGTCAGACGGAGGAAGAGTTAAGTTTTCCGCTGCTGAGGTTGTCATGGAAACCATTTCAGCTGTCATCTGGAAACAATGGCGACAATCACTTTTTAAGTTTAGGTGATGAAAGTTTCTACTGCCTCAGGTGAGTTATCCCACCCACCCCCCACTTACCTGTTCAGGAACTGTCTGTGTGATGGCGGGGGTCCCATCAGCAGGCTGAGACATGGAGGACGACTCTAGGACAGGAGGACTGCTGAGGACGACTACTTCAGGAGGTGCTGCTGATCCTTCATCAGGAGGGATCTGGGCAAAACAAAACCGAGTCTGCAAATCGTCGAGGTGGGACCAGTTCAGAACTGAATCTAATATCATGACTTTAAAAGAAAAATAGTTTTTTTAGTAGTAGTTGTTTTCAGGTCTGTAAAAAAAAAAAAAAGACAAACGCAAACAAGCAAAAACAAAAAACAAAACAGAGCTCAACTGAGCTGGCTGATAAACAAACACCTCTTATCAGGACTATGGCTAGCGTGGGGGCTCTGGACTGCGCTACGACCTTCCGTCAAACTCAGTGCCTCCACTGGCCTCCCTCGTCTCCCCTGGTGCAGCAACCTAGGAGATGCGAAGGCGCCAAGGGGTGCATCGCTCGCCTGGCTGCCATGCTGGGACCCCCGCCCCCTACCCACTCCACACGTATTATGTCTTTTCACGTTGCTTTGCTATGGTAGATTTTTTTTATGCCTCACACCGTGTCCTTGATAGGGCACGGTGTGAGAGATCTTTTTTTTTTTACACTTCTGTCCATCTTTAGGACGGCTGAACGGAAAGTAATTTCGTTGTACTTCACTGTGCAAAGATAATAAAAGCGTTCTGATCCACGGTAAAAAAAACAACAACAACAACTTTATCCCAAGTGAGAAAACTCACCTGTGAGCTGCTGTGTCTGACGACCACGGCGTTCACCCAGACAAGCTTCCCGTGGTGTCGGCTGCTGGAAGGACGGCTGCATCTGAACAGCATGTGAAGGTGGGACCTCTGCAGCAACAGCTGGTGGGAAAAAAAAAAAAAAAACAAGAATTTGTCGGCAAAACAAATGACACAGTAACAAAAAAAAGAACTAGTATTTAGAGCCAGCTGCTTTAAAACGTTGTAACTTTGACCATTAGTGGCTACTATACATTTCTTAGCAAAAATGTAGCTGTCCTTCAGCTGCACAGCGAGAAAAGTGGCTAAATCACCTTGACAAGTTGATTTTGTTGAAGTCTAGAGAGTGATGTTAAAAATGTCAAGTCAATGTGTACATTTAAGAAAAAGATCAAAGCTGGATTGTTAAAAAAGTATATATGAAGTAGCTTAGTGTGTTTTTCGTATTAGAATTAGAAAAATTAGAAAGAGTTATTCATTTTGTTCTGTTACTTGAAAATTATTATGCTTGAAATAATTGTTTGAAAAAAGGGGCAGATATAATAAGATTTTTTCTTCGTTCTGCTGCCTTTCATTTTAAATCTCTTGTATCTTTTTATATTGTTATGGAATTGTTTTGTACTTTTTTAAAATGAATACATTTTATACCATACCATTTTAACACTATTCCGATGAGTAATACTAAGGAAAGAAATTTAAGGTTTATTTTAGTTGCATGTTTTACTGCCTTTAAATTATCACCTATACGAAAACACAACTTATGTTCACATACAAACAAGGTCTTTCAATACCAGGTTGGCATTTAAGAGACATGATAGGAAAGAGCAGGTGATTATTTTATATATATATATATATATATATATATATATATATATATATATATAT
>NC_056498.1:33238696-33242574 GCF_014905685.2 Nematolebias whitei
ATATATATATATATATATATATATATATATATATATATATATATATACACATATAAAATAAAGGCAGTTCTGGATTCATTCAATTAAACAAAAAAAACAATTGGGCCTTTTTGATGTGGTGCTCCATTAGTGTTAAAAGTCTTTTTTAAGAGACACATTTTTTCCCTTTATTAATATTTCACCATATTTTAAACAATTCCCAACGTTTGAACAAATGTATAATGATTCCTACTCTGAGAAAACAACATTTTTAAAGAAACTCGACAACGATCTAGATATCTGGTTATTACCTGGTTAGCTGATTAATTAGTTGATTATTCTAGAGTTTGATTCAAACCAGGCTTTAGACAGTCTCATTTAACCTTATAGTGTTTTCATTGTCCAGTCAGGAGTTATAAATCATTTTAAATATAGTTGATTAAAATGCTTAAGCCTTGAGAGCTTTCAATGTCACAGCCATCTATTAGCAATGGACATATTTAACTCTAATTTAGTTTTGTGATCTAACAAATAACAGTAACTGTGGTTTATTATTACAACAGTGTAAAAGCAAGCCCACTTAACCATCCATTGTAGACAGACATTAAGAGAGTGGCTCCTCTCGAAGAGAAACGGACTGTTTTTGATTAAACTTCTGACTTCTTTCACTGTAGCGATTAAAATCAGAATTATAATTTCCTAAAAACTTCAGGTAGTCTTTATAAGAGATTTAAAAAACCGGTAGTTAATCTGTCCGTGTCCTACCTTGACTTAAAACCTATTTATCGAGGGTCTTGTCTTCTCTTCAGTCTGTCAAAGTCACGCTCGTTACGCAGCGAGGATCCTAACCGGCTAGCTTGTTAGCCGCAGAAAGCCGCTGCTTTTGTCTGTTTCAGATGAAGAAACTAAACAAAAGCAGCCGAACGGTTTAATAAAATCACCTGATTCCGAGTGTCTTGAAGAGAATGACTTCCCCGGCTCGGTTTTCCAGTCTGTCGCAGAAAACACCTCGCTATGCAGCTCGGAGTCACCCCTCTACTGATGGCAGCCATGTTGGAAACGAAGAAGCTGCTACGGAAAGAGAGAAGGCTCAAGCTATTCGGCTCGACGTAACAAATCGCAAATATTAGATTGAAATGCCGTCCTAATTTATGTGCAACACAAAATTTACTTATATAATCTTCTTAACAAGAATATAATCTAACTGCTTATGAATGTTCCTTTTTTAATCTTATAAATCATAACAAACTTTAAAAAGGACTTTTAATTTTTGTTAAAAAAGAAAGCTCCCCCTTCTTTTGATGACACAAAGAAAACGATATGGTTTTTGACAAGTTCAAAAATTATTTAAACCTAATCTCAAATTTAGAGAAACCCACAACAGATTAAGCCAAGTCACAATTTATTCAACAAAGTGAAGCCAAGAAGGAAACGTGTGAAAACAAAGTCCAGAGGAAAATGAGATAATATGTTATTACATTTATAATGTTTCCAACCGGGCATCCACATTTGAATTTTAGTTTTACGTCATTTTAATCTTCAATGTACATTTTTAGGAAAATCAATACAGTTGACAAAAAAAGAAAGAAACACACTCACAAATTTATATATTTACAATTTTTGTGACCGTGGACACAATTAATTATGTTGCCTGTTGAACAGGATGCTCAGAAACCTTAAATCTTTTGACAAAATCTTAAACAATAATCAGAAATCATGTAGATTTGTATATTTCTAGTCTGATTTATATATAATTAGACTAATTATAGTTGACCAGTGCAATCAAACCTTAAAAATGTATAAAAATAGTGCAAAAAAGTGTCTGAATTTAACATATTCGAAATGACAAAAACTACAACCACAATGCAAAGCAGGTGAACCAATTTTATGGGTAGGTGATGTAAATAAATGAAGTTGTTTCAAAGAGAAACCAAAACCAAAGCTGTGATGATTCATAAAGTGATATTGAAATTTGTTTTGTTGTGGGAAAAAGAGTCCCGGACTTTCCCACACACCCTGAATGCATCAGAAACCAGTTGCATAAAGATACAGTTGATTATCAAGATGATGCTGATGGTTCTGAAGGTGTAGGTGTCTGTCAGCCTCCATGAACCTTTGCCACCATCTGGACCACAGATTTAGACGTGATTTTGTAGTTGGACAGAGGTGCTGAGTCCACGTCCAGAGGTTTGCCTCCATGGATCAGTTGCACGTTTCTCAATGAGGGACCTGCACAAAAATAAATAAATTAATGAATTAAAAAACAGGGAAAAAGAGTTAAACTCATCTTGTTCTCCTCATAAAGTCTGATTCTGCTGTGATGAAGCTGCACACTCAATTTTGCACACAAAGTTTAGCCAGTAAGAAACTTTGCATTTAAATAGAAATAATAAAAGTGAGAGAAATTGGCATTTTCTGTGCTGAACGACTTTAGCTGAAAATTGCAAAAGAAGCTGTTGTTGCAGTTGTTTAAGCTAAAGAAGCAGAAGAATAGCTATGCCAAAATAACAAAAAGTAATCTAACAAAAAGCTAAAAGTAGTAAAATCTTGACTAAAAGCAACAAAAACTATAAACGTCAAACTAAAAGTGGTGAGCTAAAAACTAAACGTAACAAAAGCTAGCTAAATGCTAAACAAAACAGCAAAATGCCAGCTGAAAGCAGTAAAAACAACTAGATAAAAGGAGCTTATGAAGAACAAATAGAACATGTAGGAGCAGACTTTTGGAGAGAACAAGGTTTTTTAAGGATCTCAGAGCATTTCTGTGGGAAATATTTGTAATTTGAAAAGTTTGAAAGCTACAAAGCTGATTTGTGACAATAACAAAGTAATACCGTATTTTTCGGACTATAAGGCGCACCGGATTATAAGGTGCATTAAGTGTAACAAAACAGTCAGATAAGTCAAACTTTATTCACAATAACCACATAAAATAGGTTCAAGGTCAATAAGCACAAGCAGAATTAATACATAAGGCGTACCTGATTATAAGGCTCACTGTCGAATCTTGAGGAAATTAAAGGATTTTAAGTGCGACTTATAGTCCGATAAATACAGTGATACAAAAGAAGAGGAACCAGTGGTGTGGTGCTGAATCAACATTCACATAACAAATTGTCTGTCTTGTAAAAGCTATAAGAAGCCTCAGTAGTTTGCTTCTTTAGGTGAAATTACCATTTGGGAACTCCTCGGCTGCGCACTTCTTCAGCTCCAGCACTGTCATCTGACTCACAGGTTTTCTGGTGTTAAAGTAGCTGATCTCCCCGGTGTTGGAACAAACAGCGATCTGATCTGTTCTGCACATGGTGACCAGCGTGTGTTGAGCTGCTTGATCCTCGATCTGAATCAGGACTGCCTTTATCACCTGCTCTTATAAGCACTTTGAAAAAAGAAGGTGGGGCTGACACTTTCATGAGCTCATCATTTTTTAATGTAGGGGAATCCGCTGCAGTTTTGATGTCGGAAAGAAAAAGTGAAAGCAACTTTGTGCCTGCATTGAACACCTCACAGTTTGTGTTGCATCAGTGTTTCATAAAAACATGCAGATTTTAAGTGTAAAACAATCTGAAGTAGTTTTTTTTTTTTTTTTTAATAAGACATTCACCATCACCACAACGTTGACTCCAGAGCAGCTCCAGCTCCACAAAGATGTTCATGAACCGCATGAATATAGATTTGCTGTGATGGATGTTGTTATTCTGAGAGTAAATTAAAAAAAAAAGTGCACCATCAGGAGAAAACGAAACAAAACATCTAGCTTCTGCAACAGGAAAACACCTGATTTCATTTGGTTTCAGTCTAATCTTTACTGATGTCATTGAAGGAACATATAGAAGAACTATTTTAGTATGACCTATAATAAATTGTTTGTTGAAGTAGACAAAGCGAGATGCAGCTGT
>NC_056498.1:33252574-33266812 GCF_014905685.2 Nematolebias whitei
ATGAAGCCTTCCGGACCGAAGGCGAAACGTTTCAGCAAAAAAAAAAAAAAAGAAACTGTCCAGATGATCTGACTGAAAAATGTTGGATGATGATTTTGTGTTTTATTATTTTGTCTTTTTAGCTGATTTCTTGTTTTTACCATGTGCTATTCATTTTACATTCCCTCAGTCAGTCCTTATCTTCAGTTCTGGTCCTCCCTCAGTCCATTTGACTCAGTCTCAGCTGTCACCACTTGTCTCATCCCTCCCTGCCTATTTTAACTCCTGGTTCTTACTGCATCATCAGTCTGTCATACTGTTGGGTTTCTTCCCTGTGTGCTCCTCGTGGTTCAGTCCTCTTGATTATTACCTGCTGCTCAGCTTTTTATTTTTAGGCTTTATTGCATCTAGTCCTTGTGCTAGTCTGCATCTTAGGATCTTTACTCTCCAATTTGTGACATGGGCTACATGCTTGTTCTTTATACCTTTGTTGTTTGCTTTTTCAATAAAGTTCTATCTTATCTTATTTTGAACCCATTGGTAAATTGGTGGCTAAGGTGTGTCATGGAAATGAATAAACACAAATCTTGAAAAGTCCCTTCTTTACTTTCACTATCTCTTCAAAACAGAAGTTGTGACTTTATTTAAGAGCTAATCATGTGATTTATTTAAATTATTTAAACAAATTGAGTCGTAAGTATAGACTGAAATGTGTTTTTGTCCCCCACAAATACACAAAGTCTGTAAAACGGAAACTTTCTCTTTTGTTGCTGTGATGAACGTGTTGTTTTTAATCAAGATAAGTTACTTTCGTTGTTGCCTTCTGACCTCACGTTCCTTCCTCCTCTTTTGCATAAAAAAACAAAAAAAAAACAAAGAAAGAATAAGCTCGGTGTAAAAGCAAGCATACACTCAGGGTGGTGACTCCGAGCAGCAATGTCAAGATCAATTAGCTGTGAGAGCCATCTTCAAACTGAGTTGTAGAAAACAACTATTAATTACTTTCTGGAAAAGTCATTAAAATTCATCCAGTGGTTTCTGAGATATTTTGCTAATAGACAAAAAGACACAGATGCACGAACAGTTTGTGTGTTAGTGACACACGCAGTTGTTAGAGTGGTTGTCCTCCAACGGGAGAGTTAGATTCCATTCCTGGTAGTACGCGGTCACATGTTGAAGTGCTCCTGGGCCAAACACTGAACCCCACGTTGCCTCTGATGCGTGATATTGGTGTATGAATGCCATCTTAATCCCTGATTTATCTCAATAGAATGATGTAATGAACGTATCTGTATAAAGATCTAGTAGAGTGCTGTATGAATGTGTGTGGATGGGTAAATGAGGGCAGCACGGTGGCGCAACTGGTAGAGCTGCTGCCTCTCAGCGAGCAGGTCCTTGGTTCAAACCCCGGTCCAGGGGCCTTTCTGGGTGGAGTTTGCATGTTCTCTCCATGCATGCGTGGGTTTTCTCCGGGTACTCCAGTTTCCTCCCACAGTCCAAAATCATGCATGTTAGACTGATTGGTAACTCTAAATTGTCCCTAGGTGTGAGTGAGAGAGTGAATGGTTGTTTGTCTCGTTTGTCTCTATGTGTCCCTTTGATGGACTTGCGACCCGTCCAGGGTGTACCCCGCCCCTCGCACAGTGATTGCTGGACATGGGCACCAGTGACCCCCGTGACCCAAAATGGAATAAGCAGGTAAAGATAATGGATGGATGGATGGATGGGTAAATGAGGGTGCAGATTGTGTTGTGAAGGCTTGGAGTAGCCTGGTTGGCTATAAGGCACTATTTAAGTACAGTCAATTTTAAACATGTTATTGCCTACTTTTGCCTTTTATCATTGGGTGATAACTTTAATGTAACTGTAACTTGAGTAAACACAGAGCAGAGTTTAATAAATAAAGTTAAAAATGAAAACTATAGTTGTTTGCTGCAGTACTTCGGTGGTGAAGCGGTCTTGTAATCCCGAGGCTGCAAGTTTGAGCCCAGGTTGTGTCAGGAAAAGCGTCTGGCGTAAAACATTTGCCAAATCGTTCATGTGAGTTCATTCATTGTGGTGACCCTTGCAAAAGAGCAGCCGAAAGAAAAACATGAAATTAAAGTTGTTGACATTTTTTGTCTCTTTGTATTTTTTTCCTCAGTTATGTGTGAAGGGTTCTCATCCCTTAAAGCTCAGATGTCCTGTGGTCATGCAGTGACCCCCATGTCTCTCACCAACTGGTGTCTCAAGCTGCTGGAACAGGTACTGTCAGCTAATGAGAATTGTTTTAAGGACTTATAATGAATAATTTTGATCTTTCAACGTTTTAAAGGGTAGTAGTAGATTTGTGTGCGGCCAGTTTGGTTGCGATGCTGAGTGGTCCTACGCGGAGGTCCGTAAGATGGCTCTGCTGACCCCTCAAGAGATGAAGCACTTTGACAAAGCACTGGCCCTCAATGCTGGACAAAGAAAAGTGTGTGGCCTTTATTACATTTACTTCAAGATTTTTTCAATTCAAAATAATTTTTTTGTAAAGGTGACAATAAATCTCTCAGGTTTCACTTTTGTTTTTCTCCATCTGCTACTTCACAATGTCCTGAATGCAAGACCCCAGCTGCAAGACAGAGTGAAAATAATCTTTGTGTCCCCTGTCAAGTCTGCACAGCAAAGAATGGACACACCTATGAGTTCTGCTGGCAGTGTCTGAGGGAGTGGAAAGGTCCAAAGCCTTGCTCAGAGCGCTGTGAAAACATCGGCTGTTGCAACTCAGCGTTGGAAACACTGATAACCTGCCCAGATATCATCTTTGAGTCTGTGGTGGGAGTGAGAGGGTGTCCCTCTGTCCGAGCCTGTCCCACATGTGGCTCACTGCTAGAGCATAAACGAAGCCACTGTAAACACATTAGGTGTCCTCGATGCAGGCTTGGCTTCTGTTTTGTGTGTTTGAAGGCTTCTGCTGAATGTTTAAAAACAAGTAGTTATTTTGAAGCATGCTCCTGTGGTGTCGCTCCCAGACAGACCTCTGTACCTGTGTGGAAAAATAAAATAAATCTTCACTAACAGACCTGCTCAGATTGTTTGATTCAGAATGTGCTTTAACAAGAAACAGAGACTTCCTGTATTTTTGGTGTGTGATCCTGGAAAACTGGAATACAGTTTTGTAACTGCCTGGCTAGCTCAGTTGGTAGAGAGTGAGACTCATAATCTCAGGGTCATGGGTTCAAGCCCCATGTTGGGTGCCAAATGTAGTAGATATTTATTACGTGATACTTTTAATTTTGACAACCTCGATTCTGATTGACGGCAAAGTCAGTATTTATTGTAGAAAACACTGTTTAACTCTGAGCAGCACAAGACCAAATGGAACCCCCTGATGGGATGTCCTCCTACCTTCTTTATACTCCCCTGCTTACGTAAATATTACTGCACAAGTACACATTGTAGTGAACTAAGCCTCCGGTCAAGACCTGCCTCTGAAGACCTTCATGGGATAGGAACTGTTATTTCATTGATTTGAATCCAGAAATACAAATTAGCTCATACAGAGACTTTCTAATTGTATCCTGAACTAATCAATTGAAAGAATACTCTCTTTTTTATATTATCATTACTATTTTACAATATCTTGATAATCAAAAGTGTGTTTAGTTCATACCATTTTAAATGTTGAAATGAACCACTCATTTTAAATCAACTGTGAAACAGTATTAATGATTTTTAATCCTCATTCAAAGTAGAAATCAAGTTAAATGTCTGTTACAAAGTAGTTATGCATTTCTGATCTTCTGTCTGAAATGAGAGAGTGATGTTGGTCAAAAGTCAGAGACAGTCGCAAACAAGTTTATTGGAACGAACTGTCATGTTTTTAAACTTCTCGGACAGAAACAAGAAAACTGGCACCTGTAAGTCTGTCATTTCTCCAAAACATTTCTCTGTCTGTTCCTAAACATCTCCGCTGTTTTTCTGACTTGTAATGACCCTCTGATGTCACTAAAACCACACCCCTGTTGGTTCTTTCAACCAATCAGGACTTCCCAAAAGTGACCGGAAGCAGAACTCTTTAAAAGTCAACACTTCCTAGTTCCAGAGAGAACAGAAGTTCCAAAAGTTGAGAACAGAAGTTCCAAAAGTTGAGATCAGAAGTTCCGAAAGTTCTGAAGTGCGGGAGTTAGTTGGGAGTTCTTCCGAGTCTAGTTGGGATTATGGAATGACCACATCTGAGTGGAACCGCTGACGGACTCACAGCTCAAGTGAGTCCACCCGGGAGGTGAGCGTGTTGTTGAACGGAGTACCGTCACTACTTCGGACGATTCTCAGCCATCCTAAGGAGACGCTGAAAGGTAGCGTTGAAATGGAACTCCTTACCGGAGCTGACCTATCTTCTGCAAAGGTAACGAGTCGCTTCACTACCGAGTGTACCGAGGCTGAGCTGGGATCGGATGGAGGGTGCTGTTCCTTGCCAACACACTTTCCCTCATCCATCTTTTCCCTCCATTTTAACTCCTTCATTCCCCATCTTTAAAACTCTTCTATCTTGCTATTAATTAATCCAGATATCTTCAGAAATGTCTGTTGTTTTTATTAAGTAAAACGTGCCAAGTTTTATTAATCAGAGCCGATCAGTATAATCAAGTGTACAATGTTTGATGTTAAATTTTGATTCTGTTAATAAATGACCACATTCATTTTGATGGGTCAAAGAAAAGTAACGTCTCATGTCACTGATTAGACCATCTCCCACACAGTACCTCTGTCACATTTCTGTCAAGTAGCTCGAAAAAGTGAGAACCCGTTATTAAATATTGATTGTAGTGGAGCTCTTAAGCTAACTGAAGCTAACCTAGCCTTTCTCACTACAACATATAAGCTGTTTTTGCCAAAAGTTGTCCAGTACAAAAGTTCTCTGGCTATACACCCAGACATTCTGATGTCTGGTTGGCTTCCTGTAACATAAGCACATTCTTTCCTCATCCAATAAGATAAGTTCAATTTGACCCAAACCGATTTCCGTATTCCTAATTTGGCAACATATTGAGGGGCCCTGTTATACAAGTGATTGCTCCACACATTTCATAAAACTCTTAAATCCTACAAAAACTTCTAATGGCTAATTTAAAATCATCTCTTCTTCAGCACTATAGACGGCATCCTGGTTTTAACAGTAGTTGGGGTGTTGTGTTTCAGACGCTAAACCTCATTCAGTGAAGACAAACCAGATTAATAATATCCCCAGCTTCCTTAAAACCTTGTTAGTCATAAAAAGATTGGATAGCAGCGGGATTTATTAGCTGGTTGTTCAGCTTTCAGTTTGATCATAGTTTATGGTCTCACACTTCTTGCATTACTTACAGTTTTTAAACCATTTCTTGATTCTACTCCTGACTTCAAAGTTTTGACCTATAGCACCACGAGACACTCATCTTTGTTCTTTGTCACAAACAAACTCTGTGTTTTTGGCAGCTCTGCCAGCTGGTTCTGCTGTCAGGTTCTGGAGTGATTATTGTAATGGCAAATTGGTGATTTGAAACACTCTGCAAGTTCTTACTGAAGCTGACACTCTCTCTGCTTTTAAATGTCAACTTCAGCACATTTTAAATAAATTTAATATCCAAAAAAATTGTTTGTTTATACAGGAATGTGCCAGACCTCAAAGTTTCACTTTAAATTATATTTTGCTTTGATGCTGATTCAACTTAGAAACATGCAATGCTTGATTTTTTTTGGTCATACTGCATATGCGAAGCAATCTATATTTACATACTGAAATACATAATTAAGTCTCTCCAAATGCACTCAAGAAAATTTACATTTCTTCTGTTTCTTAGATTTGTCATGCGATGTAAGTCTGTTTTATTTGCACAGCAAGTTATGTTTATCTAAACGTAACCAAGTAGTTTGTTCTGATCAAACTTAAGGTATAAATTATATAACTAAGCTGATTTGGGGCTTCCTGTCCTGTTGTTGCACATCACATTTTGTAGGTAAATAAACCCTTGATATAAAATTGAGAGGATCTGGGTGTCTTTTGTGTTTTATGATCCTTGTGTGTTCCTGCTCTTCCTCATGTAATCAGTTCCAGTTCCTGCTTCTGTCACCTGTCTCATTATCCTTCCCCAGGTGTTTGTGATCATCCCCTTGTTAGTGTCTCTATATATTCTTCGTCGTTGTGTATCCTCATTTGTCCATGGATTGTCCTCCTAAGGCTACATGTTCTGCTCCTCTGTCATCTCCCTAAAAGTAAGTTTTTGGCTGCCCCATCAGATCCGTTTTGTTTTGTGAAATAAATATAATTTACTTACTTTTACCTTGGTGTCCTGTCATCAGCCTGCATGTGGGTTCTATCTCTAAAGCAGCAACATGATAGAATCCACAGACCACTACCAGAACCCAGCAGGTTGTCTGATCCTCACGGAGCTCACTCGCCCCCGAGGATCATCAGTGGTTCTGGGAGGTGACGCGCTCCTATACTGTGGCCACCTCCAACGATCCCTGGGAGAGGATGATGGTCATTCAGGATATTGTAGATTAGCTTTTCCGGCTACCTGATCTGAGCAGCATACTGGGAATGTGGGGGCTTTTTGTCAAAGCATGGACGGAGAGACGTAAGCTGAGCTCCCTTCTTCTGCCTCCTGTCACTCCAGTCTCCGGTCATCCTTGCTTTCCTTCTGAGTCATCTGTGGGAGAGAATCACCCCGCAGATCCTCCTCATCTCTCTTCTTGTGTCTGAAAGCGGATTCGCAAAATTCCAGCCCTTCTCTCTACCCTAGTCTTCCCAGATGCAGCCAGGACAGAGTGGAAATATTTGCTGCCAGGGGTGCAACCGAGTCCAGCCCGCTGATGAACCAGCCAAGTCCTGATCAGCCAAGTCCTATTCAACTGCAACCTAACCCGCCTTACTGTGTCTCCGTGGAATTCAGCTATGACGCTTCGCTGTCCTGTGTCTCCGTAGGACAACGATCCATATTTCTGTAACTGAAGTTGGAAATGCAAGAAAACCAATTCCTTACGATAGTACTAAATACATATTTCATCATACAGTTTGCCTATTAACATATACAGTAACATTAGTTTAGATTCCTCAAAGTAAAAACAAGACAATACGTTTGGCACAAACTACTGGTCTCCAGAGAGCTTGTTTCTTTTTTACTTCCTGTATCGATGTGCTTCTTTTGTTACATTACTATAAATCTTTTGTTTTGTGCTCCATCTTCTTGGAACCAGTTGCAGAATTATATGAACCTGAAGGAGCTGTTGTCAAATGTTTTTAAGACTGCTCTTACTGATTTTGAGAAGGAATCATCTGTAAATGTTTTAAGTGTGGAATCTTTTAATTTATTTATTTATGACGGAATTAACTTTCTGTTTTTGCTGTGAATGTTCTGTAACCTCTGCGTGCTGCTGCCAGTCTTGGCCAGGATTCTTTTGCAAAATAAATTTTTTATCTCAATGAGATTTTCCTGGTGAAATAAATGTTAAATAAAATAAATTACTTAGCAGTTGCCAATTAGATTAAGTCTGGAAACCACCTAAAACACCAGCCTTGGCATTTCTGTTACCATAGCAGCTGTTTACACTTTGGATCTCATCTGGTACTTTCTGCTACTTTAATTCTAGAGTCCAAAAGTGCAATTAAACTTTATCTTAAGAGCGCTGCCATTCCAAGATGGTAGCACGACGGCTCAGAGGTTAGCACTGTTGTCTCACAGCATGAAGGTCCTGGGTTCAATCCCCGGTTGGACCTGGGGTCTTTCTGTGTGGAGTTTGCACGTTCTTCTCGTGCTTGCGTGGGTTTTCTCCTGGTACTCTGGTTTCCTCCCACAGACCAAACACATGCATGTTAGGCTGCCTTCAGGCTCAGGTCTCCCTTGCAAAAGAGATCTTTGATCTCTGAGATTTGTCTGGTTAAATAAAGGTTAATATAATAAAAGTGGAGCCATAAACTAATAAGCAAAATAAA
The DNA here is from genome assembly GCF_014905685.2 of Nematolebias whitei. NCBI lineage: Eukaryota > Metazoa > Chordata > Actinopteri > Cyprinodontiformes > Rivulidae > Nematolebias > Nematolebias whitei. The sequence continues at coordinate 33,260,493 of NC_056498.1, forward strand.
ACTGTAAAACTGCTGCACATGACCCTGAGTTATTTTAATCGATAAAGAAAACTGAAAGTAAAATTTAAAAGAAGGAACAGGTTTGGTGTTTTCTGGTTACGTCGTCACGGTCATATCAGGAGACAAAAGAACTAAAAACACGTCTGAACTTTCTGCAGGTTAAGTTTCAGTACAGAACTTCTGTTTCACACCACTGCATTTTTCAGCTGCCGTCCCAGTTTTAATTGTTCTGTTTGCAGGTATTATCGTCACTGATATGAGATGGCCGCTTATTGCATTATTTGTTCAGAGAAAGAGTTATCCAAGTCCTTGATGGCCATCAAATAGAAAATGTTCTCAATAGTTTGGTGCCTTCTGATGAGTTTGTTTTTCTGTTTCAGTCCAGTGCTGTTTGTTTAGAGTTTGTCCAAGTCATGGAGCACAATTCAACCCTAAAGATGTCCTGAACTATGACCTAAATGCACAAATGATAGTAAAGTTGATTCTTTTAAATGTGCAAATGTGCATTTACTGCAAAGACTAATGAAGAAAATTCAGGTTTGTTGCAAAATGCATCTTGACTTTTGCTCAGGCTTCCAGTCTGGGCAGCCCCACATTTGTCTCCATCAATGCCACCCCTCCTTTAACACTTAACTGAGGAACTGTCACAGTGGCAGGAGGTTGCACCCAGAAGGAGCTCAAAGAATAATAAAAACTTGTATACACAAATACAAAAAAGGTAACGTCAGCAAAAACCTACTTTCAAAAACATTGGAGACTTGGAGCGAATGCAGGGAGGACGACCAGACGTGGCATGCAAAATACTCAATGCTCTGCTGAAAATGAACTGAAGACCAGTAAACTAAATAGGCTGGGGCTGATGAGAGGTGACTACAGCTGGGACAGGTGGACAGGGAGCAGGTGTGAGTGGGCGTGGCAGCGTAACATACAATACTGCACAATTTTATGTGGGTAATCACCAGCTCACCACCAGCTCGGTTCCGGTTCGACAGACCTACCCTGCAGCGACGAAGCCCACTGCCCCGTCCATGTTGATGTGCACATGGATAATTGAGCTTCAGGATTATTTGTGACTTTCCTGCCAGTTCTGTGAGCTTCATAGATAGTTCGTTACTTCTGACTTTGTGTTGCAAAACTTTCCCTCCATTTCAGCAGAAAGCAGCGGCCGGAAGCACTGTTGACTTCTGGGTAGTGTAGTTCTTTTGACTGGCGTTACAGTGTAGGCCAGGGCTATTAAACAAAGTTGCTCAGGGGGCCACAGTTTCTGGCCGGATATCCAGCAATTAAAATCATTATGTAAATAAACTAACGTTTACAATAATCTGTTACCTTTTAAATTTGTTTATTTTATTGCATTGAATCATAAATGCAATAAACATAACCCAAAAAAAAAAAAAAATCTAGACTGAAGTCACCTGCTACGCCAGTTGAATAGCCCTGGTGTAGGCTTATTGAAAGAAAACTACAAAAATGGCGGCGCCTGTTCGAAGTATTTTTTTTCGTTAACTTTCTATCCCGTACCATCCCAATCACCTGAGTAATATTAAAGTTGACAATCGTGTGTCTTGTACAACGTTACAGTGAAAACCGTGAAAGAGTGAGTCCACGAAAGTCAAACCGCGACGTAGCGGGACTACTGTAAACCCTTTTGCGACAGCTCACGCAATATTTTGTCAAATGTCACTTTTTTTTTTTTTTCTCCAAACACAACCAGAGTTCAGTTTTCACTTTTTTTGACCAGGTTTTATTTCCAAAGTATTTGGAACATCCAAACAACATATCAGAACATGAAGCTGAAAGTGTTTTGACATCCTCTCATGACTAAATGTCATTGATAAAAAGTAATTTAAACATCTTGTTTTCCAACATGCTGAGCGTTCTGAGGTTTTAGAATCTAATTCTTCTTTGACACTTGTAGGTCTCTTAATTTCATCAGTTTTTTAGCTAAATAACGATGACTCGTCTCACACGTACATACAGAAGGCAACAAATGATTAGTTGATTTTTGCTCATAAGTAGTTACGTTTAGTTTGCTGGTGAATTCCCGTAAACTTGTTTTAAGAATGTCTCTTGCTGGACAGAACCGGGTTTAGCTAAGAACAACTTCAAAGTTCATATGTCTCGCAGTTAGCTTGTTTTAGAGCATATTTAGTTTTATTTATTGTTGCAAATATTTTTACTTTATAGTCTCTTAGTCTCTCTTATAGTCTCTCTACTTTATACTCTCTGCCAAAGGTGAAAGGGTGATGATGTTTTTGCTTGTGCCTGCTTTTGTCTGTTAGCAAAATATCTTGAGAATTAATGCATGTATTTTAATGAAACTCTCAGAAAGTAATTACTGAATGAACTTTTGCAACTGAAGAACTTCTGAAGCCAAACCCATTTAAGATGCCTGTCTAAGCTGGTTGACTTTATCCAAAACAAAATGGGTATAACTAAAGTAGATGTATAGATATTGAGCTAAAATAAAGTGTGGTAGTAGCTGAGAGTCATCCTCAACACATAATATGGGATAATTTTGTGAGATCATTGATGGGGTTTGATAAAAACAGCTGCATCCAGACATCCATCATCTTCCACTTGCTCTTTAGTCAGGTCTCGGAGGCAGCAGCTTAAGTAGGGAGGTTCAGACATCTCTTTACACAGCCACCTCTTTCTGGCTTTTCTGGGAGGACTCCAAGGTAGAGAGGCATTGTCTCCCCAGTGTGTCTTGGGTCTCCCCCAGGTCTCCACACATTTGAACAGAGTGCCTCCCTAGTGTGAATTCCAGAAGCATCCTTACCCTCACTAGGGTCCTCGATGGGCCATGAGAGTTTGCCCATCCAGTCTTCATGTGTTTTGTGGACTTGGAGAAGGCATTCCACCATTCTTCTCGGAGTACACTGTGTGTGTGTGTGTGTGTGTGTGTGTGGTGGGGGGGGGGGGGGTGGTGTTCTGTGAGTATTGGATTGAGGGCCCATACAGGCTGTTTGCCCATATAATAGCCTAATACGTAATATAATAATATATAATTTGCTTAATAATAGTTTGGTTTGCATTGCTGGCTGTAAGTTGGACCTCTTCAGGGTGGGAGTTGGGCTCAACCAAGGCTGCCCATTGTCACTGATTCTGTTCATAACTTTTATGGACAGAATTTCTCGGCGCAGCCAGGGTGCGAAGGGTTTCTGGTTCGGTGGCCTCAGGATTCCATCTCTGCTGTTTGCGGATGATGTGGTCCTGTTGGCGTCACCGTACCGTCAGCTCTCCCTGAGTGTGAAGTGGCTGGGGTGAGAATCGGCACCTCCAAATCTGAGGCCATGGTCCTCAACCAGAAAAGAGTGGATTGCTCTCTTCAGGTTGACGTGAGGTTCTGCCTCAAGTGGAGGAGTTCAAGTATCTTGGGGTTTTGTTCACAATAAGGGAAGAATGGAGCGTGAGATTGACAGACGATTGGTGTGGCGTCTGCAATACTGTGGACTTTGTGCCGGTCCGTTGTGGTGAAGAGGGAGCTGAGCTGTAATGTGAAGCTCTCTGTTTACCGGTCGGTCTACCCTTATCTATGGTCACAAACTCTGGGTAGTGTCCGAAAGAATGAAATTGCAGATACAAGCGATCAAAAAGAGTTTTCTTCAAAGGGTAGCTGGACTCTCCCTTAGAGGAGAAGTTCAGTTACTTGGCTGAGACTCGGAGTAGAACGCCTCCACATCGAGAGGAGCCAGTTGAGGGGGTTCGGACATATGGTAAATAGCTGGTCCAGGGTTCCACAGCCAGGACAGAGCCCTCCTGGATCCAAAGTTCGACCAACAATCGGACTCTCTGTTTGCCTCGTCTCATTAAAGATGAGCTTAGATTAACACCCCTGGCAAAAAAGATGCAACATTTATTCCAGCAAGGGTGGTCTTTAATTCTCATCAGTTTGCATAGTTACCAAAATCTGCAACATCTGTTTCAACATCTGTTTTCAACATGGAGTTTAGACAGAATCTAAATGCAGACACTTCACATGAGGCATCTGAAGGAAGAATAATTTATTGAAGCCAAAAGAAAAGAAAGAGCCGACAATGCAGGGAATCAAAAAACAAAACTAAAACATGAACTTAAACTTCTTTTAAAAAGGGCAGGGGAAACAAAAGTGAAAACAACACAAATTAAAAAAAAAATCAAACGAAAACCAAGAAGCATAAATTAAGGGAGTAAATAACTGAAATGAGTAGATCAGTGTGAGATTAGAGAAAAAACCAGCCCAACAGAAACAAAACAGGGACTACCAGGAGAACAGAAAACTAACAACCAGTGTAAACAAACAAAAAAAAAAGCCAGAATGAATTTAACAAGTCAAACCTGAAATTACAATTTCAGAGAAGTACAGTGAGCACAAATATTAAAACACACAAAGCCACCAAAACTGCCACAATACCCATTAAAATTTTACATTTCAACTGTCTGGTGCATAACGGTCCCTCAGCACCACTTCCATCAACCACTTTTTCAACTTGAATTTCAATAGAGAGCAGATGATTGTTCACTTCATCATCATCATCCTTCACCCTCTGCTTCTGTTCAGACCTCCCAGATGACACGGCCTCAGGTTTTATTGTCGGTTCATTCTTTTCATGGATTAATCTCTTTTCTTTGTTGTTTGCGTATTTTAGGTAAACTACAACAGGCACCGCTGTTGTTTTATGGTCTACATGATTAACATCTGGATGAACGTCTGGATTAGTTTCTTTAGTGCCAGTTGGTTCTGATTTTACAGGATCCTTGTTTTTATTCAGTTCTCCAGTACAGAGCAGACTTCGGTCTTTTTCCAGGTTTTCGTGAACGTCAGAGGTTTCTGTCTGGTTGATCTTGTCTGTCGTTCTGTGGCCCATTAGCTTGTGTGGATCACTCATGTCAGCCTGGCTGCCACATGCAGCAGATGTTTCACTGTATTCAGGTTTATAATTAACATCTGGTCCCATCTTTTTAGTCTCAGTCAGGTTAGATTTTTTAGGATCCATAACTTTGGTGGCACCTATTGTTGAGCGGTCTCTGTTTTCGTCCTCATCACCAAAACTCTTAGATGTATCTGAATGAGTGTCCGAGTTTTCTATCTCATGTTTTATTTTCTCGTTTTCAGTTTTCTCACTTGTCTTTACCACTTTTGTATCACTCATCCCACCTTGTCTGTCACATGCAGCAGGTACAGCTGAGGTTTCACTGTCTGCAGGTTCAGGGTTAACATCTGGTTTCTTCTCTGTAGGCCCAGTTAGTCCAACACTTTCAGCATTATCGACTTTATGTTGATCTTCACTAGGGAATTGATGTTTGTCATTTTCCTGGTTATTTTTATTTGATGTTGAGTTTATGCTATAATAGTCAGCGTTTTTTGCCTCATGTTTTATCTTCATTACTTCTGTTTCTACATTTGTTAATTCTTCCTGTGGACCATTTGTCTTCTCTTGTCTCTCACAGACAACAGGTCTTTGACTGAATACAGGACCTGCTTGGACTTCCTGCTGACCTTCATTAAAGACATTTCCTTCTTGGTCATCAGCATGGATATCATTCACTGCTGTGTCTTTTCTAGAACTATCAGACTTTTCATGTTCTGATCTTGTTCCTTTTGTCTCTTCATCTATAAATCTTGCAGATGGATCCCTCACGTCGTCTTCTCTGTCATGTCCAGCTGACGTTTCTTTGTCTCCAGGTTTAACATACTGAACTGGTTTCATGTTTTCATCCTTTGATTTCATGCCCTGTCCACGATTCTCTGAGTTTTGATTTGTGTCTAGCTGTTCCTTCTCATCTGTTGCTACACTGATTAGTCTTGTGGCTGCAGGGTTTATCTCACCATGAACAGCAGGTAAAGGCGTCCTCTCACTGCCTCCAAGTTTTGGATTGAGTCTCACATCTGGTGTCGTCTGAATATTCTCACTCAAGTCAACTTTGTCACGATCCTTCACTTCAGTCTGGTCTCCAGTAGGGGACAGATTTCTGTTTTCTTCCTGGTCTTCAGTGTTTCTATCTGTAGATGTGATTCTTTGTTTATAACGATCATAGTATTCAGTCTCGTGTTTTACTTCCTGTTTCTTGTCTGTAGCTCCATCTGATAATCTCTGCTGTGAATCACAAAGGTCATCTTGTCCTTCAAGTGCAGCAGAAACAACTTTTTCTCTGTCCTCAGGGTTAAAATCCTGACTAACATCTGGTGTGGTCTGATCAACTACAGTTAGTCTTGATGGTTCAGGATTTTCCTGGTGATTTTTGTTCGATGTCATGTTTTGTCCATAAACTTCAGCGTTTTTTGCCTTGTGTTTTTTTTCCATTCCCTCTGTCTCTCCATTCATGAATTCTTCCTG
>NC_056498.1:33266822-33266895 GCF_014905685.2 Nematolebias whitei
ATTCATTGATGATCATTATGTTACTTTGGTCATGTTAATATCTGAAGGTGTTTTTTTTTATTTATTTACTCAC
>NC_056498.1:33266995-33271333 GCF_014905685.2 Nematolebias whitei
TATATCTGTGTGAATAAATGATTATGTGTATATATATATATATATATATATATATATATAGTATGTACATACTGCATATGATGTATCTTATATACGCAGGTATACTGTACATCTTATGTTGCGGTGTAATGTAACATGTACAGTATATTTATATATATATATATATATATTTATTTTTATTTTTTAATGTAAGAAAAAGTTTTGTACTCCCATTTGGATTTCTCTCTCTCTCTCTTTCTGTTTTTTTTTTTAAATCAGTAGCGGTAAACTTTTTTTTCCCCCACAAAATCTTTATTTGCAACATAACAGAATAACAACACAATTGAAGATAGCAATGGAAAGAAGAGAAGAATGGCCAAGCGGAGCATAAATTGAACAAAATAAAAGAAAAGTTACTGTCGTATTATTCTTGCAGGAAGAAAACAATTGTGCAACATGTAATATATGTGCCAAGGAGTCTCATGTAAACACCCCCACCCCTCCACCCCCCAATATAAAAAAAAAATCACTCACAAGCCTAAGTTGGGAACAAGCCCATATTGTCGTTTTTGCCTTTTGATTATTTGAGGGTCTAATTGCAAGCAAATATTGTTTAAATTCAATAATATATATATATATTTTAAACCAGAGAAATCAGGTTTTCTCTTCAAAAATTTGCATTTGTGTATGTGATATTTAGCCTTAATGATTAATAGATTAATAAAAAAACAACAACTTCGGATTCATACTATGTTTAAACCTAAACAGGACATTGTTCCCAATACAACTTAATCTCTGTCTTTCTCTCTGACTGCGTGGTGGAGTGTGACGTCACCCTGCAGCTGGTTAACCCTCAGCTGCGCAGCTGGTTGTTTCTGCAGCTCGGTCCGACAGAGGAGCGATGACAGAAGATCTCTCAGCTCTCAGGGCTCTGCTCAGGTAAAACACGAGTTTATTTCGTTCAGAGAAGGCTCAGGTGGTAAACAGTCGTGCCTCTGCTCCGACATTTTACTTTATATCGGTGTTTAAAGTCACACACTGAGACAATTAACTTTTTTGTCTTATTTGCGTGCATGATGCGTTCAAATGTAATCTGATTTATCAGAGCTGAGCAACTTTAAGCGACTTGATTATTTAAAAGTTAGAAGTTTTGCTCCTAAAAGTGAAAGTGAAACTTTTTTCCACCTCTGTTTTTCCATCTTCAGATCAATGCACAGAAGCATGGGGTTGTTTAACTCCGCTCCACAGAAGAGTTACGACCCAAAGGACTCCACGCTGAAGTTTGTTGACAGCGAGGATGATTTAGACTGTAAGTAGCTGCTGCTTCATTACTTATTCTGAAATGAAAAATCAAAACAATTTATTGGATGAAGCCTATTGTATGGGGTGTTCCAGGAAGTTTATTTAATATAAATTTTAATTTCCAAAGAATTGTTGTTGTTTTTTTTTATTACAAATTGTTTAAAACAATGTTTTTTTTTTACGTTGATGAGATCCTACTACTGCCATATAGGTAGGGAAAATTAAAAATCCCCTACAAATGAAAACTCAGATATCAGGAGAATAAAAGCTGGTTTATACTCCATGAAAAGTGCCAAAGTTGTGTCTCACTGACAGAGCTGTGTGACGAATATTGCACATTTTTCTACTCACCCCCCACTGAGACCCTGACTTGTGTCAAAGACGGTGTCTCAGTCCGAAGAAGTTTCTCACAAAGTGTACGTGTGGCCGGTCAGAACTCTGTGGACGTGTTTGCTTATGAAACGTGCCTGCTGAGGAACTGTTAGCCGAGTCTGTTAGAAAATACAGTCATAACTGTTCCAGTAAAACTTAGAAAGATAGTCAAATAACTCATGGAAAGAAAAAGGACAATTGGAGACAGCACAGAGACAGGCGTCTCTCCATGGTTGTGCTGACCAGGATGGGGTTCGCCTCAGGTGGAAAGCATAGGGCCACATTCCTGGACCGTCTATCGGAAACAGTGACAATCTTTTTGTGACAAATTTACAAAATAGCGCTTCTCCTCGATTAACAACAGAAATAAACATCCACTATCATAGGTGCTGTCTGTTATCTTTGTGTGTGAGTGTAACGTGCTTCACAGTGGGAGGACTAGTGCTTAATTTGAGCTGGATCCTGCCGGAACAGGATCCGGGAACTCTTTTATTTTGACGGGGTGCGTTCCAGTAACTGTTCGCTTGGATACGGTAACTCTGAGGCTTACTAATAATAAAGTTATGAACAAATATGTCTGCCTTGAACGAATAAAACTTATGCTGGATATGTAAACTGAAAATAATTACATAAACACTCATTTTAAACACAACAGCCACGTACGAACATATGAGCTGCCCCTTCAAGTAACATTTCCACGTCTACCCTTAAAAAATTTCCTCTCCTAAAAGAGTGGTGGGGGTGAGTGCCGAGCTAACCAGGCAGTCATACGTGGGCAGGAGCCCACAGGTGCCTGGAGGCTTCACATCTGGAATTGGATAACAATGAGCAGGGACAGTGTCGGTCTCAGAACCGATAAGTAAGGGGGAGCGGGGTAGGATCTTGACAGAAGCGGAGTGTTTACAAATGTAGGTAAACATAGATGTTTAACAGCCTGTTAAAATACACCGAAATGCATGAAATCACATCTACTTTATTCAAAAATTTCTTGGGGAGGACCACCAGACTGCCCCCACTATTCAACCTTCTCTAACACCCACCCCCAGCACCAGTCCTCCCGCTACTTGCATTCCAGCATTGAACGGTTTACAAATTAAGCCTTGGGAAGGACTAAACAGGATTTCTCCCTCACAATTTCTCTTTTAGTATAAACTATCCATGCAAAAAAAAATACAATTTTACAATCAAGTCAGCAAGATCTGATGTCTTACTTTTTTGCACCCTCATACCTCTCCGACCTCCTTCATCCTTATACTCCTTCTCGGGCCTTGAGATCATCAAACCAGCTGCTTTTAGCCGTACCAAAAACCAGGCTGAAGCTCAGAGGAGATCGGGCGTTTTCAGTCATGGGCCCTAAACTCTAGAATAATCTGCCCATCAACATTCGACAGGCCACCTCAGTCTCTATTTTTAAATCTCTTCTCAAAACACATCTGTACTCTTTGGCATTTAACACAGTGTGATCTCATTTGGTATTTCATTGTTGATGATTGTGTTCATCCATTTTGCTTTTACTCCCTGACATTTAACGCAGGGTGATTTGATTTAGTATTTTATTGTTTCTCATTATATTTAATTGTTTTTATGCTTTTATTCATGTTGCTGTAATATCTTATTAATATTTGATGCTGTGATCTTTTTTGGTAAGCACTTTGATAACAGTTACTGTTTTAAATGTGCTATATAAATAAATGTGACTTGACTTGACTTTGTGAAGATCTTAAGACTGTTTAGCCATGGAGGGCAAGTGTGGACCAACAAATTCATAAGGGTGGCCATTGTCCCCCTTGCTTCCCCCTTAGTGGTGCCTCTGCCCTACTGTGGGGATATAAAGCGCCAAGCAGAAGGGTCTTAACATGATCTCCACAAATCAAATTGTAAAATTATTACTTATGTTCATCATAAAAGTTACAAGAGCAAAGCAGAGGCTGGAAGAGTTTTTGTTCTAAACAAATCATAGCTGGGGGGCCACAAACATCTGTTGTCAGAAGCAGCAATGTTTGGAGAGCACTGGTCAAATGATAAAACTTTGACTCATACAGGTGTTCTTATGGGATAATAACTGGTCTGTTTTTGTATTTTTTCCTCAGTTTTGTGTGAAGGGTTTTCATCCCAGAGAGCTCAGATGTCCTGTGGTCATGCCGTGACCCCCATGTCTCTCACAAACTGGTGTCTCAAGCTGCTGGAACAGGTATCAATGTTCCCTTAGAAGACTTCACATGACCTTCACATGTGGAACATCATATGTGGTCACATGAAAACAAATTAAATAAACATGTTTTTATGAGAAGAACACTGGAAATGTTTTTGACACTTTCAAAATCTGTTTTTGGAACAACTTGAGGATGTGAAAGCCATGTTAACTTAATGTTTTTACATGTTTCACACGTGTTGTAACATTTATCAAATCATATACAGTTTGCTCTAATGATTTCCACATGAGCTGATACGACACATCCTCACATGAAATTAAAAGTTGTGAACAATTATCTTACCTGTTGTATGTAGTCATCTTAATAACCTCAGTTTGGAGAAACACTTCACGTTGAAAGGACTGACAAGCTAATGACTAGTCCAAACCAGATTTAAATCAAAGTGGACTTGCTCTGGTCTTAAAACACATAAAAAAAAACTTATGTATGTATATATGTATATATATATATATATATATATATATACATACAT
>NC_056498.1:33271433-33277184 GCF_014905685.2 Nematolebias whitei
ATGAAGCCTTCCGGACCGAAGGCGAAACGTTTCAGCAAAAAAAAAAAGAAACTGTCCAGATGACCTGACTGACAAAATCATCATGACTAACATAAACTAAATTTAAAATAAATAAATAGCAACTCCTGACACCATATTGTTTATATTGGAATATTTATGGACTGACAAGTGACCCTTGAATCACATCAATATTTCAAGTTCTGCATCTCTAATGCCATCCATTGCCATTGGACTGTGCTACAACCGTCCCTCAAACTCAGTGTCTCCACTGGCATATGTCTTATATGTCTTATATGTCTTATATGTCTTATGTCTTTTTATGTTGCTTTTTGTGCTGAGGTCATTTCTGATCTCCCATTTCCTCATGTTGTCACTTTCCTTATCTAAAAGGGTGGCGCTGCTCAAGTGGCTGCAGACTACTCTCCCCATGTATGTCTTCCTTTTGTTAATGCACTTTAGTAACAGTTCCTGTTTTAAATGTGCTACACAATAAATTTGACTTGAACTATGGAGAGCAGATAGACAGACAGACACTACTGGTTAACTACTCATTAGCTCCTGATTCGTTCCTGAGGCGGTCCCTAGTAGTTAAGCACCTTATTGTGTGTACCTTATTGTAAAGTGTTACCTTCCCAAGTATTTGTAAGAATCCACAAATTCAATAGGAACACCATGCGTGGATGAGATAGGGGGAAAGACTGTTGGTACCGACTTCCTGTTTGAAAACTACATCCCTTTGGTTTTACCAGCATTTAGCACCAGTTTCAGATGGAACAAATCTGACTGAATGATGTCAAATGCAGACTGTAGAAGATGGAAAACCTTAGCAAATGATTTAGCTTGCCAATAAACAACTGTATAAGGATAGCGATGCAAATTATCACTTCAATCATGTTGGACTTATTGTGTTTAAAAAAAATTCAGTAAAGCATTAAACGTGGGAACGTTACTGGAAACCGACATGTGGTTGTCCGTATTAGAAGCCTGAGCAAAATTCAGGATGCAACCAGAATTTTTTTTTTCATGTTGACTTTCCAGTTATTACACCACAAATATGTATAAAACTGACACACTGGGCACTGAAAACAAATTTATCATCACGTATGGACATATAAAGTTTGTGCGCTCACATATTAACTTGTATAAACAAGCTGGACACAGACGCCATCACGTGGAACCGGCCTGATGATGTGGCCTCAACATCTCACAGCTGACACTTCATCTGCTAAAAATCTTGGTAAGTTTATTTTCTCATCTTTGTTGGTTGAAGCAATTATGAGAACATGTTTTTTCAAGTTAAATACAACGCTGTTCTGCATTCCACAACTCTAAACAACCTCTGCAAACCAGCTGTAGTAGACAAATCATCAGAACTCATTAAACGAGCCTCCGTTTTCCATCCAGTTTTGCATTAATTTTGGTTGAAAAATAAAAGGATCAAGGTTCTTTATTGTCATTCACATCACATGTGGTACATAAGGTGGAACAAAATTGTGTACTCAAAAATATAAAGTATAAAACAACATTATATATGGATCTAAGATATATGCTAAACACCAATAATTGTAAATTAATCCATATTAAACAGCAGCCCGAACATGAGTCTGTAGTGAGCCGATGGTATGAATACAGCAGCATAAAAGCAAGAGATCAGCGGCATATAAACCATAAAGGATAAATATTTATTTCTCGGAAAAACTGCTGTAATAATTGGACATCTTCCATCAGTGAAGCTAAAACCTGGAAAATAAAAAGAGCAAATAAGAGCTGGGGGATTTTTAACAATGAAATGTGATGTAAAGTTTAAACTCTGCTCTGAAACTGAACGACCTGCAGAAAGCTCACGTGTTCCGCCTTTGATAAAGCACCAAACCTGCCCGTCGTCCCGCCTGTGTGGAATTCCCAGAAGATTTTAGTATTTTTACTTTCTGTTTTCAGTACTGATCGAAATAAATCACACGACCTCAGAGAAACGACACGTGCATCAGTTCTGCAGCTTTATTTTAGTCATAGGTTCACGACTCCATTTTTGGAAGGCAGCTCGTTTAAATGCACTTTTCGACTCTGATTTAGGTGGTTTCCAGATTTAATCAAGCTGGCACCAGCTGAGGTCTGATAAAACAAAGAAACACATGGATGCAGGAAGTAAAACGAAAAGAGGTCGTGCTCTTCGTGGTTTGTGCTGAACTTTGTATTATATTGTTTGAAAGGAAGACTTTTGGTTTGCATTGTTATCATTTTATTTGAGAAAAGTCAACCTGATAAGGACTTATGGGAAACTTGGACGTTACTTTAGTGCAAATAATGCTGGGAAATATTTTCAGGCAGTTTAAGCTTAAAACCAGTGAACATTTAGAACAGGGCTATTCAACTGGCAGCCCACGGTTGACTTCAGTCCAGTCCACCAATGAGGTTACTAAAAATAATAATAATAATTTGGGTTCTGGGTTTTGGTTCTGTTCATTGCATTTATGATTCAATACAATAAAACAAAACCATTTTAAAGGTAACATCATTGTAATACCTGGTTTATTTACATAATGACTTTAATTGCTGGATGTTCGGTCCCTGGGCTGCTGGCTTTCAAAAACTGTGCCCCCGCCCCCCCTGAGAAATTTAGTTGAATAGCTCTGCTTTAAATTTATTTTAGTTCATTCATTCAACCTTTATTTATACAGGTTAGTCTCACTGAGTTACGAGGACTTGTTCACAAGAGAGACCTGTTTTCAACAAAGAACACAGATGAGTTACAGACAATAGACAATCATATAGAAGCATATAAAATGAAAATTAAAAAAATTATATAAAAACAAAACAAGCTATTGTACATTAAATTAAGCTACATTACATAAAGTTAAATTTGAATTAGAAAAAAAAAGTTAATCCATCCATCCATCTTTTATCCAATTCTTCAGTTTTGAGTCGTGGGGGTCACTGGTGCCCATATCCAGCCATTACTGTGCGAGAGGCGGGGGACACCCTGGACAGGTCTCCAGTCCATCACAGGGACACACAGAGACAAACAACCATTCACTCTCTCGCTCACACCTAGAGACAATTTAGAGTTGCCAATCAGCCTAACATGCATGTTTTTGGTCTGTGGGAGCATGCACAGAGAGAACATGCAAATTCCACCCAGAAAGACCCCCCCCCCCCCCCCCCCCCCCCGACATTTTAGATGTCATGCTTTCTTCTGCGGACAAGCTTTATGGAGATGCTGATTTCATTTTCCAGCAGGGCTCGGCTCCTGCCCAAACTGCCAAAAGTACCAAAATCTGGAATGTTCTAAATTACTGAGTCACTGGATTTTGTTTTTCATTATTTTTACGCCATAATCATCCAAATCCAAGAAATGACGTCCTGAAATATTTCACTCTTTGTATAATGAGTCTAGAATGAGTTTCACTTTGTGAAACGATTGGCACAAAAAAAGATTGAACTTTTTCCACGATATTCTAATATTTATGAGATGCACCTGTGTAATGCTTGTGATGCTACTTTGAAAGGAAGAGATCCCGGTTTCTGTTTGAGCCACGTCAACCTTGAATTACAAATAAATAAATTAAAAAAAATTCTCTCCAGCTGTTAAACTTGAGTCCTTTATTGAAATGGAAAGTAAAAAAAATAAAAAGTGCAACATGTATCCAGAAATCTACCGTATTTTTCAGACTATAAGGCGCATTACGCAAAACAGAACAGTCAGATAAGTCAAACTTTTGTCAACTCATTCACAATAAGCACATAAAATTGATTCGAAGTCAGTAATCACAACCAGAATTAATACATAAGACGCACCTGATTATAAGGCTCACTGTCGATTTTTGAGAAAATTAACGGATTTTAAGTGTGCTTTATAGTTTATAGGATTATTGCGCATGGACTTTGTTGTTTTCAACCAGTTTGACACAACTGTCAACAAGGGAGAGGGCCGGCAATGGAGGAGGGGGCATACCAAAGAGACCATCTTAGCACCAACATAACTGGTTTGTTCCACTTTAGAGTAAGCTGTTGGGGGAAGAATCAGTTTTGTTGTGCGTTTCCTTGACTGATGAAGCCTTCTGGATCGAAGGCGAAACGTTTCAGCACAAAAAAAGAAACTGTCCAGATGATCTGACTGAAAAATGTTGGATGTGCCTTATAGTCTGAAAAATATGGTAATCTAGAAACTTATGAGCAAAACAAAGCAACAGCACACAGTTAGCAGAAAATATTTACTATCAAAGTTGGCGAAGTTGCATTTCAGAAGAAGGGACCAAGGATCTGGAGCAATGTGCTGCCTTCACAAGAAAAGGCAGGCACGTAAGAAAAGAAACAATTTATTATTTGCTGTAGTAAAGAGAGTACGAAAGTAAAGACTTTATGAATAAACTGTCAAAAACCTTATGATTACAGAACAGTTTAAGAGATGAGCTTCTAATCCAGACGTCAACAAAGAACTTCTCAGGACAAAGCGTTATTGCTTTTTCCACGCAGGTATCGAGGTCTGTCTGCGGGCGACACCGCTGGAGCACAGCTCTGAAAGGCCGCTTGTTTTTGAACATGCAACAAAAGTCTTCAGACACACAAAACAAAACTTGACCTTGCATCGAGGACACGTGAGGTGTTTACAGTGAGTCTGTTTATGCTCCAGCAGTGAGCCACAGGTGGGACAGGCTCGGACGGAAGGGCACACAGTGACTACTTTCAAAGGCCCAAAGACGATATCTGGGCAGGTTTGCAGTGTTTTCAGCGCCAAGTTGCAGCAGCGAGAGTTTTCACAGCGGTCTGAGCGCGGCTTTGGACCTTTCCACTCCCTCAGACACTGCCAGCAGAACTCATAGATGTGTCCTTTCTTTGCGGTGCAGACTTGGCAGCGGACACAAAGATTGTTTTCACTCCGTCTCACAGCTGGGGTCTTGCATTCAGGACACTGTGTGGTGGCAGACAGAGGAAAAACCGTGAAACCACATTTATTATCACTACGATTAGTTATCAATATGTTCAAAAACAGCTTATAAAATGAGACGTACCTTTCTGCTTTCAGTGGCATTCAGAGCCAGGGTTTTCTCAAAATGCTTCATCTCTTGGGGGGTCAGCAGAGCCATCTTACAGACCTCCGCGTAGGACCACTCAGCACCACAACCAAACTGGCCGCACACAAATCTACTCTCACCCTTTAAAAATGTTGAAAGGTTTAAAAAATGTTATTCACATTTTGGATACAAGACTAAAAAACAATTATAGAAATATTTCAGATGTTTGAAAGTTGAGTGCTGTGGGAAGGTTATGAACAATTATCTTACCTGCTGTAGGTAACTTTTTGAACAACCTCAGTTTAGAGAAATAGGGTTAAAATTTGACCAGAATGACAAGCTAATGGCTAGTCTGAGTTAATACAAAATCAAACTGGGTCGCTGCCCTCTTGAAACAACTCTAGTCTCAAATGTTTTATTTCATTTCATACTAAAACTGTTTTATAAACATTTTTATTATAAGTTTTACATAATATGTTTTTTTTAACAGAAATATTAGGATATTTCTGCAGGAAGTGCCCCTGACTGCACTAAAGTTTCTGTAAATGACTATTTAATGCAAAATTGACAGCAAAGTGAAAGTTTCTAAATCAGCGTTTGCGTGAACTTCTATACAGTAGTCCCTCGATACTTTGCGGTTCGACTTACGTGGACTCACTCATTCGCAGGTTTTCAACGCAAGATTGTACACGAAACACAATTGGCAATGTGGAAAGAAAGACCCCACCCCCGACCCCCT
>NC_056498.1:33277284-33282384 GCF_014905685.2 Nematolebias whitei
TATATATATATAAATTTTGGCTGAGGACTTTTCTTTTTCACAAAACGTGAAAATATTTTCACAAATTTAAATGAACATATAATGTTTAGATATTTTTACGATGAATCCAAATGTGGGGAAGAATATATGCTTAATTCTTGGTCTAATTTGATGATGATGATGGTCAAAATATGACAAAACCAATCTTTTATTCTGAATTCTGACCTGTGTGTTCAGGGTTAAGGTTAGGGGAGGTGTGTGGTTTAAACAAGATTTGATTTGATAAGAGATTTTATCTCCATTCTGCTCGACTAATATTTTGATTTTCATGGTGTGGAGCTGAGATTTATTTCCAGTAAATTGGAGGATGTTATTTATCGGAATAAAATAAAAAAAGACAACTTTTTTTAATGAGGTCAAGGCTCACAGATTGCACTTGCAATCGAAATGCAATCCAACTAGATATGATAGTCCATAATAAAAAAAAAACATTCAGATACGATAAGCTATAATATCAAGGACTTGATCAAATATTAGGATACAATTTGAAACTATAAGAAACGAGGTAAACAACGGCCCAATAACATTATAGAGATATTTGTTTTCATCGTGGTCTCCCAAAGAGACGAGCGTACAGTTAGCTCACGTTTTTATTTTTGCAGTGACTTCTCAGTCACCAAAGGTATTCAAGTTTTTAATCATGCAAAGATTATTAAGAAGAAAGGGGTCAAATCTATTGTGAATGAAAAAATATCCTGAAGGGAAGTGTTTCGACTAACCCTAAGTTTGAGGCAGTAGTAGCTACATCTTGGATTAGTGATTGGGTTTTTCATTCAAATCCACTGAGTACAAATTAAAAAGTAGAAATTGTCTGAAAAAAGCTGAAATTAGCAACAACACACACACACAAAAAAAAAAAAACAGCTGAAAAGTAGCTAAAAAGGCAGAAAGAAGCTTAAATTACCAGAATCAAATGGGGAGAACACATTTTTGCTGAATTAGGCTGAAAAAATTTGAAATGAGTGCAAAAAATGTGGATTTAGCTGAAAATGCTTAAGTTACCATGAAACAACTATTTAGTAGCTGAAATGGTTAAAAAAAAAGCTGAAACATGCAGAAATAAGCTGACTGGAGCAAAACAAGCTGAAATTAGCATAAAGAATGTTGTAGTTAACAGAAATAATCTGAAAGGAGCACAAAACAGCTGAAAAAACTGCTGAAATTAGCTGAAAGTAGCTGAAAAAAAGTTTAAATCTGCACAAGGAAGCTGAAAGAAGCTGAAGCAAAACAAAACATGAAAGGAGCAGTAAAAGTTTGTAAACAGATCTAAAGATTTGAAGGATGGAAAATGAGCTCAATTCATTTTCTATGAGAAAAAAAAATGGCAGAAAAGGCTAAATATTTCAAAAAGCTAAAGTTGTACCAATTCCAAAAGTCATAGCAGGATTGTCCTGAAAGAGCTGAACGTTTTGATATGATTTGTAGAAATAACTTGAAAACTGCGGGACGAGAATTGCGCCAAAATATGTATGGAAGAAAAATATATCACAGTAGTGTGAATGCTTCATAAACATTCACACAGATAAACAATGAGCGCTGCTACATCTACAGGCCTACATGCATTGTCTTCCTGCCGTGTGATTGGCTGACTGGCTACAAAATGGCCGCCGAGTGAACATTTTATACGATACAAAGCAGAAGCAAGAGGGCGCCCGTCGTGTCAGGCTCATGCTCACCTCTCAGGGTTCTTGATCTCCTCCGTGACGAAGTTGAGCGTGTCCCACCCCGAGTAGGAGAAGAGAGCGGAGTACAGAGCCAGGGCGATGTCTCCTGGGTCCCGAGAGGAGCCGTCAAACATGCCCTCAAAGTTCTGCGTGTACCCTGGAGAGCAGGAGCGCAGAACACGAGTCACGTCAGGAAGGCCGTGTTCCTTCATATGTTGGTGGAGGTTCTCTGCCATACTTGTCTTGCTGTCTGACGTTTTGCTTCTGATCCCAGGAGCCTTTTCAACTGAAACTCAGACATGTTCAAGCAGTAGCTTGCTCTATTTATCTGATAGAACTCCCATGCATATCACTCCACACCCTCCCTCTTAAGGGTCAGTAGGGTCTTTAATGGCCTGGTCATTGGGATCCAGTCCTGTCAGCTTAACTCCAATTTGCTTTAGTGACTAAGCATGTCATATAACTACCATCAGAAGGGAGGGTAGGGAGATAGATTTGTACGTGAGTACAGCTTGTTAAAGCTTGCACTTCTCAGTTTGAACTGAAAAAACCTTTCAGTTTCAATAAGGTCTTTAAAAAAAGAAAGAAAAAAACGTCCAGTCATCTTTTTTTTTACCCCTTGGGACCGTTCCTCGATGCGTCCGTTGAAACAATCATTAAACAGCTTTTAATTAGCTAACAGCAGCTAATCTGCACCACCATTTAATCATTGATGTGACCCGAGTGATAAACACCTTGTCCGATCTTCACCAGGCCCGTGATGATCACAGCGATCAGAGCGATGACCTTAGCGTAGGTGAAGAAGTCCTGGACCCGGGTGCCCCACTTCACGTAGGCACAGTTCACGAAGGTCAGCAAACCTGTAGGAGTGGGGTGGTGGGTGGTGGTGGGGGGACATGCAGACGTTAGTCACGCACACACTCAGTGGAGACATTTGCTCTGTAATCTCAGTGTGTGCCAGCATGTTTCCGTGTGGCTGATTTAAGGAAACGCTGCTGCTGACTCAAGCGGACCGGCCTGTTGTTTGTCGGACAGGGAAACAGCTGAGAGCAGCACAAACACAAGCTAACACTCAAACATACAGAAATAAAGTCAAGAGGGCGGGAGAGGAGTTTCAAAAGCTCAAGAGGAACGTTTTCAGACAGAAAGCGCTCCAGTGAGTGTATATTTGAGCTCACTGAGCGATAATCTGAACTGCTGATAAGAAAAGTTCTCTTAACCTTGGGCCGTATCGCCGCTCATGAAAAACATGTTTTTAATTCCCGTTTCTTTGGGTTGTTTTTTTTTATCTGCACGAGAAAAGTCCAGTCCAAAAAAGGTAGAAACTAAGAACATGTTCAAACTTCCAACAAAGTTCAGTCAGGTCATCTGGACATTTTTTTTAAATTTTTTATAGACGTTTTGTACTTAATCCAAAGGACTTCATCAGTCTGAGGAGCCACAACATATTCAGCAGCACACTCCTATAGTGGACCAACCAGTTTGCTGGTGACAAGACGGTTTCTGGGGCTTGCCCTCTCACCAGTTATCACCAGCAAACTGGTTGGTCCACTATGGGAGTGTGCTGCTTGTGGGATTGAGTTTGTTTGTGACTCCTCGGATTGATGAAGTCCTTTGGATGAAGGACGAAACATCTCAACAAAAAACGAAACCGTCCAGATGAACTGAATTAATATTGTTGGATTTGTACCTGGATTATTGAGCATGAACTTTGATGTTTTGAACTTTGGCTATGGCTGCCTCAGAGGAGTCGACAGGCGAGAGGGCGGGCCCCAGAAACCATCTTATCACCAGCAAACTGGTTGGTCCACTTTGTGAGTGTGCTGCTGAATATGTTGTGGCTCCTCGGACTGATTAAGTCCTTTGGATGAAGGATGAAACGTCTCAATAAAAAAATAAACCATCCACATGACCTGATTTAACTTTGTTGGATTTTTACCTGGACTATTATGAACTTTGATGTTCAAACTTCACTGTTTTGTCTCGTTTTATCAAAGCTCCCTCCTCACGGGGGAGCATTTTCTCCTCATACGAGTCTTTTTGCTGATGTTCATTAAACACTGATAAATCAAACGAGTGTGCAAAACAAGCTGACAGGACGTATTTTATTTAAATAGGCCGTGAAATGTATCTCTTCTCGCCGACGTTCATTAGAAGACTTCAACACGAGCGAGTCGCAGCACTGCTGACCACTCCTGTTGATTTAAACATGTTTTACACTGGAGAGTCAGTCTGAGCTCAACAGGACGTCCAGGCAGAGACGATAAAACAGAAGCAGAGGAGATGGAGGAGGAGGTGCTGCCACACAGGAGCAGGGTGGGAGGTGCTGATGGGGAAAGCTCAGGAGGCTGGGTAAAAATAAAAGGTCAAACCAGCTTCAGGTGTGAGACAGAACAGAGGTTTTATAAATTAATTCAGAGAACGAGATGAGTGTTAACTCCTGAATAGTTCTTTTTTATGTGTTATTTTTAAAGTTAGGATTCTGAATGCACAGAATGTGCAGAATCAGAATGTTCTGAATTCACACTGCATTTTCTGCAAAAAAATAATAATTCTGCGAAAATGCAGTGTGAATGCTTATTGCTGAAAAACAGCTGAAATGTAGCTGATGTGGAAGAACAAGCCTAAATTAGCAGAAGGAAGTGGAAAGAACACTTATTTGCTGAAATGGGTTTAAATAAGCTGAAATGAGCATAAAAATTAGGAAATAAGTTAAAAAAAAGATGACATGAGCAAAAAAAAAAAAAGCTGAAAGGTAGCTGAAAATGGCAAAAAGAAGCTTAAACTACCAGAGGGAAGTGGAAGGAGCTGAAATGAGCTAAAAATTTGGAATTAGCTGAAAAAGCAATGAGCATCAAAGCGCTAAATAGTAGCTGAAAGAGCAGAAAAAAGGCTGAAAGGAGCATAATAAGCTGAAATTAGCATAAAGAAGCCAGTTAGGCCAAAAGTAGCAGAAATTAACATAAAAAAGTGAATTCATAAGAAAACAATTGAAATTAGCTAAAATATGCTAAAACGTACCTGAAAATGTAGAACAAGCTCAAATTAGCAGAAGAAAACAGAAAGAACATCCAATTAGGCTGAAAGAAGCAGAAATGAGCACAAAATGTGGAAATTAAATGAAAAAAGCTGAAATTATTAAAAAAAATAAAAATAAAAAAACAGCTGAAAGTGACTAAAAAAGCAGAAAGAAGCTTAAATTATAAGAGAGCAGTGGAGAGAACACATTTGTGGTGAATTAGACTGACAAAAGTTGAAATGAGTGCCCAAATTGTGGAATTAGTGGAAAAAGCTAAAATTAGCATAAAAACAGCTACATAGTAGCTGAAATAGCAGAAAAAGTTGAAACACATAAATAAGCTGAAAGGAGCATAACAAGCTGAAATAAACAGAAAGA
>NC_056498.1:33282484-33293655 GCF_014905685.2 Nematolebias whitei
CCTCAGGTGTGGCTACCTCAGGTGTAGCTACCTCAGGTGTGGCTACCACAGGTTTGGCTACCTCAGGTGTAGCTACCTCAGGTGTGGCTACCTCAGGTTTCATGTCTCCATGACTGTCAGAGTTTTTCCTCAGGTTGATCTTGTCCGTTGTTTGCTTCATTATTAACCTGTGTGGATCACTTTGTCTGTCACATGCAGCGAGTACAGCTGATGTTTCACTGTCTGCAGGTTCAGGGTTAACATCTGGTTTCTTCTCTGTAGGCCCAGTTAATCCAACACTTTCAGCATTATCGACTTTATGTTGATCTTCACTAGGGAATTGTTGTTTGTCATTTTCCTGGTTATTATTGTTTGATGTTGAGTTTCTGTCATAATAGTCAGCGTTTTCTGCCTCATGTTTTGTCTTAATTCCTTCTGTCTCTACATTTGTTAATTCTTCCTGTGGACCATTCATTTTCTCATGTCTCTCGCACCCAACAATTTTTTGACTGAATACAGGACTTGCTTGGACTTCATTCTGACCTTCATCCGAGAAGTTTCCTTCTTGGTCATCAGCATGGATATCATTCACTGCTGTGTCTTTTCTAGAACTATCAGACTTTTCATGTTCTGTTCTTGTTCCTTTTGTCTCTTCATCTATAAATCTTGCAGATGGATCCCTCACGTCGTCTTCTCTGTCATGTCCAGCTGACGTTTCTTTGTCTCCAGGTTTAACATACTGAACTGGTTTCATGTTTTCATCCTTTGATTTCATGCCCTGTCCACGATTCTCTGAGTTTTGATTTGTGTCTAGCTGTTCCTTCTCATCTGTTGCTACACTGATTAGTCTTGTGTCTGCAGGGTTCATCTCACCATGAACAGCAGGTAAAGGCGTCCTCTCACTGCCTCCAAGTTTTGGATTGAGTTTCACTTCTGGTGTCGTCTGAATATTCTCACTCAAGTCAACTTTGTCACGATCCTTCACTTCAGTCTGGTCTCCAGTAGAGGACAGATTTCTGTTTTCTTCCTGGTCTTCAGTGTTTCTATCTGTAGATGTGATTCTTTGTTTATAACGATCATAGTCTTCAGTCTCGTATTTTACTTCCTGTTCTTCCTGTTTCTCGTCTGTAGCTCCATCTGATAATCTCGGTCGTGACTCACAAATGTCATCTTGTCCTTCAAGTGCAGCAGAAACAACTTTTTCTCTGTCCTCAGGGTTAAAATCCTGACTAACATCTGGTGTGGTCTGATCAACTACAGTTAGTCTTGATGGTTCAGGATTTTCTTGGTGATTTTTGTTCGATGTCATGTTTTGTCCATAAACCTCAGCGTTTTCTGCCTTTTGTTTTTTTTCCATTCCCTCTGTCTCTCCATTCATGAATTCTTCCTGATATTCCCTCTTCTTTGCCCGTTTATTACATACATTCATGTGACCTTGTCTCTCATGTCCAGGGAGTACAGCTGGTATTTTACTGTCTCCAGGATGAACATCAGGATCAACAACTGGTTTCTCCGCTTTAGTCTTGGTTGGTTCAAATTGTTCCTGGTCATCAGTATCATCAGCACTTCCTGTCTCGCACCATGCACAAAAGCTAGAGTTGTCTCTCTCTTGTTTTGATTTCTTTGGTTTTCGGTCATTCTCTGCGTTTTCATTTCCTGAGCTCGTAATTCTTTTGCTGCCTTTTGCTTGAATATCAGCTGCATTATTTAGACAGTGGAAAAAAAAATACATATTTAGTCGCCATGTCAAGCAGTTTGACGTAATCATTAACAACACATCTGTTTATCATCACTAAAATATCTGCAGAGTCTTACCTTTCTTTCTGTAAAATAGAAGATAGGCATTGGGAAATCTACAAAAAAAAGTACAAAGAAAGATGAAAACTCTACTTTTACAACCAATAATCTAGATATTTGAGTAAAGTGAATAGATGTTAAAAATTGGCACAATTTTACCATTTTAACATCAGCTCAGTTTGAATTTTGTTGCACATTTATAAAGATAATACAAAGATTTACTGTAATTGCCCATCACTTTGTTGCACAAATGTTTCATCCTTGGAAATAATTGAGAACTGAAGAAACGTTGGTTACATACTGTAACCCTAGATTCTATGAGTACAGGTGTAGCCCTTTAAGGCTATCGCTAGTGGGTTTATCCCTTCACGCGCAGCCCTGAAAACTTTAGTCCACGCCCACCTGCTGTGTGGGCCTCACCCCCGGTCCGTATAAATTATGGTGAGACCGGGTAATCAGTTCCCAAATAGATTTTTTCTTCAGCCATTTAGGAACCAGTGAGGCCCAGAGATTAAAGAGCTGCGCCTATACTCATAGAATCTGGGGTTACAGTACGTAACCAATGTTCTATTTCGTATATAGGCTTCGCCCTTTAAGGCTATCGCTAGTGGGTTAAAGGCGTAGCAGGATGTAGTCTATGCCTCACTGGGTCCATTCAGACACAATATGAAGCGCCCGCTTGCACCAAAAAACATTTCATCACTCAGCCTTCTGTGTGCGTAATTACGTGCTGGATAATTACGCATTCCATGCACAGGAGCGTCCCGGAGAGAAAAGGTCTCCGATGGAGAAAAAGGGATGGCTGAAATGCAGTCCTGCTGCTGAGAATGGAAAAAACAGAGGTTACAAATTGTAACCGTGTAACGATGAACAGAGCAGGTCAACAGCTCTTCAATATGAACTGATTAATAACTAAATGAACTGATTAGTAACCAAATGAACTGATTGGTAACAGCAGTCAGGAACTGCTTAGTAGCAATAAAACAGCAGTCATGAACTTGTGACTGATAATAAATGTCTCACTCTGTAATTGCATGCAGTCAGATGTGAGCTTAAAATGAAATTCCATGAAACAAGTAAAAATAATTCTGTTAGAACGCTGAGAACAGAATGAGTCATGGAGAAGGCAGAGACATCATGTAGATAGAAGCAAATAAATGAACAAGGCGATGACCAAGCGGCCGCCGTACAAATGTCCTCCACTGTCATCCCTCCATGCAAAGCTGTAGAGGATAGGGTTGAATGAGCTCTGAGATTCTCTGGAGGGTCCAGTCCTGATGCTCTGTAAGCTTCATAAATAGCCTCACACAGCCAGTGTGAGAGGCGCTGAGTGGATAAAGGGCGACCTGCAGAGGTGTCCCTGTAATGCACAAACAGATACTGATAATAACGCAGTGGAGCCGTGCGTGCTATATAACATGCAAGCGTGCACACGGGACAGAGGAGGTTTGATGATGCTTCCTCCTCTGAATTGTGAGGAGGAGGATAAAAACCCTCCAAGGTTATCATTCTCGATTTAAATGAGCTTGTGATGTTTTTTGGTATGAAAGCTGGGTTAGGTCTCAGCACAGCTGAGCTGCCATCAGCTTGAATCCTGAGACATGACGGGGCAGCAGAGAGCGCAGATAAATCACTCACTCTCTTTGCTGATGTCAAAGCCAGCAGCAGGGTGTCATGATTCACGCCTGTCTGATTTAAATTCTTTTCACTCTGTTCACTGCTTGGTGTCTGTGGACTCTTTTTCTTTTCTATCTTTCTCTTGTTATTTGTTTTTCTTGGGTTTCAGACTTCCTTCTCTGCAGCACTCTTATCTCCTCTCTGCTGGCTGCATGTGACTTTAAGGTTGTCTTCTCTTCACCACACTCCGCACTGATTACTTCTCATTAGCTGCACCTGTTGCTGCACCCTTTATAAACCTGACAAGCACACAGGGTGAGCGCCAGATAGTCGAAAACAGTTTAACTGCCAGTAGTTATCCCACACTTCTGTCTCCTGATTCCCTCATAGTCTCCTGTTCCTTCATAGTTCCTCTCCTGCCTTGTTTGTTTGCCTGCCCTGCTCCTGTCCCTCTTCCTGGTCTTTGTATCCTCACCTCCTTGTGCTGCTTCATGGTTTTGGACCCCTGCTCGCCTGACTTTGCCTCCAGCCTGCTCCTCATCGGATCTACGTCTCCACTCGTTTCACTTGTCTGTGAAAACTGAGACGTGTGACATAGGCCTGCTGATGGGAACTCCCTAGAATGAGGGGGTTTCTCCAGTGATTCAGATCAGTTCTCACAGAAGGGGGCACAAAGATAATCCGCCTGTTCTGGTGCACAGGATCTATGCGCAGGCGGGTGAACCATCTCTTAAGACGTCTCATGTGAAGTAGGCCCAGCGGAACCACAATGTGGGCTGCTGACATTGTCCCAGGAGTCGCATGACAGGCAGACTGTCACTACGCTGCAGAGTTTGACACGGCGGAGCTGAGCTGACAGAGCTTCGACTCTCAGCTGTGATAAACGGGCTCTCACTGTGGTTGAGTTTAGCTCCACTTCCAGATAAACAATCATCTGGGACGGACGAACTGAACTTTTTCCCAGTTTATAGAAAACCCTAGGTTTAGCAGGTGTAACACTAGCGTTTTGGTCTGTGTGACTGCTTCTTATCTGGACCGAGCTAATAAGAGCAGATCGTCCAGATAAAAAGAATTCTCATTCCTGCCATGTGTAACGACTGCAGAGCCATCTCCACGCATTTCGAGAACGTGCGTGGGGTGTTTCAGAATGATGGAAAATGTGAAAATATGCGCGCTTCAGTTCTATGGAGGTGAAAACCAGTCAAAACCAGGAAGTAGTGGGAGGAAAAAAAAAACATATTTTCCTCTTCGTTGGGAACTCTGGAAATCACATTTTTTGTCAGAAATTCCTGAACTTCTGACTGGAGAAACAAGCTCTCTTCTAGAGAAGACAAAACCATCTCTATAATCCCTCTGAATGGTGGGGGTTGAGTTGCGAACTGCAGCGTGTAACTCCTGCTGATCAGACGGTCCATCCATCTGTCCAGGGAACACACTCGCTGCGTCTCTGAGTAATGCTCAGAGAGCGGGCACGCATTTTGTGTTGCGTCATGTTTCTCATGAACATCAACCAGACTAAAAACCCTTACTGCCATCACCCGCTCTGGAGATTCTCCGGGGGAAACCCAAGGGGGGCTCCGACAGAAAAAAGGCAGTATGTGTGCCTCTGTTCTGAACCCAGGCTGCGGTTTCACATTAGAGCTGAGGTGAGCCGGCGTGAGTGCTTTCTGAGTGCGATGTCATTTCGGTGGAGGCTGTAGCTGTCGTGGAGAAACACGTTTACTCCCGCTACACTGTGAGTGGGCAGAAAATAGCAGAAATTAAAAACTGGCTCTGGCTGAAAATGAGGAATTTTACTGGACTTGGTCCGCTGAAAAAACATGATTTAGCTGACGTGGCAGACGAGTGTTCTGTGATATTTACTGAACTGCGGTGCCATTTAAAATGCTGTTTAGAGGTTACTGGCTCGTTCTGTGTGGGGAATGTGTGAAGAGAGGCAGCTTAGAGATCAGCTGATCTGACAGTCTCAGATGAAACTTTACTTTCAGAGATGTTTCTGTTTTATTTCAAAACATACATAGTCAAAAACACACACATTCCCCTCAAGGAGCTGTTCCCTGGTGGAGGGGGCCGGCGGAGGAGCGGAGCGTGAAGTCGCTGCCGCAGCTGTGGAGCCCCTCTGCTTCTGTAACTGGCCAAGGCGGTCCCTCCAGCGGCCCGAGGGGTGGGAGGAGGACTGTGATGTCAACATATGGTGTACAGTCTCTGAGACCTCCTCGGATCTCTGCGATTTCTCAAGGATGGTCCTGAAGTTGGCCCCGAACAGTGCCTCTGGGGTGATGGGGCCCTCTAGCAGGTCTTTCTGCAGCCTCTCGGACAAGGATGGTGAGAGGCAGAGCCAGGTGGTCCTTTGGATCATGGTCATCCGGGTGGCGATGCGGGACAGGCAGACCGCATGTTTAAGATGACGTCATCGGCTTTACAGAGAGAGTTCTTTGTCTCCTCCAGCAGGTCTGCTTCCTCCAGCCTCTTTGAGATGCTGTAGGCCAGCAGAGCGATGTTGTTGTTCGCCACGACCGCCTGGGATATGCACTGGTGAGCTTGGTTGGAGAGCTTTGTCACCCTCTGGTCATGCTTTCCTGGAGGGATAGGTTGCCGGTCCATCCTGGAAGCTTTGCCCCAAGCGCCTCTGTCAGGCTTGGCTCCAGGGGGGAGAACCAAGAGAAAAACACCAATCGATAAAACCCTCCACTCTGGAGATGGAGGAGAAGGTGGAAACGGATGTCTTCAGCTTGCCGGGCCCAGCTGCAGCCTCGTTCCAATGTGATGTCACAGCTGGATAGCGAGGCCAGATGGGATCAGGGCGACGAGCCAGGGCGGAGCCAAACCTTCCTGCCAGATCATCCGATCAGGGCAGAGGGATACGAGGGATGGAAAGTCCCTTTGTGTTAGCAGCCTCCTGGATTATGCCAGGCAGATCCGAGAGGAGGGCACCGATGGCTGGGAGTGGTGTGATCGCCAACGTGGGAAGACCTGAGGTGGCTGAGCATCTGTTCAACTGCTCTTCTTCCGTTACTATGCTGTCCATGAGGGAAGGGGCAGCAAGGTTGTTTCCAGCATCACCTTTTACGGAGGAATCATTTGATTCACTGTGTGACTCTGCGTCAAAGAAAGACGGTGGCGTCGTCCCGTGCGTAGCGTCCCGCCACGGAAAAAACACTCAGCGGAGCTGCTGCCTGCATCACCTTTTTCCAGGGAATCATCCAATTCACTGCGAGGAAAAAACGTTAGAAAAGGCGATGTCGGGATGTGGGTCTGTGCTGTGGGTGGGTATTGGGCCTTGGGGGGTGATTGGGGGAAGGGCTAGTGCTCCGGTTCTCCCTGGATTGTTTGGATCTTTTGATCGGGGTTCCTGGTTGTGATGGCCAGCCCTTTGGCTGGGGTGGCTGCCAGGTTCTGGCAGGGGGTCGGCTGTGGTTGTGTGGTCGTTGATAGTGCGTGGCGGCGGTCGGGGGCGTGGCTTCACTTCGACGGGGTGCTGGCTGGTCGGCCTGATGTGACATTCATGGTGGGGGGTGCTGTGTGTGTGTGTGTGTGGGGGGGGGGTGCATGGGTGGCGTGCCGGGGCCTCTCTGGGCCTGTGGTGTGGGGCTTTAGGGATGCATTGGTGTGCTGGGCTGGCCTTCCTCGGCTGCTGCTCCCTGCTGCTCTGGCCCCCGGCCTGGGGCCGGCTTGCGGTCACTGTTGGGCGGGTGGGGTGCATGGACGGCCCGACAGAGGCTCTGTCGGGCTGTCTCTGTGTGCCTGTTTGTCTCAGGTTGGGTTTTAGGTGGTCCCCTCTCTTGGATCAGTTTTGGCCCCCCATTTGGTGTGTCGTGCTCCCCTCCGGTGGTGGCCCCCCCTGCCGCCGGTGCATTGGCGGCTCTCAGCAGCTGGGGCTGGGTGGTGGGGTGTGTGCGGTCCCGCCCTGGTGGCTGCCTGCGGGGGCCTGGATGCCCTGGCTCTGTCGGGCCTCTTTTGGGGGGTGGTATGACCTCAGGACTCGGGGCTTGGTGTCCATGGCCGGATCCACTCTGGAGGGGCGGTTTGCCGGCGGGGCCTGTTGACTCGTCGCTACAGCCTCCTGGGGTTTCTGCATTGTGGTTGCTGGGGATCGCCCGGGGCTTCCCTTTACTTCTCTCTCTTGGGGGTGTAGGTGTCCCTGTTGGGGGACTCCCAGAGTTCCGGGCTTGGGGACTGCTGTGTGTCTGTGGTTCCGATCTGCCCTGTGTTACCTTCGTGTACTGTTGGGACGGGTTTATGGGTTCCCACATCCACTATTGAACATTTTTATGGAGAAACCTTACAGTGATAAGCATGCTCACACAGGTGTTTAGATTCAGGTGTTTATCAGATACACACTCAGTTGGATTGTGGTGGCCATCAAATATATATTGTATTACCATGTACTGTATAAAATACTTTCTAATGATGTTATAAGTATCATTATATATGTTGTTTGTTGTTGTGGTTTCTCGATTTGGTCTGTTTTTTTGGGGGGGTGGGGGGGTGGGGTTGGGGGTTCTGCAGGTCTAGAGGCAGACTTCAGTTATGTTGATTTGTGTTCTCTTTATCCCTCTCTCTCCTCTATTCCTATTTCCTTCTTTACATTTTAACTCTTCTCTCACTTTTCTGTTTTGTTATCTTCTTTGTTTTCCGTCCCTGTGTCCATTACATCTAGAACAAACCCAAAGCATATTCTAATAAAATTTAATTTATATATCAAGTGGAGCATTAATGCCAGCCATAATGCTCTGCTTGTGAAAGTAAATCTGTTGGGCATCACTTTGACACTCAGACAATAATTCTAAGTGTAGCAATGCCTGACAGGACAAGGGAAAAAAAAAAAAGAAAAGGCGATGTCGTCCAGCGTGTAGTGGCCCGCCACGGATCAACACTCAGCGGAGCTGCTGCCAACAATGTCTTTTTCGAGGGAATCATCCGATTCAGCGCGAGGAAAAAACGTTAGAAAAGGCGATGGCGTCGTCCAGTGGGTAGCGGTCCGCCACGGAAAAACACTCCTCGGCACTTACCTTGAACAAGGCTGCTTGTCTCTGCTTCTCCTCGGAGAGGAAGAGCTCACCGGGATGGCAGGAGGTTGGTGTGGCGGAGACCCAGGCATCCGTAGCAAAAGTTGTGCCGGTCAAAGCTGGACATCTTTTCCTTCTTCGTTCTTCTGACAGTGCTCGCTAGCTGGCTGAAGAAAAAATGGGAGCCTATAACCTGGTCTCATTGTAATTTATACAGACCGGGGATGAGGCCCACACAGCAGGTGGTCATGGACTAAAGTTTTCAGTGCTGTGCTGCACTGTGCGCAAATAGATAAACCCACTAGCGATAGCGTTAAAGGACGAAGTCTATAAGAAATAGAACCTGTCATAATCGCCGCTCTATGCCACCTGCCACGCCCACTACTTACAGTGACATCAATACCATCACTGACCATGGCTCCTCAAGGTCTGAAAGGAGACTCTAAACCTCACCTGCCTGAAAAGGTTAGTGGCTTTTTTTTTTTTTTTTTTTGCCTTTGAGCACATTTCCTGAAACCTACAGTCCAATATCTGTATTGTCTCTGCAGACCTGTTCCCGTGATTGGATCCAGACTCCCAGCAGTAGCTTAAAAACAATAAAAATTGTTTAAACGTTCTTAGTGCCTGGCTGAACTCTTGAATCCAAAACCAGGTTCACGTCAAAAACAGTTGTATTGAGAAACAAGCAGTACATTTTAAAGTTTTTATTATCTTGACATCTGTTAGAAAATCAGCAGATTTCAATACTTATCCATGTATAAATATCTGCTGATACCCGTGGTGGCCTTATTAATGTATTGGACCTTTTTTGTTGTATATATTGTTTGTTTCATGTGAGGGATCTGCAAAATGCAAAGATGAAAACCTAATATTGCTAAACGAGACACAATCTTCTTCACAACTATGCCTGAAGGTCCTGTCCATGAACACCACACACACACACACACTTGTGGTGTCCAACATGAATTTCACATTGTTTTGAGGAAGCTAACAGTGCATCACCATGGTTACCTCTGCCAAGCTAATGGACTAAGCTTCCTTGAGATCACAGATTCTGCTTCTCCAGCACTGTCAAAGTGCTGTAATGCCAGGTGTAGGTTTATTTTTGACCATTAGTAAGAAGCTTCATGTCAATTCATACTTCCACCAAACATTATTTTGCAGATTTGGTTAATTTGTAAGAAGCCTTCTCTTGGGGAAGTTTCTCTTTGTGCTACACCAGAAGGATAAATCATTATGCAGCTGCCAGCAAAGATTAACTATAATGATGAAAATTAACACCTGCAGCTGGTTCACTCATAAGTGCATGTAGGATTGCATATGGTAAGTCCATCCATCCATTATCTTTATCTGCTTCTTCCTTTCCAGGTAACGGGGGTGAACGGTGCCCATATCCAGCAGTCACTATGTGAGAAGTGGGGGGACACACTGGACATGTCTCCAGTCCATCACAGGGTCACATAGAGACAAATGAGACAAACAACCATTCTCTCTGTCACTCACACCTAGGGACAATTTAGAGTTGCCAATCAGCCTAACATGCATGTTCTTGGTCTGTGGGAGGAAACCGGAGTACCTGGAGAAAACCCACGTATGCATAGAGAGAACATGCAAACTCCACCCAGAAAGGCCCCCTGCCAGGATTAGATCTGGCAACCTTCTCACTGAGAGGCAGCAGCAACCAAATGCACCACATTGCCGCCTCTTATGGTAAATCATAGGTACAAATTGGTAACTAAATTGTACCTTATAAAATGCCAACCACATCTTTTTAAATAGCAATTGTTTAGTATGTCTAGTATGTTAGGCTGATGGATAACTCTAAATTGTCCGTAGGTATGAGTGAGAGACTGAATGGTTGTTCATCTCAGTTGTCTCTTTGTGGCCCTGTGATGGACTTGCGACCTGTCCAGGGTGTCCCCCGCCTCTCGCACAGTGATAGCTGGACATGGGCACCAGCGACCCCCGCGACCCCAGAGACCCAAAAAGAAAGAAGCGGGTAAAAATGATGGATGGATGGCTGTTTAGTATGTAATGACAACTGCATACAAGTTGGGGGTTTAAACTGACCAGTGATCTTTGTGAGCAGATTTCACAGTCTGGTTCATTTTCTGAAGACTCAACAGCTTCTAAAATTTACCTTGCAATGTTCCTTTTGTCTGTGAATGGACTGCTGTTGAGCTGTGAATGAGAAGGGCAAACAAAAATTTACAAACTCAAGCTTTTTAAAAAATGCATTTACCTTTCCAATACAATACCTCAGAGCAACTTTTAGCAACAGTGGAAAAAATGTTGCCAAGTCTCACCGCTGCGACTGTGGTGTCATCAAAACGGAACCATCTGTCTTCACCATCCCGGGTCTTAATGGTTGCTGAGTAATGTCCACCTTTCAGATTCCCAGAATGATCCACGACCGCATAGAGTTCATATGTCTGATTCTGATCAGCAAAAGGCTAGATATTAGACTCATATATTAAAAAGTTGATTAAGACATATTTTAAATACACTAAATGTAATAATACCTCTGGTATCTTCAGGGTGTAGGGGACATCAATATCACACTCGATTTTGACATATGACATGTAATAATAGCCGAAGTCTTGGTGCTGAAGCTGATAGCCGAAGTCTTGGTGCTGAAGCTGATAGCTGAAGTCAAACCTCTTTAGCAGCAGAATCAGAACATCTGGATGATGCTTTACGACATATTTCTAAAATAAACAACATTCATTGATGATCATTATGTTACTTTGGTCATGTTAATATCTGAAG
>NC_056498.1:33293755-33298879 GCF_014905685.2 Nematolebias whitei
ATTCATTGATGATCATTATGTTACTTTGGTCATGTTAATATCTGAAGATGTTTTTTTTTTTTTTTTATTTACTCACACTAGAAGCATCAACTTTGTCATCACAGGTGTCACAGTACATCTGGTTGTCTCCATGAAAATATGAAGGTTTGAAATATTTCTCAATGCCTTCCTCCTAAAAAATACACGTGTCCTTTACTCAGACAGTTGAAAGTGTGGAAAACTGCTTCTTTAAAAGAGAAATTTATTGCAATATAAAACACAAACTTTCACAAATCAGATTGCATAGAGTCAAGGAATAAGTGGGAATTATAAAAAACTAATAATAATCCCAGGATAATGGGGAAAAAAAACCTGAATTTTCTTTGTTTCCTGAAACTTTTCTCCATCCTGCCGTGTTTCTTTTCTTTTTACCACACTCCGTAGATTTTCAGCTTTTTCCTCAGGTTCCTGGTCCCTGGGCGGTACCAACAAGGAGCAGCTGTGGTTCATCTCTCTAATGAGCTCCAGGAGTATAAAGGGCTGCAGAAGAACTTCTTTTCATGCTGGAGCATTACAAACCGACTGGTAGTAGCTATCAACCTCCTCTTGATTCTTGAACATAAAGATTAATACTTACCTTGTTTTCTCCTTGTGCTCCTAATGCCTGCCTCCTAAAGTTGTATTCGGGCCCAAAAAAATCTGACCCGGCCCCAGCCCGTAGCCATCATTTCCGAACCCCACCTGACCTGACGAATTAACAGTAATTACAGGTCCGAATTTGAAATAAAATCCCTGAAAATTTTAATTAAGCTTTGACTGCTTATAGTTATTAACAGTTGGCAGACGCGCACAGCTAAGGGGGCAGAAGATCAGAGCTGAGGGGGTATTTGTCCTTTCATGGCCGTCATAGCGCATTAAATCCCTGCTTCAGCCTGCATTCTGCATTATTCATACACGGACCCTGCTCTGACATATCAGATATTTTGGGATCTCACCTGTTTAGGTCGTCGTCGCTGAGTGCAGCTGAATCTTTTTTAAATTACACCACCACCTTCTAAAGGAAGGAACAAATATGTCTCTTTTGTTTGAATGTCTTTCTTTACTTTAACTGAATTTTTTGTTTTACCTCTTTCAAGGCTAGTCAACGCGCAGTCAAATGGTCGCGTGCGGCTGGTGATTGAATGGTAATCCATGTTGCCAAAAAATTGGATCGTCAATTGCACGTGTCCACTGATGCAATAAAAAGTCTGACACTGGCCCGGCCTGCACATTAAGCACATTATTATAGTGTGGCCCGACCCTAATCCGGGTCGTGCCAGGCTCCGGGTTAGAAATGACAGCTCTACTGCCTCCTGAGTCTCCAACCCTGGATCCCTCATCTACTTCCTCATGCCTGCAAAAGAGCTATACTTACCTTCAGCTGCTCAGCCGCCACTCCACCACCAGCCCTGCAACTACCTGGAACTACCTACCCTCCTCTCGCGTATCAACAACTCCACCTCCAAGTAAGAACTAAACAACCTAAGATAAACCAACAAATGATCCTTTTATCCTGGACCCACTCTATTCCTCCTTCTTTGGGTTTCCCAGGTTCCCTTGTAATTTATACTTTTGAATATGCATCACTGTAAACAAATCACTTTAATTATATTACAAGTTTGAGTCTGTGTTCCCTCAGTCTGGTTCTCTCTGGGTTTAACCTCATATACGTGATGCACTCGCCGTTTTCTAGGACAGTCAACTTGAAGTCCTGCACCTTTCAGACCTCTGCTCCTTGTAGCCTCATTGTTCCACCTGTCTCCTTCTCATTCACACATGTAGAGTACATGTCTGGTGGTAAGGAGGAAGCCTATCCTCAGTGGAAAACACTTGAATAAAGATTGAAGGACTCAGACTGTGAGGAACAATAATCTCTGTGTAGGAGTTCTATGGTTTTCCTACAGCTTTCCTCCCCCTGATGTCACCAATGGAGACAGAACTGCAAATCCTTACCCAGACGAGCTGCAGGTGTATTGTCTGCCGTATAGATCCCCTGAGCTCCTTCAACACCCTGGACCTCCCTGTGTTCTATGAGTGCCTCTTTGTCTTCCCCACTTGCTTATGGTATTCCATTATCACTCTGGGAACTCACTGGACTGACCCTAGAAACTTGGACTCACATGCCCCTGAGTTTACCAGCTTCTTCTAAAGTTCTCCTACGTTTCTGATTACTTATTTTATATATGAATGTTTCTGTTCAGTGCCTTGAGACGACTTCTGTTGTGACTTGGCACTATATAAATAAACTGAATTGTTAATAATAATTTGCAGACCCACTTGGATTCCACTAGTTCCACTTGTCTTCAGGGTTCCAGTCTCTTCCTCCAGAAATCACAGTTCGACTGTTTGCATATCACCTTGTAAATAAACACTGTTAAACTATTCCTTGTCTTTTGGTAGCTCTTATGGTTCCCAACTAGTTTGATAAAGCCAACACGGAACTGTTTGGCCTCAATTGTAGACAATATGTCTGGAGGAAGCCAGGCACTGTTCACCTGTTAACTGCTCAAATCCATTTTAACAGTTAGCATGGTGGTGGCAGCATTATGCTGTGGGGTGATTCTCTACAGCAGGTATTGTGGATTTATTCCATGAACTTACAGTAACTCTGCTCTACTCAGCTCGACTCGGCGCTGCTTCAGAGTCTTTCCATTGGGTGATCCCACCAGCTTCCAGCTCGGTTCTTAGGCCCGGCTTCAAATGAGATATTTATTATCATATCTGTTTATGTCCTAACTCTGTCTTGTAACACACAACAATGCAATGTACATTTCATTGTTTTTAAGGGAACTCTCTCACCAGAAAGTAATTTCCTTTAAGCAATATGATCCTGCAGCAGAAAGAAGTTGAGAAATGAGTGTGAGAATCTCACCACACTGTAGTTTCCACCGTAAGAATCCACCAGTTCAAAGGGAAGATGCCAGAACAGTCCATCAGTGTCCATCACATTTTTACATTTAGAACATGTGGTCCTGTGGGCCATCTGCCCATGGAAGATCTGGACAAACAAATGGACATGACCAGGTGAATAAAGTGTTTTTTTAAGAGAAGGTGAAGTTTTTATGAAGTATTTACCTTTGCTGCATTTTGACTGGTCAGTCCTAAAATCTTCTCTAAGTATTCTGCTGCATCGCGCTGCTCATACACTGAAATGTGAAGAAGCGAAACACACACACACGTCATTTGTATTCCTTCAGGGTTATTCACGTTTTCAACATTTTCACAAGTGTTCAAACTGTACTCTGGGGGTGAGGGGATCAAGGACTGGTGTACACATTTCAAAATGGAAAATAAAAAAGTTGACCATTTTTGCCCTTCTCGAAGAGCTCAGACCAGAGCTCTTCACTTCCATTTGTTTATTATCCAGCCTGATGAAAAGTAGATGGTTCTGTTATTAAATTACCGTAGTTTGTTTTAATTGTGAACTTAATTTCAAATGTGTTAATTTCACTGAAACAAAGCTCTGCAGAGAGTGGTGAAGGCTGCACAGAAGACTGTTGGAGTCAGCCTCCCCACCATCACAGACATCTACACCTCCAGATGCAGGAAGAGGGCTACCTGCATCATGAAGGACCCCACTCACCCAGCACACACACCTTTTACCCTGCTCCCCTCAGGCAGGAGGTTAAGGAGCATTAAGTGGAGAACCACTAGACTGAGGAACAGCTTCTACCCTGAAGCTGTTAGACTCATGAATCTCTAACCAGGAAAATCCTGTAATGCCACTTTAATTAGACATTTGACACTTTATCCATGCTGCTGATTTCTTACCCATAAGCTGTTGTGTTCATACCCATATGCTCACAACAGACTCATGTTCAGGCTGCTATTTAATACACTGTATTATATTATTATTGTTTAGCGTATATCTTAGTTCCTTGAATACTTTTTTGCACTTTAAATGTTTGCTATTTTTGGGTGTAACTGGGACCTTGAGTACAAAATTTCGTTCCACCTCATGTAGCACAAGTGATGCGAATGACAATAAAAGCCACCTTGAACCCTTAAAGAGATTTACAGAACATGAGTGTGAATGACATGGGGACCAGTAAAACAGTGAAGTAGAGGTATTGAAGGCAGATGAGTTTAAGTTTTACATAATGACGGAAGGCAGAGCTGAAGCTGTTGAGATCTTCACTGAGAGACGGTGAGTACATTAGACAGCTCAGGCGGAGTAGTCTGAAAATAAAGTTAGAGGCTGAGATGTTTTGCACATGTGCAGAGGAGGGGCAGTGGAGATACAGGAGGCAGGATGCTCAGTACAGAGCTGCCAGAAAGAAGGACAAGAGGAAGACGAGGAGGTTCATGGATGCAGTAAAGGAGGACATACAGAGGGTTGCTGTGACAGAGGAGGATTCTGGGATAGGGAGAGATGGAGGCCCTACATGGAGAAAAAGAAGAAGACAGACACAAGGACTGTCCTCTACTCTAACATACTGTACCTCTGTCAATCTTCAGCGCTCTTGTTATTTTATACGTATATGTCTTACTATGCATCAAGTCTTCAAACAAGTCTTTCAGATCAGGATCAAGAACTTTATTAATAGTTGTCTCATGATGCTTGTCCGTAAAACTAAAGAAATAGAAATTAGGTGCATTACACAGATGCTGTTAAATACAAATCTACTGTAACTTTAACAAACATGTGTAAAAAAAAACAAGAACCAACCTGTTGACAGCTTCTCTGAACTCTTTGGTCATGAACAACACCTGCAGCACACTGTTCAGGTAGCACGTCGCTCCCTGGTTCGCCAAGCCGTAGTAATGAGGTGTAGCTACCTCAGGTCTAGCTGCCTCAGGTGTAGCTACCTCAGGTGTAGCTGCCTCAGGTGTACCTACCTCAGGTGTGGCTACCTCAGGTGTGGCTACCTCAGGTGTAGCTAACTCAGGTGTGGCTACCTCAGGTGTGGCTACATCAGGTGTAGCTACCTCTGGTGTGGCTACCTCAGGTGTGGCTACCTGAGGTGTAGCTACCGCAGGTGTAACTACCTCAGGTGTGGCTACCTCAGGTGTGGCTACCTCAGGTGTAGCTACCTCAGGTGTAGCTACCTCAGGAGTGGCTACCTCAGGTGTGGCTACCTCAGGTGTGGCTACCTCAGGTGTAGC
>NC_056498.1:33298979-33306853 GCF_014905685.2 Nematolebias whitei
ACTAGAAGCATCAACTTTGTCATCACAGGTGTCACAGTACATCTGGTTGTCTCCATGAAAATATGAAGGTTTGAAATATTTCTCAATGCCTTCCTCCTGAAAAATACACGTGTCCTTTACTCAGACAGTTGAAAGTGTGGAAAACTGCTTCTTTAAAAGAGAAATTTATTGCAATATAAAACACAAACTTTCACAAATCAGATTGCATAGTGTCAAGGAATAACTGGGGATTGTAAAAAACTAATAATAATCCCAGGAAAATGGGGGAAAAAGCCCTGAATTTTCTGTTTCCTGAAACTTTTCTCCATCCTGTCTGGTCTCTCTTCTCTTTACAACACTCTGTAGGTTTTCAGCTTTTTCCTCAGGTTCCTGGTCCTTGGGCAGTACCAACGAGGAGCAGCTGTGGTTCATCTCTCTAATGAGCTCCAGGAGTATAAAGGGCTGCAGAAGAGCTCCTTTCCCTGCTGGAGCATTACAAACCGATTGGTAGTAGCTATCAACCTCCTCTTGATTCTTGAACATAAAGATTAATACTTACCTTGTTTTCTCCTTGTGCTCCTAATGCCTGCCTCCTGAGTCTCCACCATTGGATCCCTCATCTACTTAGTTGGACAATTACTTTTTTTGTGGAAAGACGGGGCTCAGACTGATGAAGCCAGACTGATAAAGTCCTCCAGATAGAGAACGAAATGTCTTTCCACCAAAAAGATACTTAACAGATGACCTGACTGACCATTATTTGATTTTGTACCTGGATGATTGAGCATGAACTTTGATGTCTTGAACCACAATGGCTGTGGCTGCCTGCCTGGGAGGAGTCGATGGGGGACAGGACAGCTCCCAGAAACCATCTTATCTCCAGCAAACTGGTTGGTCCACTAAAGGAGTGTACTGCTTAGTGTAGAGAACAGTTTACTTGGGACTTCTTAGACTGATAGAGGGCGAACTGACTTTCCCCAAAAAAGAAACCGTCTAGATGACCTGACTGATCATTATTGGAACCTGAGATTAACCAACAATTCTTCCTTTTGTCCTAGACTCACTCTATTCCTCCTTCTTCAGGTTTCTCAGGTTCTGTTGTAATTTGTACTTTTAAATACTCATCACTGTAAACAAATCATTTTAATTATATTACAAGTTTGAGTCTGTTTTCCCTCAGTCTGGTTCTCTCTGGGTTTAACCTCGTATACGTGATGCACTCGCCGTTTTCCAGCAGTCGACTTAAAGTCCTGCATCTTTGTGACCTCTGCTCCTTGTAGCCTCATTGTTCCACCTGTCTCCTTCTTGTTCACACACATGTAGAGTCCATGTCTGGTGGTAAGGAGGAAGCTTCTCCT
The DNA here is from genome assembly GCF_014905685.2 of Nematolebias whitei. Classification (NCBI taxonomy): domain Eukaryota; kingdom Metazoa; phylum Chordata; class Actinopteri; order Cyprinodontiformes; family Rivulidae; genus Nematolebias; species Nematolebias whitei. The sequence goes on from NC_056498.1 coordinate 33,300,317, forward strand.
CAGTGGAAAACACTTGAGTAAAGTTTGAAGGACTCAGACTGTGAGGAACAATAAACTTTGGTTTGATAAAACCAACTGTTTGGCCTCAATTGTAGATGATATGTTTCACCTGTTAACTGCTCAAATCCATTTTAACAGTTAGCATGGTGGTGGCAGCATCATGCTGTGGGGTGATTCTCTACAGCAGGTATTGTGGATTTATTCCATGAACTTACAGTAACTCTGCTCGACTCGGCGCTGCTTCAGAGTCTTTCCATTGGGTGATCCCACCAGCTTCCAGCTCGGTTCTTAGGCCCGGCTTCAAATGAGATATTTATTATCATATCTGTTTACGTCCTAACTCTGTCTTGTAACACACAACAATGCAATGTACATTATATTGTTCTTAATGGAACTCTCACCAGAAAGGAATTTCCTTTAAGCAATATGCTCCTGCAGCAGAAAGAAGTTGAGAATTGAGTGTGAGAATCTCACCACGCTGTAGTTTCCACCGTAAGAATCCACCAGTTCAAAGGGAAGATGCCAGAACAGTCCATCAGTGTCCGTCACATTCTTACATTTAGAACATGTGGTCCTGTGGGCCATCTGTCCATGGAAGATCTGGACAAACAAATGGACATGACCAGGTGAATAAAGTGTTTTTTTTTTAAGAGAAGGTGAAGTTTTTATGAAGTATTTACCTTTGCTGCATTTTGACTGGTCAGTCCTAAAATCTTCTCTAAGTATTCTGCTGCATCGCGCTGCTCATACACTGAAATGTGAAGAAGCGAAACACACACACACGTCATTTGTATTCCTTCAGGGTTATTCACGTTTTCAACATTTTCACAAGTGTTCAAACCAGGGTTGGGGGTGGGGGGGAAGGGTCAAGGACTGGTGTACACTTTTCAAAATGGAAAATAAAAAATGTGACTGTTTTTGCCCTTCTCTATCTTAAAGTGCTCAGACCAGAGCTCTTATCTTTTATTTGTTTATTATTCCGCCTGATGATAATTAGATGGTTCTGTTCTTAAATTACCGCAGTTTGCTTTAATTGTCAACTTAAATTACAATGTGTTAATATCACTGAAACAAAGTGAACGATCTATGATGCTTGCAGACATCACTGTGACCTGGAGCATGGGCACCTGATCATGTGATCGAACGAGGGACGTATAAATTAACACACCCATCATCAGGGTTCATAAAAATATTAGTCCCATGAGCAACATGTTTTGTTGTTGTCAGGGCCGATTCTAGAATATGCCCTTTAAAGGTGTTTAGCGCTGACAATGGCTTTTGGATTGAACAATACAGTGGCCATTGGCATCAGAAGTATTTGTAACGGGGTGGGAGGGACACTGATGGGTGTGTCTGGGGTCCTTCCCCAGAAAATTTTGAATAAAGTAGATGCCATTTCCTGCATTCTGGTGTATTTTAATGGTTTTTTTAAACATCTACGTTTACCTACATACATGTTTCAAGAACTATTTTTAGAGAGCTCGGCACAACAAGAAGACGCAGCACTTCACTTTACATTACACAACCCAATAAACGCTTTGTGCAAAATCAGTTTAGTGTTAACTGATCATAACAAACAAAGACTAAACTTGTGCAACCAGGAGTTACAACATATATCAACATATAAAACACACAACGAAGCACAACTAGCTTCAAGCATTAGCCTTTAATTTAGCCATTAAGCATATAATGTAATTACGGTATGACAGAAAATGGAGGTTAACTTGCAGTTTCCTTCATACAGTCAAACGTGGTACTTCCTGTTTATCATTGTCATATTTGGCTACCGTATTTTTTGCTGTATAAGTTGCAGTTTTTTGCATAATTTGTATGCCCTGCGACTTATAGACCGAAGCAACCTATTCATGGATTTTTTTTCCTATATTTATAAACCAATTTTTGGCTGAGATATGATCGTTTTCATTCATTCTGAATGGAAAAAATTGAACACTACCAGTTTTCAGCCGCTAGATGGCACCAGAGTAGTTGGGCATGCCGTTGTGTCATGTAATAGTTAAAAGTGGCTATAATGACAAATTCAAAAAAGTTCAAGACAAAAACAACTGGACTTTATTTATTATACTTTACTTTATACTTGTTTGTTTTTGTCTTGAACTTCTTTGAATTTACAATGTCCTGGATGACTGAGAATCTTCAGCAAATATTAATGACACAATCAGCTTGCCATACACTGCTACCTTTATTCTGCTCGCTGCTTAGAGCAACTTTTAAACCAGCTTGATTTTGCTGCACCGCCGTGGCAAAATGCAACTAATTTGACTATTAAAGTGCAATTATTAAGTAAAAGATTAACTGAGACACACCTTTACTATAATTTTGAGCAAAGGAATAATTGTTTTAGGTGCTTTTCTTGTTAAATTTCGAAGAAACGTGCAGCGTTCCTCCTTCCTTTTTTCCTCTCTGTCTGTGTGCTCCCGACGCAGTGAATACTTTTGAAATGCAGCTGATTTGACCATTAAAGTGCATTTATGAAGGAAAAGTTAGACTGAGACACAACGTTACTATAATTTCGAGCAAACTAATAATTGTTTTTAGGTGGTTTTCTTGTTAAATTCTTGTTAAAGTCCTTCCGTGCACGCTCCAGCGGCCTCCATTTAGCTGCCAATCGATTTTTGGCACAACATCGGCCCACGTTTCCAGGATGGCAGCAGTGACGCGTAACAAACGCTACGCATCAGCAGTGACGCATAATAGATGCGACGGATACGGTAAAAGTGTCATCATTTATTCCATATTCATTCCAAATTTATTCAATATTTTGGTGAAGCTTAGGTTTGATTACTGAGTTTCCTTTCAAAATTGTAATGATGGTTTCTTTCTGTTTCAGGGGTGCTGAGTTAAAAGTTAGGGATGCTTGAGCACCCCCAAAAATAGGCTAAAATCACCACTGGTTGGTATAATGGAAACTCTTAATGTGGGAGACTAGAGTTCATATCACATATTGTTTTTTGGTTTTTTTTTAATACAAACTGTGACAAAATACCAAGATTTTGTTTATTTAGTTGCTTTTAAATATAAACCAAACGTTAACTGGATGTTTGTTCAATCCAAAATCGTATCACCTGCAATGAGCATAAAGAGATTTACAGAACATGAGTGAAGAGTGAAGGAGTAGAGGTACTGAAGGCGGATGAGTTTAAGTTTTACATAAAGACGGGAGGCAGAGCTGAAGATGATGAGATCTTCACTGAGAGACGGTGAGTACATTAGAGGACAGCTCAGGCGGAGTAGTCTGAAAACAAAGTTAGATGTTTTGGACATGTGCAGAGGAGGGACAGTGGAGATACAGGAGGCAGGATGTTCAGTACGGAGCTGCCAGAAAGAAGGACAACGGGAAAACGAGGAGGTTCATGGATGCAGTAAAGGAGGACATACTGTGACAGAGGAGGATGCTGGGATAGGGAGAGATGGAGGCCCTACATGGAGAAAAAGAAGAAGACAGACACAAGGACTGTCCTCTGCTCTAACATACTGTACCTCTGTCAATCTTCAGCGCTCTTGTGATTTTATACGTATATGTCATCCTATGCAGCAAGTCTTCAAACAAGTCTTTCAGATCAGGATCAATAACTTTATTAATAGTTGTCTCGTGATGCTTGTCCGTAAAACTAAATAAATAGATATTAGGTGTATTACACAGATGCCCTTTAAATACAAATCTACTGTAACTTTAATAAACGTGTAAAAAAAACAAGAACCAACCTGTTGACAGCTTCTCTGAACTCTTTGGTCATGAACAACACCTGCAGCACACTGTTCAGGTAGCACGTCGCTCCCTGGTTCATCAAGCCGTAGTACTGAGGTGCAGCTGCCTCAGGTGTAGCTGCCTCAGGTGTAGCTGCTGTATCTGCTTCAGATCATGTCAATAAAATTTTGGGTTGTTATTTTTCTGTTATGCACGTGTAAATGACAGCACTGCTTTAATGTTGTTAATGTGGATCATACCTGACCAGACACAGTTTTCAAACAAAATATAAAATGTTTAATTTAAATTTAAGCTCATATAAATCATTAGCTCACGGTACTTACTTACAGCTGGAAAACCCACTTTATTGGTTTATTTATGAATTTATTTTGTACCAGGGCAAAAAAGGAACACGATGGTTTTAACCAGGTTCTGAAGTTATTCCAATTTAATGTCAGTCGTGCAAAAAACACACAACAGATTCCAGCGTGTCAGTATTTGTTAAACAAAAATAAAAAGGAAAAGCTGTGTGAGAAAATCTAAAACCAATCATGGCTATTTAGTAAAGTTTCACCTGAATGAACCGCCAGACTTCTGGAACAATGTTTGTTTGACAGATGAGCCCAAAGTAGAACTGTTTACCCATAATGCCCAGCGCTATGCTTGGTGCAAACCAAACCCAACACATCAGCACCAGCTGTGAAGCACGGAGCCGGAGGGCTGATGGTCTGGGCTTGTTCTGCAGCTGCAGAACCTGGGCGGCTTTTAGCCACTGAGTCGACCATGAACTCCTCTGGAGACTAACCTATTCTAGAGTCAAACAGGAGGACATCTGTCCAACAGCTGGAGTTTGGACCAAACTGGGTCATAAAACAGGACAATGATCCCAAATGCAGCAGCAAATCTGACTGAAATGACTGAGCAAGAATTTTTTTTTTTTGAATGTTATGATGGTAAGCAGGGCTTAATTTGTGAACCGATCGATGCAAGCGCGAAAATAGCAGGTGGGCTGGTTTTGGGGGGCAGATATTTTTTAAAGGGTAGAAGCAGAAATGCTACTCGAAGGGGCAGCTCTTCTGTGATATTAAGAAGTCGTGAGTGGCTGTTGTGTTTAAAATGAGTGTTTATGTAATTAGCTTCAGTTTATATATCCAATATAAGTTTTTTTTCGTTCAAGGCAGTCATGTTTCTTCGTAACTTTATTATTAGTAAGCCTGAGAGCTACCGGATCCAAGCAAACAGTTACTGGACCGCACCTCGTCAAAGTAAGAGAGCTCCTGGACCCTGTTCTGGCAGGATCCAGCTCAAATTAAGTCCTGGGTATAAGTCTATACCTCAACCTGCTTGAGATGCTGTGGTGGGACTTCAAGAGAACTGAGCAGAAACAAACGTCTGCAAACCCAAAGGAACTGACACAACGCTGTAAAGAAGAGTGGGCCAAACTTCCTCCATAACCTTGTGCTAGATGATTAGATATTTCAGCTAAAATAATTACTAATGCTACTGAATCAAGGGGCGTATGCAGTTCTTTTGCACACAGCTTCCTTTTCTGTTTTAAAAAATGACTTTTTTAACATCATGATACATAAAACCTTAGAATTTTAAATGACGGGCTCTCTGTTTGCTTGTTTATTCAGTTTTATTTAGTTAGACTAGCCCAGCTGTTTTTAAATCAGCATTTATCTGTCTTTACACTGAATTCATGTCAGGTATAAACCTTGAAACTCTGCCAAACTTCACCATAAAACTACAAAATGGCTGTAGTTCCATTCATCATCAACCAGGAAACTTCCTTAACATAAAAAAATAAAAAAACTGGTTCTTGTTAAAGTTCACCTGCAATTTGATAACCACTTAATAACAGAATTAGGATTAATCTGGAAAACGTATGGAGGGAAAACTCATTTGAGAACTTCAAATCCTGTCCCAGATTGATGCGGAAATATCAAAAATAAATTTATAACACAAACAATTCAATTTTCTATAACAATGGTACTGCATGTCTTACCCGGAGAGTTTAAATGGTTGCAGGAAAAAGAATCCATCTTTATGTTTTAACCTCTTCAGTTCATTTAAATCACCTCCTGCTGCAACGAAGAGAATCACGTCAAAAGTTGAAAAACAAAAGCAAAAGCTAAAGAAAACACGCAGACCTACCTTTAATTGTGACATTTAATCTTTAAATCCCTTCCTCGAACGACTGCATGCCATTAAAGTCCCCTCGGAGCTCTTTAAACGTCACTGATGCCTTCCATTAAAAACCTGAACAGTTTCTCTTTTGCGTCTCAAATGCTGCGTTCACGACGCCTCGGAAACGGAAATTTTATTGTGAACGCATGTTTTAAAGACGCCGGTCAAAACGTGGATTCGTGTTAAAATCTAAAAAAGCACTTGTTATTAAGATTGGTAACTAGAGTTTGTGGTAAGACTTCAACACACGAGCCTCATTTATAATAATATGATAAAATATAAAGGAAGAAAAGACGACATTCCTGTGTGTAACTAACTTTTCCCATTATCTCTTTGAAAACGTCAAGTTCATTTTTATGAGTTTACTGCTGCTCCTCTCAACAGGAGGATTAGTGAAATTTGCTCATTAAACTGATATAATAAACAGATCTCATGAATCAGATCATTTTAAAAACAGCTCTTGGAGAGAAAATATTTAGTAATTTGTGTATTTCTTTAAAAAAAAATATGCCTGTTTTCTGTTCACTTGAGCATTATCGAGTGCTTGATGTGTGTTTTACCTCGTTTTTGCTTGGTATCTGGACCTTGTTCATGATATATATATATATATATATATATATATATATATATATATATATATA
>NC_056498.1:33306863-33357980 GCF_014905685.2 Nematolebias whitei
ATATATATATATATATATATATATATATATATATATATATATATATAGCTGAATACTTTTATTTAGGCCTACTTAATGATGCCTTGATTCAGTCTAATATTAAGAAACACAAGAGATATGATAAAGAAAATAGTTTTATTTTGTGTAACAAGGCTTAATTAGACACATGAATGAACATCAGAGAGCTATTACAATATAAGTAAAACAGTGAAACTATGATTTCTATACAAAGAAGTTCCCATCATTATCATCCCATCTCATTAAGAGGCAGCAGCATGAGGAGGAGGTGCAGTAGGTGCAGAGGGTCTGGATCAAGCTGTCAGTCCTCCAGGGACCCTGATCAAGACCTGGATGACAGACTTGTTTTGGATCCCATATTCAGACAGCAGCGTCTCGTCTCCTTCCAGCATCTTGTCTGTAAAGATCAGACGCAGGTTCTCCTGTCCTGGACACACAAGTAAAAACAAAATATATATATTTTTAAATGAACTGAAAGCTGTGATGGCGGCCACAAAATGTATAGATCATGGGTTCATTCTTAAACAAGCAAAAAGTTTAGGCTAACACAAAGCATGACGCAATATAAACTTATTTAATAAAAATGTTGTAATAAAAATATCTCAATAAGATGGAAGGTGAACTACTTTCACTTTTGATTTTTTGCACTTATTTTACACTTTTGACCATGTTTTATTTTCAGTGTTGGACAATAACTGTTAATAATGTGTTAAAACTTGAAACATTACTTCTTAATCTCAATTTTTAAAAAAAATTTAAAATCTTTCATGGAACTCAGCACATCTGTCACCTATGAATAAATCATAATGAGCTGAGAAACCAAAATACAGTAAAAGTCATATTGAAGTGTTTATGACATATCACTAACACTTCACTACACCATTATTAATTAATTAATTAATTAATTAATTAAACCTGCTTCTTTCACTCACCTGCTGTGTCCGGGAGTTTCTCAGCTATTTTCTGCCTCAGCTGCTGTACGGTCATTTTCTGCATCTGCTCCTCGGTGTTGCAGAGGTCGATGAACATCTTCTCCCCTCTCACACCATGAACCATGACCTGGTAGATTTTTCCCATTTTCTTGCTGCTTCAAGCGCTCTCGCTGCTGCTGCGTTCAACACCGACGTCCTAATGACTGACAGGTAAACAGGAAGTGACGTCAAAAGGGCTGCATACTTTCGATTTCAATGCATTGTATTATTATTAGTGTTACATTTTTTAAATGTCAGCATAGCTTCAAGGAATGTCCATCACCGTTTGTGACAAAAATCAAAGTTATAACCATTTTGGTCATATCTTGAAAACTTTTGTAAATATTTAGCTCAGTATTTGTAAAGCTGAATATTTGTAGACGCCAGTATTTTCAGACCGAGTACAAGTACTCCAGTTTGTTTACAACTGACAGAGTAGTTAATGAGCACGTAAGTATTAAAGTCAAATTCATTTATAAAACACATTTAAAACAGCAGCTGTTGCCAAAGTGCTTCACAATAAATAATAACAAGAAGTAATTAAAAGCATTAAAACACAAAGAAAAGGAGAAACAATGAAATACTAAATCAAATCGTACAAGACTGGGCTTAAGACTTTCCTTTTTTATAAATCCTATAGTTAGGGTTGGCTTGTTGAGCTGCTATAGGTTTACATTAATGGAGGACAAACTGACCTCATTTCCTTAAATGATTTGCTAAAATTGAATTGTTTCATTTGATACTATTTCTGTCTTAACATGTGATTCTTGACCTGCCATTGTGTATCTGTTCCTCTCAAACCCAGCCGGTGGATGCAGATGGTCGCTTGTCCTGAGCCTGGTTCTGCTAAAGGTTTCTTCCTCATGATGGAGTTTTTCCTTTCCACTGTCGCCTTCATGTTTGTTCAAGATGAGCGTTCTGTGATGGAGTTAAACTCGAAGCAGTCTGCTCCTCAGATAAATAGTGTTAACTTGCTTTTAATGTATATTAATGTTTCTGTTCAGTGCCCGGAGATGACTTCTGTTGTGACTTGTTGCTATATACAGTGAGGAAATTAAGTATTTGAACACCCTGCGACTTTGCAAGTTCTCCCACTTAGAAATCATAGAAGGGCCTGAAATCTTCATCTTAGGTGCACGTCCACTGTGAGAGACATAATCTAAAAAAAAATTAAAAATCAGGAAATCACAATGTATGATTCTTTAAATAATTTATTTGCGTGTTACTGCTGCAAATAAGTATTTGAACACCTGCCAACCAGCAACAATTCTGGCCTGGGAACGCCTTGGGATTCCCCCAGAGGAGCTGGCCCAAGTGGCTGTGGAGAGGGAAGTCTGGGCTGCCACCCCCACAACCCGACCCTGGATAAGCAGAAGAAAACGGATGGATCACACTGTGCTAAATGCCAGTGAATACAGGTGTGTTTTTAGGAGAGATTTAAAAGCAGAGAGCGAAGGGGTCTGTCTAATGTTGAGGGGCAGATTGCTTCTAACCTGAGGCTGTTAGACTCATGAACCTCTAACTAGAATAATCACTGTGAAAAACCATATCGTGTTGCTGCTGATCTGTTTCGTGTTGCTGCTGATCTGTTTCAATGTTGATGTGTTCATGCGTGCACATCTGCTCACACAGACTCATGTTCATGTTTGTGCTGATGTTCAATGTTTTTATGTTATGAGTGCTTAGTGTATATTTAGTTGATGTTTTTCTTGGTTCATATCTTAGATGTTGTTACTATTTTTCTTAGACATTTTATTGTTGGATGTAACTGGGACCCTGTGTACATAATTTCACTCCACCACATGTACCACATGAGGTGCAAATGACAATAAAGAAACTCTGACTCTGACTCTGAGATTGTTCCAGAGTTTAGAGCCCACGACTGAAGAAGCCCAATCTCCTCTGAGCCTCAAACTGGGTTTTTGGTACCACCAAAAGCAGCAGGTCAGATTATCTCAGCGCCCGAGAAAGAACATAAGGTTGAAATAGGTCAGAGAGGTATGAGGACGCAAAGCCATTTAGGCACTTAAATGTCAACAGGAGAATTTTTAAATCCATTCTGACAGGGAGCCAGTGAAGGGAGGACAAAACCGGTGAAATGTGCTCAAACCTACAAGTTCCAGTTAAGAGCTGAGCTGCAGCATTTTGGACTATCTGTAGACGTGAAAGGGACACCTGACTGACCCCAACATAAAGCGTTACAGCAGTCCAGCCGGGTTGTAACGAACAAATGACAAGTTTTTCAAGGTCAGATCTGGTCAACACGGACTTAAGCTTAGCTATCTGCCTTAACTGGAAGAAGCTTTTTTGTAGACCAGAGTTAGTCTGTTTATTAAACTTAAAGTCAGAGTCTAAAAACAGTATTTACAAGTCCAACAATTTTCAGTCAGGTCATCTGGACAGTTTCTTTTTTTTTTGCTGAAACATTTCACCTTCCATCCAGAATGCTTCATCAGTCAAGGAAACACACAACACAAAACTGATTCTTCCTCCAAGCAGCTTATTCCAAAGTGGAACAAACCAGTTATGTTGGTGCTAAGATGGTGTCTTTGGTACGCCCCTTCCTCTGTTGCCAGCCCTCTTCCTCGTCTGGATACCTGGATTATTGAGCATGGACTTTTTTTTTTAGTATTTACAAGTGTTACACAATGACATTGGAGACACATTTATTGTATAAAGATTACAGCAATAGGTCTGCTGTCTTAACCTCACCTGTGTTTATTAAAATATCTCTAGACTTTGGACTGTTTTAATCGGTTGCTATCAAAATGGAATAAGAAATGACATCGCCAAGCATATAAGAGCTATCAGTTTGACGTATTGCGGTGTTTTATCAGTATAAGTACTTGAGGGTATTGAGCACAATAACGACACTGGTATCAGTATCGGGACACCATTACCTTTACTACATTTATTGTCTCATCTGGTTGTATATTCAAAGTTTTAGAGGAGCAACAGCAAAGTAGTAGAACTTCTGCACAGTGTTTTTAATTATTGTGCCTCTGCACTTGCATTTTTTTCTTAGGACTTATAAAAAAAACAACCAAAATAATAAAAAAAAACTGGACTTCTGTTCAGAAGCTGAAGACATTTCGCTTCTCATCCAAGCAAAACGTCTTCAGCTTCAGAATAAAAGTCCGGTTGTTTTGTTTCTTACTCGAATGACTGAAAATCTTCCCCAGCACTTTGGACTTATCAAACACAGAACCAACCCAACTTGCTCCTTAATATGAACGTTATCTTGTTTTCCCAGTTTTGATCATGTGACCTACAGTAAGCGTGTTTATCAGCTACAGTTACTTCCTTGAGGGTCACCACAAAACATGTGTTAAAGCAATAGGTTTCAGTTTGTGCACATACTTTTTTTTTCTTTACGTTATTGCTTTTATTTTGCATATGTGAACTTTGGGGAGTTATTTTACATGTAAAGCAATACAAGAAGAAGTCATATCACATTAAAATGATCAAAATTAAAAGCTGATTGCAGTATTAGTTTTCAACAGCTAACACAATATGAAAAGGAATGAAGACAATCTGGTATTCCGGTTTCGTGTGACTTCTGGTAAACTCAAATTTATTCGAGGAAGAAAACGAAAGTAAAAGCAATTTTGCTGTTTCGAGCGACATGTTTTTCACAAGCAAAAGAGCTTTTTTATTTTAACAACGAGCAGAAGAGCTGATCAGAGCCACAATGAGCACACGGGACCAGGTCGAGAAAAAATACAATCCCAAAGACACAACACTGAGATTTGTCAACAGACCTGATGATCTGGATCCATTTCGTAAGGACTAAAACTGGTTATTGTTATAGTGTCCTTGAATTGTGTTTATTACTTAAATTTGGGCCTAACATCTCTGCCTGGTTGAGTTTAATTGTTAACCCGTTTGAAATAATTGTGGATGAGCTTCAGTCTTTTCTAAAATCTATCAGATGGAGTTTGTTCTTCGTTGTACTTAAATGTAAATATGTTTGATGCCTGTTCTCTGCTCCTCAGCCACCGAGGAAGGAGACCAGTGTCTCCGAGCAGAGATGTCCTGCGGTCACGCGGTCACCCCTCAGTCTCTCACAGGATGGTGCCGCAGCCTGCTGGATCAGGTACTTTCCACCAGTTCAATGATGATTTATTGTTCGTTTTGCTCATTAAGACCCTCCCACTTATAAGAACTTCCTGCAGCTATCTTTTTTTTTTTTTGTCCTGTAAAATGTAGGCGTTTCCTCTTTGTGTTTAATGTCATGCAAATATCCTGCACAAAGACAAAGATTACACTCACCCCCATCCTGATACCAGAGAATATCTTCTTTCAGCTAGTTTTACACTGTTACTTCCTAACCCTCTTCAGATTGTGGAGTGGTTTGAGAACCCTCATAATCTCAAGGGCTGTGTTATCTGATGCGTCAGCTTGTGATAGGATCAAACTGGCCTCAGGTGAAAGGTCCAAGCTTAATGAAGACTTGACCACAAAAGCAGGTAGACAAACTGGGACACCTTCCAGGAGCCAGGCATGAATAAAAAAAAAGATGCCTGGTTGTCAAGCCTTGGTTCCTGGGGCTCTGCTAGACCCAGCACAAAAAATGCAACAGGATGCCACCTCTATGTGAACCCACCACATACGAGGAGAGAAGTTGAGTTGATATATTGTAAGGTGAGGACGAGTACTTAGCCATGTTGATTTCTGGCATTCTAATCTGGCTTCATGAATGTAGAGTGTCACTTGCTTATAGGAAAGGAGTTGTTTAAAAGTTTGAGTGACACCAACTAGAAGGTTCACCACCTATGCACACCTGGGCTCTGACCTCTTGAAGAGGAGGCTGGTCCAGTGTTGCCAGGTGAGAATTGTAGGATTATCGTACTAGAGACATAAAATTATCGTATTTTGAGGGAAATTGCCGTACACCCGTCATAACCAGAATAACTAATCTATTGATGCACTATAGTGGTGATGGGTCCGCTTCCAGACCGGCTCTGCTTCTTCTTCTTTTCTTTTCCTCACTCATGGGGCGGGCGCAGCGGACTATTCAGCCAATCACGGCCGTTGTTCTGAGGCAAACGCAAACACGTCACTCGTAGGTCACGTTTAGAAAAATGCGACTGGCTGGAACTTCCAGCCAATCGTGCATCTGTTTGCGGACACAGATGCCTTCAGGGTTCACAAAATAATTCCGACAGACAGTTGCGACAGGCTGATGACAACTGATTACAACCACACATTCACGGAATGGTCAAATTATTGTATATTTGGTCTTTTTTGGGATTATTGATCGTACATTGTACAGAGGGCAAAATTGTTGTACAAATACGATAATTATTGTACACCTGGCAACACTGGGCTGGTCTCTCTTCTTGTTTGCGAGGAGAGGTGTCGGGCAGGTGTGGGGATGCTGGCTGCAGCTTAAGCTCAAAGCAAGATTGAACGACCACTGTTTGTTCATTTTAATAAAATAAATCTACAATTATTCCATCCGTCCGTCCATTATCATCCACTTGTTCAGTCGGGTCAAGGTGGCAGCAGCTTGAGCAGGGAGGCCCAGACATCTCTTTCCACAGCCACCTCTTCCAGCTCTTCTGGGAGGACTCCAAGGTGTTCCCAGGCCAACCGAGAGACGTAGTCTCCAGCGTGTCCTGGGACTTCTTCTAGTCAGACAAGCCTGAAGCACCGCTCTAGAAAGGCGCCCAGCGAGCACCCTCACCAGATGCTTGCACCACCTCGACTGGTTCCTCTCGATGTGGAGGAGCAGCGGCTCTACTTGGAGCCTCTCCCGGATGACTGAACTTCTCACCCTATCTCTTAAGGGAGAGTCCAGCTGCCCCTACGAAGGAAACATTTCAATCGCCTGTATCCGTGGTCTCATTCTTTTGGTCACTATTGTTCGTAACTCAGTGTCCCTTGCCTGAACGTGGGCTACCGGGGCCCCACCCTGGAGCCAGGCCTGGGGGAGAGGTTCATCGGCAGAAAGCAGAGGACTTGGTGCTCTGACCCTGGCTTACCAAAGCTGGCTCTTGGGACAATTATTATGACTTCTAATATAAAATGGGTCAAGAAAACCTACTTAATGCAAATTTAAACTCAGTTGTACAACAACCCTGACCAGTTCTGCACAATATTCCGCATGTTTAGCAGTGTACATGATAAACATGTCTTCTATTTTCAGGGTCAGTATCAATTTAAGTGCCCCGCCTTAAATAAAGACACCATGAAAAAGTGTGATGCCGAGTGGCCCTACCAAGAAGTGCGCCGTTTAGCAGTGCTGACCACTGAAGAAATGCAGAAGTTTGAGGAGAAAATCGCTCGTCTGGCTGCGACACAGTTCTGTGACTTTAAATCAGTAAGTGATTTTCAGATTAGCTAGTTTAGCAGAAACTGTTTTACAAATTTTAGCAACATTTTTCAGAAAATTTTGAATTTTATGTTTTTTTTTAACGCATTCATTTTTTTTCTGACAGTGTCCTGGTTGTAAGACCTTTGTTGAACGGAAGGACCCGACTAACCTCAGTGTGCAGTGCTTGGTGTGCAAAGCAGATAAACAGGAAGAATATGAGTTCTGCTGGCAGTGTTTGAAGACGTGGAAAGGTCCAGCTCCGCGCTCTGACCGCTGCGACAACGATGGCTGCATCAACCATGAACTTGAACTGCTCAGGACCTGCAAGACCACCATTCTAACTGAAGTGGAGGGGGTCGACGACTGTCCCTCCATCCGGGCCTGTCCCACCTGCGGTCAGAAGGTGGAGCACGACAATACGGGCTGCAAGAACATCATCTGTCCTCGCTGTCAGGTGGAGTTCTGCTTCGTGTGCCTGAAGCTCACTCCTGAGTGTCTGGAGACCAGTTCCTACTACATCCCCTGCAGTGATGGTGTGGCTCCCAGACAAACATCCATCCCTGTGTGGCACAGAAACTAGATATACATGAATGCATGTCTACAACCGTTCTCTTTTTACTGATCAATTAGTAAAACCGTAAGACGTTGTAGGTATTTTTATCCAATAAGAGCATTAAACATTTACTCTGAAAGGTACTGTTTTGTTGTAAAATCATATGCTCTTCAAAAACCTACCTGTTGTCTCCTAACACCTATTTTTTTTCCCCCAATAAAATAAAATAAGTACTCAACAGTTTTCAGCTGTACATGCCAATGTAATGGTTTTCATTTTGAATAAAAATGTTTAGACCGTGAATTGAAAGGGTGTGGCGTTTTGCGCTCAGCTCACAGTGTAAAGATCTCCAGGTCAAATATTCAATGGGGTTCTTCTGGGTTGTTTGATTGTTCTTTCATTGCAGAGACTGTTTATTTCTCACCGTCCAAAAAAAAAAAGGTGTTTTTAATTGACCTGAGCAGGCAGTGTGTTGTATGCATGATTATGTGGTGTGCCTGTAATTTACTAGTGAGCTGTAAAAGGTGTACCCTGGCTCTCATGTACTGACTGCAGGAATAAAGCTTCTTTACATCCCTGAACTAGACTGGTGAAAACAGCTGGTGTTTTGCCTTCAAACACTCTTTTGGCTTCAAGAGGACGTCATCGGGCGTTTTGACCCTGAACTACAACATCCTCCATGTGAGCATGGTCACTGCCTAACTTCAGTTGAACCCCTCCCTCCTTCTATGTTGGCTACTTCAGAGCCAACAAGAGGCTCACCCTGCTGCCTCCACCCAGCCTGTACACCACTTTCCTCCTCTCCCCTTTTGCTACTTCCAGGACTGAGCATTCTTCACACAGACTGTGTAGGCAGTGTTGCCAGATTGGGCGTTTTACTGCCAATTGGGTGTTTTTCATTCTGATTTTGCAGGTAAAAATTGCTTTGGGCGGGTAGGGATAATTTGGACGGATTTGGAGTCAGATCGGCAGTTTTTGAGTTAACCTATTAAACACATTTCAAAGAGTCATTCAGCATTATTGGTTCAAAGCTCCCCTCTCGGTTAATGCCTGTCGTTCACACACTAATATATTTGAAACGTGGTTATTAAAAATGTTTATTCCTTAACTATGTAGGCTATAACAAAGTCCATGCTCAACAATCCAGGTATACAATCCAACATTTTTCAGTCAGGTCATATGGACAGTTTCTTTTTTTTTCTGAAACGTTTCACCTTCCATCCAGAAGGCTTCATCAGTCACGGAAACACACAACAAAACTGATTCTTCCCCAACAGCTTACTCCAAAGTGGAACAAACCAGTTTTGCTGGTGCTAAGATGGTTTCTTTGGTACGCCCCCTCCTCTATTGCCGGCCCTCTTCCTTGTTGCTAGTCAAACTAGTTGAAAACAACAAAGTCCATGCTCAATAATCCAGGTATACAATCCAACATTTTTCAGTCAGGTCATCTGGACAGTTTCTTTTTTTGTGCTGAAACGTTTCGCCTTCGATCCAGAAGGCTTCATCAGTCAAGGGAACACACAACAAAACTGATTCTTCCCCAACAGCTTACTCCAAAGTGGAACAAACCAGTGTTGTTGGTGCTAAGATGGTTTCTTTGGTACGCCCCCTCCTCCATTGCCGGCCCTCTTCCTTGTTGCTAGTCAAACTGGTTGAAAACAACAAAGTCCATGCTCAATAATCCAGGTATACAATCCACCATTTTTCAGTCAGGTATGTAGGTTATAGGTAAGCACTATATGTATGTATCTTTTTGAGTGTTTACGACTACTAATGTGTATAACACTATTACTGTGGTGATAAAAAAAGAAACATCTTATAATAACTAAATCCTGAAATGTGACGTGTGGATTTTCTGAATAAAGAACACTAATGTTCACATTTAACTGATTTTGATTAATCACATCGATGAATATACAAACACCAATATCTTTACACGAGGTGGGGGGTTTTGTGTGCGTATATACAAAGTACAGTATATAATTTATTGGGTGGGTTTTTGTGTGATGTGGCGGTTTTTAACAGATTTTTGGGCTGGAAAACCTTGACTCTATCTGGCAACACACACTGACGTCTGCCGATGTTTTGAATAGTGAATATTTGTGGTTTTCAAGATGAGTATTTTTTCGAGATAGAAACTGATCAGGGAACGTAAGTAAACCTTAATGTTTTGGTGCAAGATATTCAAGTGGTAGAGTTTTGATGTTTTTAGTCTGAGGCAGGGCAGAGTGAGGATCCTGGCAAGTGGAGGGAGCAGTTTTATCCACCACCAGGTGCAGTGGTGGAGCCAGGGGGTGGTTGATAGTGGCCATGGCCACCATAGATTAATCTTTGGCCACCACAATCATTTGAGGAAACTACTTTTAAGCAATATACAAACTAGAAAGCATAGTTTCATGATGGGGGTGGCCAGTTGACATAGTGTGGCCATCTTGGATTTTGATGTGGCAGCCCAGTTCTCGATAGGAACCTTTCTTATGCCTAAATGTAGACACTCACCAAAAAGGACTTTGGCCTGTTGCCTATTTTTCAAGTAATTCACTCTGCCATTGTGGTTTTATACACTGTCCAGTTATCCTATTTATTTTGTTCGTTCTTGCTAAATAATCTTTTGCTGGCTTACTATTGTATGTATGTATATTTATGATTGATAAATCATCTTTACTTGAGTCTTTGTGGAGATCTGCATCTTTGGGTCCTTCCTACCTCCAACGAAGACATTCTGAGGAAAACTCAGTGGGGTGCATCATGACGAGCCACAAATTAAAGGGAAACAATAAATTCAATGTGATAATCGGAGTTTATTTAAAAAAAAAAACAACAAGTAAATGAAAAAGAACAATAAAAATATCTGTAGATGCTTACGTTTTTATTTTTTATAGTGTAATGTCTTGTATCACTTGAAGCACTCCTACCTAATTTAAATATGATAAACAAAAACAACAACAAACAAAAAAATTGGTTACAACTTTGTAGCTCCCATGTTATTTATTGGTAAAAAAAAAAATCTTTTAAATGTATTTCTATTACAGGCTGATGTAAGAAATGTGTTAATAAAATATAAAACACAAAGAAATGGAACATGAGCAATTTGTTTATTATCCACCAGGATCCGTTTTAAGGACTGAACAACAAAATGAGTGCCGTAAACAACCAAACTGCACAAGATTATGAGAAACAAACATGGAGCGTTGTAGTTCTGCCCCTCCAGCTTGATGATTAGCTGATTTTAGATAATCTAACGCAAGGATCCCCAATCACCAGGCCGCGGACCAGTACCGTGAATCATTTGATACCAGAGCACATGGAAAAAAAAAAGTTTTATTTTATTTTTCACTTTCGGTTAGCCTTCATGGTGTTTCATGTTGAAAAGCAATCAGTTCAGCTCTGACTCGATTCTGTTTTTCACTTCAGCGGTGAGCTCAAATTAACTTTAGCAATAAAAAGAAAAAAAACAAACATCGCTGGAGAGCTTCTTTGAAAAACGACACAGGCCCGATGAAGAGACAGCAGAAGGCTCCACAACTGCCTCCAACATAAAAGCCGTGTTTAAAATAAAACATCGGGAGTCCTTCAGGTGAGTCACTTCAGGTGAGTCACACGGTCCGAGCGCTCTGTGTGAGACGTGGTGACCCGCTAGCCAT
Organism: Nematolebias whitei; assembly: GCF_014905685.2. Taxonomy (NCBI): domain Eukaryota; kingdom Metazoa; phylum Chordata; class Actinopteri; order Cyprinodontiformes; family Rivulidae; genus Nematolebias; species Nematolebias whitei. The sequence goes on from NC_056498.1 coordinate 33,318,369, forward strand.
CCAAGTCCTGAAACCTTCAAAAACCGCATCACCACATGGACACTGAGCCCCCTTCATTAAACATGTCTGCACTCAGGGCATTTATTTAGCGGCTAACTGCACTGATAAGAAATTATATATATATATATATATAAAACACCACAAAACAATAAAGGGAATTACAAAATATAAAATTACAATTCTATTTAAATCATAGATTTAATAACTATATATGATGCACCTTATTGTGTTGTATAAAAACTATAAATCAGGGCTATTCAACTGGCGGCCCACGGGCCATTTCACTTCAATCTGGCCCACTTCATAATGTTTTATTGCATTTATGATTTAATGCAATAAAATAAACACATTTAAAAGGTACATATCATTGTAAAACTTGGTTTATTTACATAATGACTTTAATCGCTGGATGTCTGGCCCCCGAGCTGCTGGCTGTCAGAAACTGTGGCCTCTGAGCAGTTTAGTTGAACAGCTCTGCTGTAGATTATCTTAGTCTGAATCCTGGTCAGCAGTTTTCTAGCTCTTCCTCAGAAATATGTACTGTATATTTTTTTCTGTGTCTGTTTAGAATCCGGCGTGTCTAGCTCCATTTCAAGATAGATCTGTAAACTGGAAACACCTGACTGAAGTGGCCTACTGCGGTCCATACCAGAACTTGTTGGTAAACTGACTTTTGGTGCGTTTCTGCCAGGTTTATGGTTATTTCCTTCTACTTTCCCATTATTGCTGTGTGAGATAGTGTCTACAATTTTTGCAATCACTACCTTGCCATTTTTTTTGTTAGAAATAACTCTTTCTGATGTTATTTTCTCCACATAAGGTCTTGACTGCTCTGAACTGTGTCCTCTGTCTGCAGCTCTCTGTAATCCTTGGATTGTGTTTGCTCGAAGCATTTCCTTATTTTTATTTCTCCTCTCAGCTGTCTGGTGTCCTGCCTGTCTCTCTCCTATTTCTGGTGCAGGCTGTCTATGAGAACCGTCAGGACCTTCATAAGTTTTCTGACTTTTGTGGTCTCTCTTCAGGGCATCTTTTTGTGTTTTATATGTGCCACTGACATTTTGTTCAGCATTTCTCAGCTCCTGATCAGTGACCCCTTCATCACAGCCAGATTCTGTAAATAATGAGCTTTGAGGATGCTGATGATCCGATTTGCTCGGGTCAAAGTCCTGATTCTTGCCTCTCTTATTGATGTTCTTCTCATTTTCTTTCCAGCCGTTGTTATTCCTGCTACTGTTTCCTCCAGCGGGTCTCAAATGATCTTTTAGTTTCTTTTGTTTACTTTCACCAGCTGCTACACTGACCGGATCCCCATGAGAACAACATCCTTTTCTCTTTGCGTTTGTACTTCTATCTTTGTCAGCGTTAGCCGGTTTAAGGCCAGCGTCTTTTGTAGCAGGGTGGTCTTCATTTGGGTGCTCATCCTTTGAGTTTTCAGGACCAGAATCTGCAGCATCAATTAGACAAAGGATCCATTTAAATTAATTAACACAAGAGTTTATTCTCTGAAATATCTGTAGATTCTTACCTTTCTTTCTGTAAAATAGAAGATAGGCACCACTGGATAGACAGGGAGAAATTTGAACAGTTGGTAAATGTTATTATTCAACCAAAAATATATTTAACTTCAATCATTTCTACATGTATATTTGAGTAAAGTTTATGCAATAAAACAACCAAAAGTCTAAATAAACAAATGTACCGTACTTTTCGCCATATAAGTCGCACCTTTTTTAATAAATTTGCATGCCTGCGACTTATACGGCGAAGCGACTAATATACGTTTTTCTCCCCATATTTATAAACCAATTCTTCAAGTAGGTATCTCTGCAGACAAATTCGGAAGGCGTATCTGGAAGGCCACATCTGATTGGACGAGAAAACAATGGGCGTATCTGGTAGGGCTTTAACAGCCTACTCGAGTAATCTACACATCGATTCCTAGGACATCCATCAAGTTTTTTAATTTCACGTCTGGTATTCGCGGTGACGTCATTACGTCACCGTTACGTCTTTGCGTCACGTGATCCACACCAGGCATGGGCTACAAAATGGATTCCTCCAAGCAGACGGATGGAGCGGAGCAGGCCCTGTCTTGGCAAACAGGTAGAAATACATCAGTAGTATGGAAATATTTCACTAAAGATGAATCTTCCGGTTCAACTACTGTAAGGAAACAGAAAATGAATAAACTTCCTGACTGTTTGGAGCTCTTGCAACCGGTGTTACACCATATTCTGTGACCACCATATATTGTGACCGTAGGGGGCGGTGTTGCATGCACTGTTGCAGGTCACAGAATATGGTGCAACACCGGGTCCATCGACCGAACCAGAACCAGCTTCCTCTGACCTTGTTTCACAAACAAAAAGCAAAAAATATTAATCTCTAAACCTATATAAAAAAAAAACTATAAGCATATTAATCTCTAAAACTACACCTAATGCGCACCACAGCTGGCGGTGGTGTGAGGTGGTCGTCCACCACACTGTCTTTAGTTTCGTTTTTGACGTGCTGCATGTTTCTTTTACTTTTGCACCTTAATAATAATAACTAATAGTTTAGTTTTTCCTGTGACTTATTTGCAGTATGATAAATGGTAGGAGCATAATATCTGCTCCCAATGTTTTGTTGGTCTTTTTTCGTAAATAATTACCTTTTTTGCGCTTTTATTTATTTATTTTTGTGTCTTTAGATCCTATGATGTCATCAAGTACTCGAGTTCTGCTCAAGTTTTATTATGTTAATGTTGAGTTTAAAAATTATGTAGTCGTTCAACCCCTAGTATCTGGAGGGTCACACATGATTGGATAATAGAAAAATGGGCGTATCCGGGGGGCCAAAACTGATTGGATAAAAGTAAAATGGGCGTGTCCAGAGGGCCACATCTGATTGGACGGGAAAAAAAAGTCTGAACGAAAAAAACAAGCCGTTTGTGTTAACCACAGACTATGGTGTTAACTGGTTCGACATTAGCGGCGTCTCCATAACTTCTCTTTCCACCTCTCTTAACACAGAACTTCCAGTTACATTTCAGAATAAGAGCAACATAACTGGGTAGTGGGGAGGGCTGAATGATTGTTTTTTAATACCTAGCCATTATATTAAAAAACAAAATCCCTTTTGGTTGTTGAAAAATGTGAAAATAGTTACAATCGATTCATAAAGAAAGAAAACTAAAGTAGCCAAAATATTAATGATACTTAAACTGGCTTTGGGACAAAGGATGTTTCCTTTAACTTCACATTTTCTTGTTCAACCTTTTAAAGCAGTCACAGCAGATGAGTGATTGTCAGTTTCTGTAAGATTTCTGCAACTGGAGCAGGTATTTCTGTTTACTGGTTAACTTCGTCAGCTGTCTCACATTTTAAGGGTCAGTCCTACTCCATGTTTCAGCTCCTTTCATAGATCAAGTCTCATAGAAGACACTTATAAAGAGCAAATTTTGTTTTTAGCTTTTGTTTTGGGCCATTATCTCATTACAGGACTCATGAACTTTAATTGAGACCAGACTTTTTGACAAATGGAGCAGGTTTCGCTTCAGATGCTTCCTATTTCGTTGTACCCAGAACGCACTCAAGCCAACCTGTGTCAGGTGCAGCCTACAACCCAAGGACTAAAGAGAATCTTCTTGTGTTTGACAGAAGATATAACGCTGGTTCTTAGAAACCTTCAGTTTTAAAAAAGAGCTGACGTAACTTACCTAAAGAGCAGCAAATACAGCTAGCCAATCAGTGTTTGCCCTCTACAAACACCTATTCTCCAGAAACGCCCACTTTTGGTCTGCAGAGAACCCCCTCTTTTTTGGCTGAGATCTGACGATTTCATTCATTCTGACTTGAAAAATATTTTCAGCCACTAGAGGGCCCTCAAGCAATATGAAAAGCCAAGTGACTCATTAATAGATAAAAGTGGCTATTAATGAGACATTTGGCTTGCCGTACAAAGCCACCTTTGTCTGCTCAGGAATTCCTGGAGCAAATGTCAAATCAGCTGCATTTCGCCACGACGCCCAGGAGAAATGCCACTGATTTGACCATTAAAGTGCATTTATTAAGGAAAATTTAGACTGAGACACACCTTGGCTATAATACTGAACAAGAAAACAATGGTTTTTAGGTGTTAATCTTGTTAAATTCCTAAGAAATGCATATTGAGTTCTCCCCTTGAGCGTTCCCGCTTCCACGAATCGATTTTTGAAATGCAGCTGATTTGACCATTAAAGTGGAAAGGTTAGACCGAGACACATCTTTGCTATAATTTCGAGCAAACAAATAATAGTTTTTAAGTGTTAATCTTGTTAAAGTCCTCCCGTGCACACTCCTGTGGCTGCCATTTGGCAGAAAATCGATTTTTGGCACAACACCGGTCCACGTTTCCGGGTGGTCAGCGGTGATGCATAATAGATGCAACGTATTTTTGCTTTGTTCCACTTTATTAGACGTATTTGGACTGGTGTGACTTATACGGCGGCAAGTACGGTAATTTGTTTTAATATCAGTATTTAGCATTCTATTGTAGAAACTCTTCTTTTTCTAACCTGCATGTATTACAGGATTAAATAAACCAGTACTTGTACAAACAGCGTGCTTTGAAATATAAATGCTTTTAATTTTTTAGCTGCTTAACAATTCCAACCTGCTTCATGGGATCTTTTGTTTCATATTCCATCAAATATTTTCACTGTGTGACGTGTCTGGATTGCAGTCTGGTTAGTTCACCACCCAGATGTGTTAACCTCTGAGCCATGCTGTTGCAATGTGAGAGGAAAGTAGTTTGGTTTCTTTTTCCTTAAATAAGAAGTTTTTCCTGCAAATGGGATTTTGATCCAGTACAAACTCGAACGGTAATTCTACAGTGACAGTGATTTTAATGATGCTAGTTCGTGAAGGGATTTCCAAAACAAAATTACGTCACTTAAGATTGTCAATGCAGCACACAAATATTACAGCTGAACTGAAAATCCATTTAAATTTCAGGATGTAAGATGAAAAAAATACAGTAGACAGAATTTAAAAGGGGATAATACTTCAACCCTTCTTCTTCTTCTTTTGGCTTCTCCCTCTTCAGGGGTCGCCACAGTGAGTCATCCTTCTCCATCTCACTCTGTCCTCACTCCAACTACCTCCATGTCCTCTCTAATTGCATCCATATATCTTCTCTACGCTTCTTTCTCATCATTCATTAGCTCCTTAAAGTACTCCTTCCATCTTCCTGTCACACTCTCCTCACTTGTTAGAACATTACCATTCCTATCTTTAACAAGCCTAACTCTTTAACAAGCCTAACCTGCTGCACATCCTTTCCAGCCTGATCCCTTTGTCTTACCAGTTGGTACAAGTCCTTAGTCCTTAGTGTCCAGCCTCCCATACAACTCATCATACGCCTTCTGATTTGCCTATGCCACCTCCCTCTTTGCTCTACATTGCATCTCCTTATATTCCTGTCTCCTCTCTTCAGTCTGCTCATTGTCATATTTCTTCTTGGCTAACCTTTTTCTTTGAACGGCGTCCTGCACTTCACTATTCCACCACCAGGTTTCCTCATCATCCATTCTCTGTCCAGATGACACACCAAGTACTTTCCTGTCTCTTTAATTAATGTTGCTGTAGTAGCCCAGTCATGTGGAAGCTCTTTCTTACCACCCAGAGCCTTTAACAGCTCCTCTCTGAATTTCTCACAACATTCTTCCTTCTTCTCTGATTTTACTTTCTTCACAACAACAGTCATTCTACACACAACCATCCGACGCTGTCTGGCCACGTGCTCCCCTTCCACAACCTTACAGTCCCCAATCTCGCTCAGGTTCCTCTTCTACACAGAATGTAGTAGACCTGCATACTCCTTCCTCCACTCTTATAGGTCACTATGTTCCTCCCTCTTTTGGAAATATTGCCTAGAGCCATTTCCATTCTCTTGGCAAAATCCACCACCACTTGTCCTTCCTGGTTTCTTTCCTTGACACTAAACCTACCCATCGCTTCCTCATCCACTCTGCTTCCTTCACCAGTCGGCTAATACTTCAACCCACTGTAAGTTATTTTACATCTTTAATTTCTCTCCTGTTGCACATTAACAGTTAAGCCAAATGAAACGTTTAAAAAAAACGGTGGTACTGGTACATCTTGTCAATCTACTGTCAGCAACATTATATTGTTCTCTATATTGAATGGATTTGCAAATTATGCCAGAAGTTCAGCGGAGCTGGAGGCACTCGGGTGATGGCTGACAGTGGCCTTGTGATGGACTGGAGACCTGTCCAGGGTGTCCCCCGCGTCTCGCACAGTGATAGCTGGATATGGGCACCAGTGACCCGAAAAGGAAGAAGCGGGTAAAGATAATGGATGGATGGAAGTGATCACTCAAAGCATTTAGCTACTAGTGAACAAATTACCCAGGTTGAATCATCTTAACCAAAAGTCAACATTCTCCAAAAACTTACTTTGCACCGTTCTTATTTGAAAACAGATCTTTGTAGAGCTGGGAAAAAGAAAAAAAAAGTTATTAGATCTGTTTTCTTGTGGATAAGGTTATAAGCCTTTACATCGCTTTAGCAATTTTTAATGGTAATGCAAAAAAAGCAGCTAAATCTCACCTGAGTGACTTTCTTATCTTCAAAGCTGAACCATCTGTCATCATCTGGGGGCTTAATGAGTGCACTGTAATGTCCACTTCTCAGGTCACCAGAGTGAAGCACGGCAGCATAAAGTTCATACGTGCAATTCTGTTCCAACCACAATATATTTGTTCCAAGGATGAATTAAAATACATACATCATGACTTGTGGTGAATAAAATCCATTAAAGATTAACCTGAGGTATCGTCAGGGTGTAGGGAACATCAACATCACACTTGACTTTGACATACGACATGCTCTGTTGGCTGAAGTCGAACCTCTTCAGGAGCAGAATCAAAACACCTGGATGCTTCTTTATGACATATTCCTGCAGAGAAGAAAAAAAACACATCTCCAAAAAAAAGAAAGGAAGGATGTTTTGCTTCCATATTCTTTGCATGTACAGTACTCACACTAGTAGAGTTAACTTTGGTATTACACTTGTCACAGTACATCTGTTTTTCTCCACTGAAATCGGAAGGTTTGAAAAATTCTTCAATGCCATTTTCCTGAAAAAAAAAAAATGCAGCTGTGTTTAATTTTGAGGGGAAAACTCTGATCAAGAACGCACCAAAAAGTGTAAGAAAGTGTTTAAAATGTCTCAAATAGACAGATTTTAAAGATGGCACGCACACTTCAACAACTCACACTGAGTACACGCAATATAAAGGAATAAAATAAATTATAAAAAAGATATTAATCATCTTGGACAAATTAAAACAAAATGAAAAATCTTGAATCTTAAGAGTTGGTTTGTAAACTTTTGCCAAGGTTTCATTTTAATGTCAGATGTTAGATTTTGTACTTTTCTTTCAAGCCTCTGAGGAAGCTCAGCAGTAACACAGTTTAACCGTTTAACCGTCATGATTGTGTGTGCTTGTTAGTTTTGTTGTTTGTGGAGGTTTATTTGTATCTTTTGATTCGTGTCTTCATTTTCCCTGTGTGTCATTGTCATCTGCCCTCAGTTAGATCTTCAGCTCCTCAGTGTTTTCTGCCTGTCACTCTCACCTGTTCCCACTCTCTAATCAGTACAGCCGTCTCCTCGACACTCTTCATCTCCATGTCAGCAGTTACCGTATTTTTTGGACTATAAGGCGAACTTAAAATCCTTTAATTTTCTCAAATATCAACAGTAAGCCTTATAATCCGGTGCGCCTTATGTATTAACTTTGTTTGTGCTTACTGACCTTGAACCAATTTTATGTTGTTATTGTGAATGAGTTGAATAAAGGTTGACTTATCTGACTGTTTTGTTTTGCTTAATACGCCTTATAATTAGGGATGGGGCCGATCCGATCCGGTATCGGCCTCCGATACCAGCATCAGTTTATGTATCGGATTTTTCCGATCCATGATGCACATTGGCTTCAAACTATGGAATGGATTTCCTGAACGGAGGCGTGTCTCATGAACCCAGAGTTAAGCCCCCAGTATACTCCTGCATACGTCCATATGCAGAGGTATGCACGTATGTACGCGGAGGTACGAGCGTACCCCCCAGGGCGTGTCCGTGCAAAGCTCAATTTTTACGACCGGTGTCGCACAATAAACTGCCCAGCGAGGGACTGATTTGTATGCGACACCAATGTATTAAATTCCCCTTCTTCATCCCTGATCTGGCCTTTTCTTTTGTTTTGTTTTTTTGCCAAGAGGCAGCGATCTCTTCCTCCTCCGTTGATGCCATGACTGAAATGGTGACAAATGCAGGAATTTTTCACGAGCGAATTAAACTCAGGTCCAGCGTGGCTGCGGAAGGGTCTGACGATTTCCTGGTGGGCTGGTCTGATGTGTGGGCTGCAGAGCTAGCGCTCCCTGTTTTTTTTTTTTAATTTATTTTTAGATCTTTTTATTAACAACATATAAACACAGAACACCACTGCGGCTGAGGCTGCCAGGGCTCGTTTTTTTTTTCCCCCCGACCTGTCAATCAATCCAGTAGGCGTGTCAGCAAATGACCAGTCGGCGACCTCAATTTGTCCCGAAGGTAAACGCCCCTTGTCTGTGAAGCTGCTCTGCAGCTGCTCAGGGTGTGCGCTGGAGTCTGAAGTCTGAACCCTCTGCGTACATACGCGTGAATGGACGTACACGGGAGTATACTGGGGGCTTAATAAGACCCGCCTCACTTTCAGGAAATCCATTTCATAGTTTGCAGCCAGCTACAACGTACTCGAGATGGATGAAGTGTGCTTACAGACCTCTAACCCATTTTATATGGCTATTGTGAATGAGTTGAATAAAGTTTGACTTATCTGACTGTTTTGTTTTGCTTAATGCTCCTTATAGTCTGAAAAATACGATACTGTCAATTTTGATAAAGCAAAAAGGCTGAACTCAGTCTGAACTTTGCTTCAAACAGCTTTGCACTAAAAACACACGGAGAGGTTCACACAGTGTGCGTTTCTCACCACGCTGTATGACTGGCCATAGTGTCCGCTGCAGGAGTTCACCAGTTCAAGAGGAAGATGCCAGAACGGTCCATCATTGTCAGTCTCTGTCCCACAAACAGAACAGCTGGTTCTGTGGGCCATCTGCCCGAGGAAGATCTGACAACACAAATGAACATAAACCAAGGAAGAGATGTATTTCCTAATGAAAATATAGTTTTTGCTTTGATACTGGGAAGGTCTTTACATTTGCTGCTTTGGAAGTGGTCCACCTTAAAATCCTCTCCAAGTATTCTGCAGCATCCTGCTGTTCAAACACTGAGAAGTGAAAAAATTAATGATCTTTTCTGGATATTTATCAATGAAGCACATCTATAAATAAAAAATAAAAAAAAGATTTATTTGTAAAAATGATAACTAGAGCAATTACCGGTAAATCGGTGTTTAAATACTAATTAGATACACAATCAACGCAGCTTTACAAATTGATGTAATGTCATAAAATACAGTAAAAAGAACGAGTGCTAACATACTGTACCTTTGTCAATGTGCAGTGCCTTCAGTATTTTATGTGGGTCGGTTTTTTTTTCCAGTAATTGATCAAACAGTTCTTTAAGTTGAGAATCAATACAGTCGGTGTCAGAATTGTCATCCACAAAGCTAAACAAGTAGAAGTCAGGCGTTACACAGGTGCTTGTTAAGCTGAATTTTCAACATGTAAAAACCAACCTGTTGACAGCTTCTCTGAACTCTCTGGTCATGAACAGCACCTGCAGCACACTGTTCAGGTAGCACGTTCTTCCATGGTTGATCAAGCCATAGTACTTACCTGTTGGGAGGTTAAATTATACACACAACCATTATCTTTACCTGCTTCTTCCTTTTCGGGTCGTGGAGGTCACTGGAGCCCATAATCAGCAGTCACTGTGCGAGAGGCGGGGGACACCCTGGACAGGTCTCCAGTCCGTCACAGGGACACATAGAGACAAACGAGACAAACAACCGTTCACTCGCTCACTCACACCTAGGGACAATTAAGAGTTACCATTTAGCTTAATATCCATGTTTTTGATCTGTGGGAGGAAACCGGAGTATCTGGAGAAAACCCACACATGCGCAGAGAGAACATGCAAACTCCACCCAGAAAGGTCCAAAGCTGAGATTCAGTCCAGCAACCTTCTTGCTGAGAGGCCACAGCTTTACCAACTGGCAATCCATGGCAATCAAGCCATGGTAGTTACTTGCTGAGAGGTTAAATTAATGCATATTTAAATTAAAGAAGGCTTCAAATAACTAGTGCGGACCATAAACTAATGTACTTCATAAATAGACGTACAACATCCAAACACAAGCCTTCAGGGTTCTGTTCAGTATCTTAGCTGTTCCTAGGACTGCGCTCTTCTGGACAGAGATCTTTGAGGTTGTTCCTGGGATTTGTTGGAGCCAGTTTGGGTTCACAGCACCAAACAGTGAATGACCACTGGGACTCCAATGACCACTGGGTCAACTGATGCTTTGACTCTCCACAACTTCTGTATGTCCTCTTTCAGCCCTTGGTATTTCTCAAGCTTCTTGGGCTGCTTCTTCCTGACATTACAGTCAGTTGCTACATATATCACAAACTGCCTTCTTTTCTTGCTTGTCCTCCAGCACAGTGTCCAATTGGTTAGCCATCACCTGTTTGTCAGTGTGGATCTAAGAGATCCCACAGTATCTTAGCCCTTCTTTTCTCTACCACCCTTGGTGGTGTCTCCCACATTGACTGTGGGAACCTCCAGTCCGTACTCAGCCCAGATCAGTGGTGTAGTCTATGCAATACGCAGGTATACGGAGTATACCCGCTAGAAAAGCTTAAGAATTTCAGTATACCCACTTAAAAGTACCCAATGATACATGACATATCATTAGGCATGTATCACTGATACAGTAAACGACAGTTAAACACTTCCGTACCAATCTGTCTGTATGAAGCGCTTGTTTATTACATTTGCTTATGCAGGAAATTATTGTATAATTTATACTTCTGTACTTACTACTTCATACTTTAACATGTTTTGCTTTGATACTGTTTTATCCTAAGGTCGAGGGTGAGGTTCTGCCTCAAGTGGAGGAGTTCAAGTATCTCGGGTTTTGTTCGAGTGAGGGAAGAATGGAGCGTGAGATTGACAGACGGATTGGTGCAGCATCTGCAGTATTGCGGACTCTGTACCGGTCCGTTGTGGTGAAGAGAGAGCTGAGCTCTAAGGCAAAGCTCTCTGTTTACCAGTCGGTTTACGTTCCTACCCTCACCTATGGTCATGAGCTCTGGGTAGTGACCGAAAGAATGAGATTGCGGCCACAGGCGGTTGAAATTGGTTTTCTCCGAAGGGTAGATGGACTCTCCCTTAGAGACGGGGTGAGAAGTTCAGTTATCCAGAAGAGACTCGGAGTATAACCGCTACTTCTCCACATCGAGAGGAGCCAGTTGAGGGGGTTGGGGCATCTGGTAAGGATGCTCCCTGGGCGCCTCCCTAGAGAGGTGCTTCGGGCATGTCTAACTGGGAGGAGACCCCGGGGAAGACCCAGGACACGCTGGAGAGACTATGTCTCTCGGTTGGCCTGGGAATGCCTTGGAGTCCTCCCAGAAGAGCTGGAAGAGGTGGCTGTGGAAAGAGATGTCTGGGCCTCCCTGCTCAAGCTGCTGCCTACGCGACCCGACTCCAGAATAAGCGGAAGATAATGGATGATAATGGATGGATGGACTGTTTTATAAATTCTGTAAATGGTTTTAGTACAAAGTCAACTTGAATAAATGCACAACAAAAAAGTTTGTTGTGCATTTATTCAAATATAAGCATCAGAGATATTTGGAAATGTTCAATACGCTTAAAAATCAAAATAAATTGATGATTACATTGTACTAACTGGTGTACATTGGTTTCTAAGCACAGTATACCCACTACAAAAATGTGGACTACACCACTGGCCCAGATAATATTGTATTTTATTCCAGCCACTTGGTTATGGTGTTTCATTTATATGGGTTTTCTCCAGGTACTCCATATCCCTCTCATGGACCAGAAACATTCATTTTAGGCTAACTGGTAACTAAATTGTCCCTGGGTGAGAGTGCGAATGGTTGTTTGTCTTGTTTGTCTCTGTCTCTCTGTGATGGACTGGAGACCTGCCCAAGGTGTCCCCCACCTCTCTCGCACAGTGACTGCTAGATCTAGACACCAGTGACCCCGACGACCCGGAAAGAAGATAACATATTTTCCCCATACAAATACAAAAACATTTCCTCAATTCTATCAAAAAAGTAATCTTTGAAATCTGCTTCAGTTTACTTCTATTTTGTTTTCTCATGCTACTTTTACCTTTTCGGTACCATTCTCCTTTGTAACAAGGTTAAGTCAGATCTTCTGGATGGGTTCTTCTCCTGCATCCAGAGGACCTGACTTAACCTTGTTAGATTTATCTACCTGAATTATTGTGCATGCATCAGGACATACCATTCTCCTTTTAGTTTTTAGCTAATTAGTCTGAGCGCACTTTAAGTCTCAGGGATGTTAGTGTGTGCAATAAATATCCTGTTTTATTTGACAAGTTGACAAAATTGCATAAAATTATTAGAAGCTGTTTCGAAATGTTATTTATTGAACAACTGCTTCTTTCTTTGGTGTCATGTTGGAGGTGAACGTTCTGGTTTAATGAGGAATTTAGCTGTTAATACTGAACCCCTAACAATAACTAAGAAAACTCTACAATGACCTTTTATTTAAGTCATTAGAGGTTAATAGGTGTATAAAACAGCCACAAGCCAGTGTATCTCTTGTGTCAGTCCCAAGCCTGGGTAAATGTTGAGAGCTGTGTCATGAAGGGCCACTTTGGCCAGAACTAACAAGCGAGGTCATCTAAAAGACGCCATACCGGATCGGTCGAGGCCCTGGTAAACAACAACAACCACTGCTGTTGACAAACAGGGTGGCGGCGGAAATTGTGCTACTGTTAGTCGAAAAACCACGATGAGAGAAATGTGCCAGGAGACAGAGGGAGAAGAGGAAAGTCACGAGTGTAGGACTGAGGGTGGCAACTCTAAATGTGGGGACAATGACAGGCAAAGGTAGAGAGCTGGCTGACATGATGCAGAGAAGGAAGGTAGATGTTTTAGAAGATGAACGTAGATGTTATTCCAGAGGAAGGACAGTGTGTATATTGGTAGAATGATGTTATGCAGCTGCCAGGAAAAAGACAGCGTGGAGATATATAGATGCAGTTAGAGAGGACATGGAGGTAGTTGGAGTGGGGACAGAGGATGCAGAGGACAGAGTGAGATGGAGGATGAATCGCTGTGGAGGCCCCCGAAGAGGGAAAAGCCAAAAGAAGAAGAAGGTTAAAAGGTGCAGAGTATCTAAAAAGCTTGTTTTTCCAAAAAAACATCATCACATAACTTTACGCAGAGGGCTCAACTGATAACAGGAATAAAAAAAAACACTGCTCCATTTTCATGTTCTGTTCCCTCTACAAACCAGTTCATCCACAACGCACGCCTACCAGTCAAATACAATTCTAGTTTCGACATCCACACAGGCAAAACTAAAAATTAAAAATACACTAACCTTTAGATTTCCTGTCTGCAGACATCCTTCAAAAACAAACTTTCTTGCTGAAAGTCGCAGAGCTTTGTTTTTAATGCGTCTAAAACACTTTCCCTTTCACTTGGCGAACAAAATGCTGCGTTCAAGGTGCGCCGGAAACGTCGTTTTTAATCCTTTCTCGACAGAAAAGCTTGTTTATTGCTACAAAAACCTGACAGTTAAAGTTAATGACACATATACCTGTTAGAAATAAAAGATCTGCAGCGGCTTGAGTGCAGTTTTTACAATACCTGAACGAAACATATTTAAAATTGCAATTATGTCACATTGACAATATTTACAGAATTTCAAAAATCGCATTAAAAATAAGAACCCCACTTTTGTTAAATTGTGACATTAGTTACCTTCAGCTGTACTGAAAGGCAGGCAGTAATGTGATCGCCTTAATATCTGTTTGTTAGCAAAATATTTCAGGTGGATTTTGATAAAACTCTCACAAATAATCATTTATGAAAGATTTCTCGAGCTCCTGAAGAGGCCATTGATGGTATTTTGTGATGAACTGCTGTTTACATCAGGTACACAAATTTATCTTGTATTTAATGACCTCGGGAATGGTTATAAACTATTGACAAACTAACAGATTGAATTGTTTTCTTCTCATCCTGCACAATCGTAGTTAAAAATTTTGTAGCAAGCATTGTATTGTAAATGTTTGCATTTTCATCACTTTCATATTAGAGTTTATTCTGGCAGAAAGTCTACAAAGTGCTACAGCTAGCTGCTGCTACTCATCGCCTCTGTAAACACCCACAGAGTTTTATATAAATAATTGTGTACAGTGATGTGAAAATGAGAAGGATGTAAAGATATATAAATAAGAGTTTGCATGAACTTCTTTGAAATCCTTGAGACTGACAAAGTTTTAAGACAAAGGGAATCTAATTTTGTCTGGGCTACACTGAAACTAGCATCTAACCAGTCAGAAATAAACTATATCTTCAGACTGGGTTTTTCCGAAGAACTGCCTCAACAGGTAAGACACCATTTGTTCATAAATAACTTTTCCGCAGATGCTCATTTCAAAAGTTTTGAACTATGTGTGTCTCGATTAAACACGAATGTAAGCAGAAGATTTGCCAAAAACTGTTTTATTTTGTGCAACAACTGAAAAAAATGTGGTTTCAAACATAGGAAAGATTACAGGAAAACAAATTAAATAACAGATTTTTAGCATTTGTAAAGTCACTGGAGGAGATGGCTCCAGCAGCAGCAGCAGGGGTCTGAAGGAGGTCCACTCCAGATGGTCCCCCATAACCTGGATTACCAGCTGAACATGTGTTGGATTCCGTAGACAGACAGCAGCGTGGTATCTCCTTCTTGCACCTTATCTGTGAATTCAATTCAAAAATACTTTATTAATCCCAAAGGGAGATTATTTGTTGTTGCAACTCGTCATCCCCATCTCATTAAGAGATGTCACTAAGAAACTGGCTGCAGATCAGCTGCAGGTTTTCTATTCCTGGACTGTAAAACAAACACACAGATATTCGTCAGAGTTGTAATAAAAGTCAAACAGAAACAAACGTTCAGCAACATCACTACATTTTATATACTGACAGGGCTACAGAGGAGACTTTTTGGTAAAAAGTACTGAGTTCACCTGTAGCTTAGTCGTGTAAATATGTGTTAAATAATCCAAATGAAATCAAAATGTTTTCTGATTGAAGTTGAACAAAACTAAAGTTACCTGCTACATTTACTTGTCAGAAAGCCTTTTGCTATCTTTAACTTTTATCAAACTTTTTGTGCTACTCAAAAAAGCCCATGCTCAATAATCCAGGTATACAATCCAACAATTTTCAGTCAGGTCATCTGGACAGTTTCTTTTTTTCTGAAACGTTTCACCTTCCATCCAGAAGGCTTCATCAGTCAAGGAAACACACAACATAAAACTGATTCTTCCCCCAAACAGCTTACTCCAATGTGGAACAAACCAGTTATGTTGGTGCTAAGATGGCGTCTTTGGCACGCCCCCTCCTCTGTTGCCAGCCCTCTTTCTCGTTGACAGTCATGTCAAACTGGTTCAAAACCAAAAAAGTCCATGCTCAATAATAATTGTGTTTGTACTATCCTTTTATTTTCAGCTTTTGTTACATTGAGCTTTCAAAGATTTAGCTGGTGTTCGGCTTCTTTTACCTTCAACGACTTAGTTTCAGCTTGTTCAGCAATTTTCAACCGTCATGATCAAAAAAGCCATTTCTGCTCCTTTGCACACTAAATAAAATGTCTATGGAGCCGCAAAACCTGCTAAAACTGCAATTATCAACTGATGGCCCATGGCCCACTTCAAGCCAGTTGGAGGGGGCTTTTCCGGCCAGTAGGTGTGATACTATGAAACTAAAATATCAAACTATTAATATGCATTGATATTTTTATATTTTAGGACAAAAGAAAAGACTGTACCAATAAAAAAAAAAATCAAACACAAGCATGCAGGCTTATGTGAGTATTATTTTTAATTGTGGAAACAATTCATAAAGTATCCCATTATGAAGTAATAGAGCAAAAAAAATAGTCCAGTTTGTTGGATACGTAATTGAATTTTAAAGTGAAAATAAATACTTCCAATTACTTTGACTTTGTTTTTTCTTTAAATTTTATTGTTATCAAGTTGACTCCCATAATTTTTCTCAGCAACTTGCCTTAAACGTTGATCAACCCCCCCCCCCCCCCCCCAAATTAAAATAAAAATAAACATTTGGTGGATTTGAGAAAAAACATCAAAAGACTGGAATTGAGCTAAAAGAAGTGGCTAACAAACTACTAGCATGATGTAGTCAACAAGTTTTACTCCTTGTGTTAGTACTAGGGGTGTGTTGTGTCAGGGACGGCTGTGGCTGAAAGGCTAGAGCAGATGGCCTTCTAATGCAAGAGCTGGGGGTTTGAATCCACCAGCAGTCACATGCTGAAGTGTCCCTGGGTAAGACACTGAACGCCTCATTGCCACCGATGTGTGTCCCATTGGTGTATGAATGTGATAAAGCACTGATTATTTTTTCATTTACCCTTTATTTAGACAGGTAGTCTCAATGAGTCATGAGAACTCATTTTCAAGAGAGATCTGTTTCGGAGCAAATGGTGGGGGATAAGGGCCTTGCTCAGGGGCCCATATTGGGGTAAATGATGGTGGAGGCAGGTGTGGGTGTTTCACCTTTTCCACCCACATTTTGGTGTTGACTGTACCAGGAGTTGAACCTGCAACTTTCAGATCACAGGCCCATCTTCTCTAGCCTCTGTGCCACCACTCCCCAAGTCTCTTTAGAATGTTGTTTGTTCAATTAGCGACAATAATCCGATGAAAACTGATTTTTTTTCCCTATTTCTATTGACACATTTATATGAAAACATTTAATTACAATCTCTAATTACACAGTAAAGGTAGACGTGGAAACGGTGTAATTCCCCCACCATGCTACTAGTTGGTGCTATGTTCTTTGAAAGTTGAACCTCTAACTGCACATGCGTTAAAAAATAAATGTTCTACCTGAAAGCCGCTACAATGGTCAAGATGGCAGAGAATAAAATATTTCTATGAACAGACAACGAGGTTCAACTGTTGGAGAGCCATAAGCACAAACTCTGGTATCCGCCATTGTCGATACTTTCTTCTTCTGTGGATTGTAGGAAGCCGTTATATTTTGCATCATGTTGTGCATGCGCCATGGATTCTCTGACAGAAAATATCTATTTTTTCTGTTTACACAATAACGGACACTGGGACATTTTTTGAAACATTGCACTCTGGAGCTCGTTCTCAAATTGTGCCTTTGTCAGAGAAAACATTTGCTATTTTCATGTAAATGAACAGTACAAACGCAACGAAACTCTTACATTTTCACCAGAAATTGTTCTCATGTAAACAGGGCCCTAGTAGAGTGCTGTATGAATGGGTAAATTCAAGGATTCCAGGTTCTTGATGTTGTTCATACCACAAGCACGAACATGGGTCTGAACAGATGAGTACAAATGAACACAGCAACATGATGTGATTTATCACAGTGATTATTCTGGTTAGAGATTCATGAATCTAACAGCCTCAGGGTAGAAGCTGTTCCTCAGTCTAGTGGTTCTACACTTAATGCTCCTTAACCTTCTTCCTGAGGGGAGTGGGGCAAAAAGTGTGTGCGCTGGGTGAGTGGGGTCCTTCATGATGCAGGTGGCCCTCCTCCTGCATCTGGAGGTGTAGATGTCTGTGATGGTGGGGTGGCTGACTCCAACAGACTTCTGTGCAGCCTTCACTACTCTCTGCAAATCTTTTCTTTCTGCAGCTGTGCAGCCTCCATGCCACACGTTGATGCTGGAGCACAGGATGCTCTCCACTGCACACCTGTAGAAGGAGGTGAGGATTCGGCACAGTCTTTCAGCACCTTCCCGGGGATATTGTCTGGGCTGGTTGCTTTGTGAGGATTAATCCTCCTGAAAGTACAAAGTACTCCTTACTTCGGCTGAGGTCACGCTGAGAAGCTCTTCCTCCGGTGGTGAGGTGAGTCTGGTGCTGGGTGGTCTGTTCAGGTCTTCAAAGCATGCATAGAACTTACTGAGGGCATCAGGCAATGATAGGTCTCTAGGGCATTGTTCACTCCTACCTTTATAACCTGTTATACACTTAATGCTAAATGAGGGCACAGACTGTGTTATAAAGCACTTTGAGTGTCTTGATAAGATAAAGGCGGCGGCGCTATATAAGTACAGTCCATTTCTATCATTCACATATTGGCATAAGAAATGACCGGAAAACTGCTAAAACAAGACATTTCTTGTTGTTGGTATAACAAATAATAAACTTCAGTTTTATTTTAGTTTTAGTCAAAACTTAGAGCTGCTGCAGAGAGACCAAGGAGCCACATGTGGCTTCAGAGCCGCAGGTTGCAGACAGGTGTAGGCTATCACAAGCAGAAACCCATCCCAACACCAGTAACACTTTCAGACCAGTTGTTTTTATGCTTTAATGATGCGTCTAAATAATCTCATTTTATTCTGAATGTATTTCCTTGTTCTTACTGCTGGAAATCACCCTGTTTTCCAGCAGCGCTCATGATCAGGGCATGTCTGTTATGGTTTACTTTTTGTAAATGACAATTTATTTGTGGAGGAAAGTGAAAGTGAAAACTGTCTGTGCTCTGGGAGTGATTCAGCTGCAGCAGTTTCCTGAGAGCAGAGAGAGGAGAAGAGTTGATCAGAGCCACAATGAGCACGCAGGACCAGAACGAGAAAAGATACGACCCCAGAGACACAACACTGAGATTTGTCAACAGACCTGATGATCTGGATCCAATGCGTAAGGACTAAAAACTGTATAGCAATTATTCTTTGAATTTTATTTGCTGTTTGTTACTTTCAGTTTGTGAATTTTAGCTCTATCTTGGTAGGTGTATAGATTGTTTCCTAACTAAAAAAAGTCAGGTGTTTTTTTTTTCATAATCAAAGTCCCAAATTTTTTTTTTAGCAATTGTTGAGTTCAGAGCCTGTTCTTTGCTCCTCAGCCCCTGAGGAAGGAGACCAGTGTCTCCGAGCAGAGATGTCCTGCGGTCACGCTGTCACCCCTCAGTCTCTCACCGGATGGTGTCGCAGCCTGCTGGATCAGGTACTTTCCCCCATTTTGTGGTTTTCTTCTCTTAAATCGACTTTTGCTTTCTCATTTAGACTGTTTGAGTATTAAAACTGATGCTTTTGTTGAGTATATATTTTTTATCGTTCAAACGTGACAGAACTCATTAGGCACAAAGTTGGGCAGAATTGTTGTAAAAAGACAAACAGAACACTTTGTCCCTTCTTGTAACAACAGGCGTTTTGTGTTTGCTACGGTCAGTGTCTCCGAAAAATGTAGAAAATGTTTCTAAACAAATGTTTGGTTCATGTTCAGACCTGTCTAAAGCTTTCGATACTGTGGACATGACATCTTATGCCATAACCTCTCAGACATTGGTTTCTCAGATCACACTATTGATTGTTTTTCTAGTTATCTCAGACTGGAGGCAATGTGTTCAACACAATGATACTTCTTCCAGTTATTTAACTGTCAACATTGGTGTACCACAAGGCTCTGTCTTAGGACCCACTTTCTTTACAATCTACATAAGTAATGTAGGTCAGATCATTCCTGACGCATCCTTAGATTTCTTTGCTGATGATACAGTTGTTTACTGTCGAGCTAAATCCGTATTTTAAGGTTTTCCAGCTTTTACCGTCTGCATTCGACACCATCCCGTCAAACTTGATCTGTCTCAAACTGGTGCTAAACGCTGATTAAATCAAAGGGATGTTGCTTTCAAACAGGAAGTCTGTACCAGCAGTCCTTCCTCTTATCTTATCTACGAATGGTGTTCCTACTGTTTGTCAATTCTTACAAACACTTGTGAATCTTGGTTGATTCACATCTCTCTTTTAAGCCTCGTTTAGAAAATTTGATAAAGAAATTCAAATTAAAACTGGGTTTCTTTTTCAGAAATAGATCCTGTCTAACTCTGAACGCTAGGAAACACCTTGTAACTGCAACTTTCCTTCCGGCTACTGACTATGGTGACAATATTTACGTGAACGCTCCTGCAAGCACCCTGCAGATGTTGGACACTGTCTATCACGATGCGCTAAGATTCATAATTGGCTGTAACTACCGTACTCATCACTGCACCCTGTATTCACTGGTTAACTGGTCATCATTAACTTCACACAGACCCTTGTCACTGCAGCTACAGCGTGCACTCTCAAGACATCATTACCTGCAGTGTCCCCTCAGTGCAGACTGAATTCGGCAAAAGGGCCTTCTCTTACTCCACTCCTGTTTCCTGGAACACCTTGCAAAAAGATCTGAAGCTCTCAATTTTGACCTCTTTAATGGATTTTAAACATTTGTTAAGTTCAATGCAAAAATCAATGCAGACATGTTCCTGTTTCTAGTATTTTACCCCATTTCATAATATAACGTGTTTTTTTTTGTTTGTTTTTTTTATATCACTACTTTTTATATCACTACTTTTATTTACTTTTCACTTTATATGCTTTTTATGACTTTATTTTTGTGTGTTTGTTGTGAGACAGCTGTTCTGTGGGACTCTTAAGAGCTCATGAGGCAAATAATTCCTTCAGGATTTGGCAAAAAATAGTATATTTATAAGAGTAAATACTTGTCCACCATTTCTGCCACTGGTCATCGGAATAAACAAACAAACAAAAAAACAAACGAACAAACAAAAAAAACTTTTAACGCAGCTGATCTGAAACAGAAGCTGGTCTTCAAGCTCCTTTGTCTCGTCTGAATTCAACTTTAGTGTTGAGTGCTTTAAAGAGTATTGTCCTCTGCTCCTTGTCTTTTGTGGCAGTTAGCAAAAAAGCGATTTAATAAACGTGCTCCCTTATTTAAATGATTGCCTTTGGCTAAAGTATACTTTATCTGATTACATGCAGAAACCCCGCTGTCAGTACTGTGATGGTACAAACAATTCCTCCCTGACTATTTAACATCCCAACCAGTTTCAATGCATGCTCAACTGCTTAAGATGGATGGATGGATAAATAGATGGATGGATGGACGGACAGATACTTACTTACTTATATGTATTCATACATACACATCTAAGCAAATATACATGTATATACCTGTACATATGCACATGTGCATGTAAATATACATACTTAACATACATAACTGACAGATTTGTCTTTATTTTCAGGGCCAGTACAAATTTAGGTGCCCTGCGGTGAAAGAAGAAACCCAGCAACTGTGTGGTGAAGAGTGGTCATATCAGGAAGTGCGCCGGCTTGCCGCCCTGACAGCTGAAGAGATGGAGCACTTTGAAAAGACCATAGCTCGTCTGGCTGCTACACAGTACTGTGACTTTAAATCAGTAAGAGTCCTTCAGATTGTTTATAAATGAGTTAGAAACTGTAATCAGTGAACTTTCTGCAGGGTTGAACGCTTAATTTTTTTTCGTACAGTGTCCTGGCTGCAAGTCCTACGTGGAACGAGAGGACCCGGCTAACCTCAGTGTAGAGTGTTTGGTGTGCACAGAAGATAACCAGGAAGAATATGAGTTCTGCTGGCAGTGTTTGAAGACGTGGAAAGGTCCAGCTCCGCGCTCTGACCGCTGCGACAACGATGGCTGCATCAACCATGACCTTGAACTGCTCAGGACCTGCAAGACCACCGTTCTTACTGAAGTGGTGGGGGTCGACGACTGTCCCTCCATCCGGGCCTGTCCCACCTGCGGTCAGAAGGTGGAGCACGACAATACGGGCTGCAAGAACATCATCTGTCCTCGCTGTCAGGTGGAGTTCTGCTTCGTGTGCCTGAAGCTCACTCCTGAGTGTCTGGAGACCAGTTCCTACTTCATCCCCTGCAGTGATGGTGTGGCTCCCAGACAAACATCCATCCCTGTGTGGCACAGAAACTAGATATACATGCAAATTTGATCATAACTCTTTTCTGTCTTTCATCCTTTGACTGTAAGCTTCTTGAAATCTGAATATCTTGTAGGCCTTCTTGTTCATGCTAACGTTGAAGCAACTTTAAACAATCTCTTGTCTTGCTTTATGCAACGATTGACTGTCTTAAAATGTGCCGAAGCATTTAAACATGGATGGAGATGAACAAGTTTTTGCTGACATGTTTAATTTAGTGAAACTAACTGATCCGAAAGGTTTGCTGCTTGCGTTTTAAAAGTTAAATATGAGTCTCACCTGTTCGAGCTTTGCTCTCCTCATCTGTCTTCGACACAAACTCTTTTTGATCGTACACTCGAGCCATGTAATGGACTTGTGTGTGATTCCATGTTCATGAAGCAGGGTGGAGTCTCCGTCCAGCTTTTTGTTTGTAAAAAAAATAATTTTACTTCTTCTGGCCAATCTGCAGACAAACACACACAGATTAAAGAATTGACGATCTATTAACTTCTAATCATCGTCTATGAGATTCTTGTATTGAACTTGTCTGCCCAGATTGATATATCCCCATGGACCCTCAAAACCTACCTCTGGATCAAGATGGTAACAGGTGTAATATCTTCTTCTTCAGCTGCCCCACAGTCACAGTCTTGAAATGCTTCTCCGTGCTACACAAGTTGACTGTCTCTATTTCATCAAAAATTCCCACCACTTTCACAATAAAAGCTGGTTTAACATTTTTTTGTCCCATCTGGCAACCCGTCACATTCACAGATAACAGCTACAAAAATGTCTACTATCTGTCAAATGTAATCAAAATCTATAAACACAAATAAATCAAAGTAAAATCTTCTTCAGTTGTAAGTTCCTCTGTATCGATGTCCTAAAAAAGTTATTTGGCTGAAAAGGAAGTTAAAAGTCCAAACCTACTTGTTAAAATAACAAACGCAGGGTATTATTAAGTTTAAAGACAGACGAGAAACCTGTTGGTGACTCAATCTGCCAGCAGAACAAGAACCAGTCTGTTAACCGTCATCGTCATCATTTAGGACTTTATAAACCAGTGTGCACAAAAATAGTCTTGTTTCAGTTTATTTGTCAAATAGCACACGCACAGCCAACATTATCAGGTGTTTAAATATGAATTAATGCAATGATTAAAACATAAATAAATAAGGTGAACGCACATAAATTTAAAATACTGATATCTGTATTTTGAAAGAAACCACATATTGGTTGGTTTTTTTATTATTATTATTTCTCTGTGTGTGAGAGCCTGAAGATGAAAAACAGAAACTAAACATGAAGCCATCCATAACATATGATTCACGTGTTCAACACTGTTTTTACTTTTAGTTCTTTGGAAGACTTTGTCCCTTTTAAACGTTGGTTCTCACACAAACTGGTTAAAACCTTTCTACTTATGCTGAATTATTACTGACCAAATAATTTAATCAATCATTTTCAACTAAATGTGTATTTGACATCTATAATAACTGAATTTGTGTGAAAAGCTCTTTCATATGTTAGAATGAAAACAGCTAACAAGCAACATTTTTAATGTTATTAGGCATTATTCTCACTACAGGCTCAAGGTTAGGGTTAGCCTCAAGCTCAGGCTGGAAAGTATTTTCATTTTGTCTTCTTGAGGCGCTCCACTGTCCTGTTCCTCAACTGCAGTGTTCCACATCATCAACATCTCTTCTCCATAAAGTTCCTGAAGTTCTTTCTGACCCTCTCTGTTCCTCATCGCCTCTGTTTTCTTCACCAACATGTCCGTTCAGGTCTGCTCTGATCACCACTCTCTCTTTCCTGGGAATACGCTTTATCTCTTCATCCAGATCCTTCCACAATGTATCTTTCTCCTCCTCATCCCATCCAACATGTGAAGCATAACAACTGACAACATTTAGCATCATACCTTCTACCTCTACCTTCAGGCACATCACCCCATCTGACACTCTTTTCACCTCTACTACATTCTTTGCCAACTCCTCCTTCAGGACCACCCCTCCTCCATTTCTCTTTCAATCCACACCATGGTAAAACAGTTTAAAACCTGCTTCAATGCTGTGAGCCTTGTAGCCCTTCCACTTGGTCTCTTGGACACATAAAACGTCTACCTTCCTTCTCTGCATCATGTCAACCAGCTCTATACCTTTGCTTATCTCTGTCCCCACATTTAGAGTTGCCTCCCTCAGTCCTACATTCTTCACTTTCCTCTTCTCCCTCTGCCACCTGACACGTTTCCTTCTTTATGGTCATTGACTACCAGTAGCATAATTTCCACCAGTGCCCTGTTTGTCAACAGCACCATTGGTGGTCATTGTTAACCACGGCCTCGACCGATCCGGTATGGTGTCATTTAGATGAACTCACATATTAGTTGTGGCAAAAGTGTTTTACATCGGATGCCCTTCCTGACACAACCCTCACCATTTACCCAGGCTTGGGACTGGCACAAGAGGCTTGTACTCCTAGTAGCTGGTTTTGTTGAAGAACAGGCTCCAAGATCCTTAAACACACCAGTATGTTGTCAACCAGGAAGGAGCAGCTTGGCCCAGCCACTTACAAACTGCAGAGAAAACGATTAAGACAGAAACTACCAGAATCGTACAACAGAATAACAGTCTCTGACAGAAGTCTCTTCTCTCAGTTTCGTATTTTCTTACAGCAGCTGCAGCCTCCGTCTGATTGCTGACGACTTCTGTGAAGACATGATTTTGTTTCTTGTTGTGCTACAATCAGAGACATCTGTTTTCGTAAAGTTGAACGGATTTTCTCTGGTCTAATTTATCAATTGTCCTTGAAGCACAGGGTGCATCTAATAATGTTAGAGTCTTGGAGAAACATCCTTCAAGAGTTTGTCCTGAAATGTGCATCAGAGGTCTTTTCAGTGTTCAGGTTGCTCACGCGGTTCTTCCATTTCCTGCTGGTGTCCTTCTGCTTCAGGGTCTGTTTGAAGCAACCAACCCGGCTTTTGTCTCACCAATTTTGCGATCTAGTTTAATTATTTTTCTTTTCTCAAACGTTTCCTCCCAAAAACATAACCAGAGAGTATATCACCGTTTTAAGTGTTATAATTCTCTCTTCTGCAGCTTTCACTCTTCAGATGATGAGACAAGAAGGTTTCTGAGCCCTGATTTGTCCCATCTGTCTGAAGACAGACATGTCCATGTTTTGGTTCATTCATAACAAATTATCTTTGTGTTTAATATTTCAAAAACTCACATTTAAGAGAATTGAAAAGGCTGCAGCTCCCTTTAGTGGTGAATAACAAAATAACACTGATCACAAACTGAAGAAGCAACAGATTTATTTTAGAGTGAACAATTACAAATACTTTCAAACATGAAAAAAGGTTCTAAATATGTTTAAAATGGAGAACTAATGCTTCAAATGAATTAAAGAAGTTTGCTACAAAGTTTGTCAGTTGATTTTATTGAAGTATTTGTTTAAATCGTGCACCATGACAAACATGATCAATACGCCTTCATAAACAAAACATTAGGACATGGTTCTGAGTTTTTCACATCGTTGCCAAATGTTTTACAGTAAATGAATGTTGTTCAGAAACAATCATATCCTTTTTTTTTTTAAATCAAAACAAAAGATAATTAAATGCTGATGCATGCTCAATAATCCAGGTAGAAAAATCTAAGAAAGTTAAGTCAGGTTCCCTGGATGGATTAAAAATAAAATAAAAACATAAACTTGTTGAAACATTTCATTTTTAATCCAGAAGACTTCGTCAGACTGACGCTTTCATTATGAACAAAACATAAGTTTCTGAGATGATCATGATGTTTAAGCAGTTGTTTTTGCCATAACAATAATTAACAGTTCAAATAAGGATGGAGGTGGCTAAGATCAATATTTCATTTTGGCACAATTTTTACTAGAATTGATTTCAAAAGTTTTGATGTTAGCGTTCCCAAAAATCAGCTAAATTTTCTGCACTTCTCCGACGTACTCCTCCACCAGTTACACGTTTAATTAGCTGTATAGTGCTCAGATTTTGAATTCCGTATGCAGACAGCAACTCTTGTGGCTTGTCCAATATCTTGTCCGTGAAGATCATCCGCATGTCGATGTCTAAAACACAGAGAGAATTTTTAATTAATATTTATAGTCCCAATTATTATCTTTTAAATAAATATTTGTTCTCTCCTGGTGCATAAGAAAACAGGAAAGCAGTTGTTTGTTGCAGTTTTATTGTTCAGCAACTACTCAGCGGCCTCATCCATTTTGTCGTGTTGTACAAATAATTCAAATAGAATCTTAATTCTTGAGGATGTTAACTAATTTATAGTTTCAAGTTCAATCATTTTTTTATTTTTGCAGAAACATTTTAGGAAAAAAAACAGTTATTCTCCGCAGATATCAAAGTAAGTTGTTACTAAAGACTGTGACTGTCGCAGCATTCATTGTTTTTTTTTTTTTTTTTATGGTTTAGCATCAATTCTAGTTGTATTTTAGAAGAAAAAAAATAAATAAAAATGTTGTTATCCCTCATTTTAAAAAGGCCAGAAATTAACGTAATTTTTTTAACCTGAAAACTCTCAAAGTTCAAGAGTAACTAAGTGTCTCCAGAGTCAATGGCTAAAAATACGTTATGAAAAACTTTTTTAAAAGGCTTGATTCAGTGCTGTGTAGTGATTTAAAACCAAAATGTAAAACCTCTAAAACATTTTGCTTTTTCATGAACGCCATCAAATGGTTGGTGAATATACTAATTAGCCTCATTGTTAATTGTTGAAATAACCTCTAATTAACTTCTTGTTTTATTTTAATAGTTATTTGAACAATGTAATGGCCTCCTCTGCTCCTCTCTCATGTGGGGTCCCACAGGGTTCACTTTTAGGGCCCCATCTCTTGTTTTTATTTACTTCCACTTGGGTCCACTTTTCAAAAGCACAACATTTCTTTTCACTTGTATGCAGATGATTGTCAGGTTTATGTCCCCCTTAAGAAGAAGGTCTCAATTTCCTCATATCTCAAGGACTTAAGGACCTGGATGGCACCTTCACTCATTGAAATAGAAATATTAATTACTATCATTACAAATATAATCAAAATTAGAACATGAACAACAAAAATAAAGTTATAAAACACAAAGAACAATAATTTGGATAATAACTACTTTAAATAATTAGTTTTTGAGTACTTGGACTTGGTGTAACATTCTAAGATAAATAAATAATTGATCAAGAATCAAATCTAATTTATCTAAATAAAACTAATTACTTGGACAGAATTTTTTTCGGTTTTAAATGCATGAGAATTTAGACAAGGTTTAACTGTTTGAATAATAGTTTTAAAAGAAAGTTGGAGAAATTTACCTTTTTCATAGGCTCTGCCTATATGCTCCCAGTAACTCCAGAAATTCCCACTATAATCTCTCCTACTAACTAATGTGGGACATCCGAAACCCAAGTTATCTAAAATTTATATAAAGACGGAGAATTTCATACTTTTATTCATATTTCAGATACAATGCTTTGTGTGCAACAGAAAATATATTCAACTTCCGTTCCTTAACAGGAAGTCATTGAGGGGAAGCTAACACAGGTGACACCGTCTATTTCCTGGTACCAGTCTTGATGTGACAACAAACTGGTGCCAAAATAAAGTTACAATAATCCAACATATGCTGAAACAACTGTTTTCACATTATGTAAAGAAACCATGGATTTGAGTTTAGAAATGTTTCTGAGTTGAAGAAAAGTGAGCGTTACCACAGGAGGAGCATAAAAATTAAAAATGCTGGTCCAGTCACAAAATTAATAATCCTGCAGAATTTATTTTTGTTTTATTCTCATGAGTCCAATGGCAGCTGATAACTTGTCTCAGTGACTCACCTGCCATCTCTGGGAGTTTCTCAACTATTTTCTGCCTCAGCTGCTGTACGGTCATTTTCTGCATCTGCTCCTCGGTGCTGCAGAGGTCAATCATCATCTTCTCCCCTCTCACACCATAAACCATGACATGGTAGATCTTCCCCATGTTCCTCAAGTTCCTGCTGCTTGCAGTGCTCCTTCAGCCTCTGTGTTGAAAACAGCTCTGGGTGATTTTTGACAAAACAAGTTATGACATCATAGATGGCATTAGCAGCTTTCACTTTCTATTTCATACAATAAAACAACACCATTACAGTGTATTGGTGATACTGTTGTTTTTCTATTTAAGATTTTCCACGAATATTTAGAAAGTTTAAACTCTTTTTCTACACGTTGTTGTGAAATAAAGATTGTGTTCTTTGTTGAATTTAACATTCCTATTCTTTTTTTATTTTGAAATTGACCCACTTCCTGTTTTACTTTGAAGAGGCTCCCACAGATTGAAGTCTGTTCCTGTTTACATAATGTAACACGATGTAAACCACTTCTGATTGGATTGAAAACTGGCCAATCATGACAGCAGACTCAGAACGCGCTGAAAAGTTAGTTTTGCTGTGTAAGGAACGCCCTTTTTCACAGAACAAAGGATGTGCAGAGTTTTATCCCTCGAGGGAGTTTACAGACGGAGGAGTGAGCAGAGAGATGAAGCAGCAGCCAGCAGCAAAATGGAGCAGTATGACGGTCGTTTTCAGATTCCTCCTTAAACAAGGTTGTATTGTAGAGTTTAAAGGGATGCATCCAATTAATAATATGTTAAAATAATGACTGCATTTAACTAATCCACTGTTTATGCTTGTGAATTTGTGACTACTTTATGATTTGACTACTTTATGACTTCTGAATTTCTTTGCTTATTAAATATTCAAAACTAGAAGGTGCGTGTCTCTTGTATTTAAGTGCGTGTCTTTGACTGACTCCTGCAGGAATAAAAGGTAACAGACTCGGGTGGAGAAGTGAGATCAAAAACACAACAACGTGTCTTGTGCTATTTTAGCCAATCTGATAAGGAAACGTTCAGCTCATTCTGGAGATGGGTGTTCTGATGGTTAGTTTTTTTTTGTAACTTTAATACTTTTTATAATACTTAACATTAATTACAAATATTTTATTAATCACAATATACTGATATCTCTTACATTTTAGACTGTTCTGCTATTTTTAGCTTCTAGTTAGTTAAATGAGTGAAATGGCTTCAAATGTTTTTTTTTTTTTACTTATCTTGGTGAGTTTACGTATTGTAACGTCTCGTTTTATCTTGATTTTCTGCAGCTGTTTAATAACAATTACAAGTGTTCTTGAAATGGGAGCAGAAGAGACGCCATTTTGAAAGTAAAAAAGTGAAGATGCTCTCTTTTCTGAAAAGAAATGGACCAAAAGATGTGAAGGACAGAGTCAGCAGAAGTATAAACTTTTTGGGGGAGGCACCTGAGCAGTGAAGAGCATTGATGTATAAGTCGCTCTGAACTATAAGTTGCATCAGTCAAAAAGAGCATCATGAAGAGGAAAAAACATATAATCGCTTTGGCGTATAAGTCGCATTTATTAAGCGTTTATTTAATGGTCAAAACAGCTTCATTTCAAAATCTGTATGACTTTTTATAACCGTTTATTTTTGTCGCTGTTGTGAATTGTCATCATTCTTTGTTGAAATCAGGTCTCTCTTGTAAATGAGTCCTCGAGGCTCAATGGGATTTACCGGTCTAAATAAAGGTTGAATGACTTGCAGCTGGAACTGCAGCAAAAGGCGGCGCTACAAAGTATTAACGCAAGGGCGCCGAATAATATTGCACGCCCCACTTTTCAGTTTTTTATTTGTTAAAAAAGTTTGACACATCCAATAAATTTCATTCCACTTCACGATTGTGTCCCACTTGTTGTTGATTCTTCACAAAAAATTACAATTTTATATATTATATATTTTAAACTACTCAAAAGGAAGGAAGGGGAGGAAATCCTCTTCCCCGTGTGCTGGAAATGTATAAATACTTATATCTCTGTACTGTCAGAGAGGTGTTGCTCATGTTACTGTAAGGACACGTTGTGCTGGTTCTGAGGGTTTGTTCACTTGGATGTAAGGACAATATTTCTCTCCATGCAAGTATTTTTAATACGTTTTTGTTAAACATCAATCCTGGACTCCGAATTACTTCAAACAATTATTCATAACTAACGAACACAGATCCTGACATTATCACCACAGACTTGATTAATACACCTTTATAAAACCAAACACTGGTACATTTTATACATATATATATATATATATATATATATTTTACATTGTAGAAATTAAAATATATCTTCCAGTCAGTGTGTTCTGCTATTTAGACGATCATGGATCCCCCTTTAAGGGAACAAAAAAAAAAGTGTCAAACAGTCAGAGGTTTTATTGTCATTTCAGCTACGTACAAGTACATATTGAAACGAAACATTGTTCCTCCGGGATCACGGTGCAACACAGAACATAAAGCGCAAAACAATACAACACAGTGCAGATACGCAACAGTACAATACAAACAGACCTATAATAAGTACAAAAAGACATGTAACCTAATTTAAACAAGTAATTAAGAGACAAGACTAGAGACACGTGTTGATTAGTACATGTGTAGGTGGTATATGAGGTAGAAACATGTTCTAATATATGGCAGCGTAACATTGTAGTACATAACATTGTACATAACATATACAGATAAATGTTTTTCTCTTGGTCCCAATTAGGAGACACATCTGATACATAAAAAAACAATACACTGGAAATGTAAAACATACAACCTCAACTCAGAAAAAGTTGGTCTGTTGTGGAAAATGTTATATAATGTAATATCCAACACATCAGAGCAGGACGCAGGAAGAAGCAGGGGAAGCATTTAATGCGCTTTGAGGGCTCCTCAGCTCTGATCTTCTGCCTCCTGTACTCAGCTGCGTGTGTCCACCAACCGTTAATAATAGTCGGTGGTATAAGCAGTCAAAGCTTAATTAAAAATATATGGGGGGTTTTCGGGTTCG
This sequence comes from Nematolebias whitei, assembly GCF_014905685.2. Lineage (NCBI taxonomy): Eukaryota > Metazoa > Chordata > Actinopteri > Cyprinodontiformes > Rivulidae > Nematolebias > Nematolebias whitei. The sequence continues at coordinate 33,349,294 of NC_056498.1, forward strand.
GACCTGTAATTACTGTTGATTCGTGGGATCGGGTGGGGTTCAGAGATGATGGCTGCGGGCTGGGGTCGGATTATTTGGACCCGAGTGCAACTGACAACCTTGTGGCCACAGTTCAAGACAGCTACTTCAACAATGGAGGTGTGGAACATGGCCCACTTGGACTCAATGTCTTGCTTTTTTTTTTTTTTGTAAAACTCTTGTAGTCACTGGGGCAGCTTTGCAGACAGACAAAGCTGGTCGATTAAAACTAATCCAGACTAGTTAATCCTGGCCTAATTTATGCCCTGTCCTTGAAATTTCCTCAATGGTTCATTTCTAAATTCATAAAATCACAGAGTTGTGTCTCACCTGTTGTTTTTGACATAAGTTTTGCACAAGAGTTTAAATACAGATGAAGATGGTTATAATCACCGTTTCATTTTTGCAAATACTTGGTACAATGCTGCATTTAGTCTGAAAGTTTTGGTGCCTGCGGTTCCAAAAAGTCAACTAAAACCTCTATACTTCCTCGAAATTCCCCTCCACCAGACAGTGTTAAAATCATATACACAACGGTCTCATGTTCAACTCCATATTCATACAGAAGCTCTGAGTCTTTCAGCTGCCAGCCTCTGAAGATCAGCTGTTGTTGGGCCTCTAAAAACACACACACACAAGACAAACACGCAAAAATATTTTAAATATCAAAGTCAGTTATAATTAATAATATACAAACAAAAAAAATGTCTAAGCCCACTGGCACATCAAAAATCTGCAAAGCTGATTTGTTTTAATAATTTGATTGTTCATTTATGTGACTTGTGTTTTATTTTTGTGGTTAATAATCAATGACCTCTACTGTTTTCGTGTGTTGTACAATTAAAAATGAATAGAAGCTCTATTCTTGAAAATATTAGGTTGCTTATAATAAAAGTTGTATCGTTGCAGAAGCATTTGAGGGCTGAAACTCCACGTTGCCTCAACAGATATCAAAGTTGTTACTAAACGATGACTGTTGCTTTTATTGGCTGTTGTTTTCATCATTTAGCATCAATTCTGGAGGAGGAGAAGGAAAAGCTGGGTTTTTTTTCCCCCCAATAGTTTTAGATGTTTGAGTTTTCTGCTGATAAAAACTTTTTTGTGTAATGCTCCAAGAGTTGACCTGTTCTTTTCTTAAGAAGGTCAAAAACACAAGACTGAACAGCTGCAGATGAGTTTCACAAAATATCAAAAATCAACAAGTCTGTAGAATTTACTTTAATGTTTTATTTCTATGGTTTTACTTTAACAAATGCGTTTTCTCTCATTAGATAAACGAGTCTACTGGCAGCTGATAAGTTTACCTGGGATGCCTTCCTTCTCATATATCAGTGTCATCAGCTGCAGCACGGTCATTTTCTGCATCTCCTCCGTGTTGCTGAGATTATACTCAGTCTGTTTACCAGTCAAGCTCTTAACGAAGATCTTGATGTTTTCCATTTTCTGCTCCTGTTCTTCTGCACCTGTGGTGAAGACAAAGTTCCTTCAGTTTGTTCTCTCTTTTTATTTAGATAAAAAGTATTTCAGTATTAATTTTTTTTTTATTACGTTTTTTCCTGTCTCATTTCCTATTGTTGATACAACGAGCATAAAAATGAAAACAGGAATATAAAGATGGCTATGATTTCCGTTTCATTTTAGGCAAATACTTGAGAATGATGTATTTAGTTTAAAGACTTTGAGGGCAGCATTTTCAAAAGTCAGCTAAGTTTTATGATCTTTGTGTTTCACCTTGAACACACGGACGTCCAGCCTGACATATAGTGCTGCCATGATGAACTCTATAGTTGGACAGCAACTCCGAGTTTTTCATCGGCCAGCTATCGAAGACGAGCTGTTGTTTGTCCACTGGAACACACACACAAAGAGCTTTTAAAAATCATACATATAAATTTGCAAACAGAAAAAGAAATGTTCTACTCATGCAGTGGCGCTTGAATGTTAGTGAAGCCTTAATAATTGTCTATAATTCTGCATAGACAGGACCTAAAAACATCATCAGATTTTCAAGTAATAGTCGGTGAGGTCACAAAGGACCCCAGGGTAACCCCAATAATGGTCAGTCAGGTCATCTGGACCGTATCTTTTTTGTGGAAAGACGTTTCGCCCTCTATCCAGAGGGATTCATCAGTCTGAGGAGTCTCTAATAGACAGTTTTCCCCACCAAGCAGTACACGCCTTTAGTGGACCAACCAGTTTGTTGGTGATAAGATGGTTTCTGGGGGCCGTCCTCTCCCACGTCCACTCCCCGTTGAGATGTGTTCCCTCACAACATTGTCACATTACAGACAGTCTTACAGCGTCAGCAGGGTATGATAAAAGTCACCAGTTAGCATTAGCTTCCACTATTTATTTCACCTGTTTAGCGGTTTCGCGTTAGCAAAGATAATTATTAGTTCAAGGATTAGTGGTTAGCGAAGTTAACTTTTGGGTTAGCTGTGCAAACCACTGTTAGGTCGTTTTCACACCCGATAGTCCGACTCGGTTTGATTGGGGACCAACATTTGGACCATTCGTTTACATTTTCAGCCGGTGGTTTGCATTCAAAGTGCACGGAGTCAATGAGCCAACCTGTTCTGCCTCTCGCCTGTGGTGGTGCTGCACCAAGAACTACTGAAGGAAACGACACACAAACCTCTGAAGAAGACACTGAGCGCAACTTGCTTCTGGAAATAAAAACAAAAATGGGGTGGCGTCATATCTGAGCGGTTTTAGGATTTCTGTTTTGTCTGTGGCTCGTGTGCCAAACAAACATTTTCCAACAATGGACTCGGCATGAGCAGCAGATGAGGCGGAAGACCACGGAGAATGTTGCTCTTCACACAAGGCGGCTGAGACGGCTCCCGTATGACGTATGAGAAATGTGCGTTTGTTTTGGTCGGATTTACCCAGAATGCCCTGCACTTTAGTCCACTTCCTGCTTTTAGAGAAGTCCGGTTTGCTTGCATTCACACTGCATTCGAAGCGCGCTAGAGTTTACTTCAACCGAACTGAGACAAGTATGTAGGCGGACCAGAGTCACTTTTTTGGTCCACATCAGAGTCGATTGCTCAATCACACCTCCACAAACGAACCAGACTTTCAAGACAAACGGATGAGAGTTCGATTAAAGCGGACTAAACAGAGCTGGTGGGAATGCACCCTTAGAAACCATGGATATGAGCAGAGAAATATTTCTGAGTTGTAGCTAACAGATACCAATCCAATTTAAAAAAATCAGCAAGCCTGCAGGTTTTACTTTAACAAATGTGTTTTCACTCATTAGATAAATGAGTCTACTGGGAGCTGATAAGTTTACCTGGGACGCCTTCCTTCTCATATATCAGTTCCTTCAGCTGCAGCACGGTCATCTTCTGCATCTCCTCTGTGTTGCCGAGATTATACTCGGTCTGTTCACCAGTCACGGGCTCAATAAAGACCTTGTTTTCCATTCTCTGCTCCTGTTCTTCTGCACCTGTGGTGAAGACAAAGTTCCTTCAGTTTTTTTTCCCCCCCTCTCACACGATTTAGATAAAAGTCACAGAAAAACATCTTCACAAGACAAACCTGTTCACAGAAATCATAATGAGTTGTGTTTTAACATTATGAGAATTTCCATTTATCTAATGTGATGATGATTGCTGTGTGTTGCATCATCATTCCATCGTGGAAAACAAACCGGTTCAGTAAGCTGAAGTAATTTGCGAATATTTTCTCCAGAATAAAATACTGAATTTAAGAACAAATATTTTATATTTTAAAACTGTCTGACCCTCGACCGCGTCAAATTTTTTTTTTTACCTCCTTACAAACAAGTTAATTAACATCTGAAACAAGAAATGTATTCAATAATTTGGTTTCAAATTTGAATAGACATACTGTTTTTATGCAAGAAAACATTTAACTGGGTCCAAAAGCTTGTTTTTTTTTAGGATTCCATCTTTTTATCCTTCCTGAACATTTTTCCTTTTCGCTAAAGAGATAAGACGTCCTGTGACAGGAAGAGGACTAACTTTTTTGTGTTGTCTACACTTGTACCACTCCTGGATCACAACTGGAAAGTGAGCTTCTTCATATCTCTCTTTCTACTGAAGACACTGGATGACAAAAAGCTCAACACCTGTGTTTTCACTGACCCCTCCCTTTCTCTTTAAAATCTGTGTTAACCGCCCAAAATCATGTTTTTGGATCATTAAAAGCAGCTAAGCTGAGAAGCTAAGCTACGAGCTAAGCTAACAGGCCGACCTCTGGAAAAAAAAAAAAAAAAACCTCCATCTTGTCGAAGCTCCAAAAATTCACGGTTAAAACCCGCGCCTTCGTGTAAAAAGTTGTTTTTCTCTGCAAAAAGAAGCCGAGAACTTGTTCACTGATTTTTTTTAAATAAAAGCTTTGTGTGAAAAATGCTATGCTAGAGAGCTCAAACAACACAGAGCGTATGCCATTTTGAGAACCGAAGCGAGACAGCCCATGTCGCGTCACGTGGCCTCCCTCCCATTTTTCTTAGAGACACGCTGCTCGCTCCCTCACTAGCCATCCTTTGGTTCAAACAGTCTTATACTGCCATCTGGTGGTCGGAAAAAAACGCAGTACACGCAAAACAAATTAAACATTTCTTCTTAAATTTGACAATTACTCATTATTGTCAAATTTCAAACAATATTATTGTTTATTGCAATCATTTCTGACAATTAATCGCCCAGCAAAATTTGTTATCGTGACATTCCTAATTAACGTTTGCTCCAGGAGTTCCGGAGCGAGACGAAGGTGGCTTTGTATGGCAAGCCAAGTGTCTCATTAATAGCCACTTTTACCTATTAATGAGACACTTGGCTTGCCATAATGCTTGAGGACCCTCTAGTGGCTACAAATGGTAATGTTTAATCTTTTTCACGTCAGAATGAATGAAATCATCAGATCTCAGCCAAAAATTGGGTTTTAAATATGGAGGGGGGAAAAAAAACAAAACGTATACGAGTCGTTTCGGTGTATAAGTCGCAGGACTTGCAAATTTATGCAAAAAGGTGCGACTTATACGGTGAAAAATACGGTACTTGTGCCTTCCCCAGTGTTTCTTCCTTCGTGTTGCCAACTCCTGCTTCACCTGCGCGCATTCCCAATCACCCCAGGTGTTCGTCATTATGTCTCGTTAGTGTCCCTTTAAGTTCTGCGTCCTTGTGTTACTAAACCACAGCTGCCACAGCTAATCCTGGACTAATTTAAGCCCTGGCCCTGAAACCGTCTCATATGTTTGGTGGCATTTGTTCAATATTAAATACAAAAAAAAAAAAAAAAAACAATCACAGAGTTGGTTTATTCTGACTCATTTGTTGTGTTTTTCTACACCAAGCATCAAAAAAGATGGACAGCTATGACTTGTGTTTCATTTTAGGCAAATATTTGAGAAGAACGATGCGTTTGGTTCGAAGGCTTTGATGGCAGCATTTGCAAAAGTCCGCTGAGTTTGATGCTCTTTACCTTGAACACACGGACTCTCAGGATGAACTCTATATTCATCCAGCAACGCCGAGTCTTTCATCAGACAGTGATCGAACATGAGCCGTTGTTTATTCACTGGAACGCACACAGAAAAACAAGCACACACGCAAAGATCTTTTAAAAATCACTGCTATAAATTTGCAGTCATATTATAATTGACATATTTCTGAGTTGTAGAAAACAGATTTTTATCACAGAGGAGCCTAAAAGTCTAATGTGTTGATCCAGTCAATAAAATCGATAATTCTGCAGAATTTACTTTAACATTTTCGTTATGATTTTGCTTGAATAAATGTGTTTTTACTCATTAGATGAGTGAGTGAAATGGCAGCAGGTAACTTGTCTCAGTAAGCGTACCTGGGATGCCTTCCTTCTTGAAGATCATCTTCTTCAGCTGCAGGACGGTCATTTTCTGCATCTCTCTGTTGGTGAGATCGATCACACACTTTTTATAAAGTGGGTGCTTAATAGAGAGCTGGATGTTTCCCATTTTCTGCTCCTCTTCTTCAGCAGCTGTGTTGAAGATAAAGTTGCTTCAGTTGATTGATGTTTGAGGAAACGGCACGTCAGAAACTTCCACTTTTTATTTTCACTTAAGTTGAAACTCACAGAAAATCGTCACTGATATGACAAACTGTGCCATGATCTGTGCTTTGTGATTAGTTTTTGCTGTTCTTTTGTGTTTTTTTGTTACTTTTATTTCATTTTGGCTATTGTGTGAACGAAGCATTCAGACTATTGTGATCCATTTTTCTTCCGTACATTTTTTTTTTTTTGGCACAATTCTCGTCCCGCAGTTTTGAAGCCACTTCAACAAATCATAAATCAAAACGTTCAGCTCTTTCAGGACAATCCTGCTGTGACTTTTAGTATTGGTGCAACTTTAGCTTTTTGAAATATTTAGCCCTTTTCTGCCATTTTATTTCCTCATAGAAAATGAATTGAGCTCACTTCCACTTTTTTTTTTTTTTTGGCTGTTTTTAATGCTAATTTTAGCTTTTCCAGCTAATTCCACATTTTTCTTTGCACTCATTTAAACGTTTTCAGCCTAATTCAGTAAAATGCACTCTCTCCACTTCCTTCTTGTAATTTCAGCTTCTTTCTACCTTTTTAGCTGTTTCTTGTTGTTTTTGTTGTTGTTGCTAAATTCAGATTGATTCAGATAATTTCCACTTTTTGTGCTCATTGCTGCTTCTTTCAGCCTACCGGTAATTGGGCAAACATGTTTTTTCTGCTTTCTTACACTAATTTAAGATTGTTCTAACTTTTCAGCTACCTTTTTTTTAAGCAAGGTCCAGCTGCTTTCAGATAAATTAAAGTTTTTCATGGTAAATTCTGCTAATTTCAGCCAAATTGACTTCTTTACGGTAATTTCAGCTTGTTTTACTTCTTTCAGATTTTGTTGTTGTTGCTCTTTTCAGATTTTTCTGCTATTTCAGATACTTTGTAGCTGTTTTGTGCTAAATTTAGCCTTTTCAGCTAATTCCTCATCTTTGGAGCTCATTTGAGCTCATTCTACTTCCTTCTGGTAATTTAAGCCTCTTTCCTGTTTTGAGCTACTTTTTAGCCGTTTGCTAAATTTAGCTTTTTCAGCTAATTCCACATCTTTTGAGCTTGTTTCAGCTCATTCTACTTCCTTCTGGTAATTTAAGCTTCTTTCCTGCTTTTTAGCTACTTTTCAGCTGTTTTTTTTTTTAAACTAGCTTTTCCAGCTAATTCCACTTTTTTTTTTTTTTTTTTTTTTTAGCTCATTTCAGCTCTCTGCCTCCTTCTAGTAGTTTTTCCTGCCCTTTCAGATACTTTTATTTAGGCTATTAATTTTTTGCTAATTTAATTTTTTTTAAGCTAATTTCCTAATTTCTGTGCTCATTTAAATCTAATTCAATAAATATATGTTCTTTCTGCTTTCTTCTGCTAATTTAGGCTTGTTCTTCCATTTCAGCATTTTTTTAGCTAGTTTCAGCTGTTTTTCAGCAAGTTCTTCTGCATTAAGCATTCACTCTCCATTTCCGCAGGAAATCCAATTTCTCTATTTATATTTATTTTCCGTTTTGTGATTCCTGTGTTTAGTTTCGTTGTTTTTATTTTTAATTTGATCAGTCTTCGTGTATTTCGTTGTGCCACTTTTCCCTCAGTCAGGACTTTTCCAGCCCATCTGCTTCTTGTTTTATCAGCCGCAGCTGCAGCCACTCTACTCATCAGCCTCTGTCCTTACAATAATAATAATACTACCAATAATACCTAATACTAGCCCTGTTATGAAACCGCTGCACTCCATTTTTATCAGAGATATTTGTTAAATATTAAACTCATACAATTTACAGAGTTGATTTTTTTTCCTGTGTCATTCTTTGTTTTTGCCACAACAACCAAAAAAAAAATCAAATATGGATGAAGATGGCTATGATCAGTTTGTCTTTCTGGCAAATGTTTGAGAGGAATGATGCATTTTGTTTAAAAACTTTCAAATATCAGCTACGTTATATCCGTACTTCCTCGTGTTTTACCTCGACCACACAGACTCAGATGTATAGTGCTCTTATGTTGAACTTCATATTCAGACAGCACCTCGGAGTCTTTCATCTGCTGGCCTTGGAAGATCAGCTGTTGTTGGTCCACTAAGCACATAACGGACAAGAAGCACACACACACACACATATCATTTTAAAATCATAATGATAAAGATACAAACAGCAGCACGGTGGTGCATTTTGTAGAGCTGCAGCCTCTCAGAAAGCAGGTCGACAGACAGAATCCCGGCCGGGGGCCATTTTGGGTGGAGTTTGCATGTTCTCTCTGTGCATACGTGTGATTTCTCCACAGACCAAAAACATGCATGTTAGGAGTTCTTACACCAGAGTATCCTTCCTTCCTTTCTCCCCCTCTCCCTCCCTCCCTTCTATACTTCCTTCCTTCCTCCCCTCCTTTTCTTGCTTCCTTCCTCCCTCCCTTTCTCCTTCCTTCTCTCCCTCCCTCCATCCACCCCTTCCTTCTATCCTCCCTTTCTTCCTTCTATACTTCCTTCCTTCCTCCCTCCATCCATCCACCCCTTCCTCCCTCTCTTCATTCTATACTATCTTCCTTCCTCCCCCCTCCCTTCTATACTTCCTTCCTTCCTCCCTCCCTCCATCCATCCACCCCTTCCTTCTATACTCCCTTCCTCCCTCCCTCCACCTATCCATCCTTTCCTCCCT
>NC_056498.1:33358080-33358376 GCF_014905685.2 Nematolebias whitei
TTTCCTCCCTCCATCTATCCACCTATCCATCCTTTCCTCCCTTCCTTCTTCCCTCCCTCCACCTATCCATCCTTTCCTCCCTTCCTCCCTCCATCTATCCACCTATCCATCCTATCCTCCCTTCCTTCTTCCATTCCTCCACCTATCCATCCTTTCCTCCCTCCCTCTATCCACCTATCCATCCTTCCCTCCCTTCCTTCTTCCCTCCCTCCACCTATCCATCCTTCCCTCCCTCCCTCCCTCCCTCCCTCCCTCCATCTATCCATCCTTTCCTCCCTCCCTCCCTCCTTCCATCC
>NC_056498.1:33358476-33367825 GCF_014905685.2 Nematolebias whitei
TCCATCCATCTATCCACCTATCCATCCTATCCTCCCTTCCTTCTTCCCTCCCTCCACCTATCCATCCTTTCCTCCCTTCCTCAATCCTTTCCTCCCTCCCTCCCTCCCTCGCTTCCTTCCTTCCTCCCTCCATCTATCCATCCTTTCCTCTCTTCCTTCCTTCCTCCCTCCATCTATCCCTCCCTCCCTCCCTCCCTTCATATGAACAAATGAATGAACGTGACAATGCTCTGGCAGCAGACACCTTGTCTCAGTAAGTGTACCTGGGATGTCCTCCTCCTTGAATATCCGTTCCTTCAGCTGCAGGACAGTTGTTTTCTGCAGCTCCTCTGCGTTGCTGAAACTAAACCGGATCATTTTATCATCCTGGTCCCGAACAAAGACCTGGACGTTTCCCATTTTCTGATCCTCTTCTTCTGCACCTGGGTTTAAGACAAATGCTTCAGTTGATTGATTTCTGAGGAAACAGCAGGACTTGATGTCAGAAACGTCCACTTTTTATTTTCAACTTATTTTGATTAAAAAAAAAAAACACATCTCCATAAGTAAGATAAACCAGTTCACAGGTCATTTTATGAACCCTTAATGATGCTGATACACATGTAGTTTAGTCAGCTTTGTGTTTTAACATTATGAGAATTAAGTTTAATTTAATATGAGCATTGTTGTATAAGTTTAATAGTAAATATTACAGAAACAATGGATGGGTTTGGCCCTCGACTTTGACCTAGGTGTTTTATGACCTCCTGAGTAATGAACAGCTTGATGTTGACAGATGTCTGAAATAAGTTGATTGTGTGTGTTTGCTTTTTAAAGTATTTTTCCATTTGAAAACCATCTTAGTGTTACAGGAGTATTTAGCTTCTTCTGGCGACCGACCAAAATAACGGAAAGTGTCACTTTCAACAAAAACTGTAATTTATATGAAGACATAACAAACGTTTACAAAGGAAGAAAAACGTAAACTTACCTTCAGACTCTAAATAAACCCTCGGGAAAAACTTTCTCGACTCTTTACTGATGGTTCGTCTCCTGAATTTTAAAACTGGTTTACTTTCTTTTTCGCTGCCTCGTTTCGCTCTAATGCGCATGCGTCAAAACGAGTGGGCGTTCCAGTTAAAATTTTCAGACTCGTAACAAGTTTCCGGTCGGCGCTCACAACAGCGACAACGATAAACAGTTATAAAAAGTCATACTCCAGTTTTTTTTTTTCTCCTTCTTTCCAAACAAATAGGATGGCTAAAAACAAACAAAAAAAGTAACAAAAAAAACAAACAAAAAAAACAGCTAGATTATAAGGCGAATGTAGAAAACTAAAAACAGGAACATGTCAGCATTGGTCCCTGCCAGGAGTCCAACAGATTTTTAAAGCCACTTAGAGAGGTCAAGGTCGAGAGCTTCAAATGTTTTTGTAAGATATTCCAGGAAACAGGAGCAGAGTAGGAGAAGGCCCTTTTGCCAAGTTCAGTCCTCACTGAGGGAACACTGCAGGTAATAATGTCCTGAGAGCGCACGCTGTAGCTGCACTCACGCAGAGACATGTAGGAGGAGATGTATGAAGGCAGCAGAACAAGAAGTGATTTAAAAATGAAAATGTACCAGTGAGAGTCTGCGTGAAGTTAATGATGTCCAGTTAACTAGTGAATACTGGGTGCAGTGGCGGGTACGATAATCACAGCCAGTTATGAATCTTAGTGCACCATGATAGACAGCATCCAACATCTGCAGGGTTCTTGTAGGAGCGTTCATGTAAATAATGTCACCGTAATCAATGGAGGGAAGGAGAGTCACAGATACAAGGCGTTTTCTAGCATTCAGGGTTAGACAGGATCTGTTTCTGAAAAAGAAACCCAGTTTAACTTTCAGTTTCTTTACCAAGTTTTCCACATGGAGCTTAAAAGAGAGATGTGAGTCGACCAAGATACCCAAATATTTATAGGACTCAACAAACTCAATCGGGACACCATTTGAGGATAAAATCGGAGGAAGAACTGCTGGGACCAACTTCCTATTTGAAAAAAGCATCCCTTTGGTTTTGTCGGCATTTAGGACAAGTTTGAGGCGGAACAAATCAGTCTGGATGATGTTGAATGCAGATTTCAAAAGCTGGAAAGCCTTAGCAACAGTTTTAGCTCGACAATAAACAACTGTGTCGTCAGCATAGAAATGTATGGATGCATTAGGGATGTTTTTACCTACATTGTGTATGTAGATTGTAAAGAGGGTGGGTCCTAAGACTGAGCCTTGTGGTACACCATTGTTGACTGTTAAATAACTGGAGGAAGTACCATTATGTTGACCACAATGGTGTGTTCTGAGAAACCGATTTCTGAGAGTTTATGACACAAGATGTTATGATCCACAGTGTCAAAAGCTTTAGACAGGTCTAAGAAAAGTGCAGCACAATAATCCTTAGCGTCCAGTGCTTCAACAACGTCATTAAGAACCTTCAGTGAAGCAGTCGTTGTGTTGTTTCCTGAAACCAGACTGATGTGGAGGTAAGATGTTAAATGAGTCCAGGTAATTTTTGATTTGAGAGTTTATCAGTTTTTCTAGAACCTTGGCTAAAATGCAGAGTTTAGAGATTGTTCGATAGTTGTTCAGTGAGGGGGGGTCTCCTCCCTTCAGCAACGGAAGAACAAAGGCTGTTTTCCAAGTGTCTGGGATGGAGTTTTGTCTTATGGAGAGATTGAAGATGTGGGTCACAGGGACTGTGATGATATGAGCAGCCAGCCTTAAGAAATAAGGTGGAAGTTCATCTGGACCTGCAGATTTTTTAGGATCAAGACCTTTTAACAGTTAATTGACCTCACTGACTGAGAATGGAGAAAAAGAGAAGCTGTGATTAACTGAGGATTGACTTGTAGGAGGGATTTGATTTGTAGAAGTTTGATTATTAAGCGAATTTAAAGTGATAAATAAACAACTTAATGTTGTTTTTTATGTTTGCACATGGGCAAACAAGCATTGTAATTTACAATGCAACTAAATTCCCTTTTTGACGCCTAAGTGGGCATATTTTATACAAATAGGGAAAGAAGTGAAATGACTCAACATAGTTCCAAACAAAAAGTGCTATTTTCTTGTTTAAAACAACCAAACAAAAAAAAAAAAATTTGATTATTTAATTATTGTTTACATTTTTTTAAATCTTGATTAAGAAGTATACAAGTTACATTTAGTATGAGTTGTTAAAAATTATTCCGATCGAAATAGTAGAAAATGTGTCCTTCCGCCACACTGCCTCATCACACCAGTAACGGTCAGCGCATGGATATATAAATCCGCTCCTCTCGCGCCGCAGGTGTGTTGTGGTCTTAATCAGGGTTGTGTCTTCTAACGGGCGGACTGAGCGTTATACGTTTATTGTTTAAAACTTTTTTAAATAATTCAGAATTAAAAAGAGGATAAACATGCCACCGCGGCGGCAGAACCTCGCGCGGAACAGCCAGAACACACAAGAATTACAGAGTCGTGGAATGCGGCGCACCAAGCTAGCTCTTTTCATCAAACAGGTGGAGAAAGAAGGTAAGAGTTTAAAAAGAAATGACCAGGAGTGGAGTGTGACAAGGCCAAGAGGTGCTCGCAGTGTTTTCATCACGCTCTTTCAGCACAGGAACGCATGAACGAGATGAAGTCCAAACTTGATGACATGTTGGACACGGTGGACAAAGTCTTCCAGGTGGAGCTGATGAAGATGCCTCCTTCTCTTCAGGACACGCCGCTGTCAGAGTTGTTAAGTGGTGAGGCTTTTGGCTTTGTTTAAAGACTAACATGGGATTTTTTATTTTTTTTTTAAACCGCTGGCGTGTGCGATACCGATATCGATGTGTTCGATATCGATCCGATAAATATCGATTATCGCGGTTAATAATCCCAGTTCAAGATGGCCGTCACAGCTTTTATTGACCGTAGCCAATAAAAAGGCTAACTTTACAGCACATGTGGTGTTGACATTTGGTGTGGTAGAAACTCGACTTCAAACAGCTTTACTCAACATTGTTAGCAAAATATATCACAAACCACAAGATGGATTTTATTGAAACTGAATAATTGGTTGTATGTTTTTTTTTTTTTAAGTAATGGTGTTAATGTTTATGAAGCATTCACACTATTGTGATCCGTTTTCTTATGTACGTTTTTCTGCGTCGTACTCGTCCCGCAGTTTTCAAGCTGTTTCAACAAATCGTAAAACGTTTAACTCCTTCAGAACAATCCTGACTTTTGGTTTTAGTGCAACTTTAGCTTTTTCAAATATTTAGCCTTTTCTGCCAGTTTTTTCCTCCATAGAAAATGAATTGAGCTCATTTTACATCTTTCAAATATTCAGATCTGTTCACGACCTTTTACTGCTTCATTTTGTTCTGGTTCAGCTTCTTTCAGATTCCTTGTGCAAATTTAAACTTTTTCCCCCCCAGCCATTTTCAGCAAATTTCAGCTGTTTTGGGCTTTCAGATTCTTTCTGCCAACTACATTTTTGTGCTTCCAACTTTCTGTAAATTTCAGCTTGTTGTGCTCATTTCAGCTTATTTCTGCTAGTTTCAGCGTTTTCTGCTAGTTAGCTGTTTTTATGCTTTGAGCTTTTTCTGCTAATTCCACTTTTTTATTTTATTTTTTTTTTTATTTTATTTTTTTTTGCACACATTTCAGCTTCTTTCAGGCTAATTAAGCAAAATGTGCTCTATCCACTTACTACTGGTAATTTACTGGTAAGCTTCTTTCTGCCCTTTTTTGTTGTTGTTAAGCTGTTATTGCTTATTTTAGAAAATTTCCACTTTTTTGGGTATTTCTGCTTCTTTAAGCCTTAATGGGCAAACGTGTTTCTACTTTCTTGGACTAAAATAAAGTTATTCTCTTTTTTTTTTTTTTTTTTTCTTGTTGCTAATTTTAGCCGTTTTAAAAAAATTTTCATGGCAATTTCTGCTACTTTCAGCTTTTTAAGCTACTATTTAACGGTGTTATGCTAATTTTATCTTTTTCAGTTCCACTTTTTTTTCTAGCTCATTTCAGATTTTTCTGCTTCCTTCTGGTAGTTTAAGTTTCTTTCTGACTTTTTGGCGAGTTGTTGCTATTTTCAGCCTTAATTTTTATTTATTTAGCTATTTTCCTAATTGTGCTAATTTGTTTAAACCTAACTCAGCAAATGTGTTGTGCTTATTTATGCTTATTTCATTTTAGTTAAATTTCAGCATATTTTTAGCTTTTTTTTTTCTCCAGCAATTTCTTCAGCAATACAATTTTTTGCAGGAAATGCAGTTTCTCGTTAATATTTGGATTCAATTTAAGGTAATTTAAAATGGATGCCACAGCTATTTGACCTTGGTGAACACAGAAATGGTTGCGAGTCAGCCTGTTTTCCCAGATGAGCTAAAATGTGTTGTGGTAAATGAGCACACTCGTGTTTCAATCTCTTGCATGACAGCTGGCAGGCGGTTTATGTTTTAACTTTAGTTTTTGAAGGAATTAATTGACGCTTGTTTGATAGAGGAGGAAATCTCATCCAGTGAGGTATCGATAGCCATGAAGGTTAGTTAATTTTATTAACATCACTTTGTTGCTGTTCGGTGTTCTTTGTCTTTAAATCAATGAACTTTTTCAGAGCGAGTCCCGTGAGATGATTCAGCCCCTCAAGCCAATTCCCAGCAGAAAACGTAATTTTTTTTATTTTATTTTTTGTACTGGTTCATTTATCTTTAAAGTGATGTTTGTTTCATTTATTGAAAGTGTGGTTCTGTGGAAACGCCATGGTCATTTTGTCTGTTGTGGGCAGATCTTTGAACAATTTTAGTAGATTAATATATATTTTTTTTCTTTCTGATTGATGAGCGAACGGCTAGTTAAAGCATCACCCGGACAGCAGTGAGCTGTAGACTCTTAGAAACGACTGTAATCTTATTAGAGGTTCATATAAACGTGTATTTAACACCACAATCCAAAGTTAAGTCTGGTCCTCTAAACGGTTTCTTTTGGTCGAAACACCACCACACCACATTCCCCCCCCCCCTTTTTTTTTTTTTTTTAAATATGGCTTTTTAAACTGAAATGATATTGCTGCTAAATCCTCAAAATGATTTTTGAAAGGAAAATCGGCCACTTTTTTTTTTTTTTGTAAAACCCAACCATACCTGACAAATGCTAAACTAATTTCAGAATAAATTCACTTGCTCCCAAAGACTCCCAGGCACTTTACTGCCCTCTAGTGTCTTTGGGGGAGGGGAAAGTTACTGTACTGAAATCAATTATAAATGCATTTTTAAATCTAAAACTTGTGTCATAAATATATATATTTTTAAATACCTCTAGCCACTTTGAGTTTTTGTTAGCTCACTAGGTGGTCCTTCTTTCTTGTTGCTGGGCAAAGTGCAAAACGCCTCTTTAGCAGCTATTGGCGGCTAGCCTGAGCCTCATCTCAACTGAGAAAATCTGTTTATTTGTTCTGGTTTTTGTGGTGTAAAGACAAAAACACTTTTTTACACGAGTAAACATTTGGTACAAAACTGTAGATCCACATGCCTGCAGGCTGAAGACGCCTGACCGGAGTCAGCTCCTCCTCAATCGTCTGAAACTGCTCTTGTGGGCTTGACTGAAAGCAAAGCCTCGTTGGGGACTCGGCAGAACTAAAGTGGTTAAGATTCTGTCCATTGAGGGGGCTGGTGTATTTATAGGCGTCTCAATAACATGTACAGGCGTGTGCTGATGGAAGTAGTTCATCAAGCATGGCTTCATATCTTGAAAAACGGGAACTTTTTGTAAACTTTAAACGAATATTAAATTTTATGTTTACCTGTGGAAGTGGTGGTGTTTCGAGCATGACCTTTGACCCCTTCTGTGTTGCATGCTATAGACTGTCTTGGATGTATTAAACTATGTCCAAGTATAGGTCCCTGTAAATACTAATGTACAACGGGTACGATTCTTTAACTTTTCCACAGAAAACCCCACTTTAAAAAAACTGAACTATTAAGCACAATAACTCGGCTGAAACTGTTTTTACAGAAAACCATCTGAACTCATTTATTCGTTTCTGATTTGAAGTCAAATCAACAGATTCTACTCCAGTTGAAGTCCAGAGGACGTCTTCCAAAACTCTGAAGGTGAGCGGTGGAGCACAACGTTTGGCCTTTAACCTTTAAATTTACCGTTGGTTTGGCTAATGCTTGATTTGATGTTTAAAGGGTAGGAGAGCCAAAAAGAACCCAACGTTGGCTGGAAGTAACAGCACCGGTACTCTGTAAGATCAAGAAAAGTTGTACAAGTTGGATGAAGTTGAAGAACTCGACTGACAATTTGTCTATTTTTAATTTTTATTTGTAGCGCTTCCACTCCGTCACTCAGAAGAGTTCAGAGCTGTTTGACAAATCGTAAAATCACGGAGCAGACGGCACCGAACCAGACGAATCGTAGACTCAGGTCAGTTGGTGCCGTCATGAATGGAAACGTGTTGAGGTGCTGAATGACCGAATGCTCGTTGTCGCAGGACCGTCATGTCCGCCAGTGATGTGCCCTGTACGATGGCACGACCTGCGGCACACGTCACGGTGACGACGGCGCAGGGAGAGGTAAGTGAGTTTTAACATGAGCCTGTTTGAGTTTGTCGCCAAAACACCGGTCTGACCACGGAGTGAAAACCTTTAACCAATGCCCTGTTTACATGACATGGTTTCTGAGTGAAACTGCAGCTTTTCTTCCAAGCAGGTCTCAATCTGAGCTGGATCCTGCCGTTACAGGATCTGGGAACACTCTCTTATTTTGGCAGGGTCTGTTCTGGGAACTGTTTGCTTGGATCTGGTAACTCAGGCTTGCTAATAATGTTTTGAACAAACTTGACTGCCTTGAACAAATAAAGCCTATACTAGATATTTAATCTGAAAATAATCTCAAACACTAATTTTAAACACAACAGCCACTTACGAGCTTCCTTCAAGTAAGCATCAACATTCTGTTTACGACTCTGTAAAAGTAATGTTTCTAAAGTCATCGTGTAATTAAGTACTAACTCAATAACTACTATATCAATACTCCGTATCTGCAAGGACCCAAATGGCTGTTTTTGTACTCTGGGGAGAAAAAAAAACTAGTATTGGGACTCCTGATTTTAAACCCTACGTAACAAAAGGGTTTGTCAGGATTTTATCAAGGTGCTCACAGTGAAGCTGAGTGAAACGGCTACAGTTACTTTTGTTTTTATATATTTTTGTTTTGTAGATGGTCAGTTTTTCTGAAGAGACTAAAGACGACATTAACTGGGAATTACTTGACGATGTTGCTTGGTGCCAAATTCAGAAGCTTACGGTAACGAAGCTCAACTTAATGTGTCACAATGTTCGATTCAAAGACTTGAACAAAATTAATTAAACGATGGTCAGTCGAGTCATCTGGATTATTTTTTTTTGTTCGGACGTTTCACAAATTATTAATGCGCTTCCCTCTCCCCCCCAACTTGGTATTTTCAGAGACTGATGGAGTATTTGACGCAGCAGAGTCACTGCCAGCGATGAGTTTAAGATCTCCATAAGGATGCTGTTCTTGGACTTGAGACATTGATTCCTTAATTTTTAAGAAAACTAAAAGTTATGAATAAAGATTTATATTTTTAAAGACTAATAAAGCTTGCTGGTCTTTTAGCACGACTACACTAACGTAAAAACACGTCTCGAGTTAAAATCTTTAAACAGAAACATGCTGGTCACAAGTTTCTCAAAGTTTTTATTTTTAGTTCCAGTAAAACTTATAAAGAAATAAGCACAGATTAAAATTGGCCTCCAGTATAAACTTAAGACTCAAATTACAAGTTTATTGGCTGATTTACTGTTTGCAGCTGAACATGTAGCAGATAAAAATAAATCCTGCCTAACCAAAAAACCTTCAGCTTTCAATAAAGCTACTTGTCCAGTCTAATCAATATTTCAGATTTCAAACTTTATTATTTTTATAACGTCACTTTTCCCTTGTTGTGTTCATCTTTACTAAAACTTCCATTGAGGATATCAGAAATAAAATGGCTGGAAACTCATTTCAGGCATTTGATTTTTATGAAATTATTTTCATGTCTCATTTTCAAGTTACTTTTCATCCCATCAAGTTCTTGCAGAATATTTTTATTAATCATTCCAATAACGCCAACTATTTAATCACCTTTTTTTTTATTTTTTATTTTATTTTATTTTATTTTTTATATAAAGTCTGTTTGCTGCCCGTTGATCAGTCCCATCTTAAGCCCTCCACATCTCTCGGGTCCTCAACCTAAAACCCACAATGGGGTGGAACAGGCTTAAAATTTTTATAAAGCAAAATGTCTCTTGGTAATTTTTTTTGTTATTTAAATGCCTTGCATTCATTTATATTTGAT
>NC_056498.1:33367925-33404498 GCF_014905685.2 Nematolebias whitei
CTTTCCTGCCTTCCATCCTCCCTCCCTTCCTTTATTATTATATCTATTATATATATATATTATATATGCGCGCTGTTAGAAGGTGAAAGTAGAACTGAAAACCTCATGAAAGGGAAGTGACATTTGTGATTTCTGAAATGTTCCTTTGAAGGTTCTATTATATGATGGACTGGCTTACCATACCGTTGATTACCTCTGCCTGGTGACGGTTGTGCTGGGTCAGACTGCTCGACCTCCACGGCATCCAGCTCAGCTTGTTCACAGTATGCTTGGTGCCGTCAATGTTCTGTATTCAATCTAAAGAAAACGCAGCTTTTTAGTACAGAATGATTTTGTTTTTAATTATTTTTAAGCAGAATTATTTTGATAAACACCTAAGCTGTTTTGTTAAGGAATACATTACACAAATTATTAGTATCCTATCTTAAAGCTTGTCCTCTCCTAAATTTATATTTATTAAAAAAAAAAAAACTTCCTGAAACCCTGAACTAAGTTCAACTCCTATACATAAAACAAAACATTTTTCTATGTTTTTACGTTCTCCTAACCCTAAATATCTAGGCGAAATTTAAAATGCCCAAGCACTCTGGATTTAAGACGATAAAACTGTTTAGCCAAGGGGGAACAAGTGGGAGAACCACTGATTTTCAGGGGTGGCCATTAATACCCTTTGGCCCCCTCAAGGTGGCACCCCAGGCTGGTTCATGTCTTCTTTTTTTCTTTTCCTCCCCTGACGAACAAAACGGCTGATCACTCAAATGGAGGGCTCAGATGCCGGTGATATCGATGTCCTGAAAGTAAATGTGTAAAAAAAATTTGAGGGACATGACTCTTTTTAGGGACTCGTGCACCTTTAATATCTGCATCCCCTTTCCTGTATTTCTGTTTTCATTCAGGCATTCTGTGCAGCAAATTTATCTGTTGGGTACACAAGTTTAAAATATCTCACTCGCAGTTCGTGTGATATGTGCACGCAGATTGCAGGTGCAGCTGTCCGACGCTGCGCCCTCACTAAATGATTCCCAGTGACATCTGGGTAACCGCAGTTCGGTCCTCACTCGACTTCATCAGCAGACTGTGTTATCGTCCAGCAGCAGGGAAACGTTCTAACGCTTTTTGTTTTAAAGCAGCACTTGTAATTGTCTTTAAGTTCTTATTTCACAACGGAAGTTTACAGCATGTGAAAGCTGTGGTAAATTTTATTTTTTGATCGTGGATGAGTTGTATTTTTTTATTTTATTTTATTTTTAAAGCATGGATAAGGAGAAAGGGACACCTGGATATCACTACTGATAACTCCTGATTTATTAGTCACAAAATAGTTTATACAGCTTTATGATTTTAAAACTATAAAGTTTAAAATTGTTACAGATTCAATCCGTTAGATGGCGCCAATATCAAAGTTTCTACTTCCAGCCTGTGGGGTTACTGTTAATGACTACTTTTTTTTTTTTTAAGTTTAATTTACTTTGAATTTTAAGCATCATTAAATTTGATGCCACCACAGCTGAATGGTTTAAAATCCGATTCATTTTGTGCTTCACACAGACATGCCAAAAAGTGTAACTACACAATTGTTTGTTAAAGGAATACTTTGTACATGTTTACCTTTTTTCTACTAGAGCTCACTTCAACAATAGATATCTAACCTGTTGTAGATGGTTCAACAGTTCTGGGGGAGAAAAAAATATTCTGATGAACTAACTGCTGGTTTGAGTAGGACCAAGACTAAAGTGGGTTGCTACCAATAAGTTGTCACATCTCAGAGCCTTCAGCGGTTCATGCTCAGACCTTTACACTGCTGCCAATCCACCATTTTTTTTACGTTACAATATTTATTTGATGCATATTGCCCGCCACCCTTGATGCCAAAGATTTAAACAATACAGAGGTTGAACCGGAAAATAACGTTAAGTTCAACCCCGTGAAACATTGCATGATCTCATGAGATACGGTGGCGTGGATTATTATGCGGCTACTACAAACCAAACTTTGCTCTGTTAAATTGACTGAGCTGCAGCCATCTTTAGGGTGACCATCCTGAATTGGGTCGACTCAAGAAGTTGATCTGTTGTAGAAACAGTGAAGGAGTTTAAATGAAATTAGCCCAGTGGTTCATGAAGTATTTTGGCAACAGTACACGTGCAGATATGAGAGAAACAGTGTTTCTCTTTTGGCAGTGGGTGAAACTAACTCTGTGATGTGAAGCATCTTTTTTTTTTTTTTTTTTGTGTTGACACATCCAACTCCAGTGAGCAGAGGCTCTGAAGGTTTGGAGTCTGTCATGGTGGGTGAATAGAGATCTCCTCCTCCATTGTGGCCTCTCAGACAGGCAGGCAGTGTGCCAGCAGGTAACTGATACCTGTGGGCTACTGGGAAAGTGTCGCACCTCGAGATCTCACACAGACAGACGCTGCCAGGGGACAGGACAGGAGGAGAGTGGTTCTCCTTTCAAGCTCTTCAGGTTGCAGATGTTTGGTTTTGAAGTGAGAGGAGAATGAAAGTAAACGGCCCCAATCAAAACAAACTAATCAAATGGTTTGTTTTCTTTTGTCAAACTCTTTGTAGATTTAAGTTAAACAGGTCAATTTTATATTTTACCACTGAGCTACAGTACTAGCATCTTGGTACGTTATGTATCAAAGTTACTAGTTGACAAAGTACTAGCAAGCTAGCTAATGAACATCTTTGCAAGATATTGGCCAAGAAAATGTTTTCTAGTTCTATATCTGCTCTTTAATCTCTAGTATTTCTAGGAGCTTTTGATGCCAGAAATGAGCAGATTTCAGTACCGCAGGAAAGAAAAGAAAAAAAAAAACTCTAAAAAACTGACAAGAACTGAACTTTGGGGAATAGGAATGTATTGTTTTGGAAGGAAGTGTAGTGGCGAAGTGACTAGGCAGCCAGGATTTTAGGAATTCACAAGTTAAAATTGTTTATTTTTTTAAATTTGTTCTTAGTCAACATGTCCATAATGTCTACCCAACACTGAGTTTAGGAGTTGTTTATTTGCAAACATGACAAAAGTCCAGCTGCATGCTAAACTGCAACCCTCCTGCTGCTCTTGGGTCAAAATGACTTTTAAGGCTTCAGCTTTTAAACTGAGGCCTTGTGGATCCTTTAACCCAAGGGGAGCAGTACATTTGAAATAAAAACGAATAGACTGACACGAATAGATGACCCATGTCAAAAACATCTCAAACATGGGATGCATCACAATGAGTCCAGCTACAGTCAGGAGGCGGAAAAGCCGAAGAGCTGGTGCAGGAATAACAACCTTCACATCAATGTGAAGATGGAGATGGTTGTGAATTTCAGAAGGAACAAACACACATGCCCCCAAGGATCTGAAGCAGAAGTGGTCTCCAGCTACAAGTACTTGGGTGTGCACCTGAATGACAACCAGCTGTGGCAACGCTGATCAAGAAAGCTCATTGGAGACTACTTCCTTAGACGGCTGAGACGAGTTGGACTGGGAATCTCCGTCCTTGCCTCCTTCTACAGGTGTGCAGTGGAGAGCATCCTGTGCTCCAGCTTCAGAAAGAAAAGCTTTGCAGAAAGTGGTGAAGGCTGCACAGAAGTCTGTTGGAGTCAGCCTCCTCACCATGACGGACACCTACAACTCCAGATGCAGGAAGAGGGCCACCTGCATCATGAAGGACCCCACTCACCCAGCACACACACTTTTTGCCCTGCTCCCCACAGGCAGGAGGTTGAGGAGCATTAAGTGTAGAACCACTAGACTGAGGAACAGCTTCTACCCTGAGGCTTAAACTCCTGAATCAGTGTTATCATTGTGGAAAAAAATCTCATCATGCTGCTGAGTTTATTCGTACTCATCTGCTCACACACTCATATTCGTGCTGCTGTTCGGCGGATTGTTTTTGTACTACTACTACTTAGTATATTTTTAGTTAACGTTTTTCTTAAAAATAAAAAACAAAATTGTCCAGATGACCTGACTGAAAAATGTTGGATTGTATACCTGGATTGTTGAGCATGGACTTTGTTTTTCTTAGATTTTATTACTGTTTTTCTTTTACATTTTATACTTTTGTTGGATTTAACTGGGACCCTGTGTACACAATTTTGTTCCACCACATGTACAACATGTGGTGCGAATGACAAAGAACCTTGAATCCTCGAGTTTTTTGGTTCATCAGTAAACTTTGACATCTTTGAACCCAACAGTAGTTGCATAAGTGTTTGTGTGCCTGTTGCTAAATTTGGCAGTACTGTATAACTCGTCCCAGCTACCTCAGCCTGGAGCAGCTAACGTGCACGCAGGAATGAATTGATACTTAACAAGACTCGCCCTCTTTAAAATAACCACGGCTTCAGTCTTTGTTAGACTGAACCTGCAGCAGACTGTGTTTAGCATGGCAGGCAGGGCTCTGTGCACCTGTCGGATGTAATCCTGAAATAACGAGTCTAGCTCATTAGCGATGACGACCTTCCTCACAGCTCACTGTGGGGAACGGGTTAGAAAATGAAGTGAACAGCAGTTAAGTGAGAAAAGGTCGCGTGTCATCCATGGTGCTTTGGGAACAAGCTCCCTAGCATTCCTGACCCCACCTTCCATCGTGATGATTTTCAGTAACGGTCTTCTGAAAATTTGAAGGGTGTCAATGCAACTACTGCCCAAAATACCAAATTAACTTGGGGATAATTTTAAGCAAAGAAAAAAAAGATAAATTTTTTCCTATACTGAAACTTGAGAGGATCCGTTTCTTTTTTTCTTGTCTATCCTGTTTTTTTTTTCTCTCCATGTGATCAGCTCCTGCCACTCCCACCTGTGCCTCATTGTCTTTTCCCCAGGTGTCTGTCATTATGTCGTTAGTGTTGTAAATAAATCGGAATCTGTGTTTCCCGTTGTCCGCGCATTATCTGGTACGGTGTCAAGTTTCTGTTCTCCCTCTGTCTCTCCCAGCGATTACCGGTATGTAAGTTTGCTGCCCCGTCAGCTTTGTTTTGTTTTTATTAATAAATGAATTCTTATTTTACGTCGGAGTCTCTATGATCTGCCACTTGCTCAACATGAACTATCACAGAATCCTGACAGAACTGAACAGGGAATGCAAGAAAACCTGAATTTTTTGGTGCAAGATATTCAAGTGGGGAGGAGTTGAACTGTATAGGATTAGAGATAGGATTTATTATTTTTTTTCCAAGGTAGCGCTGAGTGATGATCCTGGCGATCAAAAAGAACAATTTTATCAGGGTTGCTAGATAAACAATTGCATGTTTTTACCCCCTCCTTTTCTCTATTCTGTGCACGTGTTCACCAAACACAACACATCTTACAACACCTTAGCTCAGCACATGTGACGGTTTAGATCAAAATATTGTAAATTTAAAGCAACAGTACAATAGTTCATCGTTGCTTATCTGGCAACCCTACATGTGCTATGATGCTATGAAGATGTGCTATTCTAAATTAGAAGCACCTGTTTGAGGTCGTTGGCTGCATAAAGACACCTGTCCACCCCACACAATCAGTAAGACTCCAACTACTAACATGGCTAAGACCAAAGAGCTGTCCAAAGACACCAGAGACAAAATTGTAGACCTCCACAAGGCTGGAAAGGGCTATGGGGCAATTGCCAAGCAGCTTGGTGAAAAAAGATCAACTGTTGGAGCAATTATTAGAAAATGGAAGAAGCTAAACATGACTGTCAATCTCCCTCGGACTGGGGCTCCATGCAAGATCTCACCTCGTGGCGTATCAGTGATCCTAAGAAAGGGAAGGAGGTTGTTCCCCAAAATCTCAAAATACATGGCCCTGGTCATCCTCTCCTCAGAGCATTGAAGATGGGTCGTGGCTGCATCTTCCAACATGACAATGACCCGAAGCACACAGCCAGGAGAACCAAGGAGTGGCTCCATAAGAAGCATATCAAGTTTCTGGAGTGGCCTAGCATGTCTCCAGACCTAAACCCTATAGAAAATCTTTGGTGGGAGCTCATACTCCGTGTTTCTCAGCGACAGCCCAGAAACCTGGCTGATCTAGAGAAGATCTGTGTGGAGGAATGGGCCAGAATCCTGCTGCAGTGTGTGCACGCCTGGTGAAAAACTACAGGAAACGTTTGACCTCTGTAACTGCAAACAAAGGCTACTGTACCAAATATTAACATTGATTTTCACAGGTGTTCAAATACTTATTTGCAGCAGTAACACACAAATTATTAAAAACTCATACATTGTGATTTCTGGAAAAAAAAAAAAAAAAAGATTATGTCTCTCACAGTGGACATGCACTTAAGATGAAAAATTCAGACCCCTCCATGATTTCTAAGTGGGAGAACTTGTAAAGTCGCAGGGTGTTCAAATTCTTATTTTCCTCACTGTAAATACAGCCACTCACAAATAAGGAAGTTGGCTTTTTGCTCATTTTTTAAGTTATCCAGCTCACATACACTGCCTGGCCAAAAAAAAAAAAAGTCTCCTCATGGATTTAACTAAGCAAATAGGTACAAGCCTCCTATTGGATAATTACTGCATGGGTGATTTATCTTTCAGCTGGCAACAAGTTATTTAACCCCAACTGGTGCAATGAGTTGCTTCTCATTTCTTAAACAACCATGTTGAAAGACGCATCGTGTGGTCGTGGAGAAGATGTCAGTCTGTTTTGAGAAGGGTCAAATCAATGGCATCAAGCAGAGAAAACATCTAAGGAGATGGCTATAAACTACTAAAATTGGGTTAAGAACTGTCCAACGCATTATTAAAAACTGGAAGGATAGTTGGACCCATCGTCTTCGAAGAAGAAATGTGGCCGGAAAAAAAAATCATGAGTGATCGTGATCACTTAAACATTTGTTTAAATCAAATCGAAGAAAAACAACAGTAGCACTCAGGGCTATGTTTAAGAGTGAAAGTAAGAACATTTCCACACACACAATGTGAAGGCAACTCAAGGGATTGGGACTGAACAGCTGTGTAGCCTTAAGAAAACCACTAATCAGTGAGGCTAACCGGAAAAAAGGCTTCAATTTGCTAGAGAGCATAAAGATTGGACTCTAGAGCAATCAGATCATGTGGTTTGATGAGTCCAGAGTTACCCTGTTCCAGAGTGATGGGCACATCAGGGTAAGAAGAGAGGCAGGTGAAGTGTACCCATCATGCTTAGTACCTACTGTACAAGCCTGTGGGGGCAGTGCTATGTGGGTTTGCTGCAGTTCAGGTCTAGGTTCAGCGACATGTGCTCAAAGAATGAGGTCAGCTGACTACCTGAATATACTGCATGACCAGGTTATTCCATCAATGGTTTTGTCCTTCCCTGATGGCATGGGCATATTCCAAGATGACAATGCCAGGATTCATCGGGCTCACATTGTGAAAGAGTGGTTCTGGGAGCACGAGACATAATTTTCACACATGGATTGGCCACCACAGAGTCCAGACCTTAACTCCATTGAGAATCTTTGGGATGTGTTGGAGAAGGCTTTGTGCAGTGGTCAGAATCTGCCTTCATCAGTGCAAGATCTTGGTGAAAAATTAATGCAACACTGGATGGAAATGGATCTTGTGACATTTAAGAAGCTTATCGAAACAATGTCACAGCGAATGCACGCCGTAATCAAATCTAAAGGTGGTCCAACAAAATATTGTGACCTTTTCTTTTTTTTTTTGGCCAGCCAGTGTAGCTCATATATGGTGGCAACCTTCTTGGATTTTTACGTGACAATCCAATTTTTGACAAACTTTTCATATGCCTAAATACAACCGCACACCAAAATGGAAGTCGGTACCTCATTTATTTTTCCAAGTTGTGCTCATATGGACAGAGGGTATTTTCGATTCCCCCTTTTTGCTCCGCAACAGGGGTCGATTGAGCCGCAAACGAGCAGACACTGTGCAACTCAAATTCTTGAACTGTGAGCCGCAGAAGACTTCGAAGCTGTGGAAGCTTGGCTGTGTCCTCTCTCTATTTTAGGTTAATTTAGGAGCGAAAGCCAAAAATCCTATAGAAGTGCAAGATACAATGAATAAAATCAGACGGAAAAAAAAAAAAATTATGAGAAGTTTTTTTTTATATACATCTAAAAAGACGTGATTTTAAAAGCTTTTATAAGCGTTTTATTTCCAAATTTTTACTTATCACAGGTTGAAACATTTCATGGCCAAATCTTTAAAAAAAATGTTAAAATATAAACCGTAATTACATGAAAATTGTAAAAGATGTCAAAATACCAGTTCAGACATGTAAAGTCCCACTTTCTGTGATTTATTTCCACACTGAGCGATGTTTCTATCATGAAGTATGTCTGAGGCAGGGCTTTCTTATCTCTGGTGATATGCAGTTACCTTTTTTTTTTTTTTGCAAATGTCCACATTGCACGATGTACCACGACTAAATGTCATATCTACTTATTCCTGATTGCGTTACATGCTTTGATGGATATTTTGATAGTTTTATTTCACAGCTGTGCAACAAAATGCAAGACTTTTTTTTTTTTTAAGGGGGCTTTAGCATTTATGCATCGACGCCCTTAAAAAACGAGTCTCGGTGCAGAAAAGGAAAATGTTGCATTTTCATTTTTTTAAAACTGGAAACTGGGATAGATATGATTGCTGCAGGTCAGACAAAGATTACACTGATGTAGCTCCAACACTCATGACCATCACAGGGCATTTCCACATAGCTTTGCTGGGATTAGCAGCCCAGCTGTTTGTGCTGGCACAGAGGCAACGATTCAGAGTTAGACTCTGGTTGCTGTTGCTGACAACCGCATCGAGTCCCAGTGATTATAATATAATTTAACAGAATCTGAAACAAATGTCCGAGCTGGTCTTTACAGAAAACATTCCTCAAATAGGCACTTAGAAGGAATTAGAATAAAGTTTTTCACTTCTCGCCGTGAGAGTGCGTCTCTGTTTTTGTGCAAGTGTGCGTACGAGCGTGGGTCGGCTGTTTGGGCACCTACACAGACAATCTCTTTGTTTTGAAAGTGTTCGCTTAAGTCTTCAGGGGCGAACGGCAGCCAAAAACAACGTGGGAAAAGAGCCTTACTTAATTTTTTTCACTTCTACTTTGTCCTTTCCTTTGGAGTTTCTTTGTCAGCTGGCCTCCAAAACAGCACCTGGGGGGGGGTTGCAGAAGTTTGAAGAAAGCAGGGGAATGGAGGCTCGGACATGAGAGAGGGAGTGTAACGAGAACGAGTGGCAGCTGATAGACGGGCCAAGCTGTCGTTTCTCTGCCTTTTTTCAGTCACTCTACCGCATGTTGTCAACATAAAACCCAAACCAACCTCTGCTCAGGTGGTCCCCACAGCCGGGGGCCGCCTGCCATTCTGGCAGGAGCAGTTTGAAGTTGTACTCTGCTGTGTACTCAAAGGTTTTGCATGACCTCAAGTAGTTTTTTCCTTCCCATTACCTCTTTTTGTAATATTCCATGAAATGCAGTGTTTCCCCCATTTTATCCCCCATTTTACTTGCCTTGTCAGGACGCTCGTATCCTCGGCAATTTTTGTTGGGTGGGGGGATGGGTGCACATAGCGCTACCTCCATGTCCATATAACTTTTTAGCTAGCATTTGTGTATTGTGCGTTGCAAGCTTAGCTCTATGTCAGTGCCGGCACTCGTCAACGTGGCGGTGGGGGGTGGAGACGGAGACACGTCTTGTGTTTAGTGCCGTTTGTAGACATTTTTCAAAAACGGAGCGCTACCTCAATGTTCATAGTCATAGCTTTTTAGCTAGCACGTCTATATTGTGAGTCGCTAGTTTAGCACTAGGTCAGTGCTGGCACTTGTTGACCAGGGGGGGCTTCGGCATGCGAGGTGCTCGGTTCTGTTGACAGGGCGCCTTGCTTGTCGTACTCACGGATTTCACTTTTTTACAAAGAATATTTACATTTTTACAATCATAATGCTTTGCAAAAGTCTCGTTTGTTTTGTTTTGTATCTTGCTTTTAAGGAGCCAAATCTTTCATGTATTTTTTTTAAATTACTGGTAGTCTTGATCAGTAGTTCTTCAGGGTTTCTGAAGGTTTTTCAAAATTTTCCTTTAAGTGTTTGCTAATTTTGCCACTTGTTTTCAGTCCAGTGCTCATCTTTTAACTTTTAATTCATTAAGGCATTAAAAAGCTCCTAAACTCAATGGATGAATTGGTAAGGACTCGGCATGTAACGAACACAAAAAGTAAGGAACATTTTGTTTGGTCATTTACTTCTTTGTTGTGAAAACACTTCTGGTAGTAAATCTTCTACCCGTTTATTTCCCTTTAATTGGCATGTTTGTGGTTTGCGCTTATGAAAAACTTGCAACATCCCCTCTGCCAATGCCAAACACCTTTTATTTATAAAAGTAGACATGCAGAAGTTTTCAAACATAACATAGCAGCCTGTTTTCTGTAGGTCCACTATTGTTTGTGCCCCAGATATCCAAACAATAATGGAGCAGTTTTTAGCATCTTTCCTGCATCCGTCTTTCTTCATCCCAGTTCTATCTCAGTTAAAGTTTGACTGTGCACTGAAATTATTAACTCAAAGGGCAAAATGTTATTGAAAACAGAAGAATTATGAGAGAATCTTTAGCCATTAATATTGGGGGGGGGGGGGTAGATTTTGCTAATGCAGGCATTCTTGCTCTTTAGTGGTGTGGGATGTGTGCTTAGTCTTTTTGTTAGACTGTGGTCAAAGAAAAATCTAAAAATGAAATCTATACAGGGGCATAAATCATTTTAATCAGGTGTGTTGGACCAGGCAAACTGCGTAAGACAAAAAGACAGAGACCCATGTCACATCACCATACAGCTCAAATTATCTAAATGCAGACAAATAACTTTCTTAGCTCTGCCAAAGAGAAAACAATTGTTGCTCTGTTTTTTTTTTTTTTTTACATTAACTTTAATGTTTAGTATTTCCTCACAGTATTTAACCATTAGACACGCAACCAAAATCTATTGTTGACAGTGTTAGGATAAAAACAGCTCTATTGATGTTTTAGTTTTCAGGGCACAAAATGTACTTGTATAGCACATTTCCATCTTAAGATACTCAAAGTGCTTTACACTACAATCTGTGCCCTCATTTACCCATTCATACAGTACTCTACTATGTCTGTACAAAGGTAATTGATCAAATCATTCTAAAGAAACTACTCAATGCTTTAGATCACATTCATACACCGATGGGACACACATCGGAGGCAGTGACGAGTTCAGTGTTTTACCCAGGGACACTTCAGCATGTGACTGCTGGTGGATTCAAACCTCTACCTCATGCATTGGAAGACGACTGCTCTAACCACTCAGCCACCACAAAATGATGGCGATCATTCGCAAAACAGGCTGCGATGTCATTGTTTCTCAAAAGATCTGAATCTAGACTCTCATCACAAACAAAGCTTTTGCTACTTTCTACTTTGCAAAGCATTTTTTAAAAATCCAATTTTTCACCCCTAAAAACTGTGGACAAAAGGTACAAATGCAACACACTTCAACAATCCAGATTGTAAATATGCATTTAGTAATTATCCCAATTCTGTCCATTATTATGCTCATTAAGGTCTACTGTACATCCAAGGCAAGAAATCTTTACACTCAAACTTAATTTCATAAAGACTAAGAGTGTAAGATGGTAAACAATAGCCACTTTGCCACTGATAAGTGCAACTCTTATCGGTTCTTCTCAGGTGTAGGTGATTTGCCACTGTGGCTTGTTTCCCCACTCTGTGATTGAGATCATCGATGCAAAGCGAGTGGTATAGTAACAGGTCATTGTGTTCTAGCCACTCCACCCGTTTTGGTCCTTAATCGCCCTATAATCAGCAAAGCGCCAAATGTGCCCGGGTTGGTGCTTTCCAAAACGTTCTGCCATTTAATCATAAATATCCTAAATAACGGGGTTCAGTTCTGTAGTAGATCTGCCAAAATATAACCGTCGTTTTTCAAGTTGTTTCCTTTTGCTGTAATATTCAAGAAGCATATGACCGGATTTAACAAGTTAACTTATTCAACGCGAAGCTTCTAACTGAGTGGAATCGTTCCCAAATTCATGGTAAACATTGAATGTCTGGTCACGTATTAGTTTTATCTGCGAGCCAGGAGAGTTCATTGACAAGTTGAGTGATCATTGGTAACAATGAGAAAAGGCTGATTGGGCCATGCTTTAGACATCCTGTAATGGAAACAGCGTACCTCACAAAGGGAATTGTCCAGTCTGTGCTGACAGACAGGAACTTTACTGTATCTTTGGCAAGTCTGACACCATGCACCAAGGGGGGTCTTATTGACAGCTAGAGCTTTTGTCTTCCCCCTGGCATCCCAAGCTTGAGTTGACACACGTATAGATGATGAATTCCACTGTCATAAAGGCAATCAGGACAAACGACGAAGGCGAACAACTGGCACTGAAAGCTGTGACAAAGCGGTGTAGCGACACTCGGAGTTCCTTTCTGCAGAATCAGCAAAGACTGATAATGTTCCCTCATGAGATATCTTGTTAGTTTAGCAGAAAGTCGTCATTCATAAGCGTGTCAAATATAAGATGTTTGAGCCTAAAAGAGTTTAGTTCTGACAGAAAGTTACAAGTGGAGACTCAATGGAGATTTGTTCATTAACGAATGTAACTTGGACTTCAGTCAAATTACCACTAACCTACCAGAATCTGCCTCTTTGATGCAAAATTCCCTCCAAAACATGTTCACTTGTGTCTGATGGATATTTTCTTTCTGGTACCTCTGCCCTCACTTTGAACACATTCGACAAGCAGGTCTTTGAGGCTTAATATCGCTGATCAAACAGTCCTGCTTGGTGTCAGTTTATGGTAGACAGCTAGGTTACTCATGAGTGGGCGCTGACGCACTCGGGAATGTGTTTAGCTAGGAAATCAACACACGCACTGCAGTACATACCACGGCCCTGTTTTGCAATAGCGGACACATACTCGTATATTTGCATGTTCGCGCATAAATGAGCTGCGGAGTGAAAAGATACTCTTGCACGCAAGTGTTTGGTTGACTTTTCCTTTTTGTGTGAAGGGATAAGTGTGTGAAGAAGCTGTGAAAAGGTGAGGACGAGATATTTTTTACCATCTTGAATGAAACATTCAAGCTGAATGGAGCATGCACCGGAGCAACTTGTCTACGTCACTTACCCAAAACGTAGCGCAGCGTAAATAAAACGGTTTAATCAGTGTCATTCATTTTTAACCTGCAAAGTTTTTATGGGCTCGTTTTTATTTTTTTACTGAAATTATTATTTGTCAAATAATGTCTATTGTTCCAAATAATTAGAGATCCCTTTGAATTCTGCTTGAAAGGCTTTATATAAATATACATTCCTCAATGAATACTAGGCCTGTTTACAGTAGAAACTTTGGCCCATTGGATACTCATTTTAGTGTCACAGCTTCTAAAAGGGTGTTAAAAATCATCCAGCTCATCAGAGTCAGACAAAAGATCTCAGCCTAAGTACTGTCATTAGCTGAAGCCTTAGCCTCTTATTTGTCTTCCTGAACTTAAATACCCTCTATGATCTGTCCAGCAAAGACTTAATAGATGCTATTTAGGCTCTTTAAGTACCTGAACGCACATTTGAGTGGTAGTGGTGTTGATTTGGTGGGTGCAGGTAGAACCTTTTGAGCGAGTGATCCCACTGAGCGTGTCTTATCAGCAGGAGCAACATTTGTAACACGAGGACATAACTTAGCCATGCACCGCCAGTCACACTGAATGTAAAGTATTCATGTCTCAAAAGGATTACGCACCCTGCGCTCTGACTTTGAGAGGTATCAGCGTTGCACTCAGGGTGACCGAAGTTCAACAAGAGACCTTCAGGGTCTTTCCTCTTTTAAAGACTTCTCTTGATGATGGATATGAGTGGATAGTGATTCTATCCCCACCAAGAGTCTCGAGGTAAAGATTTTCCCTGTTCCCTCGTAAACATAAACATTTACATTCTTGTGTTCGGTGTTAAAAAATATCAAGTTGAATTGAAGCGTAAGTGTCAGGTAACTCATACCATGCATACCTTTCTCTGGCTCTCAGTGGGCATTTCTTTGAGCCTGGCTGAGGACTGATGGCAGTTTTCTACATCCATTGTTATTACAGCGGTCCTGGTCAGCTTCAGTGCTGACAAGTCGTAATGCAGCAGAAGTGTAGGAGAAGCTTCAAAGAGCCCGGCATTTCTCAGTTTAAAGGAGGACTGGGATCAAACGGATCCAAAAAATCAGCCATCAGCTAAAAACAAGTATGACGGTATTCTGCATTAAATTGAAATAAACAGCAATATATTTTATAAAAGCCATAGGTCTTCTCGCATAAAACCCTAAATATTGGTTGATTTGATCTTGTGGCAGTAAAGAGTACGATCACCTCATCCTTTTTTAGCTGATCTCACTTCAAAAGCAGTCAGCCTGTGGTTCTGATATTCTTCTGGATCTAGAACGATAACAGAGTTTGCAGCATTGAACAGTCAAGTCAAAGAACTAATTGGTTTCGTGCTCGGGACCACATCTAAAGCAGCATAAAATCAGGCTGTGAAAAAGCTAAATGTTGTAAAAGGCTAGCTAAAAGATAAAAGTACTGAATTATTAATTTATTTTTCATCTTTCTGCTGCTCCCTCAGGGGTCACCACAGCGAACCAAGTTGCTTTGGACTTTGCAATTATTTTTACGCTGGGTGCCCTTCCTGAGGCAACCACAGACCACCGAGCTACCACAGCCCTCTGTGTGGAGCAGAGAGCTGCATCTAGGGCGCCCGGGTGAGCAGATGGTGGGGGTTAAGGGCCTTGCTCAAGGGCCCAGAGTAGGGGCAAATGAGGGTGGAGGCAGGTGTGGATGCTTCACCTTTTCCACCTACATTTTGATGTTGTCAATCCTGGCGGTTGAACCGGCTAACCTTCTCTAACCTCGGTGTACCAAAAATGGTGGGGAAAAAGAGTAAAATAATAGCTAAAAGCTAAATGTTGTATAAAGTTAGATTGAAGCTAAAAGTACAAAAGGCTAGGTAAAATAAGCTGAAGTCTAAATAAAAGGACCAAAACACTAGGTAAAATACCAAACTGCTAGCTAAAACTTCAATGTAGCCAAAAGCTAGCTAAATGCTAAATATAGCAAACAGCTAGCTAGAAGCTAAAAGTATCGAAAGGATAGGAAAAAGTAGCCAAAAACTAATGTATCATGAGGCTACTAAAAAGTAAAGGTTGTTAAAAGCTAACTAGAAGCTAAAAGTACCAAAAGGCTAGGTAAAAGAACCTTGTAGCTATCTACAAGCTAAATGCAGTAAAAGGCTAGTTAAATGCTAATTGGTGCAAAAGGCTAGGTTAAAGTGGCAAATGACTTTCTATAAACAAAATGTAGCAAAAACCCAAGAGTAGCAAAATGGGTAAAATTAGCTAAATGCAACCTGACACAAAATTTTACAAAAGGCCAGCTAAAAGTACCAAAAGACCTTGAAAACCTCGTTCTCAGAAGTGGCATCTCACAGCTCAATGTCTGGACAGGACCGCCTCCCTCCATCTGCACCACCTGTCCAGTTAATGTTATTTTAATTTTAGAAAGTTGGCAACCCTAGTTATGCTCCTTTAGGTACTCCCCTGCTCTTTTTAGCTCCTGCTCGACGCGTTTTAACTTTAGCAGCTCAGTTTTATCGTCTTTCTGCAGTCATTCTGCACTCGGCATTCACACTGCATGTTCCGTAGTTGGGATAAGCTTTTAAAGGACCTGAGCACAGACTGATATTGTTTGTAGCTTTAAGGCCTTATAGAAAGTCTTTGCTGTAACTTTAGTGTAAAACAGTCGGGCTATAAGCTCTGTTGTGACTAGCCTCTGCTCCTTTAACTCCAGTAAAAACAAACAGTCCTGGGCGCAGACATGAAGCCTGCTTCAAGTGGGGAGAGGAGTTCTTTGTGTGGATGCTCGTATCAGTCATCCATTAAAGATGAGCTTGAACCATGATGACATGCATTAAGTAAAGACAGAGGGGAGAAGAAGAAAAAAGCATCAGTTTTCCAGCTTGCACGCCTCTTCTCTGAGCGTGTTGCTTTAAGAATGAAAGGTGGGTGAGCCCCTCTTCCTGACACACTCCTGGTATGCAAACATAAATTTAGCAGCGACGTGTTTCATCTGGAAGCGACCGAGAAGTGTCGTGTCGTCTCTGTCCTCTCTTGGCTGACTTTGATTTATCCCCACAACCACCGTCACCACTCCTCAGTCTGGGAACCGGAGGAGAGAGCGGACCTGTTTCTGTCAGAGCCCCTGACTGGGACAGCAGAGAGAGAGAGAGAGAGAGGGAGACAGTCTTGTCTCTCAACAGATTGAAATTATACAGAGTCTGTTTGTGTCCGAGATGACTTGGAGCTGTTTGTGGACGACTGGGCTGCTTCTCCTCACCGTAAACCCGAAGGTAAAAACGGTTTTCAGCCCAGTTTCAGAGGATTTATGGAGTTTGTGGAAGAAAAAGAGGATCCACCACCTGTTGCTTTCTGTTTGAGAGGAGAAAAATAAATACAACCAGACTTTTGGTTTTATTTTATTAATACATTGCAACTGTTTCTAATCTTTAGTGATGTTCTGCCTGTGAGCCAATTGTATTTTACTGAAACCCTCTGACATAAACATCCAGATTTTACATTAACTTTCTTATTTTTTTAATCGTTTCTGATGAGTTTATTGGCGTTGATCAGTTCCAAAGCAGATCATAGATCAAAGCATTGAAATATTCCAACAATATGACTTAATTTATAGTTGATCTTTTAATGTGGAGTTCTGTGGCAAGGTTATGAACAATTAGTATCTTACCTGTTGTAGATAGCTCTTGGAACAAACTCGGTTTCAAGAAATGTGGTTTAAATCTGACCAAACTGATTAACTAATGGTTAATTGGAGCAGAGTCAAGATCAAAGTGGATTATTATCGTTTTATTTCTTCGGGGCAGCTGTGGTTGAGTGGTTAGAGCAGTCGTCCAATGCAAGTGTTGGGGGTTCAATTCCACAAGCAGGCACATGACAAAGTTTCCCTGGGCAAGACACTGAACTCCTAATTGCCTCTGTGTGTCCCATTGGTGTATGAATGTGATATAGCGCTGATTATTTTTTGTAGAGATATAGGAGAGTGCTGTATGAATGGGTAAACGAGGACGCAGATTGTAGAGTAAAGCGCTTTGAGTATCTTGATAAGCTAGAGAAGCGCTTTATACTCTAAGTACAGTCCATTTACCATTTAAAGATACTACCACATTTACAAAACTCCCCATTTTAATTTCCCATGTAACGTTTTCAGATATTTACTTTTACATTTCCACCTGATTCTTATTCTACGTTTGTCCCATTCCACCATATTTGTTTACCATCACAAATTTCTGCCAGAATTTAGGTCAACCACGTGACTCAAACTTCCATGGGGGTTTTTCCGAGGATTCAGCCAAGTCCTTTGTTTACAATGAGTGCGGACCTGCATTTCATTCCACTAGTGGAATAATTTTTTTTAAATGACAGCACTTGATGTAGATCAGGATAACATTTTTTTTTTATGTTCGATTTAATACTTTCTAAAGAGTACCTTTACAGTAATACACACTTAAACTGGCATCACTTATGTCAGCCAAATTTAAAACGGTAAAGTTAAAAGGTTTAACCTCTGCTGAGGAGTTTGCTGTGGAGACAAGATTTAGGGCCCAAACACGGGCTGCGTGAGTAAATGACCACAACAGGTGCTAATAGCTCTTCAAGGTGAAATGGGATTCAGACTTCTGGCTGTTGCAGTCCAGTTGGACACGTCCATTCTGCAATACGTAGTTGACGAAGAGACGATCGAGGCTTCACAACACTTTTTAAGACACTGCCCAGTGCTACAGCTTTAAGACAGAAAGAAAACATGTTATTGGTATAAATCTGTGCATTGTTGTGCGAATACTGATTCTGCGTTAACATGTTAAATTCCATACGTTTTTCTCCTTAGACCTACATCGAGATGGCTTAAATTCCTACAAAACCTTTGTTCTCTAAAGCTCATTACTCATTACACTTTAATTATGGGCTGAAATTATTAACTGAGAGGAAACTGCAACCTGTGTCATAAGGGGAAAAGAGTTTTAGGATAATCTTTGATCAAGATAAAAATGTATATTTTGTCATTATTTTGATACAATTTAACATTGATGTTCTCACCCCCTAGTGGCTTGGTATGTGTAATACAACATTTTTGTTTGAATGATCCATCCATTCATTATCTTTTACCCGCTTCTTCCATTTTGGGTCACGGGGGTCGCCGGTGCCCATGTCCGGCTATCACAGTGCGAAGGGCGGGGTACACCCTGGATGGGTCGCTGTTTGAATGATGCGCATATAATTTTTGTCAAATTAAGAAAAAAATTAATTAAATATATTGAGTAGTGCAGATGGGAGTCTTAATCCCAAGACCATCTGGTTTCTCAAACCTAGCATCACTAGCTAGAAGCTAAAAGTATCAAAAGTCTTGGTAAAAGTAGAAAATTCAAGCTAAAAGCTGAATGTTGTTATAGGCTAGCCAGAAGTTTAAAGGCTAAATGTTAAGTCTACCTAGAAGCAAAAAGTACCAAAAGGCTAACGTTGTTTTTTCATTCATTCAACCTTTATTTAGACGGCTAAATCCCATTGAGTTGTAAAAGCCTAGTTGGAAGTTAAAAGCACCAAAAGGCTAGGTAAATGTACCAAACTATAGATTTGATCTAATGCACCTCTGATACACTCGTCTTCTCTATACATTTTTATTAATTGTACTTTCATTGAAATTCAAATTAAACGTTTTTCCCCGTATGATCAAATGTAAAACTGGTGAGTGACGTGTTGAACGTCTTTCTTCTCGTCATGGATACAAATCAAGCTTGATCACAGCTTGGTGCTGCCACTTTCACTTCACATTTTTTCCCCCTAATAAATCGGCTGGATTTCAAAGGGAAATTGGCCTTAAAAGCTACAGATTTTAATGTTTATCCAAACGTATGATCCTTCTCAGAGTCTTAATGCAGCGAGTGATGTTAAAGTATGCAGGATTGGGAGGCTTTGTGGTCTAAATGTGGGATTAAGTGGTGTCACGGTCCGCAAATGGTCCCAAGAGAACGTCCGTCGACATCTCTTGTTCTCTGAAACTCCCTCGTCGGCTTGATGACTTGATCATAAAGACCACAAAATATCCAATTAGTTTTTATGAGGGCCTTTGTTGTGAAGGCAAGTGGAATGGGAAGTGAATTAACTTTGAATAGAATTGGTCCCTCTAGAGAAGT
The DNA here is from genome assembly GCF_014905685.2 of Nematolebias whitei. Lineage (NCBI taxonomy): Eukaryota > Metazoa > Chordata > Actinopteri > Cyprinodontiformes > Rivulidae > Nematolebias > Nematolebias whitei. The sequence goes on from NC_056498.1 coordinate 33,387,131, forward strand.
AAAGGAAAGTGCTTCTCTGAACATCTGGACAGTGATGGATGAGGCAGGTTTTTGGGGGTGTGTTAACAAGGCTGAGTGCTTTCAGTTACACAGCAAAAGCCCTCGTACTCATCTCATTGTTCCCATCTGGGCTTAATCTGTGGAGCGATATTGAGGATTTCAGTGTTGATGTCTGTGTGCATATGTGCTTGCAATCTTCGAAGTCCAAGCACAAAATTTACTGGCACTCAAATTGCAGTGGGTGTCCACAAGCTGTTTTATGTTTCATGTCGGACTCTCTGGGTTCCTGGCATGGTGGCATTGCTTCTTCTGTGTGCCACTTCGGCATGCCAGCACACTTCTAATTCCAAAAGCAGAAAGCAAGCATGTGTTTCTGTAAAAAAAAACAACTAAAATTAAAAAGCCAAAAGTTTCTTGAAAGTGCTCTCAGTGAAAAGAAAGTCCTGCTGCAGAGAACAGCAAAACTTAATTTGCCTTTCTGCAGTTAAAGTGCATTTGTAGTTGCTTCAAAGTGTTCAAGATGACATTATACAAAACCCTGTTTGAAAAAAAGATTGCCTAATTTTTTAATGTTTCTATATTTCCAAAGATCTAACTATCAATGTTGTTTGCATGTTTTATGGTAAATATAAAATTGTAAAGTTTGTGTTTTAAAAAAAAATAACTGTGATAATTTGCCTTGCTTAAAAATCAATTGATGGTTAGCCTATAGATCAGTTCGTGGTAAGGTGTTGGAGAAAAATACTCTTGCTTACGTTGTTTACCCAGAAAGAAACGCATTCGACGGAAGAACATATTTAACCGGTAATGCACTTGCAAGGTCAGATTTTCAGGACAGATTACATAAATATATGACGTACACACATAAAGACCAGCCACGGGAATCTGCCTTCTCCGCTTGCTTGTATATCCTTATCAGCCTTCTCAGTTCAGCTGAGTTCAGAGTTCAGGAGGAGTCCTCGGCTGCAGCTGCACCATTCTCACCCAGTGCTCTTCATTAACCCAAACATATGGTTCATGGGCAGAGATAAGGTAGTGTCTTGGGAGATGTTTTTCTTGGACTTATTGTTCTTAGCTTTAGTAATAAAACCATTCATAACCTTTGACCAAAAATTATCTGACATAAGGCTAGTTAGACTAAAAAAAATCAGTATGTAGGCATTTTAAGTCATTTGGTAGCTATGTTAAGTCAGTTCGTCACCATCTTAATAATCAGTTGGTGGCTGTATTAAAAGTCAGTTGGTAGTTGTCTTTAAGTCAGTTGGTAGCCAGATCAAGTCAGATGGTAGCCCGATTAAATGTCAGTTTGTAGCCGTCTTAAAAACATGTATAGCTTGTCTTAAGTCAGTTGGTAGCCATCCTAAACAGTGCTTACCCTACCGTTATCCAAGGAGTGTGCCCCACCCTGTCAATAGGACTGAGCGCCCTGCCTAATGGAATGTCCTTAACCTCACCCCGATCCCCATCCCCTCTCCCCGTCGAGAACTTAAAAGTTTTTAAAGTGCTTCTACCATAATTCTGCAGTTAATGGCGCACATACAGACGTGCTAGCTAAAAAGCTACAGACGTTGCGCTCCGCTTTTGTCGCTCATACCCCCCCACTAGGGGTTGAACGAGTATATAATTTTTTAAACTCGACATTAACATAATAAAACCCGAGTAGAACTCGAGTATTTGATGATGTCATAGATCTCAAGATACAAAAATAAATAAATAAATAAAACCGCAAAAAAAGGTAATTATTTACAACAACAAAAAAAGACCAACAAAACATTGGGAGCGTATATCATGCTCCTACCATTTATCATACTGCAAATAAGTCACAGGAAAAACTAAACTATTAGTTATTATTATTAAACTGCAAACGTGAAGAAACATGCAGCACGTCAAAAACGAAACTTAAACCAAAACTGGTTCGGTGGATTGGACCCGGTGTTACACCATACTCTGTGACCTGCAACAGTGCAACACCGCCCCCTACGGTCATACGGTGGTCACATAATATGACGTCACTACGGATACTCGACGTAACATTTTTAACCTCGATAGAGGTCCTAGCAATCGATGTGTAGATTGCTCGAGTACTCTGTTAATGCCCTACCCCCCATCCTGCACGACAACTGCCGACACCAACGTAGCACACATCACAGACATGTCTCCGTCTACACCCCACCCCGCATCAACAAAAATCACAAAACAAAAATCACAGAAGAGATAAGCTTCCTGAAGTAGGTAACCTAGAGGAAACACTGCTAAAAGTTAATTGATTAACCTAGCCTGAATTAAAGATTATTTGATGGCTAGGTGCGTAGAGTTTAAGCCACACAGCTAAGTTCAAGTTTTACTAAATGCATGGTTAAAGTCAGACTTGACACATTTTAGTATTGCTGGGTGGTACCATCTTGTTCCATTTAGTACGATGGTGTTGCCAGACAAAGTGGTTATGCTCTAATTCGTTACCTTGATTGGTTTGAAGCAGCCTGTCCAGCAAAGAATTAGAAGCCCGTGTTATGAATAGTCACGTAAGAATATTTTCCCCTATTTGTCAGATATCTTTTCAGTTTCACATCAAGGAGTAAAAAAATCTGTCGGCTCATGCACCCTTTAATACAACTGAAGTCATGTCTTTGACACTTCTGAATATTATGCACATTAAAAAAAAGATTGAAAAGTGGCTATATTTTTTTTTTACATTAATCAAATAGGTGGGTATATGTTGTACAGTACAACTGATCAAAGTACTACTCAAAGTAGAAAGTGTTTTTTGAATGTCTCCCCCTTTTCGTTATTGGCATAAACAATTAGTCTTGCTCAAGCGTAAAACAGAAAAGCAAACATTTATAAATATCAAACTCTGACGTACAAAGCATGCTTTGTGAACATTCACGACATGTGAAAAGCAGCATTTAGAGTTTACCGTCTCTCTTCTGAAGTCCTGGAGAAATGGATATAGTTGTTTATCTTTCCATCACTTGATGCAGCGTTCTAATAGCAGGCTGAGGCCGAGTGCCCAGAGCGGCCTGTGCCAGTAAATCATATAACTTACTGGAATCAAGTTGCAATGCTCTGCCAGTGAGTAAACAGGACATGTTATCCAGACATTGGTATGAAAATGCATCACAAGTTTTATTTTTATGGTTTCATGTTATTCCAGAACATTTCGCCCTACTGTGCCACACATAAATTTAACTTTAATTCATGTCGCGATCGTGCATTCTTAAAGAGCTGCTAGAAGATGGTAACATCGCAGCAGACGTGCCTTTGATTTCCACCTCAGTGGCGATTAAACCCCGTAGGTCCCACGCCCATGAGAGACTCTGTTGTGATTTTGCAGGTCGCTGCACTGCGTCCCCACTTTGCTTCCTCTGGAATCCTTTGCCAAAGTATTTGTTCCTTCATCACAAGCTTTATTTGTTATTGCTGAGCTTGAAAGCCGAGCCTCTGGCATTCTCTTCCCCTGATGAAACATCTTGGGCCGGCGTCCACCCGCCCTCCTATCGGCGTGATTGAGCGTGGTTGTTTTATCCTGTTGTGTGTTCCTGGACGCCGATTTAAGATTCATCTGCGGGAGCCGGGACCCTCCGCATCATCTGGCCTGCACATTTTTTTTTCAATGCACAGCTAATCTTGAAAGAAACAGAAACATGCAGCTGACTTGAGCACATGAGCGTGTTTATTCTCTCCTGCCCCAGCCCTGACCTCAGACCCATCACAGGTTGTTGTTGCAGCGGGAGTGTCGGAGAGTGGTGCTAACGAGAGCGAGAGAAGCAGCTCTGGCCTCTCTCCTGACACTTAATTAGATGGGAGTTGTAAATAGGCGGTGGGAGGTGTGTGTGTGTGTTTGTTGAAGCTGCAAGGGAGGACGGTTGAGGAAGAGGCAGGGGCGGAGTCAGAGAGGTGGCTAGGGTAGCAAGTACTGCTCTCGTCACCTGATTGTCAGGTGCCACCCCCAAATGATGAACTACTTGTGTGGGAATCACTTGCATGTGGCATTAAAAGATGGCCAATCAGAGCCAAAAAGGAGTAAAATCTGTCAAAGAGCTGTATCGTCTGGAGTTGAAGGAACCTATGTGTGTGAAGAATTTTTTTCTTCTGAACCTCTGAATTAATATAAAGCATCAAGTGAGTTATAGCCATTTGAATTTAGCTTTGGTGACCATCTTGTATTTATTTTTTTATTATTTGGATTCAGAATCTGATCATCGCTCTCAGCTACCTCCACAATAAATTTCAGACTATCTCTAAAAAATGTTTGTTTTATAGTATATTTTCGTGGCCATCTTGTGTTTTCGATTTGCAATCAGAGTTTATCAGGGATCGCTCTCAGCAGCCAGTACACTTAAGTTTCAGCTCAGTAGTTCTAAAAAAAACGTTATAGCCATTTGAAATTAGCTGTGGCAGCCATCTTGAATGATTGATTAGCATTTAGAATTGGGTAAAGCTTGTTTTTGGCTACTAATATAATTTTCAGCTTTGTCTAAAAGTGGCCGAATTTAGCCTTTGCATTAGCGGTTAGCTTGAAAATGTGATTAGCATTCAGCATGAGTTTTGGATCATCCTTATGTACGATCGTGCAACATTTCAGCTCAATATTTTTCAAAACAGCGGAATTAGAACCATTTGGAATTAGCTGTGGTGGCCATATTGAATTTGTCATTAGCAATCAGAATTTGGTAGAGACTGTTTTTATCTACTACTACACCAGTTTTTAGCTTTGTACTGTGTGTCTAAAAATTGCTGGATTATAGCCTTTTGTACAATTGGCATTGACAGTTAGCTTGAAATCATGATTAGCTTTCAGAATGTCAGCGATTGCTTTTGGCTACCATCATACCAAATTTCAGCTCAGTATATCTAAAAATGGCAGTTTTTTTGCATAATTTACATGCCCTGTGACTTATAGGCTGAAGCGACATATTTATGGATATTTTTTCCCATATTTATAAACCATTTTTTGGCTGAGATATGACCGTTTCCATTCAATCTGACTGAAATTTTTTGAGCAGTACCACTTTCAGCCACTTGATGGCAGCAGAGCAGTAATAGTTGTATGGCATCCTGTTGGTTGTTGTATCATGTAATAAGAAAATGTGGCTACAATGACAAATTCAAAAACGTTCAAGATAAAAACAAATGGACTTCATTTATTATACTTTATACTTTCATGTTTTTTTTCTTGAACCTTTTTCAATTTACCATGTCCTGGATGACTGAGAATCTTCACCAGCTTTTAACGACTCGATCGGCCTAGCATAGTCTCCCCACCTTGGTTCTGGTTGCTGTTTGGACCGACCGTCAATCCAGCTGCACTGCTCCGGCGAAATGCAGCTAATTTGACCATTAAAGTGCATTTATTAAGCAAATATTAGACTGACACACACCTTTGCTATTATTTCAAGCAAAAAAAATAATTGTTTAAGTGCATTTATTGTTAGTTTTCGGAGAAACGAGCCACGTTCCTCCTTCCTTTTCTCTCCCTCAATTCATGGATTGAGTTCATGGATGGTGTTCATGGAGCACCAAGGCATCAAACTGTTTTTTAAATACAGCTGATTTGACCATTAAAGTACATTTATTAAGCAAACGTTAGATTGATACACACTTTACTATAATTTCGAGCAAACAAATAATTAAGTGTTAATCTTGTTAAATTCTTGTTAAAGTCCTCCTGTGCACGCTCCCGCGGCCGCCATTTGGTGGCCCATCGGTTTTTGCCACAACACTGGTTCACATTTCTGGGTTCGGCCCACATTTCCGAGTTGTCAGCGGTGACGCGTAACAAACACGACGCGTCAGCAGTGACGCATAATAGATGCGACATCTACAGTGAAGCGACATATTTATGGATTTTTCCACTTTATTAGACAAATATGGACTGATGCGACTTTTATAGTGGTGCGACGCGTACAGCGAAAAATACGGTATTTCAAAAGTATTCGGTGCCTCGGTGCTCTGGGAGCGCACAGAGGGAGGAAAAAAAGGAGGAGGAACGCTGCTCGTTTCTTCGAAATTAAAAAGACAAGCACCTAAAAACAATTGTTTGCTCAAAATTATAGCAAAGGTGTGTCTCACTTGAACTTTTACTTAATAAATGCACTTTAACATTTACCTATTACATGATACAACGGCATGCCTTACTGCTACTACTACTCTTCTGCCATCTAGTGGCTGAAAATTGTACTGTTCAATTAAAAAAATATTTTCAGTCAGAATGAATGAAAACGATCATATCTCAGACAAAAATTGGTTTATAAATATGGAAAAAAATCCATAAATAAGTTGCTTTAGCCTATAAGTCATAGGGCATGTAAATTATGCAAAAAAAAACCCGCAATTTATAGGCTGAAAATACGGTACTCTTGGTGCTAACAGGTTGCAATTGCCTGGATCCTTACATCTTTAGCACCACCTCCCTTGATGGCTCAGGGGCATAACAGCAGTGGGTTGACAGCAAACCATTCTGGTTTGGCTGTCTTTGGAGTGGTGTTCTGACAAGAAAGTAGCCCAGATTAAAAATTGAATTGAAGTAGCACTTGAAATGGTACAAAGGGTTGGAAGATTGTTGGAGTAATGACCATCGAGATTTAGATGAAAAGAGAAGAACTGAATACGCAAGACATACAAAGATCTGTGAGGAACAAAGCTCACAGTCCAGGCAGGACTATCGACGCAAAACGTGAAAGTAAAACCAAGTAATCAGAGCCGCTCTCTGGTTGACAAACGTGACAAACAAATATATCGACAGTTATCTCATTCGCTGATCTCGTGCCTTTGGGAGAACGGCGTGAGTGTGAGAACACTTAGCGGTAATAGAAATAAATCGAGATAAAGATCCAGTTGAGACCTGACTGACTCTGAGCCTGCAGCGCTCACTGGCTGGGTCTCCACGGCCGCCGGTGGCGAACAGTCGCAGAGCTAATGATGCTTCCTGGGGTTCCCACATCTGTTTCCCACAGTGGCCACATGTGCTTCGAGTAAACGCTGGGCCGCCTCGGCCAAACAACGGAGACTCGGTTACAGATGAGGCGCTGTTAGGATTACAACACGTATGTCCACAGAAGCACGATGAGCACGTAATCAATCAAAGTGTGTGGGTCGCTATGGAAACGTACTTTCTCTCACTCAAAAATCTGAATCAAATGTTTTGTGAAAACTTCTCACAGGTGTTTTTGGATTATTTATGGCAAGCGTGCTGATTTTAGTTCAGACATTTCTTGATTAGTGTTGTTGTTTCCGCTTTTTTGTATTGACAAAATAAGTTTGATCAGTTATTTAGTGAGCTGAAATGGTTCATAAGTGAGACACAAATGTCAGTGGCATCAAACACATCAAGTTATCCAAGTTACGAATATTATTTTTGTGTATTCTGATATATTGTCAGGGTTGACAGATAGAAATGGATAAACAATCGTACTGTCAGTCTAAAACTGTTGTATGTTGACCAAAAGTATCTAATGTGAAGAGTGAGGGGGCACTTTTGGTGGTGGGGGTGTGCACGCACTTTTTCAATCAGCCGAAGACGGTGTGATGATTGTGGCTGCAACTTTTCTGATGATATGTGGGCGTTTGCAGAGATAAAAAAGAAGTTTTGGTGCTCGGAAATGCAAAAACAATGGTATATTTGAGCTTTAAAAAAACATTTACCATAAAACTATCAATTAAATTAGATAATTTTTGCATGTCTGACAACATTGTGGATGTTCTCCACCTATCGCCATGACATGGGTATTCCAGGGCTTTTTAAAAATGTGTGGACAGTAAAATATTTAAACACCCAGAGTTGTGTAGACGAGGCCTAGCTGCTGCTAAATAAATTACTTCTCTTGATCCTGTTTTTTTTTTTTTTATTTGTCTTTTTTTTTCCCCTGTAAGAATTATATTGTTTATATTTTGTGTTAAAGAAATAAACATGATATAAACAAAGTTATACAAATTGGTGATCCATGCTGGTAAAATGAGACAGGAGTTGAGGTTATTTGCATAAAAATGAGTCCATAAAGAAATAATCGAGCAATCCCAATAACAAAATGGGATATAATCGGTCTCCTCTACCTTTAGGTTGAAGTTTTCCTACATGTGTGTCTCCTGAAATAATCCTTTTAATAACAGTATAGTGATCCATTTTTCTTCCGTACGTTTTTCGGTCGTGATTCTCGTCACGCAGTTTTCAAGATAATTCAACAAATCATAAATCAAAACCTTCAGCTCTTTCAAGACAATCCTGCTATGACTTTTGGTATTGGTGCAACTTCAGCCTTTTGAAATATTTGGACTTTTCTGACATTTTTTTTTTTTCTAATAGAAAATGAAGTGAGCTCGTTTTACATCCTTCAGATCTTTAGATCTGTTTCATTCAAGCTTTATTTATACAGGTTAATCCCATTGAGCCTCGGAACTCATTTACTATGGGGATTAACTTGTATAAATAAAGGTTGACTGAAAGATCTTAAGATTTTACAAGCTTTTGTTTACAACATTTTACCGATCCTTTCACATTTTGTTCCGGTTCAGCTTCTTTCAGCTTCTTGTGTACAATAAAATAAAATAAAAATAAAAAATCAGCTACTTTCAGCTAGTTTTAGCAGCTGTTTTGTGCTCCCTTCAGCTTCTTGCTGCTAATTAAAAATATTGTGCTTCTTCTAACTTATTTATGCTAATTTCAGCTTATGCTCCTTTCAGCTTATTTCTAGAAGTTTCCGCTTTTTCTACTATTTCAGCTACTATTTAGCTGTTTTATGCTAATTTTAGCCTTTTCAGCTACCTCCACATTTTTTGCAATCATTTTAACATTTAAGCCTATGTCAGCCTCCACTTCCTTCTGGTAATTTATTTAAGCTTCTTTCCGCATTTTAGCCACTTTTTTGCAGCTTTTTTCAGATAATTCCCACTTTTTTGTGCTAATTTCTGTGACTTTCAGCTTAATTGGCAAATATGTTTTCTTTCTGCTTTTTTTCTTCAAATTTAAGCATGTTCTACCTTTTCAGTTCGCCTTTTGGCATTTCTTTAGCTAATTTCAGATGAAAGTTTTTTGTAGTAATTTCTGCTACTTTCAGCCTGATTAACTTCTTTCTGTTAATTTCATCTTACTATGCTCCGTTCTACTTTTTCTGCTAGTTTCAATTTTTTCCTAATATTTCAGCTACTATTTAGCTTTTCGTGCTATTTTTAGCCTTTCCAGCAAATTACGTATCCACTTCCTTCTGGTAGAGCTTCTTTCTGCCTTTTCAGCAAAATTTCTATATATTTTTTGCAAATTTCAGCTTTTTATGGCCAGTTTCCTAATTTATGTGCCAATTTCTGCATATTTAAATGTAATGCAGCAAAATGCGTTCTTTCTGATTTGTTTTGCTAAATTAGACTTTTCCTTCCATTTCAGCTTCATTTCAGCAAGTTTTCCAGCGATAAGCATTCAAATGCAATTTCTAGCCATTTTAAAAATCGACCATTTTTCTCTCGTGCTGGGAAATCCCTTCGTATATCTTTGGCATCACCGTGAAGCTTGGGGAGTCATCGTTTTTAAATATGCGGCTAGAAATCCCGATGACGTCACTCCAAGCAATTTAAAAAAACAAGTTTTCAAACCGACGCGCTCGTAAACAAACCTAGCTTGTTGCCAGCTCATGCGATAAATCGCCAAATTTCAGTAAACTGCGTTTCGTTTTGAAGCTTCTGAAAAGAAGAATTTTAAGACAATAAGTTGGTGTCAAAGTTTCCGTTGTGACTCGTGTTGTCAGAACGGGTCACATTTGTTGCAGCATCACCTGAAGGTCCGTTCGTGTGCTTCACTGTGGAACTTTAAAACTTTTTACGAGGTTTCAGACATGAGCTGCGGCCTCCCGCCATCAGAGGCAGACTTGACCTGAACGTGAACTTGACCACCAACTCCAAGTGACTCTGATTTGAAGCTCTGCGTCTTCTCAGCGCCGTCTTGTTTTCCCTGAGACCCAGGTCTGACCCTTTAAAATAATCTCTCCTATGACAAAAATGCGCCCGCGGGCCGCTCTAGTTTTCCGTCATCAGCTCGCCTCGGTGTTGCATTTGAAGTGTCAGCGGGGAATTCCGTCCCAGCATACCTCTTTGCAGTGACATCATCCACACTAGGGCGAGGCGGAGGAGGGGAGCGATGACGGCTAAGCAGCTAGAAAATAATTTAGTTAATGTGAGCTACAAAAGAACACTTTTAACTTTGAGCATGTCAGATGTTCATTTTCCCGTCTCGTTCTTTCGTTATCAGCCGAGTTCTTTCACTAATCTCGGGGCGAGGCGCGCCATAGCTGGGATGGTTGGGATTAGGGCGACCAGGTGGCCTGTGAAGACACCTGGATCAAATGAAAGATGCTGGACTCGTCCTTCTCTGAAGGAATGTAAGCTCAGATCAAGAGAAGATGCAGAGTGGGACAAAGATGGACCAACAAATGAAAAGACGGTTCATGCTGTTCATGAAACGCGTCTTTCAGCGCACAGTTCATCTGTAAACCACCCATATAAATATGAAGTTACAGAGGGGGTACATTACACTGCTAAAATCGGTTTTTCTGCACCTTACTCGTGCAATTTTTGCGCCATTTCAAAAATTCATACGTCAGAACGTTCAGCTCATTCAGGACGTTCGTGCTACGACTTTTGGTATTTGTGCAATTTTTACGTTTTGAAATATTTCCCCTTTTCAGCCATGTTTTTCTAATTGAAAATGAATGGAGCGCTACACGTACTTCAGACTCTTGTCATGTTTACGTTTTATTGCTCACTTCAGCTTTTTCTGAGCTTCTGTGATGATTTCAGCATTTTCAGCTTCTTTCTGCTAAATTCAGCTTTATTCTGTGTTTCGAGCTGTTGTTTTAGGTCTTTTTCTGCTAATTTAAGCTTGTTTTGCTATATATTTTTGGCTCATTTTCACTTTTTTCTTCTTCTTTCTAATAACTTTTTATTCTCCTTTCAGCATTTTTCTGGTAATTTCAGCTTTTTCATCTAATTTGCTTATTTCATTTTTTTTTAATCTATTCAGCCTCTATTTCATCCTATTCTGTTAAATTCTGCTACCTTTCTGCTCCAGTCTACGGTGGCTCTGAAGTTTAAACGCAAAACATTTGAAAACACAACATCCGTACCATTCAGCTTTCTCTACACGTTTCTGCCATTTTTCGGCTGTTTCTGCTTTTATTTTCCTGCTTTCAGCAAACGTCATCTGTTCAAGTTCAACTCGCATTAACAGTGTAGCAATGAAACTTTTCCAGCATGGTTTCAGCTTCTTCAGCCGCTTTCAGCTAAAATCATTCAGCGATAATGAGACTAACCCGTATAAATAAAGGTTGACTGAATAAATAAGCACTCAAGCCGCGTTTTCACAGGAAATGGAATTTCTCTATAATTTATAAGACAACAAGCAAGAAATAAATAACGGCTATCCGTTTGAATTCAAGCACAGCACTGTGTAAAATCTTATTGTCATGGTCGGTGGTGTGGTTGGACCCAGACAAAACTCAGGAAGCTCAAAGTGTAGATAAATAATTTATTTTAAATAAAAACAAACACTGACATGGCAGCAAAACTTACACTGCTTAACTCAGGAAAGACGGAGGGAGAATAGAGCATGACGCCACGGAGGAACAACAAGGAAACACGCAATATATAGAGAGACTAGCGAGAGGGTGAACACCTGGGGAAGGACAACAGGTGGCAGAGGCAGGAGCTGATTACATGAGGGAGAACAGCTGAGGAGAGCAGGACAGACCACAAGAGGGAGACACACACTAGAAAACACAAATCCTCTGTTATTTCACATTATAGCCGGCCACCACGTAATTGCCTGCATGTTTGTCTATCTGTTAGCAAAATATCTTGTAAATCACTGGAGGGTTGTCTAATTCTGATTGACCAGAAAAGAAAAGCGCTATCTGTTCACTGTGAGAGTTTATCTGTGTGTGTGCATGGTTTCCTGCTGTCAGCGGCCCACTACACTGGTGAAAGTTATGTTGGGATGAAACGAGCACATTTGCCGTGGGTGATTGGCAGGAGGGCGCAGCAGGAATGTGGCTGAATCTCTGCCGCACAAACGGCTCCATCAACGCAGGAGAAAGCAGTTATTATGGACAAATCATTACACGAAGAGAGGAAAGACGGTGCGTGCCAACTATGTGTAGCCCTTAATAGTTTTATGAAGGTGAAAGCCTTTATTGTAAAGGGATTACGGAGAAAATAACCGATTATAGACTCTTTTTCAGAAGTGGACCCCCTTTTTTTAAATGTATCTGATCACATTTGAATTGATAAAAACCAAAGCATTCAGAAGTTTACATCCTCTCATCATGGGCAGAAATGTCATTAATTTTGGTCTTTTATGAATTCATTGCCAGGGTGGAATTTTTATACAACTTCAAAGCTTTTTGAAAACAAGAACCGGGCGCACAAGTTGGAATTCATTGCTACTTTTCTCTAATTTACAAACAGGCTCAAAAACAGTACATGCATACCTGCCTAATGGTTTTATGTATTTTCAGTTCTTTGTATGTTATTAAAACTAAGTTTTATGGCAAAGTATGAGTTAAAGGTGGGCTAAAGTTACCCAGAGGTATTCAGGGCAAACTGCGGGCTGCGACTGGGTTCAATGTTAAAATGTATCTTTTGGTTTGTGTCAGTAGTTCCCAACCCTGGTCCTCGAGGAACTCTGTCCTGCATGTTTAGTTGTTTCCCCACTCCAACATGCCTTAATCAGTGATTTAATTACTTCCTCAAGTTCTGCAGAAGCCTTTTAATCACCCATTCATTCAAATCAGGTGTGTCAAACCAGGGAAACAATTAAAACATGCAGGATGGTGTTCCTCAAGGACCAGGGTTAGAACCTCTCCTTTTTTAGATGAACAGTTCCTGCACATCTGTCAACCCTGGTGCCATATTTTTCTTGACTACGTCAAGGAAATTTTGGTTGTGTTAAAAGTACAAGCATAAAATGTGTCACTGATATATTTGTGTTTAGTTTTTTACATTTTTAGCTTTACATTGTGTATATTTTGAGTCCATATGCCACAAAGTGTCAGCTTTATTTTAATACGTAGGCCTTGCTTGACTTTCAGAGGTTTCCAAGTTGGACGATCTAACTTGCCTGAATCTAAAAACCTGCTGTTTTTCTTCTGTAACACACAGGAAATTAATCAAAACCCAGCTGGTCTGACGGTCAATCAGCTCAGCAATTTGTCTGAGCTCATTAAAGCAAGTAGCCTCCAGCCTGATGTTTAACAAATTTGGAGTTTATTGGTCAAAGCTGACAAAAACACATTTTTTCCTTGTATTTAATGCTGCTTGGTATGTGATTTTTGTAGCGACCTAATCTATGCTGACAACAAATATTTTCCTTTAAACCAGATTGAGCTTGCTGGCTGCTAATTTGTACAACAGATGTGGAATTGGGCAATGCTAACAAAACATTTGGCTTTACAGAGCTCTGAAATGAGACGGCAGCCAACCGAGTGTCGCAACAAGCTGATTCACTCCTTCACTTCAAGTAAAAAGTGTGAAACTCTATCGTCCGAGAGTCTATAGTTCAGGTTTGAAGTTTCTGGTGTGTTGAATCTGATGGCGTGCAGGTGTGTCGGACAGCCGAAGATGCAGGTTCAGGTTTAACAAAGTGTGCCAAAGCTGTCTCGCTTGTCACTTTGAACCTTTTATCAGCGCAGGCATGTGAGTCTGCAATGCAACCTGAGGTTATTTTTGCTTCGACGTGTCGCTATCATTTCAATGTAAGCTCATGTCTGTCTTGTCTTGTCCTTTTTTTCTGCTTCATTTGATACCAGATTTGACTCCTCTAATGAAAAATAAGCCAAGCAGATAGAGGAAAAAAATGCATCAGGCCTCTAAGTTTCATGCTTCTGTCCCATTTCTTTTTGTGGTCCTCTCAGTTTGGTCTTGGGTCTTGCTGGTTCTTAATTCATCCACAACATTTTCCTCTTTCTGACTCCAACCTGCTTCAGCTTTCAGCTTTCCTTCTTCCTACAGTTTGTTCTGAGTGATGATGTGCAAGTTAAGGGAGGTTTGGGAGAATAGTCTCCCTTTCCCCTTGTTTAAATAGTTAAGCCTGTATCTCACTGGACTGTTGGAGAACAGTTCGAGACACAAAATATGCAGATTTTTACGTGAAAACACAACAAATATATACTTATGGCACATTTGCGCAAATAATGCATAAAAGCTGGTACAGGACAGCAAGACAGTGATCAGATGTTCTGTAGGAGTGACTGATAACTTCAAGGTGGATGTGGGAGTGCACCAAGGATTGGCTCTGAGCCCCTTCTTGTTTGCTCTGGTGATGGACTGACTAACAGTTAAGAGAGTCAGAGTAAAAGATGAGGTCAGGCAGGAATCCCCGTGGACTATGATGTTTGCAGATGACATTGTGATCTGTGGTGAGAACAGGGAACAGGTGGAAGAGAACTTGAAGAAGTGGAGGTATGCACTTGAAAGAAGATGAATGAAAATCAGCCTAAGTAAGACAGAGTACATGTGTGTGAAAGAGAGGGAGGTCGGTGGAACAGTGAGGCTAAAAGGAGCAGAGGTCACAAAGGTGCAGGACTTCAAGGACTTGGAGTCCACTGTCCAAGAAAATCTGGTGTGAAAAAGCCGAAAGAAGACATTTGCGTAAATCTAGGTAACTACTAGTAAACCGTGACATTAACGCAACACTCCTGTTCAGTTTAGTCACAAAGCTTCTTAACTAGGTCACGATTTATTCTCTTTTTGGACTCCAGTCAGTCACGAGTTAGATTCACAGGCTGACAAACTTCCCAAAGCTGTCTCACATTTTCTGGCTCATGAAAACTAAATTGACAAGGATGTGAAATGAGAACTTTGACTAGTTTGAGAGGAAATGTGTTGCATGAACTCTTTAGACATAATCAAAATGATCCATGCTGCTGATTTCTTACCCATATATTCATACTCATATGCTTACAATGACTCATGTTCAGGCTTCTGTTTAATATGGTGGAATGTATTATTATTGTTTAGCGTATATCTTAGGTCCTTGTATACTGTTTCTTTTTTATATAGTTTATATTTTTGTTAATGTTTGGTGTAACTGGGACCTTGAGGACACAATTTTGTCCCACCTCATGTACCACGCGATGTGAATGACGATAAAGAACCTTGAAAATTTCAGCAGCCTGAGAGCGGGGCCCTGTGATACACGCAAGGAAATTACGTGAAGTACAGGCTTTGTAAAGCAGGATGGATTCCACCTTTATGGTAAATTTTTTTATTTTTTTATTTTTTAGAGATATGAGTTCGGAGAGCCGTAACAATAGTTTTATTTTTCATTGCAGAGACTGGACTAATAATAGCTGTCTACTTCAACAAACTTAGTTTGTTTTTGTCTTGGCATTGGTACATCACACATTCAGTGAGTTTAGCGTGCTTAAATATTTCCATGTGTTTAAATAAGAGAAACGATGCATTGTCTCTTTCTGCAGGGCTGAAACACACAAGAAAACAAATTATTCCACTAATCGTACACGTTCAGTCACAAGGCACCGACACTCTCCTGTATAGTCAACTCTTGACACTATCTTACACTTATTGAGTTGGAAAGTTGGATGCAGCAGTGAAGGGTGAGGGATTTCACTGCACACCAGCAGCCTGCTTGACTCATGGACCCTCGGTGAACTTGCATGGCTTCAGTTATCTTGATGACACAAGTAAACAAGGGCAGAACCACCACCTGTGTTTCATTAATATCAGGCGCACCCAGCTGTTGTCAAATCACTGCAGACTCCATGAGGCTTTACTGTTTTATCTGTTCCACCAAAGCTGGATTATACTCCACGAGAAATGAGAAACTTGGCTTACTCTGACGTAGCAGACGTTCTTTCCCGTGAGGACATTTTATACTCCCAGGAGAATCCATACATCCAACCAACCATTATCTTTACCCGCTTCTTCCTTTTTGGGTCGTGAAAGTCACTGGTGCCCATATCCAGAAGTCACTGTGGTAGAGGTGGGGGACACCCTGGACAGGTCTCCAGTCCATCACAGGGACACAAGAATACAAACGAGACAACCAACCATTCACTCTCTCACACCTAGGGACAATTTAGAGTTACCAATCAGCCTAGCATGCATGTTTTTGGTCTGTGCGAGGAAACCAGAGTACCCAGAGAAAACCAATACCGTACCACCACTGCCTTTCATGACAGAAATTTAAACTAATCTCATCTTCAAATGAAGGCTGGTTTTACGAGGTATCCTAATATGTTTTGGCACTTAAAGCGTGTTGAAGATGACTCTCAGCTACTACAGCATCAAACTTTAGCTCGGTCATTATAAATTTGACTCGTTTAAGACCATTTTTGTCTTGGCTATTGTTAATTAGCTGTGGTGGCCATCTTGAATCAGATTGACACCAAATGTAATTGACTAATAGATGTATACTCGTTGATCGCTTTCTGACAGTTTAATTAAAACATGTCCAGCAATTCACAAGTTTTTGTTCAAAGACAGAGTTGACTAACAGTTAACGAAAAGACAAACGAAAACACAAAACGTTATCGCCCTTTCACCCTCAGCAGCAGGTGATGACTCATTTTCCTCTAAGTCATGAGTGAGTGTACTTGCAGTAGTAGTGTTCCCCACCATCCAGTACATGTTGTTACTTCTCTGTCCTCTCTGTGACCCATAATTCTTTTCTTCCTGCCCACCTAATCTTTAAAGACTAACAGGGGGCTCAGTACCTGTCCACCTGCTAGAAGCATCATGTTTACAGACACCGGAGTAATCTCAAGGATCCAATTTGTTTTCTAATCCTTGGAAACAGAAACAGTCAGACGAGCCAAGGTCAAGCGGTTCAATTTCCAGGGACTCTGTTTTTGGGACACCCATTGTTGAGGCTGTGGGTGTGGGGTCATCTGTATCATTGTCTCAATTTATTAAGCCAAGTGAGACATGGATATTTAATTTTCTTGGCAATAGTCAAGTGTTTTATCTAGATTATGACTTCAGGTTGTTTCTAAATTAACAAAGAAATCTAAAGGATGCAGGCTCATGCACTGATTTGTGGCAGCGCAAGTTTTTAACGGCTCCCTGTTCCAATATAGCAAAGTGGTGTTTGGTTCAAGATATAACAAGCTGAACCTGAAATCTTCCTTGGCTTCACAATTTCAGATAAACCCCTTAAAGTGATAGTGTAGTCATTTTCGCAATGGCGTTCTGTCAAGTAGTTATCAATAGTTAGTACCTCATTAGCCAAATGGATGCTTGTTTGAGTCATTTGCTTAGCCTAGACAAAGCCTTTTGCCCTTTTTCTCCATATTTTGTGCTCTGGGTTTGGACCGGTTCATTCAGCACCATCGGCATATACAGTATACGTGCTCTGTGTTCGGCACAC
>NC_056498.1:33404508-33420543 GCF_014905685.2 Nematolebias whitei
AACTCCTGGTGGAATGGTATCGTTGCAGCCTCAGCACCATCGGCATAAACACAGTCTATGCGCCGCACACATGTTGGACTTTGGAACAGAGATGTTCGATTGAAAAAACAGAGTCAGAGTTTCTTTATTGTCATTCGCACCTCATGTGGTACATGTGGTGGAGCAAAATTATGTACACAGGGTCCCAGTTACATCCAACAATAAAATGTGTAAGAAAAACAGTAATAACATCTAAGATATGAACTAAGAAAAACATCAACTAAATATACACTAAGCACTCATAACATAAAACATTGAACATCAGCACAAACATGAACATGAGTCTGTGAGCAGATGTGCACGCATGAACACATCAACATTAAAACAGATCAGCAGCAACATGAAACAGATCAGCAGCAACATGATATGGTTTTTCACAGTGATTATTCTAGTTAGAGATTCATGAGTCTAACAGCCTCAGGGTAGAAGCTGTTCCTCAGTCTAGTGGTTCTACACTTAATGCTCCTTAACCTCCTTCCTGAGGGGAGTGGGGCAAAAAGTGTGTGTGCTGGGTGAGTGGGGTCCTTCATGATGCAGGTGTAGATGTCTGTGATGGTGGGGAGGCTGATTCCAACAGATTTCTGTGCAGCCTTCACCACTCTCTGCAAAGCTTTTCTTTCTGCAGCTGTGCAGCCTCCATGCCACACATTGATGCTCGAGCACAGGATGCTCTCCACTGCACACCTGTGTCAGGAGGTGAGGACTGAGCTTCCCAGACCAGCTCGCTTCAGCCGTCTGAGGAAGTAGAGTCTCTGATGAGCTTTCTTGATCAGGCTGGTGGTGTTGTTGCTCCAGCTGAGGTTGTCATTCATGTGTACACCCAAGTACTTGTAGCTGGAGACCACTTCCACCGCAGATCCTCTTATGTTCAGGGGGGTGTAGATGTTTTTGTTCCTTCTGAAGTCCACAATCATCTCCTTTGTCTTCTTCACATTGATGTGAAGGTTATTCTCTCTGCACCAGCTCTCCAGGTGTTCCACCTCTTGCCTGTAGCTGGACTCATCATTGTTTGTGATGCATCCCACCACCACTGTATCATCTGCAAACTTTACAATGTGACAGCCTGGATGGGTAGCTGCACAATCATACGTGAGCAGAGTAAACAGGAGGGGGCTCAACACACATCCCTGAGGAGAGCCAGTGCTGAGGGTTATGGTGGAGAAGGAGAGGTTGTGGATCCTCACTAACTGTGGTCTGTTTGTTAAAAAGTCTAGTACCCAGTTGCAGATGGAGGGGCTTAGTCATAGTGTGGATAGTTTGTCCATCAGGGTTTGGGGGATCATGGTGTTGAAGGCGGATGTGAAGTCCACAAAGAGCATACGGACGTAAGAGTTTTTCTGCTCCAGGTGGTTGAGCACAGTGTGGACCACAGAGGAGATTGCATCCTCTGTTGATTGGTTCTCACAGTATGCATACTGATGAGGGTCCTCGTTGATGTTGATGGTTGTTTTGATGCGAGTCATGACCAGTTTTTCAAAGCATTTAGCGACTATCGGGGTGAGGGCCACTGGCCGATAGTCATTCAGACCAGTCACTGTAGAGCTTTTTGGGACTAGGATGATGGTGGCAGTCTTCAGGCAGGTGGGAACTGTCTCCAGGGTAAGTGAGGTGTTAAAGATGTCTGCCAGCACCTCACAGAGCTGATCAGCACATTCCTTCAACACTTTTCCAGGGATGTTGTCTGGGCCAGTTGCCTTGTGCGGATTAATCCTCCTGAAGGTACTCCTTACTTCTGAGGTCACGCTGAGATGCTCGTCGTCCGGTGGTGAGGTGAGTCTGGTGCTGGGTGGTCTGTTCGGGTCTTCAAAGCGTGCATAGAACTTGTTGAGGGCATCAGGCAGAGATGGGTCTTTGGGGCATTGTTCACTCCTTCCTTTATAATCTGTTATGCACTTAATGCCCCTCCACATGCTCCGAGGGTCTTGTGAGATGAATTGACCCTCGATCCTCTGTGCATATGTGGCCTTGGCCCTCTTAATACCAGCAACCAGCTCTTTTCTTGTCCTACTCAGCTCCTCTGAGCTTCCAGACCTGAAGGCGGTGTTCCTGGCTTCCAGCAGGGTACGCACCTCTGCATTCAGCCAAGGGTTTCTGTTTGGGTAGCTTTTAACATTTCTGATAGTGGAGACGGTGTCAGTACATGTACTAATGTAACCCAGAACTGAGGATGTGTATTGGTCAAGATCAAGCGAACCTCCATTTTCAGCAGCTTCTCTGAAAACCTGTCAGTCTGTTCGATCAAAACAATCTCTCAGTATGGGGCCACTGTCCTGGATCCAGCATTTAACTTTCTTTTGTACCGGTCTGGAGCGTCTCAGCGGGGGCATGTAAGCAGGAGCCAGGAAGATTGAGATGTGGTCTGACAGTCCTAGGTGGGGGCGGGGTTCGGCTTTGTATGCATCTTTTACGTTTGTGTAAACACGGTCCAGCGTCTTGTCTCCACGTGTCGGAATCGTCACATGTTGACGATGTGACAGTGACAAACTAAACATTTAGTGTTATGCCAAAGTGTTGATGTTCAGTATTGGCTAATGTTTTTGCACACCAATACGTCAAATTTGAGAATCATTTGTTTTATAAGCCAGTAGAAAAAATAAGACGCTTATTTGGCTAGCCATTAGCCTAGCCTGGAAGAAGACCTCTGTCTCGTTCCTAATACTCTGTGCTCTAAGACTGATGTCAAGGCTAATGAAATACCAGCTATTGGTAACTATTTGACAGAACATTACTTCAGAAATACTAGACCAGTGGTCCCCAGTCCTCGTCTTCGAGGGCCACTATCCTGCATGTTTTAGTTGTTTCTTCGCTTTTCATCAGGTCTTTAAATCCTGCAGAAATCTGATAATCACTCATTTGTTTAGAACGGCTGTGTCAAAGCAGAGAAACATGCAGGATAGTGGCCCTCAAGGACCAGGACTGGGCACCACTGGACTAGAATATTGCTTTCAGATTTGTCCATGTCACTGGGATATGAACGCAACAACAATAAAAAATAAAATGAAGTCATGTCTTTTGCACACACTATTAAGCAATGAAATGGATACTTTGGACCACATGTTGACGGCTTTGGTTGCAGACACAATTTTGAAGCTATCAGATTGAAACTCGAGATGCCAGAACAAGTAAATTCTGTCAGGAATTTCTCAGAGGGGTATAAATCTTTTTTTTGAAAGCCAGTTTCAAAATGTAAGGGGCGAAAAAAGATATCCTTTCGTGGCCAACAATGAGATTATAACGTCTCGAATGTCTCCAGAGATGGACGTCTTTGACTTTGAGCTTGTCCATAACAAAGCTGTTCAGGTATTTAGATGGCTAAGGCATCTTTGATCAAGATTTCATTATTGCCGATGCCCACCGCTCTTACATTTTAGAATTCATGTTTTTATGATTTATAAGTTGTACTTTTTACATAACATTGCATTTCCTTAGTTCCTTTAGTTTCAAAGTTTTTTTTTTTTTTTTTACAAATGATCACAGTTTTGAATGACCTTGTATAGGTTTTTGTTTGTTGCTTCTCTTTTATGCTCCGCTGCGTTTTCGTCAGGTGTAAAGAACTTTGTGGTGAGATGTGGTTGTCCCTTTAATCAGTTTCATGCGCCTGTTTCCCATCATTTTTAATTGATGCCCAGTTCCCTTAGACAACCTGTTATTTATTGAATGATGAAAGAAAACAATTTTTTTTTATGTCTTCCTTTGATTCCAGAAGAGAACAAGTACCGGGTCAGTCTGCCCCAAAGTTTTAATGAGAGAAAATAAAAATGTCATCCCTATCTGAAAGGGAGCTTTGTCAATAAACTCCTTTAAGTCTAATTAAAAATAATAATGGTAATAACGAGAAGACATGCAGCAGCTGAATCAGTACCCTTCAGCAGATTTGTACTGTAGCTGTGCCCGGCAGTGCCAAATCCAGAGGTGACCCTGGGCACACTCTCCAGCTGTGCAAACACATTGCTGACCATTCAGCCAAGCTGAGCCACATCTAATTATTTTTGCTTGTCTTGAACCGTCCGTCTTGTTTCTGCTCACATCCATCCCTGCTCCGAGCAGCACGTCTGAACTAAGCTGACAAATAGAGGGTACTTCCTGCGAACGTTCCCGTTTGTCAAAATAATTGACGTTTGTAAAATCACGAGACACGAGCAACAAACATCTTGGCACAAAGATGGATGGAGCGCTACCAGTGGTTTAAATAGCAACCGCTAAAAAAATAGATGTCCGCTTTTCCGTTTCTTGAGGTTAAAATCTGTCAAGAATGGAATGAGCCCTCATTGTTAGTGCCAGAGGTTTTAAATGATGGGGCTGTGGGTTGCAAAGGGGTCAAAATTCTTGGTACATTTTCAGAAACTTTTCATGAACAGTTAAGTCGAAGAATGTTGGAAATTCTCCAAATAGGGAATTTTCCATGGAAATTATTGGAATTTATGGGAAATAACTGGAAAGTGTATCATATTTAAATAAAAATATTTTTTTTTGTCATAGGCAAATAATTTGACTCAAAGTTTAAAAAAGTAATGGGCCTAATGGCCTAATTTGTAAATGATGACATTCTGTCACATCCACACCTTTTAGAGAATAACGGATGTTTAGGATTTCTAGTTTTCTAATTTTTGTTCTTATTGTAGTTCTTTTCAAAATTCATGTACACAAAGCATCACCTGTCATCCAAAGAGCTCTGAACAGTACTATTTACATATCTGCCATTTTAGTCAAGTCTTTTCAAGTTAATTTTATTGTCATTTCCATCACATGTGGTACATGAGGTGGAATGAAATTATGTACACAGGGTCCCAGTTATACCCAACAATAGCAAAAATATAAAGTATGAAGAAAACCAGTATATAAGGGTCTAAGATATACACCAAGATACACGCCAAATGAATGCCAAACGGTACACTATAAGATCTTTGGGTGCCAAGATGGAGTAGAGGCAGGGCAATTGACTGGGGACCAGAAAGTCGCGGTTCTACTCTCAGCCATTCCCACATGTCGTGGTGTCTCTGAGCTAGACAATTAATCCCCAATTGCTCCCCGGGTGCTTGCATAGCTGCCCACTGAGCGTATCTCACATGTGATGGGTTAAATGCAGAGAACTAAGTTTGCCATTGTACGGGAACATACAATGATGACAATCTTAGACCCCCCCCATTAAAATATATGCCAAACACCAATAATGTGAAACAATATGGCGTAACAGCAGCCCGAACACGAGTCTGTAGTGAAGAGATGGGTATGAATGAATACAACAGCATAAGGTAATCAGCAGCACAGACAAGTCACATATCACCAAACTACAATTAACTGTTTTAACTACAAAAAATAAAATAAATGTCGGTAAACTGCATTTTGCAACAAAACTTTTTACACATTACTATTTCCATCTGTCTGGAAATGTCCAGATTGATCATTTTTAAGTGATTGGTACCTATCAGTGCATGGTAAATGAACTGCACTTACTGTATATAGCGCCTTTCTATCTTATCAAGATATTCAAAGCTCTTTACATCACAATCTGTGTCCTCATTTACTCATTCATACGGCACTCTACTAGATCTATACAAATACTAATCGGTGCTTTATCACATTCATACACCCATGAGACACACATAGGAGGCAATGAGAGGTTCAGAGTCTTGCCCAGTAACACTTCACTACTACCACACCAAATGTTGGCTCAGTATTTGTAAAATTGACTGAGTTATGGACATTTTTGTGTTGTTGAGGTTGCTTTGTTGTGGCAGCCATCTTGAACGTAGTTGACTCAAAACGTCAAATAGTTGTAGACGTTCATCCAATGAATTTTTTTGGAGCTTCATTAAGATTCATGAAGCGGTTCATGAGATATTTTAGCTAACAGAGTTGACACCAACAGCTATTGCTGACGATTTAAACAAAGATCTTGTGCATCATGTAGTGGTCAAAGTGTGCGTTGTGGATGACTCTCAGCTACTACCACACCAGATTTTAGGTCAATGTCTGTAAAACTGACTGGGTTGGAGCCATTTTTTAAATGTTATTGGCTGTGGCAACCATCTTGAATTGACTCTAAAAGTTAATTAGTTGTAATGTACATCCAGTGATTACTTTATGAAGGTTTAATTAAAACCTGTTCTGACATTCAATAGATATTTTGATTATGATAAAAACAAATGAACACACACAGTTGCTTTTCTATCATTATGAGGACCATGCATTGACTTCCATTCATTTCTGTACTGTAACGCTGACCCTAAACCTAATCATAACCAGTACATGCCTAACCCAAACCGTACCCTAACCCCAAACCGTACCCCTAATCCAACAGTGGCATTTGAACATATGATGACGGGGGTTTAGCACCCCAAAGTAGCAGTGGGCCTTGAAAGGTTGGTGTGTATTGTATTTGGAAAAATGATCCTAAAAAGATCCACTTTGCTCTGAAGAACAGACATGGGGCATAACTCAATGCGTGTCCTGTATATTTTTCTATTTTCTACTGTCACTGAACCATTGATGACATGACCCACCATGTTTCAGCCCAGGTTTCTGGAATTTGTACAAATAACTCTGTGCATAAAACACAAGGGTCTTACAAGAAGTCTACATAAATATGATTGTCAGGTTCTTACCATAAGTGGACCCAAGAGACATTACATACCATAAGTCACAAAGACAGTCGTATACTAAAACAAGTGAAAATAAAGTGCCCTGTGTGGTACATTCATGTATGATGTAACATATTTCTCAAATGGAATGTTTAAAAAGTTCTAATGGCGCCTCTGATCTGTCTCTTATAGAAGACGGAACGTGCCAAGTTGCCCCCTCTCTGACTAAACTCCCCCTTAACCTTTTAAAACAGAGTTTTGACTTTATCCCAGATGTCAGGGCAGTCATTCGTCAAATCACAACTTCCCATCAGTAATTACCCAGGTATGACGGGGATGTCTGAGTAATTTCCTTGATGTGCTGTCATTGTCGCAAGCCTCAGCAATCATCCTCCATTATTAACGTCAACCGCCGAGTCTCAACACCCCCATTTTCCACTATCTTGATTTCTGAGATGGATCTGTCAGAGGGGTTTTTGATGACACACTGGCCTCTAGATAGATTTTTCCTGCGTTTTTAGACCACTGTCTGTCAGTCTTTGGAGATGATTGCACCCTGTGGAATCTGTACATTTTGACAAGACAATGAATGGATAACATTAAGCTGTCACATCAAGCTGATTGCACCATCACAAATGGGTTTAGTGTCTGTGATTCTATCTGTGTCTCAGATAGAAGGGGTGATGGTCCCAGTTAGAGGCCCCTAGTTGGATAAACCAGAGGGTTTCCGAGCATATCTGTTAGAGCCGTTGGATGATGTCAAGATGAGTAGAAACAGCTGGGGGAGTCTGTAAGACAGAGACTGGGTGCTTTAAATGGTGAGTTAACAAACCGAATTGGGTGGAGCAAGCCACCCACCCAATTAAGATGACTCGGCCATGGTTCCAAATGAACCAAGTCGAGATGATTTGACGTCAGCAGACTACAGGATATTTATTGGCCCAAGAGAGACGTCAATCATGAGAGCGCCTTTTAGGCCTGTCACAATAACAAATTTTGCTGGGTGATTAATTCTCTCAGAAATTATTGCGTTAAACGATAATATCGTTTGGAATTTAATTAATTAATTGTCAAATTTTAGAAGAAATGTTGATTTGTTTGGAGTGTAGTACCTTTTTTGACCACCTGATGGCAGTACAAGACCGTTTGAACCAAAGGATGGATAACAAAGTCCATGCTCAATAATCCAGGTATACAAGCCAACATTTTTCAGTCAGGTGAAAGCACAAAAAAAGAAACCAGATGTCCAGATGACCTGACTGAAAAACTTTGCAAAGGATGTACAGTAGACAATAATATCGCAGATGTTTTAGCCAGCCATGCCATGACGATCTCGCCCATATCAAGGCGGCACTAAAGTTTGATCACAAACCACCGAGATTGTGTTGAGTCTGAATCATGTTGGCTCCGAAAGTTAAGCAATTGTTTATGCACATTCATTGATTACTTTCTGCAAGTTTCAATTTTCTGTTTTTCAACTTTTCAAGTTTTTTGATAACGGTCAAATACATATTCTGCAGGTAAAAACATTATCTCCCTCCTTTGCCTTTCTGCAGCAAGTGAAAGGCAAAGACAGAGTGGAGAGCTACAAACTGATATATTTTAATTCAACTCTGGCCTGAAGAAAGTGAGAATATATTCATGTAAAAAGAATGCTATAAGTACAATTATCATAAATTGAATGAGTTGATAGATTGTTTTATAAATTTAGAAAATCTAAAGATAATTTTTGAGTATTCAATTAGGAGCCTATTGGAGCAAACTTGACAAGTTAAGAATTCAAAATGTTGTTTTTTTTGTTTGTTTTACAACATAATAAACTTGTCCTAAACGTAAACGATTGTTTTGTAATTTGATGAGCTGTGTGGCATCTATAAAAACCTTTTAAAGTGAGTTTTTACCCTTCCTTATTACATTTAACACCGTACAAATTGGTGGTCATTATCATATATCATGATGTGTCAGGATGATCATATATTATCATGTGCACCAAATAAAAAGCGATTGCAAATCAGTTTAAAAACTGTGGCAGAACATTTGGCTCACTGGTAAACACCCCAAATTCTTTCCATATTGGGCCGGGTGCAGCTGGTTTCCAAGAACGTCGTGCACAATTAAAGGACGGAGAGTGGATTATGAGGCCGAATACTTAAAAAATACCCAGCTACACGTTTCTTTATTTGCCTCACTGCTGGCCAGATGAGATCAGGGCTTCAGAATGCCACAAAATTTATGGAAATAAAGATTGTCGATGGCCGGGCACCCCCTACAAATGAGGGGCTTAATTTGGGGGCTGGATCCCAACGGTGGTTCTGTGAAAACTGCAGACAGAAGTTTGGAGACGAGCCAAGACTTTGAGATCTCGCGTCAGAGTTTTGGAAACTAGAACAAATTTGTTGAAGGTTTTGATCTTCACAAATAACTCCCTCGTTCAGAGCAGAGGACTTTTTGCTGCACCTGGCTGAACACCACGAAATGTAACTCATTTAGAGTTTCACCGATTCAGGTCAACGATGTGAAGGTTTAGCTTTTTGTTCTTTTACAAGGAAAACGGCAAAACTGAATTGTTTTTCTGAAGAGGTCCAGCATGAACTGCTTGTATGCATTTTATAGCAAAGTTTATGATCGGGGCTTCGCCACTGGCATCGCTGCAGGCTCCTACCACAACGTGTTATCTTTAATAGACGCCGATTACAATAAAAACTTCTGCATCTGGGCCTTGTCACATAAAAGACAAAACAAAATATTTCCATTGATATTTAGAAAAAGAAACATCCTCTTTTTCAGTTTTAAAGACATCAGTTTAATGATTTGCAGATTTTTTTAAAAAAAAAAACATTGCACTGAAAACAGAAAATAGACATTAAATATTCACACAGGAGAAAACAGTTTGACTTTTTTTATTTAGTTTTTAATATTTTATTGATCTATTTACATTCCCTTTTTTATTACCCGCACATGAAGTTTTTGTAAGTAGTGTTAGCAAAATAGTTCATCAACCAGTGGATGCATTTTAATGAAACTCTCAAAGTAATAATTAGGTGTCCATCAACAACTTATTAAGTTTGGGAGTCAACTCCAGTCAAAATGGCCACCAAAACCAACTGAATAGCACAAAAATGTCAATCTATGCTTTAGATATTGAACTGAAATTTGGTGTGGTATTAACTGAGCATCATCCCCACCACATACAGTACTTCAAGCAATACTATTTGTCTGTTAGCAAAATATATCATGAACTATTGGACAGATCTTAGTGACACTCTCAGAAATCACTTTACAACTTAAATACCATTGGAGTCAGTTCACTTCAAGATGGCCGCCACAGCTAAGCGACTTTAGCAAACACAAAAAAAAAGCAAAGATACTGTAGAGGGAGAGAGGTTGGTTGGTTTGCATTCAAAATTCAGTTCTTTTTGGGAACAAATTGGATCAAA
Organism: Nematolebias whitei; assembly: GCF_014905685.2. Lineage (NCBI taxonomy): Eukaryota > Metazoa > Chordata > Actinopteri > Cyprinodontiformes > Rivulidae > Nematolebias > Nematolebias whitei. The sequence goes on from NC_056498.1 coordinate 33,414,566, forward strand.
TGTTACTTTTGAACTCCAGATTTTACACATTTTGTCGAGCAGATTCATTATTTAGCTTCTACTGCGCTTGAGTTGGATGTTGCCTTTGCGTATAACTTACAAAATAAAGGCAAAAAGTTTTTCTTTTTCATAACACACTTGACAATAAAGATAACGGGACATCCGTTAACGTCCCTGCACAGTTGACTTCGGTGTAGCCAACAACACAGCAGCCTATTTAAATAGCTCCCATCAATCTCCAGTGACGGCCACCTTCATGTGTGAAACCACCCGGGTGCTTTAAATCAGTTCGACTGCAACGCATGTGTGCTAAACGGTGAACTTGTTGGCCTGTTGTGTGTGGATTGTTGTGTTGTACAAAGTACTTGTGCCACCCAGCTGCCTACAGTGATATGAAATGATGAACACGGACAGATGGTTTTGTATGTGTGGTGTTTTGCTTCTATGACCCTCTCAAACACACCACTGTACCATTTTCCCTTGTCGATCCCTGTTCACCTGCGCACGCAACTTTATAACTGTTTAAAGTCAGCTGTGTAAAGTTACAGCAGGTAAGATGGTAAACATAAACCTGAGAGAAAGCTGTCAGACAGCTACTGCACACTTTTGCTGGTTAGAGATTCATGAGTCTCACAGCCTCAGGGTAGAAGCCGTTCCTCAGTCTAGTGGTTCTACACGTAATGCTCCTTAACCTCCTTCCTGAGGGGAGCAGGGCAAAAAGTGTGTGCGCTGGGTGAGTGGGGTCCTTCTTGATGCAGGTGGCTCTCTTCCTGCATCTGGAGGTGTAAATGTCTGTGATGGTGGGGAGGCTGACTCCAACAGACTTCTGTGCAGCCTTCAAGAAGGTCTACGAATTCAGCACATAATAAAGTGTTACATTTTAAAATGTTTTGTTTATATATATATATATTATATATAATGTATAATTTAAATGTAGCTTTTCTTATGTATTTGGTAATTTCTCAAATTTTCTGTAAAATTATTTTAAGTGGCGCAAGAAATTTCTAAATTCAAGAAAATTCAATCATCCAATCAGATTCTTTTAAACATGCGTCTCCGGGCAGAAACGTGTTTGAAGGTCCTTTCTCATTGGTTAGGACTTCACTGTCAGGAGAGAAGGCTCAGCTCAGTTAAAACTCTCTGCAAGATTAATTTGTTTAATATCTGACAGGCACTTTAACCAGTCACAGTGTTGATGTTAAGTGGGGAGAACCAAAACACGGGACTCTGACGGAAGGTCTTGCAGGTGTGGGTTATTTGTGTGTGTGTGTGTGTTACAATGATAATTTTCATGATTACAATCTTATTTCTGTTTTATTACATGATGACGTTTTACAGCAACATAGGTTCTGTGGGTTACTGTTAAATTTTAGTATAATTTATTAAAATTACATGTTGTGCTTGAACACAAGAGTCTGGGTGAGCCACATTGCATGCTGGGCAGTCTTAAGATGCGGATATTTTTTTCAAGTTATGTGCAAACAACATTTTTACAATGATCCCGAACCATTACTTTTACTCTGATTATGTCAGGAAAGGAAGTAATTGCAGATCTGCCCAGTTTAACCACGTCCCCCTTCCCCCTCTGTAATTCACAACACTCAGATGCTTCTGTCAGTGGAAAACCACATGATGGATTTGGTCAATTTGCTCTTAAGCCGTAGGCAAGTTGAGACAAAGGAACAGAAGATGGATAATTTTGGTTTGTTCTCTTATAAAACCGTGGCTTGATTGTGATTTGTCCACATTTGCTCGCTTGAGTTTTGGGCTCTTCAATTAGCCTCCCGCAAAAAGGAAAAAGTCATCCATCACGAATAGCCACAGTAGGCAGAATAATATTTATATTAGTGGACGTTTTAGACGTATTTCAAGTCAATTTATTGGATGTTCCAGCAAAGTTGACTCTGATGCTTTAAGCTGTAAGTGTATGAGCGGGCTGATAAAATATAGTTCTGTATGAATATGTAGAGCTTTTCAGTAGTGAACAAAACGTGCTACGTCAATTAATTTAGAGAGAAATTAATAATTTACACAACATCCATCCATCATCTGTCACTTATTCCTGTAGCTGGGTTGCAATGGCAGCAGCTTGAGCAGGGAGGCCCAGACATCTCTTTCCACAGCCACATCTTCCAGCTCTTCTGGGAGGACTCCGACATTCCCTGGCCAGCCAAAAGACAGTCTCTCCAGTTTGTCCTGGATCTTCCCTGGTGTTTTCTCTTTACAAGCCCAAACCGCCTCAACTCGTTCCTCTCAATGGAAAGGAGCAGCAGCTCTACTCTTGAGTCTTTCCTGGATAACTGAACTTCGCACCCTATCTCTAAGGCAGAGTGCAACTATTTTGCAGAGAAAACTTGTTTCAATGTTGTACATTTGGTCACAGCTCAGAGTTTGTACTCATAGGTGACAGTAGGAATGTAGACGGACTGGCAAACAGAAAGCCGGTTGGGATCCTGATGAACTATATTAAAAAAATCTCGATCCATAACTTCAATGTTCTTTGCATGTTTTTCAAAATTATAAATATGCCCAAATCACTGGGAGCTGGTGGTTATGTTTGTACAGTTGTCTTTGGGTTAGAAATGAGAAATACCTTTGGAGTGGTTGTCAGTTAATCATAGGGCCACAGAGATGCACAATCATACACATCAACTAGGGCCAATTTGAAATCAACCTAACATGCAAGTTCTTAGTCTGTGGGGGTGTTGGATCAATTAATTACCCCTTCATCATCTCATTAATGAAATAAGCCAAACACTGAGGATACGAGGAGATTGTTCAACCCAGTTTTACTTGCAGGGAAGCAGCATTGAAAACAGGCTTACACAGATGTTGCATGAATCTCCGATCACAAAGTCACAGACAAAGAGTTAGGAAAAGTTTAGTACCCGTTATCAGATTGGGGCGAAGTCAAGCGGACTTCTACTTCACAGCTCACAGTTTTTGAATGTGTCAGAAGTTATCAGTTATGTAGACTCCTCTCTGAGTTGACAAAAAGACACTCTTGACTTCACACACATGCTTCTACATTACTTTAACATTAGTAAGTGATAACAGCTGTATAGTGGCTTTTTTAAATCGTGTTCATATACACCTCATAACCACCGTAGTACATCCGTGACCTTTACATAAATTCCCCTGACAGGATGAAACTGGAGCACCTGAGAAAACCCATGCCTGAATGAAGGCAACATGCAAACTCGTCTGGGATTTCTCTCAAAGGAATTTCAACCATGAAAAAATTGGGAGTTAAATGCCTTTTTAAATTTAACAATGTGATATACTGGAGTGGAACCGCTGCTCCTTCACATCGAAAGGAGCCGGTTGAGGTGGTTCGGGCATCTGGTAAGGATGATCCCTGGGCGCCTCCTCAGGGAAGTCCTTCAGGCATGTCCGTCTGGGAGGAGACCCCGGGGAAGACCCAAGACATGCTGGAAAGACGGTCTCTCGGTTGGTCTGGGAATGCCTTGGAGTCCTCCCAGAAGAGCCGGAAGAGGTGGCTGTGGAAAGAGATGTCTGGACCTCCATGCTCAAGCTGCTGTCCCCATGACCCAATGGCAGGCAGGCAGGCAGGCAGGCGGGCGGGCGGGCGGGCGGGCGGGCGTGCTCTCATGTTTGGTATGGGTTAAACAAAACATTGCAAATTTTTGTAGCATATTTGTTGCATCATGTTCCGTGTGTGCCATATTCAGGTGTTGTCTTTTCAGCTCCTAACATTTAAATTGGAAACTAAAGATTAGGTCTGTAGCACGTCTGAAGACCTTGAACAAAATGTCGTGAGCTGTCCCAATATGGTCTTTTCCCACTGAATGTTTAAATGTGTTTTGAATATTTAGCAGAAATTCACTTTGTGTAGTTGTTTGCTGCAGCTAGTATAGACGTGAAGCCTTTGTCAGGTTACCTAACTTTTTTGTGGTACGCATAAGTTTAATTTTGTTATTCTGTTTTCCCAGGCCTACCCTGACTTTAAAGTTTTACTAATGTTTTTTTGAACTCCAATAAAAGACAGTAACTAATCAATACAAGGTTTGGCGTATCTGCAAATAAACCCATCCATCCATAGTCTTTACCTGGTTGTTCCTGTTATGGGTGCCAGGATCTGGCTTGTCTCCTGCAGGGGAGAGATGGTGTAATTAAAGAAACATAGCTGTTATACTCGTTACAACATAATCCATTTTATTTTTCTTATCTGACTTCTTTGAGAGGTAATTTAGTCGTTGCCTTTGGCCTCATTCACTGACCTGCCAGTTTTGAGTTGATGCTCTTCCAAGCAGCTTTTTTTTTTTTTAACTTTACAGATCATTTCTGTTATCCAGCTGTCTGAGGTCTATAAACATTAAATGAACAATGCTTTTCTATGTGCAGCTGTTTGGCTCCTGTGCTAAGTTCCTGTTTCATATCAACACTGTTGTCTTAACTGTAAAGAGATCCCATCAGCGTAGATTTCAGCTCTCGACCACTAAAAGAAAACGTGATAGAACAATGCCAGTAGTGGGGCAGTTCATTGAAAGGATGGTCAAGTCAGAAATCAGTGTCCGGTTTTGATACTTTGATTTTAGCTAGCCTTTTGTCAAGATTTTAGCTAGCTGGCTCCATGATCCAGGCCAGCTCGCTGGATGTTGTTTATGTTGATTATCAGCGTTTGAAGACCTGTTTCGCCCCCTGACTTCACTTCCTCTTCTTCTTCCTGATGCAGACAAATTCTTTGAAATCGGACTCGCCTCAGAGGTTGAGTCCCTGGCCTGGTGCCCTGTTGTATGTTCACTCTGAGTCATTGTGGCATAGGTGCACAAAACACGCTACATTTCGGCTATTGTTTTAAGTATTAGGCGCAGTTTGAAAATGTTGCTTCAAACACGTGACAAACCAGAGGGTTGAGATGTTTCTGAACATATCCCAATGTTCACTAGAATCAGACATTATTACACACTAATAAAAACTTTAGTTCCCGTAAATAAAAAAAAAAAGAGGCTGCGTGTTTCTGTTTACATGAGATATCTTAAACCTGCAACAAAGTTTAGCTTATTTTTCCACAGCAACTTGTTACTCAGTATTTAAACATATAAATGGAATTAAATGTATTTTAGTAGACTGAGCCACAAAACAAGCACTCAACCGATAATTGATACGATTAATGTACTTTAATGTTTTATAAAATCACTCTAAGTCAGCTCCAGGTGTCATGAAATAAAGCAGCTAGTTTATAAAGAAAATCTTAATACATCTGAAAACAGTTTTCTACAAAGATCTACTACCACCCACACATTTGTGAATGATGTTTTGCTAATACGGCACTGAAGGGTACAGTCAGATCATTCTGATCAGATAAATCTAGTATAAAAACAAGCAGAGGGAAAATAATCCCCTTTAAAACCTACTGGTCCTCCCAGTTCTCAAACTTTTAAAAAGTGTTATTAAAATGTTTCCTTTGTGGCAAATCGTTTAATAGAAACCAACACAGCGGTTCAGTCTATTTGAAGAGGCAGATTTATTTCATTTGCAAAGGCTTTATTTTATGTACACTTGGCGTTTTTTGTGCGAGTGAACAGTTTTGCTTCTGGTGACGTCTGGTCAGGATGTCTGACTCTGGCATCGAACGGCCGGCTCAGAAATGACTTTTATAGATTTTTGGATTCCAGCGAAAGGGAAAAGCGTTGGCTCGCACCGTTAACCTGCAGCTTTTTTAAGAGGATAGATGTTGATTTCAATATGGCAATAAATCAAAGAGCAGCTCTGCAAAATGCTTGAAGACTGTGAGAAAATGATTTCAGTGTTGCGGGGGGATTAAAATCCTCTCGTGAATAAAACCTAAACTGCACATTCATCTCACTCAGAGCCCCGTTCAGCCTTGAGCAAAGACATCTGGACGCTCGCGTCTCTTTCAGAACATATTAGCAGCATTTCTCTGACTTATTTATTTATTTATTTTGCTTCCAAGTGGATTTGAGTTGTTTTTACTTTCAGCATCCGTAGCAGAA
>NC_056498.1:33420643-33430629 GCF_014905685.2 Nematolebias whitei
CGTTAAACACGCTAAATTCACTTGATAGAGTTTTGAGGTTGGTGAGAAACGCTTGATGTGTTGAAGTTTATTACTGCCTTCTGCAGCGGTTCAAGATGGCTGCCACAGCCAACCTTAAAAAAATGGCTATAATTTAGTCAGTTTTCCAGATGTTGGGCTAAAACTGGGGGTGGTTGTAGCTGAGACTGATCCCCAACATGTATTCTGAACACTAGCAGATTGTATATGATCTTTATTTAAAATTAAAACATTTGCCCTGTTAGCAAAACATTTCCTGAACTGCTGAGCAGATTTGAATGAAACTTCCAGTATACATATTTACAATTAACCCAGGTCAATTCAAAATGGACGCCACAGCCAACTGATCTTCAAAAATACAAAAATGGCTACAATTGTATAAATCTTATAGATAGTGGGTTATAGTGGTTGTAGCTGAGACACAGCACCTATTCAAAGTGATCATCAATGCACATGATGATGCTTAAAACTTCTGCTTTAACTTTAAGAGCTGTTTGTCTGTTAGCGAAATATCTCATAGATCACTGGTGAGACTTTTATGAAACTCAGAAACTAACCGATGGATGTAAATCTACATCTGAAAACCTTTGGAGTCGGTCCAATTCAAGATGGTTGCTACAGCCAATCAATATTATCCAACACAAAAATGATTATATTTGAGTCACCATTACAAATGTGGAGGTGGAAACTGTTGTGGTAGTAGCCGAGTCATTCACCACACATACTCTGAGCACTGATGGATCCTGGGAGATCCAACAAAGTTCAGTCAGGCCATCTGGACATTTTTATTATTATTATTTTAGACATTTCATCCTTAATCCAAAGGACTTCATCAGTACGAGGAGCCACAACAAACAGAGTCCCACAAGCAGCACAACTGCATAGTGGACCAACCAGTTTGCTGGTGATGATATGGTTTCTGTGGCCCGCCCTCTCCCCCGTCAACTCCTCTGAGGCAGCCATAGCAAAAGTGGTTCAAAACATCAAAGTTCATGCTCAATAATCCAGGTAAAAAAAATCCAGCAAAGTTCAGTCAGGTCATCTGTGCAGCTTCTTTTTTTTTTTTTTTTTTTTTGATACGTTTTGTCCTTCATCCAAAGGATTTCATCAGTCCTTTCTATTTCGTTTTTTCTATCAACAGCCAGTTGGTCCACTGTGGGTTTGCTGCTTGTGGGACTCCGTTTGTTTGTGGCTCCTCGGATTGATTAAGTCCTTTGGATGAAGGACGAAACGTCTCAACAAAAAAAAAAAAGAAACCGTCCACATGACCTGACTGAACTTTGTTGGATTTTCTACCTGGATTATTGGGCATATTGGGAGTGGTGGCACAAAGGTTAGAGAAGGTGAGCCTGTGATCGGAAGATCGCTGGTTCAATTCCCGGTACAAACATCAAAATGTGGGTGGAATAGGTGAAACACCCACACCTGCCTCCACCCTCATTTACTCCACTCTGGGCCCTTGAGCAAGGCCCTTAACCCCCACCATCTCCTCTCCTGGCTGACCTAGATAGCAGCTCCCTGCTCCACACAGAGGGCTGTGGTAGCTCGGTGGTTGTTTGTCAGGCGTAAAAACAGTTCCCAAGTCTTCATGCAAGTTGGTTCACTGTGGCGACCCCTGAAGAAGGGAGCAGCTGAAAGAAGAAAAACAATATTGAGCATGAACTTTGAAGATCCTAGGAGATCTTGCATTATTGGGTGAGAGTTGGTGTAGCGGTATTTTCAAGCTTTGACCAAAATGGTTTTAAACTAGGATGATCTTTAAAACCCTGGCGTGAATAATGGAGGGAGATACTGGATCCAGTTTCTTTACATTATGGTGTTCTCATAAGTGTGTGTTCTCACAGCTCATTCCTGCTCTGCAGACTCCACATGGAGCCACTTTTCATGTGGTTCGTTATAAATAGTCCAGATACAAACGAGCTGCAGCAGCTGCAACATCTGCCGAGACATTCTGGTGTCGTTCAGCGAAGACGGCGTTTGGCTCCTGTCGTCACAGAAGCCTCAGCCGGCTGATGGACTGCAGCTAATCGGTGCTGATTGTCAACTTTAAGTCCAGATTTGATTTCAAACTTTCCTGTAAAAAAACAAACAAACTGTTGGTAAAGTTTTGCTGCAGCTGCCGTTTTCGCCTCGTAACTATAAATTTGCAACTTTCCTCTATGTGATGAACCCCTAACCCACGTGCTCTGATTTGTGCTGCTTAGCACCAGCCCAGGAGGACAGCAGCTGACCCGGTTCTGCGCAGGTTGTTTACGACCCAAGAAGAGCGGCTGAGGGCCCCCGTTCCATGGATTTGTTTTGCATCCCTGAGAATGCAGGTCCTGCTGCGCTGCTAATGGGCCAAATCCAAGATTCCTTCCTCCGATTATTTTATTTATTTTCCTGAAGACTTGGATCCCTCCAGCTCGGGACGTCAGAACTCGTGTTCCTGCAGAAGCTGTTGAAAGACCATAAAAATCAAAAATACAAGTTTTGGTGCAGCGGCGGCTTGGCAGGTGAACAGAATCTGTCGATGTTTCAGCTCAACCTGCCGTTCTGACTCCTCAAGGCTTTTACACTGTGGCTGCTTCACTGAAAGCCTAATTTCATTTTTTTTAAAGGCATTTTTTAAATAAAATAATAAATATAATTGGTTTTCAGATTAAGTTCAAGCAAAATATCCACTCAGTTCAGATTTCAACTAACATGTAAATAAAAATCCAACTCTAAGGACTTGTTCTCATCTTAAAATTCACAACTTTATTTCTTTTTCTTGTTTCTTTTGTTGGTTTTATTGTTCTTTTTTTAATTTGTATGAATATACTGTGTGTGCAATTCCCCTGACTAACCTTGTTCTCTTGATGTTTTTTATTTGCAACGTGTTCTGATTTTACAGATAAAGTTTTTGAAGGAATAAAGTGTCTGCTTTTTGTTAGAAATGGCGTGTGTGGAAGATTTTATATGGATGATTTAAAGTATAATTTAAATCTTCATCGAATGCCTTTTGCTTTTTAGTTGCAGGCCATAAAGTATTTATTAGCTGAGTAAATCTGAGGATGCCTCGAGAGTTTGTCTCGTTATTTGATGCACTTTTCCGTCAAAATCAAGGTTAAACAGCTTTATGAAGAAAATACACTTTTGGTTATGTTTGTACAAATACTGACGTTTTGTTTTTAGGTTTATAATAAAAGAAAAAGAAGGCCGAGTAAACTTGAGAAACATAAATTAAATCTTTACTGGTAAGGATTTACCATGAACACTTTGGATCCTGTTCCAGGTTGCTGTGTGGGCCGGCGACAGGGAGGCGGTGTTCATCAGGGAGTACACTTTGATTCGGCGAGATCATCTTTCTGAAGAACCTCCTCAAAAACCGGAAGACCTGGTAAGTTCTTTAATGAAAAGAAAGCAAACGTAACAGTTTTTGAGTCGGTAAACTCTCGAAATGAAACGGACCTCCCTTTTTGTTTCTTTATAATTGATAATAATTAATGTAACTGTCAGATAAAACATGGTTCTGTTAGTGCACGTCACCATGTTTCAGCTCGGTGAATAAATGACTTTGGGAGAGACGGTTGACTTGGCATGATACAAAACAGGGAATCACACATTTAACACTCATAACGTGAGACTACTTCCATCCCAGTCGTCACCTTCCACGAGACACATCCAACATCTCTCCCAGACTTCTCTTGATAATTCTGTCAGGTTTCTCTGAGGGGACGGGTTTGAAAGAATATATTAAAACTGACTGACCGATTTTTGGAGTCATTACCTGAAATGTTTTTTGTACTTATTGTGGAAAATAAATAATTGTTCTAAACTTTAAAAAACAACTCTTAAAAGAAAACCAGAGACATTTCTCTTTTAGCTCAAAACGGAGCGCGAGGTTTATTCTTTCTGCAGAAAGGAGTTGCTGCCTGCGTGGTCAGAACACAACACAGCGCACTGGGTTCTTAAAGAGACAGTACATATTATTTATACATGTTTCGTGCGTCACAATAAAATTCTATCATAATGGGGAGGATAAGTTCCTCAGGTTGACACTATACACAAGTTCTTGTTATCAGTACGAGATGATGTTATTCTTCTTGTTGAAGCCGTGTTCTGTAACAAGTCTTCTATCCATGTGACTAGAACATTCTGAAAAACATTGTGGAACTGGTATTTTTTAATTAGATTTGTAACAGTCTTTTTTCATGAGCTAGAACATTCTGAAAAAGAAAAACATTTTGATACGAAAAGCGTAAAGTTCTGTATCTTTGCCTCTTCTGCGGGTGGTGGAATACAAGGACGTTTGCAGGAGCAGGACAAAAGTTCACATTTACAAGAGTTTACCAGAGTTCACATACACACACCAACTTTGAAAGTCTGCAGAATGAGCATGGATTAAATAATATTTAAACAATACATGTTAGTTTATTAATTTTTTCACAATTTTCCCCCCTTTTGTTCCAAAGGAACAACAAAATAAGAAAACAAAGTGAATAAAAAATATATATATATAAGTATAGACTTTGAAAGGGATAAACATCAAGTTCAGTGCATCACTTGTGGTTTGGCACAGGACCATCATAAACTTCAAATGGAAGTTGCAAGAGCTGTTTTTTTTTGGGTTACAGACCCTGTTTAAAAGCTTATGCGTACAGGTAAGAAACTTCAATTTAATTCAAAACATGAAAATATACAAAGAACATAAAGGAGGGCATACTGTTTTAGTCAAAAAGTATTAACATAAAATATAAAAAGAAGAAAACATAAATTTTTTATTTAAAGCATAAAACCAAAATATGAAAGATTAAAAAATGTCTTTTAGTTCTGGAAATGTTGTCCAGTGTACTCATGGTCTTCTGGTCTAAGCCTAAGAACACAACTTTGGACGACTAAGACTACTAAATCTAGGAATTCTAGTCTAGATGGAATGGGTGAAGTTTCAGTCATCAGGGAGTGTCCGCCTCTGTCAAAGTCAATTACAAAGATGTCATCGGTGCAGGATGTGTCAATCTCAAGAATGGATTGATGTTCTCTAACTGTAAAACGAATTTTCATTTTATCTTAAAACAAAAGTGTTGTAAGAGGAAAATAAAACTAACAACTAAAACGGAAATGTATGCAAAGAATGCAAAAAGTTTCCACTGGTACCGCATGGAGTTCATGATGGTTGTTTGTCTGTTGGGTATCAAACGTCTATCTGTTCTGCCTGCCTGATCAGTTGGAGGGTCTAGGTACCCCGCCGCCCTCACTGTGAGCCTGAGCTCTATCAGTGGGTGGTGAATGTGAGTGGCGTAGATTCCTCGTGGGTATCAAGCCTTTCAGACTCCGATACTTGTTGCACCCGCGGTGGCACCCAGCTCTTAAGCTCTGGTGCTTCTTTTCCTCTGGGCTAGTTCTCGATATCCTGGTTTCCGTCCGGTTGAAGAGGGGCAATGGGGACGCTGCCTCACCTGGTTTTGACGCCAGTGAGTGTGCTGTCCTGGTTCTGTTAGGTTTGGTCGTGGCCTAACAGACCGCTGCCTCAGCTACCCGTTGGTGCTGAGTGACTCTTCGGGCAGTTGCCCTGGTCTTTCCTGTCCTTTGCTCCTTTGGTCTTCTCCTGATGGTGGAGTGATCCCTTTGAACAGCTTACAGTGGGAGGCGTGGACCCAAGTAGTTCTCTCAGCCACCTTCACAGCCGTGTGGGTGGTCAGCAAAACCTGGAATGGTCCAGTCCACCTGGGAGAGTTCCAGCGCCTTCTCCTGAAACATTTAATCATAACAAAGTCTCCAGGAGAAATACAGTTGTAGTGGACTAAGCCTACGTCGAAACCCAGTCTAAGGTCAAAACTCTTGACCTTTAGAACCTTGTGGGACAGAAGCTGTCATTTCATGTATTTGACTCCATAAATACAGGTTCACCCATCCTGAGACTTTCTTTCTTGAAGATTCAAGTGAAAAGAACACTCTCTTTTTATTATCATTACTATCTTACAAATGTTGATAATCAAAGTGTCTTAGTTCAAACCATTTTAGATGTTGCAGTGAACTAATCAATTTTATTAACTGAGTAATGATTTTATTCTCATGTTAAAAGCTGTGCAGAGTAATTATGCATTTTTCTGATTTCTGCTTTTGAATGAGCAAGTGTGTGCGTTTACAAGGTTACAGTCAAACGAAAAACAAGTTGTTATGTTAAAACTGTCATGTTTTAGAATCCTCTCAGACGTAAATAGAGATGTTTTGCACCTGTTTCTTAAGGCACGCCAAAACAGAACCCTCTCGGTCTGTGAGAACATTTCTGAGCTGTCTCATAACAATTCTCGCTGTCTCTAACCTCTTACGTCACAAAAACACACCCCTTCTGGTCGTTTCTGACCAATGAAAAATCCCAAAAAGTGAACCGGGAAAGAGTCTTTAAAATGTCAGTACTTCCTGGTCTACACAGACTCTACAGGAACTCACAGGGACACGGAGAGACACACAGGTACTCAGAGTTGGAGAGTTGTCAGACTTCTAGAGTTCTGGAGTTCTGATGGAGTGCTGTTGGAGTTCCTGACATGACAACGAAGCTCTTCCGAGTTCCATGGGATTATAACATTTTCCACTGAGGTGAGCTGTGGCTGACAGAACCTCGCAGCTACTCCGGACGAGTAACAGCATCCTACGGAGACGCTGAAAGGGTGCGTTAAACGGAATCTCGCCTGAGACATCTCCAGGTAAAAGAGTCGTTTTCACCACCTAAGTGTACTGTGAGGAAAAGCTGAAGAAAGCCCGGAGAGTGCCGTTCTGTTCAACACTCTACCTCAAACACCATCTTTCTCCCCTTTAAACTTCATCTTTCATCTTAAACTTTTCTATCAAGTAGAAATTCTCCCAGATATTTAGAAATGTCTGTGTAAAGTGCTTACCCACATTCATGTGGGTAAAAGATCATAGTTGTACAGTTATAAATGTCTGTTGGTGCAGCAACGGAGAAATCATGGCCGTATGATTTTTCCTGATTGATTGCTTTGTTGTTATTTTCATAATTTGCCAAATTAATGTAAATGTTTGATGTTAAATTTGATTCTGTAAATAAATGACCGCATTCATTTTGATGGGTCAAATTTAAATGACGTCTCACGTTTGCATTTCCTTAAATTCAATGCACGTTTTATTCAGTCCAGAAAAATGAGGAACTCGCGTTAAATGATGAATACATCCCAGCATCTGTTCATCTACAATTGGTGGCCCGTCACGTGCTCATAAATGGACTGTAACTAATGTGCTAATTGATTTTCATGTTGGCATGTGTTATAAAATAACAGTTGAACCGTGCGTCTTTACGCAGCCGGAGCTGCGCGCTTGGAGCTGCACCGCCTGAAGCGAAATGCTGCATGTTTTTAAGCGTGTTGGTCTGTGATGCTCAGAAAGCTCACAGAGAAGCTGAAATTGAGTCACGAGTCTTTATAAAGCTGAATTGTACGTCTGTATGTGTAACTTAAGCTGGCTTTGAGCTGTGGAAACGCTTCATTCTGTTTAAACTGTGTTCCGGACGCTTCTGGTCCGCTTCGGTTCTGTGGTTCCGACTCGGTTCTGGAGCTTCGAGCGAGTTGTTTTAAATAGCTAGAAAGACGTTTTGTCACGGAGCGCCGTTCTCTGTGCAGCTCAGGGGGTTGTTTCGTTACAATTTTTAACAGAAAAAGTGCATTTTGATGGTTTAAAAGACGAAAAAGTGACGAACTATTTTACGCTAATCTAACTTGCTAGCTGGGGAATACGCTTCGTGGTTGGTTGTTTGCTGCTTTGGAAAGCTCTGATTTGCTGAGAACGGTTGACTGTCGTCACCTCCCCTCACCCCTACGCTGCGTCATTGGTTGAGAAAGACCGTGTGTAACGTTCTGATTGGATGAGGGAAGTGTCAATCACGCCACCCGGAAATGAAATTCGTTTTCATAGGGAATAAAATCTGCTTTTTAACGCTGGAAAGCGCATTAAAGCTGTGTTCTGAAACGCTGTTTACATTCTTCGAAACATATTCGCTGAAAGTTCGCCACGTTTGAGTTTAAAGACCGTCATAAAATGATGCTTTTGAACTACGCTAGCGATGCTAAATTTTAGGCTAACAAGCTAATGACCGGGTGGAGGACGTGTCACGTCACTTCCCCCAAGTCGGAAATGAGCTTTACCGTGCTTAAATTCGCTAAATACGGCTGCGATTTTGTTCCACAAAATTCATGTTTCATGATATAAGGTCTGATTGGAAAAATTTTGCCACGTTTGTGTAAAAAATCCGTTCAGAAGTGTTGGTTTTCACCGAAGCAAGCCGATGCTAATTTTAGCTAACAAGCTAACGACCGGACGCCACAGGAAGTTATAGCGCCCCTAGTGGACGACACAAACAGTGTCTGAGTTAAAATAGTTGAGGATCTGCTGACATCTTGTGGAGAAGACGTGGGATCACAGGTTTTCACTTCGTTTTTAGGTGAAGAGTGACATTAAACGTTTTTATTTTCCTGAAAGGCAATTTTTGGGTTAAAAAACTTCCTCGAAGCTGAATAAACACTGTTATCTTGCATTTTAAAAGTTATGAAGGTATTTTTGCTGAGAGCTTTTGCCAAACAAATTTTTATTCACTGGTAAATCCTTGAGAAACGGGTACATAATAAAAATTTAGAAACTTTTTAATAAGATACAGTTACAAATATTCACAGAGTTGAATAGTTTACTCATTTTGCTAGAAGATAACGCACGTTTAATTGATAAATCACTAAATAAGAGTAAAGCTTATCAGGAAAAGGAGATTTTCTGATTTTATTTTACCACCTAAACATTTACATCTACTATTTAATTTCTAAATAGCAGATAATGGCGGACGAAGAGGTAAACACTGACCCCTTACAATCCGAGGATGTGGTCCAGACAGCCTTACACATTTTAACAAATCCAATTCTTGGCAAAACATTGGAGGAATTGCATGACCTTGATGACGATCAAAGACATGAGGAGCTGCAGAGTTTATCAAAAGCAGCTACAGTGAAGGAGGACGCAAAATCAAGCCGCGTACGGTTAGCAAAAATCTCTCTGCTTCTGAAGGCGGAATTAGACCGTTTGGTAGTGGAAAAGGGCGTGCTATTCAACGGATATAAGTCTGAAAAAGAGAGGTGTGACGAATTGATAAGTGAATCTGAGGCGCTGCAGCAACTCCTTGAGGCTGCTGAAGACCTCTCAAAGAAAAAGCTGTCAGAACAGGCTCAATCATATGAGGAGAAGTGTGCCGAGCTGATAAGTGAATCTGAGTTGCTGAAACAAAAGATTCAAACTGATAAGGACCTCTCAAAGAGAGAGCTGTCAGAACAGGCTCGATCATATGGGGAGAAGATTGCGGATAAGGGACGAGCGTACCAAGACGCGTGTGCAGATAACAATGAGTTACAAGCACGGTTGCAAACCGCTTTAAGGGAGCTGGCCGATTGCAAGGCAGAAAAGGGGTTAATAACCCGGAGTTGGCTGACTTTACAAGGTGAAAATCAGTCAACAAATGAGCGTCTGGCAGCTTGTGAGGAGAAGTTAGCTACAGCTACAGAATGGATTTCTGTAATGGAGCAAGCTGATCCGAGAATCGAACAGGGTCAGCTACAACCGCCCCAGACAGAGGCTGTTGCATCTCCTCCCCTTAGCCCCGTTTCAACACCCCCAACCCGGGGGATAAGGACGGGTCTGCACCCACCTGCACCTCTTCCTCCTGACGCCAGGCAGTCAACTCCACCCCCATCTCAGGTGGGGTTCGACCTGCACCGGTATGCACCTCCTCCTCCTGACGCCAGGCAGTCACCTCCACCCCCATCTCAGGTGGGGTTCGACCTGCACCAATATGCACCTCCTCCTACCAACCCTTATCAGCCACCCCCACCCCCACCATGGGCAGTAGGGGCAGGACTTGATCAGTCTGCACCACCAGTCACACAAGTTCGACCGGTGATACAGTCTCCGTCAATGGATGACTTGCAGAAAATCTCAAAGTATGTACAACGCTT
>NC_056498.1:33430729-33431816 GCF_014905685.2 Nematolebias whitei
CACCTCATGTGGTACATGTGGTGGAGCGAAATTATGTACACGGGGTCCCAGTTACATCCAACAATAAAATGTATAAGAAAAACAGTAATAACATCTAAGATATGAACTAAGAAAAACATCAACTAAATATACACTAAGCACTCATAACATAAAACATTGAACATCAGCACAAACATGAACATGAGTCTTTGAGCAGATGTGCACGCATGAACACATCAACATTGAAACAGATCAGCAGCAACATGAAACAGATCAGCAGCAACTTGATGTGGTTTTTCACAGTGATTATTCATGTGGTACATGAGGTGGAATGAAATTATGTACCGAAGGTCCCAGTTACACCCAAAAATAGCAAAAGTATAAAGTATGAAAATAGAAACAGTATACAAGGATCTAAGATGTACACTAAACAATAATGATGTAAAATGGTGTATTAAACAGCAGCCTGAACATGAGTCTGTAGTGAGCAGACCAGTATGAATATAGCAGCTTAAAGGCATTCATTTCATTGTATTTGCGTATAATGGCAAAAAAGGCATTCTGATTCCGATTAACTCAGCAGCCCAAATAAAGTGACATATCACTTAAATCACTTATCAATTAAAGTGGCATTACAGTGATTTTTCTAGTTAAATATTTGAGTCTACCAGCTTCAGGGTAGAAGCTGTTCCTCAGTCTAGTGGTTCTACACTTAATGCTCCGCAACCTCCTGCCTGAGTGGAGCGGGGCAAAAAGTGTGTGTGCTGGGTGAGTGGGGTCCTTCTTGATGCAGGTGGCTCTGTTCCTGCATCTAGAGGTGTAGATGTCTGTGATGGTGGGGAGACTGACTCCAACAGACTTCTGTGCAGCCTTCACCACTCTCTGCAAAGCTTTTCTTTCTGCAGCTGTGCAGCCTCCATGCCACACGTTGATGCTGGAGCACAGGATGCTCTCCACTGCACACCTGTAGAAGGAGGTGAGGACTGAGCTTCCCAGACCAGCTCGCCTCACTCTGGACTTGTGCGTCATGACTGAGATCTTGACTCTGGACTTGTGCGTCGTGACTGAGGTCTTGACTCTGGACTTGTGCGTCATGACTGAGGTCTTG
>NC_056498.1:33431826-33436534 GCF_014905685.2 Nematolebias whitei
GGACTTGTGCGTCATGACTGAGGTCTTGACTCTGGACTTGTGCGTCACGACTGAGGTCTTGCCTCTGGACTTGTGCGTCACGACTGAGGTCTTGACTCTGGACTTGTGCGTCACGACTGAGGTCTTGACTCTGGACTTGTGCGTCACGACAAATCCAAAGGATGTCCTGAACCAAATGAAACCTCAGAATATAGAAAGGTTGGACTCTCTTTTATCCTTGATTGTATAATAATCTATAATCCAGTTGTTTTTTTGTTATGCAGTATTCTCCACACTGATCATGTTGTTATGCATAATGCTCTGCCTTTAATTAGTTTTTTTTTTTTTTATCAAACTTTTGGTGTTATCTTGTGCATTTAGTGTTGCGGTGCCTCTGCAGTCTAGAAGTTATGTAACTGTAACAGTGAACCCTGTGGGGAGTTCTTTAAATACCTTTTAGACTCGATAAGTTCTGAATGGGTTCTCTCTCTGTTTTCTCTTCAGTCTAGGAGACGGCCCATGGCTCAGATGTTACTTTTTCTCTTTGAGTGAGGACAATAATGTGCTTTTTGCAGCCTTCACTTTATTCCTGTCAAAGAAGATGGAGTGGTTGTGTCTGGAGATCAATGGACTGTAGCTCTGGGGATGTTTAGCTTCTGAATCAGAACATGAAGATTTAGCTGCTTTTACTTGGCAAGAATCAGCCTAAATATAAAGATTTATTTAATCTTGTTCTGATTCTTGGTTGAAAAGGTGCTCATGTAAGCTCTCATTAGTCGCTTTGACCATGGCTGCTGTCGGGTAGTTTAAAAGTAATTTCGGTATAATTTTTCCACCTGCTTGATACACAGAACATTATGGATTCTGCGTTTTCCTCTCCTCCTACAGGTTTTGTGCCTGCTGTGTAAAAACACTCTGGCAATTTACCACTCCCAAACATCACACAAAGGAAGTTGTTTTCTCCCTCAGAGGACCCAGCTCCTGAACTGCATGAAACGTCTCGTTTTAGATCAAGACTTGGATTTCTTTGCAGGTGCAGCGTTCACGTTGCATCTTCATTCCTGCCCAGACAGGATTTTGGGGTCCTTTTTGCTTTAGAATAACTCTTTTACAAACATTGCTTTACATTATCTGTTGGCAACTGAACCTGTTGGTGTGCAAATAACGGTTTACAGGAGTCGGGTTGTGGGGGCAGCAGCTTGAGCAGGGAGGCCCAGACGTCTCTTTCCACAGCCCCCTCTTCCAGCTCTTGTGGGAGGACTCCAAGGTGTTCCCAGGCCAGTTGAGAGACTGTCTCTCCAGCTTGTCCTAGGTCTTCCCTACGGTCTCCTACTTCTTGGACATGCCTGGAACACCTCCCCAAGGAGGTACTTTAGGTCCGTGGTTCTCAACCCTGGTCCCTGAGGAAAACCACCTTGCATGTTTCAGTTGTTTCCTGCTCCAACACACCTGATTCAGTGATTTAATTACTTCCTCAAGTTCTGCAGAAGCATGCTAATCATGCACTCCTTCAAATCAGGTGTCAAAGCAGGGAAACAAGTAAAACATGCAGGATGGTGTTCCTCATGGACCACGGTTGGGAACCACTGCGACTGGTTTTGTGTTGGAGGTTTAAAATCTAAACTAACGTGCACTTTGTGTTGGCCTAAGAATCCTAACACTTTCAGCAGTATTCTGCTGTTTTTCTTTTCTTTGTCTGCGCACCTTCTCCCTTTTGTTCTTCAACGGGCTCGTATTAAAAAGTGCAGCTGGCAATTTTGAATTATTTGCTTTTCCCTTCTGTTCTGAACCCCCCTAATCTGTTCCCACTCTGCAGCATTTCTCAAAGGTAACCCTTCGAGAAGCCTGGCAGCTAAACACTGGAGAATACACAAACATTCGGCTCGCAACTTTCAGGATTTTGTTCCCCCCTTTACCACTAAACAGACAAATGCAGTGGGTAGCAGGAGCTCGTATTGACTGTGTCTAAATTAATCTTATGACAGCACGTTTCAGAATCAAATCATATGCAGATGATGTGTTTGGACTCGCTCATCAACTCAAGACTTGATTTGACATCAACAGAAATCAAAGCTAATCACTCATCTTCAGCTCCTCACAGATAAGCTGGTTAACGTCTGTCCTCTCCGACACACAGAAACATGTAATCCAAGCGGCCCGATATAGTTACAGTCCCGCCAGTCCCATCAGATACCCTCACCTCAGTCGGTAACCGGTAATTAATCACTGACAGTTTTTGGATTAAGCTCTCTGTGTGGTTTGGAGCCTGGAGGTGCATTTTAATAGTGGTGTAATTACCGAGTGCGAGGTGAAAGCTAAGCAGACTTGGAGGTAGTGGCCAGCTGCTTCTGGTTTAGTGGAGTCAGTTTGGGCTGCCGCTGTGATGAACTGAAGGCTGGAGATGACTGAGCATTCACCTGCACCAACAGCAAACGGTGGCTTCTGGTTCTGATTGCTGCTTAAAGGCTGTACCTACGAATCATTCTTAGCGTGCCATACAGGGGTCATTCCAGACCAATAGTGTGGCGCTGAAACAGCATCCAAGCATAATTTTTTTATAGAAAATAAAGGTTGATGTTGGAATCTCAGGCATCCTTTCCAAGTTTTTTTCATAAATGTTCTGGTGTTTGATGTGCTTTGATGGTTGATATGAAAGGTAGGATGCTGAAAATAGTGCAGATATTCTCTTTATGCTCTTAACTTCAGTTTTATGACAGATGGTGAAAGATGCCAGCTGAAAGCCATGGGAATGACAGGGTGGCACAGTTCTCTCTCTCTCTCTCTTTTTTTTCACTCAACATTGACCTGAGGGGAACTCTGTGAATGGACAGCAGATGACATGATTTTTAAACGAGCAGGGTCACTGCAGCGAACCAAACCGCCCCCGGCGGCTGGATTTAAAAATGGGATGAAAAGAGTGGAGCAGAATCGGAACGCTAATGTTTCGTCTCGTGTGTCCTTGAACGTTTCCTGGCGTTGATCCTCGCTCGTCATTCTGTGCGGAATAAAGCAGGAAGCTTGGAGATCCTGTCTTGGCTGCATTCACTGTTACTTCTTGGAGGTTAATCAAAAGGATTTCCATCATCCTGACTTGAAGGCACACCCAGAATCTGAATAAAAGAGTTGCATACGTCTTATTCAAGAATTGTGTTTCTATGAAAACGGCTGTTTTCTGCCTCTTCGGGTCCTATTATTAATGCATTTTCCTTCAATTTGGTGTCAAATCTCCAGTCTGATGTGGAGAAGATTAAGAAGCATCAGCTTAGCAGTGCTGGCAAGTGATTTCCTGTCTGTAAATTCAATGGTTGAAACAACATGACTCCACTTCTCTTTGCCCTGCAGCCTCCAGTGGGAAGGCTCTGCTGTAGGTCTCCATGATCCTTTTCCTACCAGAGTCCAGCAGACCTCGATTAGTCCGTCCATCACTGACATCTCTTGTGACAACTCACTTCCCTTTCTGGGCCCACAGACTCATCCCTGACCCGCAAGGTTTATATGAAACTTTTTAGTAGACAAGGGGTTCCTTTATTTGTTCGACGCACTCCTCAAACAGTCTTTTGTTCTTTAAAAAGGTACTTAAGATGATTTGAAGTGCGGTTTGGTGGGAAGGCTATGAACATTTACTGTACCGGTTGTAGATGATGACTCTGAACTACTGAGAAATTGTTTAATTCTGATGAGTGATGAGTTAATGCCTAGTCTGTGCTGGGCCATGACCAAATTGAATTGCTGTGACATCATATTTGTTTTAAGACAATAGCAATTGCCACTTTGATCTCAAACTAACTGTTTGAGCTGAGCTGCTCATCAGCATAACCAGATTTAGACTTTTCCTCTATTAAGCCTGTTCAACAGGTAGTAAAGTAATTGTTCATACGTTTTTACACACAAGTTCTCATCAAAAGAACTTTCCTCAGGCACACGTGATGAAGACACTTCCTGTAATCATGAATCTGTCTCTGTGTGTGACTATTAAGAAGATATCTCTTGACAATTTGGAAGATTCTAATAAAACTCAAATGAAAGTAATCACTAGATGAACGTCTACACCTGATAAACGTTTGGACTCAGTCTGGTTCAGGATGGCTGCCACAGCCAGCAAACTCAAAAATGGCTATAAGTCAATTGTTTTTTACTGATATTGAGCTAAAGTGTGGTGTGGTAGTAGCTGAGAGTCACCCATAGCATAGACGGTAGTTTGAGTGCTGACAGATCTAAAACTTTACATTCAGGACAGGGAGGACGCGTTCCTTCAAGAAACGTTCGTTTATTTTTTATATGTTTATATTTACTTTCTCTTTAGAATTTTTTTTACTTGTTTAAATGACTTTTTTAGTGTTTGGCATTGGTGTAAAACCCGTTAAGATCTCCAATGCCAGTGTTTATTTGTGTCATGGAAATTCTGGGTTCCACAAAAGCAAAAAAAACAACTTTTGGACCACATGCTCCATCCCTTTCCACTGCCAGTAACTCTTTGCCCCCCCAGGCTCTTAACCCCCGCAGGTAATGTAGATGTGTAAGGAGCACAGATGCTGCATCTCTGGACTCTATCAGCGTAATGAGAACGGACACTACAAAAAAATTTAATTTAAAAAAGAGACCCGTCCTTTAAAAAAACAAGAAACAATTGAATTGAAGCCCTGACATGTACAATGGAAAAAGGCATGTGCCATCATGTCACCTGAGAAATTATCAAGGTAATGCTATATATATATATATATATATATAT
>NC_056498.1:33436634-33442888 GCF_014905685.2 Nematolebias whitei
AGGTTTTAGTGCCAAGGGTTCATTGGTATTACTGATATGTATGTATATATACCACTTTAATTTAAAGACCTGTTGGTCTATTGCACAATGAGATAATTTATACTTTTAAAGTAAATCCAAGCTAATTTAATCTTTTAAAATCAGAATTAAGTTGTACGCTGCAGAATTTGCTTGAATTTATTTGAAAATAAACTGAAAATAAAACTCAGTAATACCAATGAACCCTTGGCACTAAAACCTATAGGGACTGAATCAGAAATATTATTTGAGTGAAATTAACAGTCAAACAAAAGCTTGTGCAAATTGGTTTTCCACTTGTATGACTGAAGCTGATTAAAACATCACACTATGCCTTTTATTTGCAGAATACAAGAAGTTGCAACAGAAACACAAAGATGTTCTCAGGCGCAGGAGTGAGACCATGCTCTTCTACAACAGCAGACATGGAGAGAAAATCCTCTTTTCCGAACATTACGTCAACCTCCTGTTAGTTGATGGACACCAGGGCTTAGAGATGAAAAGACACGAGGTGCTTACCTTTGGACAAAAGAGACTCTCGTTGCAACAGAAGTCGGCACCGCAAAGAAAAATAACGCCGTCTGAACTGTTTTCGAAAACAACCGGAAAATATCCGGTAAAGAAAGTTCTGGTAGCAGGAGTGGCAGGAATCGGGAAAACCATCCTGGTGCAGAAAATGCTCTTTGATTTTGGGAGCAGTAAGGACTTTCTTGCGTTTGACTTTGTTATTCACATGAGTTTCAGAGACTTGAATCTGATCGACAAACCCACAAATTTCCGTGAGCTTGTTTTGCGTAAAAACAGGCATCTTGCTAAAGAACTTGATAACATCTTGGTCAATGACAAACTTCTGATCATCCTCGATGGGTTTGATGAGTTCAGACACTACAAGAGCTGCGACGTTGATGTATTTGTGACGGAGCCAGAAGAAGAAGCACAGGTGGCAGAGATTTTCGGGAGTTTGTTGCTTGGTGAACTGCTACCCAATGCTTCTGTCATGCTAACAAGTCGGCCTACAACCATCAGCCACATCCCTGTAGGCTGCATCGACCGCTTTGTCCTCATTGCTGGCTTCTCCTTAGCCGAAGTTCAAGAGTTTTTCGTACGGTATTTTCAAGATGCAACTATTGCTGACCGTATGTTTTCAACAGTATCAGCAAACGAACTGATGCTGACGCTATGCTACATACCTGCATTTTGCAATATTGTCTGCTGCATCCTCAAAGATAGTGAAGCTCTTTGTGGAGAAAACCCCAAAACCATGACAGATATTTATGTGCAGTATCTGGTGGCTTTGCTTCGTTCTCATACCCAAGCAAGAACTGAGACATGTCTTCAAGACCAAAGATCAAGAACCGACCAGCAGCTGTCTGATGTTGTGCTGAAGCTTGGTCGACTTGCCTTCCAAAAGCTCATGGACCATCAAACACTGTTCTACAGCAGCGACCGAGATGTTGTAGCCTTAGAGGGATGCAGCCTTGTTAGTACCTTCCTTGACAAGAGCATTGCACAAGAACCCGGCTGCACTGAAAACGTTTTCTCCTTTGCCCATCTCACAATTCAAGAGTTCTTTGCTGCGCTTTACTGCGCTGTGACAGATCAGTCTTTACCTGATGCAATTCAGAGTAAAGCAAGTCCAGAGGAGGAAACAAACAGTGGACACATGGATCTGTTCAGCCGCTTCCTGTCAGGGATCCTCTCCGACCGAAATGCAAGTATTCTTTCAAGGCAGGTTGGACTGTGCTGCCACAAGGAAAAAGTGGAAACTTATCGTCAGAAAATCACCACTGATCTTAAAATGCTCTGCGAAAACGGAGCTCATATTTTGAACTGTTTACACTGTTTGTTTGAGCAACAGGACTCCTCTTTGACATCAGCGGTTCAGCGAACAGCGCTTCGAGTCAACGTTAGCGACGAAACACTCTCTCAAATGGATTACAATGCCATCAAGTATTTCCTCAGCCTGACAGAAGGTAAACTATCAGAACTGGATCTAACAGGAACTGGTGTGAACTGTGACTCTCTGAGAGATATTCAACCACATCTGCCCAGATGTGAGAGACTTTGGTAAGTTCCAGGTCAAATGTAGCTTTCCCCATTTCAGATTATTTTTCGCACAACTCTTAGCAACTTGAAAAACGATCACTGGTTAAAAAAGGGTAACCATCCATGTAGAGTGGTGGTAATCAAACTGTATATGTTGAAACTGACATACAATAATTACAAAATGGGAACAAATGGATAATGGGTTGGTAATATGGGCACACTGTAGCTCTGATGTCAGTGGGATGTAGCAATCCAACGGGCCTGGATACCTTGCTTTTGTACCCTCTCCAGTGGTAAGAAGGCCCACAACTGAACTGGCCCTCTTGTACATTGGCACTGGGTTGAAGTTCTCATCTAAGCCGATCCCACAAGTGCTTGATTGGCAAAAATCTTGGCAAAAATCTGGGGACCTGGCTGGCCATGGAAGGACCTCATGAAGACACAGCCAGTCTAAAGACACAAATAGCATGCGTGGATAGGCATTACCAGGAGGGGTAAGAAATGTGAATGTAGAATGTCATCGTTGTGGCGCTGCTGCACCACCAGTGTCTTCAAATCATCACAAAAACAAGGAACATCCCTGGAAAAATCCAACCTACACCGGCACTCTGTGCAGACAATGTGCAGTGTTTCCCCTAGGTCAGGCATGCATGAGAGAAGCTTAGTATTTTAGCTAGCATACCTGTATTGCGCGCCGCAAGCTTTGCGCCTCCAATTGTCCACTGGGGGGTGAAAGAGGATATTTCGGTAGGCAGTGCACTTGGTTCTGTTGACAGGGTGGGGCGCCCTCCTTGGATAATGGTAGGGGAAACTGATGTGGGTACAACTCTTGCTTCGAGTACACAAATCGTGTACTGATAGGACGAGATGTGAAGAGATCTTTTTTGTACTACCACAATCTATCCTTATGGTTCTTACCCTTGGCCTTTTTCTATCTAAATGTATTCTGATAAAGAATAAGGGGCCGCACTTTCTAGCAGCAGCAACGTGCACTCCGCCCATCTTTCGGACGACTGTACAAACCTAATTTCACTGTATCCTGATACAATGATAATAAAGCTTATTCTGATTTTTCTTCTGACGAGGACTGGATAGCTTTTAGACCCCCAAACTCCTGTAGCATCTCACGCAGAATACCTCAGGGAACACGTCATAAGAGTACCAAATCATGTCTAAATTAAACCATCACTTCTGGGTGTTTAACTTTTTTTGTCAGTGATTATAAAATCTACAGTTTACCTTCTAACACAATGATTTTATCTTAAAGGCTTGGAGAAAACCGCTTCGACATGGATGCGGTTCAGGTCATTGCAGATGTGCTGAAGGTCTCGGTGAATATCACCCATCTTGGGTAAGAACTGAAGTTTGGACTTATCGAGCCAAAACTGTGATACGAATCAAGAATCCCAAAACTTCTGCAATGGAGAGAATAAAAACTCACCCTGACAATGCGTCACTGTTTCTGTTCCTTATTTAGACTTGGATGGTCAAACATTGGTGATGATGAGCTACAAGCTCTTTGCGGCGCCATACGAGTGAAAAAACTACTTCAGGAATTGTGGTAAGAAACTTCTTGTGAGTGACACAACGCACCAAGGAATATTTTTAGAGAAATGAAAGTTGATTATTTAGATGAGCACATTTCTTAAGCTTATAATTTGTTCTAACCTTTGTTAACATTGAAACTACTCCATTCCGTTAAATTTTCATACACAACCTCAACATATTATTTGTACCGGTAGTTGGAACTGGAGCATTTTGAACAGGCTTTTTCTTGTTGTAGCAGTTAGTATGCTAGATAAAAATACGTCTACCAAATACTTTAAAGGAATAAAAGACATAGCCTACGTTCTGTAAACTGGCTCCTGTGACAACATATTTGTTAGCTTAAATGTGCAAAAACAAACAAAAATAAATAAATGAAAACGTCTTTAATGTTCAGTCAAGTTCTTGAAACGCACTAAAAAAAAAGTTTTAGCCTTTCTTAATCACAAGATTGTTGATGTATTTGTCCAATATGTTTAATTTAGACTTCAGGAGAGTGGTGGCGCAGAGGTTAGAGAAGGTGGGCCTGTGATCGGAAGGTCGCCGGTTCAACTCCCCAGACTGACAAACATCAAAATGTGGGTGGAAAAGGTGAAACACCCACACCTGCCTCCACCCTCATTTACTCCACACTGAGCTCTTGAGCAAGACCCTTAACCCCCACCATCTGCTCCCCCGGGTGCCCTAGATAGCAGCTCTCTGCTCCACACAGAGGGCTGTGGTAGCTCGGTGGTCTGTGGCCGTGTCAGGAAGGGCATCCGGCGTAAAAACATTGCCAAGTCTTTGTGCGAGTTAGTTTGATGTGGCGATCCCTGAAGAAGGGAGCAGCTGAAAGAAAAACGAGTTTAATTTAGACTTCCTTGGATAAAATGCTGCTTTTATTCTAGAATTGTGCCACTCGGGGTGGCTGCATGTTGGAGCAGCTCTGTTACTTTCATTCTGAGATATTGCTTTTGAAAACCATATTTCCTATTTTTATGGACATAAATCACTTTTTTTGGATGATTGTTTCCTCTGGTGTCGGATGCTGTGCAGCTGGAAGGATTTTTACTGAAACTGTTTTTTACATTTGGACGATTGTTATGATGCGTAACCATAACAAGGTGTTTTTTTTTTTACAAACGAGAGCAGCTGATCAACATCTCAAAAGCTCAAATATTACCTCAACTACAGCCCCAAATCTCAAATGAATTGAAAAGGAGGCTCTCTGGATGCATTCCCGTCTACTTGCCGGCTGTGCTTGAGTGCCTGACCACTGAGATCCTAAGCTCTCCTAAGGCACAGGTGACAAACTGCAGGCCTCGAGGGCCGGAGTCCTGCAACTTTCAGATGTGTCTCTGATGCCACACAGCTGAATCAAATAAGGAGGTCATTAGCAGGACTTTGGAGAACTAGACTGCACTGAGAAGCTAATTCAGTCATATGATTTAAGTATTTTGGATCAGTGGAACATCTATAAGTTGCAGGACACCGGCCTGGACTGGAGTTTGGCACCCCTGTTAAGGAGATTGTGGAACTGTCAGGAAGCACAGCAGCAAGGGGACCGGGATCATCCCCCGGCACCTGCAGCCAGCTGTCCGCAGTGACGAGGAGCTCAGCAGGCTGCTGGGAGTAGTGGCCATCGCTCTGGGAGGAGTTTTGCCAAGCATTCAGGTGGTCCTGCAGCCTGGGGGAACCGAGAGGCCAGCTGAGTCTGGGTGGACGGATTGGACGACATCTGCGGCCAGTTTCTTCGGATCCGCTGTGGGACGGACCTTTACAAGAGATCCTTCCTGCCATCAGCCTCTATAACATCTCTTAATGAAATGAGGATAATGAGTTACAGCAACATTTAATTTCCCTTTGGGATTAATAAATTATTTTTGAATTTGAATGTGTCAACTTATTTAAAAGTTGTTTTATTTTTTCAAATAAGGATATTGGGTCTGAATTGAGATTGTCCAAGGGCCACTTTTAGCCCTTGGGCCGTGTGTTGCCCACATCTGCATTAGAGGCTATTGTGTTAATGCATTCACAAGTGAAAGATTTAAAAGGGAACCATTTTGTGCTCTGGTTAATAATGATGTTTTTAAAGGTTGGAGGGGAACCGACTGAGCTACAAAGGTCTGTTTTCACTCAGCGATTTGACCCCATATCCACTGAAAACAATTGTGTAAGTTAATGGCTTTAAAGCATCACATCTATATGCTAAACTTTTGACCAGTTTACATCTTCTAAAGCTCCTCTTTCTCTTCCAGAGCCATATGGAATGACTTTTACGACACGGAGTCTGTGTTGAGTCAAGACAGTATTACTGTGCATTTCACAGACGATGAAATGTGGGAAGAATGGGGTCAGTGGGTCTTCAAACGCTGTGAGGTCAGCAGCAACGAGAAATTAGTGATGGTACTCCATAAGGTTTGCAAGATATCAGTTGACTGCTTAGAAGCTCAGTGGGCGAAGACCTTCTACAACCAATTGTCGCAGCTCATCAAGAGAAGGATAAAGTGCTGCACTGAGGACGAGATCTGCAAGAAGCTCAAAAAGTTTGACTGCATGTTGAGCTTGTGAGAACTTCTGATGCAATGTGTTCATCTAACCCTCAAACTGTCCTTAAAATTTTTTATTAGAATCATTTACATAAAAAAGGACATTATGACAGCTAA
>NC_056498.1:33442988-33447244 GCF_014905685.2 Nematolebias whitei
TTAAATAATATTTAAACAATACATGTTAGTTTATTAATTTTTTCACATTATCCATAAACGAAAGGAATTATATGTTTGGTTATTTCTTTGTTGTAACAAGACTTCTTGGCGATAAATCTTATACCATTGTAAAGTCTGTCAATGCTTAATGTATGAATCTTGGTTCCTAGAACTGGTTCTTTTGATTTTTTTAACACTCTTTAATACTCTGGCTAACACAGCTTTAACTAGAGCATCCTCTGTGGGTGGTGGTGGTGGTGGTGAATACCACGATGAACGTTGTCTGAAGGTTGCTCTCACAAAACGTTCCCGTTGAGGTGTGAAAGCAAACCCTTACGTCTACGCAGCCGCTACGGTGGGACTAAGGCGGAGCAGTGAGCAGTGGGGTAGCGGCATGGATGTCTCCAAAATGAGTGTTCGAGGGGTTCTTAATCGTCTTTTGTGAGTCACAGAATATTAGAACATGTAAGACCCTAAAGTCCAGATCTAAAATAAGTTCATTATTTTCAACAAACTAGTCAAAATCGTCTTGTCTTCATTTTAAAAGTTTACTCCAGTAGATTCAAACATAAACCTAGAGGCTGCTGCCACGGGGGGGTGGGGGGGGGGGGGGGGGGGGGTGTGTGTGTGAAGTGGGGAGAGAAGGACAACTGTCATGTTTCTGCCTCTTTATGCCATGATCTGCTGCTCTGTCACTCTGCCACGCCCACTCTGCACTTTCAGCTCATCAGCCCCAATTCACTGCACCTGTGCTGATCTATATTTAAGGACTCCTCTCACCACTCCTATCGGCCAGATTATCGAACCCCTCACAGTAGTAGATGTTCGGCATTCTTGTCACAACCTTGTCTGATCTTCACGTCTTGACCTCACTCTTGCCTCTTGGAAACCCCGATCTGCCTGCTCCCTGTCTGCTCTTGTTTTACCTTTCTGACCTCGTTACTGACTACCCCTTCTGGCTCGACGACTACAACTCATGGATTATCTTGTGGATTTGGATCTGGATCTCTGACCCCCTGTGTATGACCCACGCCTCTGCACCTGGACCTTGTTCTTGGATTACCCCTCTGACCACGCTCTCCTCAGCTCTGCCCTGCAGCTGCGTTTCAACCAGTGACGGTGACGTCATCTTGCCCAACTCCTTCAGGTGGCCCCCACCTCTCCTGTTTGAGAAGATTGGCCCGCCACTGGATTATGACCTCCACCAGCAGCTACATTTCAATAAACTTTTTAACCATTCTTGTTGTCTGGCATTGTATACGAATCCTAAAACCCAATTCTTGACAGACATCAAAATATTGTGCACAGCCTAGAATACAGTTTTGAAAGCCATGCACACAAAACTACACTGTAGTTTTCAAGAATTGTTGGCTCTAAATGTGGCTCCATGGTTAACTGGTAACTTGATCACAAACACCCAGAATTCAATGAGATGTCAAGAAAATTAGCATTTTTTCCTTTGATTTTTTTTTTAATGCCGGGACAGCACGGTGGCGCAACTGGTAGAGCCGCTGCCTCTCAGTGAGAAGGTCCCTGGTTCACATCCAGGTCCGGGGGCCTTTCTGGGTGGAGTTTGCATGTTCTCTCTGTGCACGTGTGGGTTTACTCCGGTTTCCTCCCACAGACCAAAAACATGCATGTTAGGCTGATTGGTGACTCTAACTTGTCCCTAGGTGTGCGTGAAAGAGTGAATGGTTTGTCTCATTTGTCTGTGTGTCCCTGTGATGGACTTGCGACCTGTCCAGGGTGTACCCCACCCCTCGCACAGTGATTGCTGGACATGAGCACCGGCGACCCCCGTGACCCAAAATGGAATAAGTGGGTAAAGATACTGGATGGATGGATGTCTGAATACAACAGAACAGCTTTGAATTCTTTAAACCAAGGTTGTGTAAACAGGGTCTTGGTCCAGTGAGATCCTAGCCCAACAGTCCTAAGAGCCGTTTGGTCCGAAAAACACCTTATTTTACTTTCAAAGAGGGCCAGGATCCACTGATTGCCTCTTTGGAACACATAAGGGGTTAAAACCACCCAGAATCGTCAGGATATTAAGGGTTTTTACAGTTAAGTGGTTGTTAATGACAGCTATTAGAGTCACTTTGTAGTAAGAACTCGAGGCTCAGACTGAGGACTCGACTGCTCGGCCTGTCTTCACATGTTTCACGTATTCGGGGTGACATCATGCTGCACTGTGATTTTTATTTTGACACGTTTTCTGTCTCTCGTCTGTTGGATTTAGGTTGAATGTTTTGTTTAGCGTCTCCCTTCGCACCACTACATGCCAAGTACTGGAGTTCTATATTAACACGCCCAATTGCACATTAAGCAGCAACTGTCAGGGTTTTTGTTGGGAGGGTTTTCCCTCCGTGTTTTGTGTTTTTTGTGAAGCCTCAGGACGAGCACGAGCCAAGGTGGATTTGCCTTTTGGAAGACTGTCAGGGTTGGGAATATTTGAGGTTGGGGTGGCAACAATAAGGAGCACTTAGTGGCCGTGGCAGCTGGTGTGTCTCACATGCAACAAGAGGTGCAAAGAGCAACGGTCTCACACGATTGAACACGCAATTTGTCTTCCTTATAAAGATCTACAGGCTTGTTGTGTCAAAAGAAAATATTTCTACTCACGTTTTTTTCACCCCTTTTTTCTTTCAACATGTCACGGTCGGTGTGTCGTTGGGCCCAGATGCAGGCAGACATGAGGAGCTTGAGTTAAAATCAACGTATTTATTAAATAAAAGAAAACAAAGGCAGACATGGTGGTAACTACTTACAAAACTTCAGGAGGGAAAAACACAGGGAGGCACGAGGAGGACCGAGACATCTGAATGTGTCAGGACAACGAACTGCTGTGGGAGTAGTGATCAGAAATGATAGAAGTAGAGCAGGTTGTAGGAGGAACATGGCAACATGGGTGATTGATTATGGGAAACATGTGAGAGTGGTAAGCTGAATGAGAAGCGATGCGGAGGCTGACTGAGGGTGAGTGAGAACTGGCAGAGGGAACACGAAGGGGCTGAATCAAAACATAACGGTCATAAATATAAAAACATAAACCACAAAGAGAAATAAAATTAAAGGATGAACTGGAGGGACTAAATAAACGGGAAAAACACAGACTATGACACAATGTTCACGTTTCTAAGGCTTGTATTTTATGAAATCTGCATGGGCTGAACAAAATCTTACAAATTTACATAGAAAGGTCAAACCCTTTGTTCCCCAGCTTGTGTCTGTTTGACTATCGTAGACGATAAGCTGTCCATGGCATGACTCCATAAATGTTTAAGGATAGAAAATGTCAGATCCTGTCCTGGATCCATATTGGATCAAGTACACCTGCAATGGTTCTGGTGGTCTCCGACTGACCATAAAATGGTTTTGATCGGCAGGTAGACATCAACAGGTATGTTCTCCACAGCTGAAAGCAGTATATATTCTTTAATTGAGCTGTTTGTCCATTTACACCAACATCGTTATCAGTCAGAATGACCTTTAACCCCACTGCAATCAGATGCGTAATCAAAGCTAAAGGAGGTTAAATGAAATATTAGTGTGTATGACCATTTTTGGCCCGGCAGTGTATTTATTGAACAGCTATTCGGGATGTTGTGTGAGGGAATTCATCTTTTAGATTTTGATTATGGGGCGACACGTTGGCGCTGTTGGTAGAGCTGCCCCCTCTCAGTGAGCAGGTCGCCTGAACGAATCCCAGACGGGGTTCCAGTAAGGCTCAGGCTCTGGCCTGTCATGACAGCTGTCTCCATGATCTTCTGTCTGCCTGCACGGACTGAACTCAACAAAACAGTTCGGTTCTGCAGGGAACTTTGAATGTTCTGTGTCTGTTGGACCCGGTTCTAGAGGGCAGTCATTCTCTGTTGCCGCGGTTATTATCATCATGTTGCTAACAGGACCACACTGCTAACCGAACCACACTGCTAACAGAACCACACTGCTAACAGAACCACACCGCTAAGAGTACCACACTGCTAACAGAACCACACTGCTAACAGAACCACACCGCTAAGAGTACCATGATGCTAACAAAACCACACTGCTAAGAGTACCATGCTGCTAATAGGACCATTCTGGTAACAGAACTATGCTGCTAGCAGAACCACTCTGCGAGCGGTACCACACTGCAAACAAGACCACTTTGCTAACAGAACCACTCTGCAAACAAGACCACTCTGCTAACAGTACCACGCTGCTAACAGTACCACGCTGCTAACAGAACCACTCTGCTAACAGTACCACGCTGC
>NC_056498.1:33447254-33459749 GCF_014905685.2 Nematolebias whitei
AGTACCACGCTGCTAACAGAACCACTCTGCTAACAGTACCACGCTGCTAACAGAACCACTCTGCTAACAGAACTAGTCTGCTAAGAGTACCATTCTGCTAACAGTACCACGCTGCTAACAGAACTAGTCTGCTAAGAGTACCATTCTGCTAACAGAACCAGTCTGCTAACAGAACTAGTCTGCTAACAGAACCAGTCTGCTAAGAGTACCATTCTGCTAACAGAACCACTCTGCTAACAGTAACAATGTTTTTTATAACACTATTTTTATTTTTATTGCTTTTTTATTGTTGTATACTTTATATGTTGTCTGTCTAAAACAGGTCTCTCTGGAAAATGAGTCCTCGTAACTCAATGAGACTAACCTGTATAAATAAAGGTTAAATAAAAATAAAATAAAAATAAATTCTGGTTGGAGTTTGCATGTTCTCTCCGTGCATGCGTGGGTTTTCTCCAGGTACTCCAGTTTCCTCCCACAGACCAAAAACATGCATGTTAGGCTGATTGGTAACTCTACATGATTTCCTTTGAATAAAGGGACTGAAAAGGATTGAAGTGAAGTTATTTGTCTCAGTCTTGTTTAGTTTCAGAATCTTGTTTGATGCGTTCGATCGCCGTATGAAACCTTCATCAAAGCACTGAGCACCGGAGAATGTGTTGTTGAAGCCACGAGGCTTAGGACCGGGGATCTTTCCATCACCCCTGTGTTTTCTCTGCCACCATGCGTGTTCGGTAAATGTTTGACCGCACCGCGCCGCAGTGAATATCTCCCTCTACTTGATGTGGTCTCGCAGCAGTGCACTGTGGGTACTGGAGCGGTGCCGCTGAGGCAATACAGACCAGGGACGAGACCTCACCACATCACCCACTTAACAAACGAGGGTTTGTGTGGGAATACGAACAGCCAGTAGTGTGTTACTGGATTTACACACACACTCACAGCTTCATGTAATCCAGAAGTTGTATATTTTTTTTATTTGCGTGCTGACATCTGCAAATATTGTGCTAGGTCCTACAGAAATCCACGTGTTTGTGATTTCAGAGCGTTCGACAGCACATGGCCGCCACACACACATCAGTGTGTTTGATTAAGCTTCACCGCTCCGCTCCTCACCCTCTGCCCGATCTGCTCCTCAGCGTGTGAAGATCTCTGGTCCATTTCTGAGCGTTTACACTTTTTCGTCAGGCGGCAGATGTTTGTACTCTTCTGCGTTTGACAGAACACAAACTGCGAGCTCCTCGTGGATTAATAAAGACGCTAAAAGCCAGTCTCCGTTCTGGCACGAGATGAACGAATGTTGTGAAGGTGATTGTTTTTAAGTTATTGGCCTTTTTGTTTTCTGGCTCTGGGTGTGTGGTTGAGCGTCCCGACGAGGTTCTTGTCAGGACTGTGGTTTTGTTCTGGTTGGATCAGGGCTGCTGCAGCCCAACTTTTAACCGACACTCCCAGACGTGAGCACATCGCTCCATTGGCTTCCAGTCTGTTCTAGAATTGATTTTAAACATTTATTGTTAACTTTTAGAGCTCTTAATGGTCTCGCCCCACCTTCTTTAGCTGATCTAGTAGCTGTTCATGTGTATGAGAGAACCTTAGGATCACTTAATGTTTCTTTTCTGTTTGTGCCAAAGTCCAAATGCAAGCACTGGGGAGACCGGGCCTTTTCGTTCTCCACACCCAGATTGTGGAACCAACTAACCCAGAATTTGCACTCTACCACTGATCTGGACCTTTTAAAATCTTAAAACCTTTTTATTCAGCCAGGCTTTTAATACCTAGTGGCACTCTGTTTTTTTTTGTTTTTTTTTTTGTTAGTTTTAAACCTTTTTACTGTGAAGCACTTTGTGCACATTTTGGCTGTTGGAAAGGGCTCTATAAATAAACGATTGATTTATTGATTGATTTATTGATTGATTGATTGATTGGATGGGCACTGTAAGCAAAATTGAAGTATGTTGCAGTGTGTAAAACAAAATTATCAGTTCTAAATTATAAGATATCAGTTTGACAAGTCCCTATTCCCCCACTGACGATGATTTTTTTCCCATGTCTGTCTATTTGTTAATGAAACATTGGACAGACTTCAAGCTGGTCCCCTCAGCTAATCAAAGGCTATAACTCGGTGAAGGTCTGGTTATACTTCACATGATTTTAAACACTGGATCTTGCTGACCTGATTTCAGACATGAACCGTGCATACTCAAAGGGAAACCATCAGGGAGAAGTCCTGGTAAGTCCTCCTGCTGCAGCACATGCAGCAAAATCATGGTTGGCTGAGTGTACGTTTATTTTCTGTTGATGGAGAAGTTGTTGGAGGAAGATCTGGTATTTCTTTTATTTACAGTGAAAGTTATCACAGAAATTTATCAGGATCCATGGGGAGCAAGGAGAAGGGTCAGCACTGAAGTTCAGCAGGGATGGTATGATTAGATTGTCCTCTGTTTCTTACTGGTCAGTGATGTTGTAGAATCACTGGCTCCGGTAATCCTGTGTGAGCAATGGTTGTCCAGCGTGGAAAGTAGTCACTGGTGGGCGAGTGGTTGGAGGGCAAGGAAGACTGCTGAGGAGGTCACAATGTGGTTTCCAGAATTTCACAAGGAGTCCAAGGACAGGTAGGTCTCAGGAGGTTCACTGGAAACAGCAAAAGGTACAGGTAAGTAAACTTGAGTCACTAGAAATATAAATGGCTAAAGCACGAAAAAGGTGATGCTCCATCGTCGAAGGAAAGTCAGTCATCCGATGCCTTGTATACGCTGGGCATCTAATCAAGGAAATTGGTCTCAGGTGTGGTAGTCTGGCGCCATTTATTGACCTCAGGGAAGAAGTGAATCTGGAACACCCACATTTCAGTTGTTTCCTGAGGAGAAGCTCTATTTTGTGAATTTGTCTTGAAGAGACCACCACCGTTTCCGACAGACGTTTGGAGAACGTGTCCCTACGATGTCCGGCTGAGACGCACTTCCACCCGGTCATCACAACCAACAAAAAACGCCAATGTCTCCACTCTGTCTCCTCAATACACAACAAAGTGTCCAATATCCTCCATGAGTTCTGGGACTACCTTTATAAGATTCATTAGATTTTTTTTTTATATAATTTTTCCTGGAATGGTTGTAAAGATGACTATTTTCTAACAGCCTCGGCCAGCTGCTCTCCAACATGGAAGCATAGTACTGCAGTCATTTTTATAATAAAACACACCCAAGAAGTTCTGACCAATCATACAATTCTTGGCACAAACCTTGAGAAACTAGTTGTCACGGGTAGGCCTGTCGCGATAAACAATAAATCAATTAATCGCGTGATAAATTATCAGCCTCATTTTCATTTATCGGCTTTATCGTTTCTTCGTGTCTCTCTTTTTACTGAAGACACTAGATGACAAAAATGCTAAACTCCGGTGTTCTTCACTGACCCCTCCCTTTGTCTTTTTTTCTCTTTTCTTTAAAATCTGTTTTAACCATCCAAAATTGTGTTTTTGGATCCTTAAAAGCAGCTAAGCTGAGAAGCTAAGCTACGAGCTAAGCTAACAGACCGACCTCGGGAGAAAACCTCTGTCTTGTCAAAGCTCCAAAATTCACGATTGAAGCCCGTTCCTTCGTGTAAAACGTTTTTCTCTGCAAAACAAGTCGAGAACTTGTTTACTGATTTTTTTTATTACAAGCTTTGTGTGAAAAATGCTATGCTAAAGAGCTCAAACCACACCGAGTGGCCACCATTTTGAGAACCAAAATAAAAAGGAAGAAAAGACTGCCCATGTCACGTCAAGGGGCCGCCCTCCCATTTTCTTAGAGACACGCTGCTCGCTCCCTCACTATCCATCCTTCGGTTCAAACAGTCTTACACTGTCATCCGGTGGTCAAAAAAGGTATTACACAACAAATTACCAACATTTCTTCTTAAATTTGACAATAATTATTCATTATTGTCAAATTACAAACAGTATTATCGTTTGTCTCAGAAATTATTGCGATAATCACCCAGCAAAATGTATCGTGAAAGGCCTAGTCATGGGGCTTTGCAGGGTCAGCAGGGGTGTGAGAAGAAAAATGTAGTTTTCAACACGTAACCACGTCAGCAATACAACTTTGTCACTTCTCATGGAGTATAAACCAGGCTTGAGTTTTAGATATGTAGGTAAAAGTTGGTGTGGTTGCAGCTTTGCTAACAGTGTTGGCTTGCAAACGATATGCTTTCCTACAAGTAATGTTAGTTTCAGTATTCTGGATACAAAACTTACTGCAAGTCTTTGCCCTTGGCAGCTTACAAAGACATGAAGCAGAAATCAAAATACAATCAAAATATAAAATTTGTTTTTCATGTTGCCGTGCTTGAACTGAAATTAAAGGCGAAGCGGTCGTCACTGTAAGTCTCCGTGTGCGTCCACTTTGTCTCGGGCAGCCTGGAGTATGTAGCCGGTCCTCAATGTAAGCGAGCGTTAATCTGACTTGCAGCATTAATTACCTCCTGCTGACAGATCCCTGCCACCCAGACCGAGCCGAGCTGAAGCTGAGCAGTGAGCAAGCCCCAACACAGAGCGTATTCTTCTCATTAATGTGGGCTCAGGTTGCTCTGAGCAGTGCTGGACACACTCAGCCCGGTAGCAACACAAACATATACACAGTCCAGGTTTTTCCTACCTGGAATGCCATGTCCCAACTCCAGTCCCACCACAACTGGGCTGTTGTATCCGCTGCAGGCGGTTTGTTTAACTGGGAGAAGATGCTGAAAGGTAAAATGTTTTTACAGTCATGTTCAAGGTTGTCTTGGAATGTGAATAATAACAGCA
The DNA here is from genome assembly GCF_014905685.2 of Nematolebias whitei. Classification (NCBI taxonomy): domain Eukaryota; kingdom Metazoa; phylum Chordata; class Actinopteri; order Cyprinodontiformes; family Rivulidae; genus Nematolebias; species Nematolebias whitei. Next base: position 33,452,041 of record NC_056498.1, read on the forward strand.
CCAAGGGGAAAAAAAAATAGAACAGTAAAAAAAAAAAAAAAACAGCCAAATGAAAGATAACTTGATTTATATAAAGATAATGACAACAGAATAACATCTCTGAGAAGCTCAAAAGTCAACAAACCCAAACCACAAGTGAAAGTAGAATTCCTTGAAGGAACGTGTATCGCCCACAGGCTTGCATGCCAGTTTTAAACGAAGATCTCGAGCAATATGTTAGAGCTCAGAGCAGGCGTTGAGGATGACTCTCAGCTGCTACCATACCAAATTTTAACTCAAAATCTGTAATACTGATTGAGTTATAGTGGTTTTTGTGTTTGCTAAGGTCCGTTAGATGGCAAACTTAAATTGGCTTGACTACGAAAGCTAGTAAGTTGTAGACATTTGTCCAATTATTACTTTCTAAAGAGTTTTAATATATACATTCACTAGTTCATCAGCGATTTCACTAACAGACAGACAAATGAACATTCACTCACTTGTGCGGTTGCGGTGATCACAAACATCGTGTCATGTTGTATAATTAGCCAAACAACCATGAATTATTTTCCTGTTTTTTCTGGATCCATACTTCTCTGAATACTTGAAGGTCCGGACAGTTCAGCACTGCATTATACTAAGTATTAACAAATTAATGATGGTTTTAAAAGCTCCGGTTTGGCCTCCTACAGTTGTTATGGTTCAAATGACTCATAGTCAGGTATTTTCTATATCTAACTCCTGGGAGAGAAGATGAGACTCGTCTTTCTTGTTTGTACTAGTTTTTCTTTATTTTTCACCAAACAGCTGCTCTGTCAAGAGATTTATTTAATGTGTTCACTATTAATCATAAATATAGCAATTGCTATAGCAACAAAAAAAAGATATGTTTGGAGAACCAGTTAGCTTAGTAAGAAATTAACTATATTTCTGATGCAGAAAACCCAAATTTTAAACCTGACTAAGCCACAAACCCTGCTTTGCGTCGAGGACCTCGGGTGCTTCAGGGCTGTACAGTTCATCCTCCCACACCAGACATGTAAGACTTCCTGGATTCCTTCCCCCAGTTGTTTTTTCTTTCTTCTTCTTTTTTTTTTTAAATAAATCTTGAGCACATCTCGGTGTAAAGTGACCCAGCGGAGATTTGAAGGTTCCAGATTTATGAGGCCAACATTGACCGATGAAGGTGCTGTAATGAAAATACTCCCTGGAGGCGTCAGGCTGGAAGCCAGGGTGTTGGTTGACTTAAAACAACCATTTGGTGTGGTGCAACACCATCCCCCAATGAAACGTCTGCGTTGTCTTGTTTTACGGTGTCCGTACAGATAATCTTTCTCTGATTTATGATGGTAATCTTCACATGGTTGCGTAGCAAATGTAAAGTCATTAATCATTTGTTTAAAAAATTGATGTTAAAGTTATGGAAAGAGCTTAAGAGAGGATCTGTCGTCCACTGCTGACTCAGCATCGTTGGGCTTATTTTACAAAATGTTATTTACAATCTAACTACTTCTGTGGACTTTGGACTGTTTTAGCTATTCTTATATTAAATGTTCAGCTCATCCAGGAGCTGGGGACTATGACTTTCAGCTTTTGTGACTTTTTTCAAACAGTTAACCCTAAATGCAAACATTTTAAAAATACATATAAATTTATTTAGCTTCATAGAAATTGTTCTGTATGAAATCTACTTCAGCATACGTTTTATTTTCTTATTCTGCTTTAGAAGTAGTCTTTTTTTATTTTAAACTTTTGTCTAGCCTGTTGTTACTTTGAGCTAACCCTTTGCTCCTTTTAGTGGCCATTCTGTGACTTGTAGGCTTTTTACTTTTAACTTGTAGCTGGTATTTAGCTACTTTTAGCTTCTAGCTACAATTCAGCTACTTTAGATTTTAGCTAGCCTTTTGTTACTTTTAGCTTACCTTTTGCTGCTTTGAGCGTTTAGACAGTTTTTTGTTACTTTAGCTTTTAGATAGCTTTTGTTCTACTTTTAGTTATTTTGTTATATTAGGTTTTTAGCTATGGTTTTACTTAAGTCAAACTAGCCTGTTGCTTCTTTTAGCTATCATTTTGCTAATTGTAGCTAACCTTGTGCTTATTTTAGCTTTAAGGTACTATTTTGCTTTTTATGTTTTAGCTAGTCTTTTTTTCTAATTTCATCTACCATTCTGCTACTATTAGTTTTTAGCTAGCCTTTTGCTACTTTTAGCTAGCATTTTGCTGCATTTACTGGATGTTTGTTACTTTTGGTTTTGTACTAATATTTTGCTTCGTTACATTTTAGCTAGCATGTTGATACTTTTAGCTTTTTGCTAGTCTTATGTCTTTCAGCTCTTAAGCACATTCATTATTTACAGAAAATACAACTGGTTTCCTTGGGGTTCCTATAGTATGGCGTCGCAAACCAATGAGCCGTGAGTTTTTCACAGTGATAAGGATTTTGGGGGCTGAAGCCCCGCCCCCCATGAGCGCCTCCTCTGCTCCATCTTTCACTGAAACCCCACCCACGATGGAGTGGTGGGAAGTTGTGGCTGTAAGGAGATTTGAAGACCATGGCGCTGCTTTGCCTTCAGTGCTATGGCAGCAGAAAGACAATGATTAACATAACATGAAGCTGATGAGCTCAGCCTGGTCTGGACCGCTTAAGATGGGGGGCCCCTTCGGCTGCTTTGTCTCTCAGACCTGGTCCCTACAGTATGTTTGCAGGAATCTGATGATGCGAGTTGAATTAAGTGTGTTTAGCTTTGCTGCTAATGATTTGAAATATGTAGAGTACCTTTCCGTGTCTGGTGTTTGCTCTGTTTGTGTGTGGGAACCAGCTTTTGTTTTAACATCCTCTCATCTGGTGTCTGATGCTTAAACCTGAGCCACGGCTGAGAGGACAGACACCACCCCCAACACGCAGACCTCTCTGGTTATTGCTGTGCATCGTTCCTGCTCGTCTCAGACCCTGTTAGGTTCAGAGTCAAGCTGAAGTTAAAGTACATGTTGTTTTTTTAGATGAGAGGAGACTTTTAACAAGTTTATGTTAAAGAAAGGCTTGTAGTTGCATCTCACAGACACAAGATGTTGCACTTGAGCCTCAAACGCTTCAACTGTGTAAATTTCAGAGACAAATGTCAGACTAATTACTATTTGTAGGAATTACTGCGTCTGAAAAGCTTAAATCCAAAGTTGCATTTCGATTTTTTTTATATACACATTGTCAACACCTTTGTCATAATAATTTAGAATCTGTCTTTTTTTTCCATATTGGAAAGACTGGACAACCCCAGTGATCTTTAATAGAACAAGAATTGGGTGTACAAGCTTTAATTTGTCGTGGATTTCCTCTAAACCAGACTGGGTCAAACTGCCAAAATCATTACGACGTTTATGCCCCATTTTGGGTGTATGTAAACTTCTAACCTCAATGTAATGGGAAAGTCTGTCAGACTAAAACAAACACACACACACAAAAAAAATATTTTTCTGCTGAGTCCTGTATTGTGCTTTTATTGGTTTGGATGATTAAAATGTAAAGAAACGTATTGTCAAATTAAAATTGTATTCACTTAACAAATAGGGGCCTCTGTAGCATGTGGAAGAACCATACACAGCCACACAGCTTGTTAATGTGGTTGTGTCGGTCACTCTTTAATGAACATTGGGCCCAAGCTGATCCCCTATATGTTCAATGGGGTTGAGGTCATCACTGCAGACAGGCTAGTCCATCCTCTGCAGACAATCGGGTACGTGATGGTGTCTGATTGTGAGCACCTGGGGTACCAGAAGCTCAGAACAGTTTGGCAGAGAAGATTTGGTAAGTTTTTTTACCGGGGCAACCCACAAATGCAATTTCCCAACTAATGTGTCACTATTTATTAGGACACCATTAGTTTTTCCAGTGGTATAGGATTTATTGCCAACACGCATCATTACAACGAAGAAATAATCAACCAAGCAAAAGTGTTCTTACTTTCTGTGGTATGTTTTCATTGATGTGGTTAATTGTTAGTTGTTTGAATTTAAAACTCCAAAGGAACAGTTCACCTTTTTTGAAACACGGACAGGTTATGAACAATTAATATCTTAACTGTCGTAAATAGATCTTTAAACAACCTCATGAAAATTTGTTTAATTTTGACCTAGCTACCAGTTGGTCCAAAGGAGGCCAAGACCAAACAGTGTAGTTTATACCAAAACAGTCCATGCTCAATAATCCAGGTATACAATCCAACATTTTTCAGTCAGGTCATCTGGACAGGTTTTTTTTTTTTTTTCTGAAACGTTTCACCTTCCATCCATAAGGCTTCATCAGTCAAGTAAACACACAACACAAAACTGATTCTTCCCCAAACAGCTTACTCCAAAGTGGAACAAACCAGTTATGTTGGTGCTAAGATGGGTGTCTTTGGTGTGTAGTTTATAGTATATGTATATTTATATATACACAAGGTGTTGTTGCTTTTAGTGTAATGTCTCTAAACGTTATGTAACGGTTAAGGTTTTGTGAAGCATAAAGAAAAGCAACGAGTGCTGCAGTTTCTGTCTAATATGCAACCGTTTCGCCCTTAAACTTTTAAGATAAGTTAAAAGTGCCTTCATGGTTATCCTCCTCGTTTCCTGTTGTTTCACGTTCACTGCCTGAGCTGCTTCCTACGCAGCGGCGCAATCACGCCACTGGTTGGGAGTTCACTACAGTAGCATATTTAGACAGCTGTAAGCCCAAAAGCTCTTGGGAAAACGGGGTGAAGGAGCTTTCTTTATGCGGGAGGAGGACGAGATGGGGTGAGCTGATCTGGTGCAGCTCTTTTCCTGTGCGGTTACGAATCAGTCATGCTCAAAGTGTTTCCTCTCCCTCCCTTTCACCTGGACAAGCTTTCACTCAGCGTCAGCCTTAAAAGTGCTACGAGGTACTTTTTATGGTTTTGCTTGTGTAAACTGTAAAAGAGGAATGGACTGTACTCTCACTCTTGCAGCTGTAATATAAATGAGCACACCACAAGATGAGAGTTTTTCAATGTTAAGTGGATATTCTCAAAGGGTGTTGGTGAATAATGTTGGCACGTATAGAGGCACAGTATAAAGATTCTGAACACACACGTACACAGGTTTGTATTCTTATTAGGACTGTGTGTTGCTTTCCATTCATTTCCAGTTATTTCTGTAGCCTAATGCTGACCCTTACAATCAACCTAAACTCAATAAACACCTTAGTTTTAAATCTAACCCCTAACCCAAAAATGGCATTCTGCCATATTTGGACCGGTCTTTAGTCCCCAAAAGGACTACTGGTCTGGTAGGTGAGCATACCAGAAAAGGTTCTAAAAGAAGTAACAAAAACTAAGTACACACACGCTCTTCATACGTCTATTTTTATTCATCAGTTAATCTCACTAAGTACTCCACATTTCAACTATAAATCTATAAACTATATATAAACTATAAATCAGAGCTATTCAACAAAATTGCTCAGGGGACCGCAGTTTCTGAAAGCCAACATGTCGGTATATATATATATATATATATATATATACCGGTAAGTATAAGTGCTATGCTGTCATCATTTTATGTTCCCATACAATGATGAAATTTGTTCTCTGCATTTAACCCATCGCGCCTGGGATACACACAGGTGGAGCAGTGGGCAGCTATTGAGTGCCCGGGGAGCAATTGGGGATTACCGGTAGGTGTGTTGCTCAGAGACACCACGATGTGTGGGAACGGCTGGGAGTTGAACTGTGACTTTCTGATCCCAGATTGGCTGCCCTACCTTTACCCCATCTCAGCCTCATTTAGCTACCGGTACTGTATATATATATATATATATATATATATATATAGTATATATAGTTCTAGATGTATGTCCAATAATTCTTTCCTTGATCCAGATCCTCTGGATGTTTTTTTTTTTTTGTTGAAAGGTTTCGTCTTTCGGCAGCACGGTGGCGCAACTGGTAGAGCTGCTGCCTCTCAGCGAACAGGTCCCTGGTTCAAACCCCGGTCCAGGGGCCTTCTGGGTGGAGTTTGCATGTTCTCTCCATGCATGCGTGGGTTTTCTCCGGGTACTCCGGTTTCCTCCCACAGACCAAAAACATGCATGTTAGGCTGATTGGTGACTCTAAATTGTCCCTAGGTGTGAATGAGAGAGTGAATGGTTGTTTGTCTCTATGTGTCCCTGTGATGGACTTGCGACCCGTCCAGGGTGTACCCCGCCCCTCACACAGTGATTGCTGGACATGGGCACCAGCGACCCCCGTGACCCAAAATGGAATAAACGGGTAAAGATAATGGATGGATGGATGGATGGGTTTCGTCTTTCATCCAAAGGACTTGATCAGTCCGAGGAGCCACAAACTCAGTCCCATAAGCAGCACACTCACATAGTGAGTCAACCAGTTCGATGGTGATGAGATGGTTTCTGGAGTCCACCCTCTCCCTTGTCGACTCGTCTGAGGCAGCCTTGTCCAAAGTGGTTCAAAACATCAAAGTTCGTGCTCAATAATCCAAATAAGTTAAGTTGCGTTTCAACATGAAACCATCCAGAGGACCTGATTTAACTTTGCTGCATTTTTACCTGGATTATTGAGCATGAACTTTGAACTTTCTTTGATGTTTCACTAAATTCTGTCTGGTGGTTCATTAAAAAGTTTGGTCACCAATAAACAAACATAAATAGACATGTAGTTACATGAATCTTTCATAAAACATCAACAGTTTGACCCATAATTACATCTAAGGCAGCACTGTCAGCTGTTTTCTTTGTCCATTATGTGGTTGTACATGGTGGATTGTGAGTTTCCCCATAACTCATCATGACATTGCCTCAACATGTTTTTTTTTCTTCTTGTTGGTGTTTTTTTTCCTTCCCAAAGCAGAGCCGTACGACTCCTGTTTAACGTTAGTTAGGACAGCTTGGAAGCATGCGATCATTTTTTCTGAAGTGGTTTTTATTTTGAGGCTTTCATAAAAAGCTGTGTGTGTCTTATGGGACATATTTCCTTGTTGACCTTCATGAGAGCCTGCTGTATTTGATACGCCAGTGGTTTGGAGAAGAGTTTTTCTACAGATATGTGAGCTACTTACAAGATTTAAACAGCTGAAATGCTATCAACATAATGACGAGAATAAAGTTCAACAGAGCTCCGGCTCTGAGACACAGACATTTAAATATGTTTCTGTTTTTCGCATTTGAATGTCCCTGAATTGTTATAATATTATATGTAGAAAATGTCATTTTTATTTTAGACTTGTGTTAGCAAAATATCTCATGAACCACAAAATGAACTTTAATGAAGCTTTCAGAAGGTAGTCAGTGGCTGTAAATCTACAACTGATCAACCTTAAAAGGAATGGAAAAAAGCCTTCAACTTAATCAATGTTGCAGATTTTAAGGTAAAATTTGGAGTGGTAGTAGCTGAAAGTCATCCTCAAATGATACTCTGAGCACCAATTGATCTCACATCTGTATTTAAAAATTTGACGTTAACTGTTGGAAGTCAGTCCTCTTCGACTGTTAGTCAAATATCTCATAAACCACTGGAGGGATTTCAATTAAACCTTCAGGAAATAATCATTTTGTAGTTACACCTAAAAGTTTTGGACCATATTCGTTTTAAGATGGCCGCCACAGCTGATCAACCTTAGGAAACACAAAAATTGCTATAAAGTGCTAAGTGAGCAGCTAAATTGCTATCAAGTGACAAGCTAAAAACTAGTAAGTGACAAGCTAAATAGCTAGCAAATGA
>NC_056498.1:33459759-33493939 GCF_014905685.2 Nematolebias whitei
AGTGCTCGTTAGCAAGTGACAAGCTAAAGGACTTGTTAGCAAGTGACGAGCTAAAGTGCTTGTTAGCAAGTGACAAGCTAAAGTGCTTGCAAATAACAAGCTAAAGTGCTAACAAGTGACAAGCAAAATATATCTACCATGTAAGAAGCTAAATAGCTAGCAAGTGACAAGCTAAAGTGCTAACAAAGAACAAGCTAAAGAACTTGCTTGTGCCAAGCTATATAGCTAGCAAGCAACAAGCTAAAGTGCTAGCTAGCTACCTGACTAAACCCAAAAGGGGCTGTAGGTCATTTTACATACCATATTTTTTGGACTATAAGGCGCGATATCAATGAACGGGTCTGTTTTCATACATAATGCGCTGATGGACCGGATTATAAGGCTCACTGTAGATTTTTGAGAAGATTAAAGGATTTTAAGTGTGCCTTATAGTTTGAAAAATATGGTATATTAAACTGAAATAAAGCGTGGTAGTAGATGAGACTCAACCCCAAACCAACATTTAGGTTTGCTGAAATATGCTATAATTTTATTTTAGACAAGACCTTTCTTTTTTCAGGGTTTGTGCCGGCTTGTTTCGCACATTCTTGTCTTTCTCGCTCACTCTGTTCCAACAAATTGTGATAAATTGAGCCTAATTAAATTATAATTAACTGGAGACGGAGTCACCTAAAACGACTGTGAATAAATGGATCTGTTTCTCGTGGGCCCTTTATTTTTTTTACAGTTGTGTCCTTTATGTGCCGGCTGATTATAAAAGCATCTGGACTGGGAAAGTGTGATGGCAGAGCTCGGCTGTCCTGGGCTGATGGACAGCTTCCTTTTTCTAAATATAAGTCCTGTAGGACAAAATCCAGTTAGTGTGAGGAAATGTCACCTCTTGAGGCCTTTAGCACTCCTGCAAACTATAAACTGAGTTGTGAGACACAGATCCATCAGTTTTACAAATATGAAGCTAAAATTTGGTGTGGTAGTAGCTGAGACTATTTCACACCTACTCCAAGATCTAACAGATCAATTGAGATCTGTTGTTTGAAACTGTGGTCTTGAAGGTGAAGGATAATTAAGATTTCGTTAAGTTTAATTTTCCATGGGCCTGATGTACTGTATATTTTGGTTTAAATCTGAGAATTTACTCTAAAATGTTGTTTTAATGTTCTACATTACTTTGTTTGTCAGAGGGCTGCCTCAAGGAAATTAAAGTTTGCTTGTTTATGTGTGGGAAGTCGACATATTTTATTAATTAATTTTATTTTTATTTTTACCGTAGCAGCTATTTTTTTTACCACGCAATGATCTAATGTACAAAATTCAACGAGGACTGTGAAATAATTAAATCTAAGAAAGTTTCTGTAATGTTCAACTATGTGAAAAACAAAACTGTTTTTATCTTCAATAAAATGTAAATGCTGAGTGCTGAATTACTAACAAACTTTCTGAAGAAGCTGAAACTGAGTTATTAAAACTAAAAGAAGCAAAAATACAGGTTAAGAACTAAAAGAAGCAAAAATACTAGCTACAAGAAGCAAAAGGTTGGCGAAAAAAAACTAGTATCAAAAAGGCTAGCTAAAGATAGCATTATGCTAGCTAAACTAAATTTATCAAAAAGCTAACTGAATATATCAGAAGGCTAATCAGTAGCTAAAAATAACAAAACACAAAGAAGGGAACACAAAGTTTGTTTTCTCAGTCATCCAGGTATATAACAACAAAAAAGGTTGAATCATGTCATCTGGACTTCGTTTTTTTGTTAAAAAGAAACGTTTCGCCCCTCATCCAAGAGGCTTCGTCAGTCTGAGGCCTAGCCATCTGGTATTACCCAGAAGCCACCCTGACTCTTGTGTTCCAAGCCTGCCTCAGATACCCCTGAAGTCTGGCCTTTTCACTAATGGTTTCAAAAACACAAAGTTTGTTTTCTCAGTCATCCAGGTATATAACAACAAAAAAGGTTGAATCATGTCATCTGGACTTCGTTTTTTTGTTAAAAAAAGAAGGGAAAAGAAGGGAAGGCTTGTGAAAAATATCAAAAAACTATTTGGAAGTTAAAAGAAGCAAAAGGCTAGCCAGAATGTAAAAGTTATATAAAAGTTAGCTAAAAGCTAAAAGTAGCGGTCAAAAATAGTGCCAAGATGCCAAAGCAGATTCAAAACTGGACTTTATTGTATTTTTTTAAGGAATTGGAGCGATATCAATGTATATTTTATGGGGAAAATATTTCAAAGTAAATTATTATGAAAATTATAAAACTTACAAGTAGCCAAAATTCAGAAACCGTTTCATAAATGAGCTGAATGTTTTGATACACCGTATGGATGAGTAAGACAGGAGGAAAACGTACAGGAAAAATTTAAAACAGGAAAACAATACAGCAGCTCCATCAAATTATTTGCAGTTTCTAGAGGTGTTGCACTGAAATTTGTGTTTCAAATACAGTAATTTATTATATGGGGCGGCTATGGCTGAGTGGTTAGAGCAGTTGTCCTCCAATGGGAGAGTTGGGGGTTTGATTCCACCAGCAGTCACATGCTGAAGTGTCCCTAGGCAAGACACTGAACCCCTCATTGCCTCCGATGTGTGTCCTATCAGTGTATGAATGTTATCTAAAGCACTGATTATTCTATGTATAGCTATAGTACAGTGCTGTATGAATGGGTAAAAGAGGGCACAGTGTAAAGTAGTGTAAAGTAGTGTAGTGTAAAGTAGTGTAAAGTAAAGTAGTGTAAAGCGCTTTGTGTATCTTGACAATATAGAAAGGCGTTATACAAGTACAGTCCATTTACCATTCAATATTAGTGTAAACTTGGAAGAAAAGGGAACTAAAACATGTTTTAGGTTCATCTGTTCCTCCTTTAATCGTTTCCATGTTTGTAGGTCAGGCAAGGGTCTCAACAAGGATCTGATGAAGACACGCTCCTTTGGACTCTGTGTAATTACATCATTATTTAACTAAGTGAAAAATGTTAGATTTCCAGCGTGGCTTAAACTCTCCTTTGACCACCTTTTATCACGTTTCTCTCACTTTTTCTGCCCATCTCTGAGCCAAAGACAACACAATACGTTTCAGACGATGAGAAACACATGTTGCTGGTGTGGTTACTGCTGGTGTGACTTAATCTTTAGGGTTGAAACGGTAACTTTAGCTGTGCAGGACCCATGCATGGGATCAAACGTGTCTTTTGTGGTTTTAGAAAAGCTTCAGATTGTTTGGAGTGTAAAGCTACACAGTCAGATGTCACGAAAAGGAAGCTTCTGAGAAAAACCAGGTGCTGTATTTTATTTGGAGGCGCTCTTCTGTCTGTGGTGGCGTTGTCTCGTTTTTGCAATTATAGAGGATGTTAACAAGACGGTCTGTTTCATGTCTGCAAATCGAGATTTGTGTTTCAGCTTTGAACTGTAACATCACGTCTCTGAAGATCCATGAGGTCATATAGCCTTAATATTGGCCCTGCGCGCCTGTTGGTTTTCTGTTATTTCCACTGAGACTATCTTTTTCTTAATTTTACTTTCATGGATTTTTACTGTCCATCACCAAAGGCACATCTACAACTGATCAACTTTTAGAGTCAACCTAGTTTTAGGTTGTTGCCACGGACCATAGCAAACGCATGAACTATTTATTTTGGTCTGTTTGTTTTTACAAATATTAAGAATTAAAGAATTCAATGTTGTACAACTATTCCATGTTCCAAGAGTTAGTTTTAAGCTTCTAGGTGCCAAGGCAGTCACCTTCAGGTGCCTTCCATAGCACTTTTACATGTTCCAGTCCAACATGGTGAAGAGGGAATACATCTGCAAGGCAAAATTCACTGTTTACCAGTCAGTCTACATTCCTACCCTCACCTATGGTCCCAAATTCTATGCAAGGACTAGAAAACCAAGATCGTAATTACAGAAAATTAGTTTTCTGCTCCTCCACAGAATCAGAATAAACTTTATTGGCATTGCACCGAGATACAACGCGAAAATGTACGTGCAGTCGTCCGAAAGATAGGCGGAGTGCACGAAGCTGCGGCTATGAATAGCGCGGCCTTCTTATTCTTATTCAGAATAATATTTTGCAGAAGAGGAACCATTTGAAGTGATTTGGGCAACTGGTAAGGAGGCCCCTGAACCCCTCCTTAAGCGGTGTTCTGGGCATTTCCAACTAGGAAGAGGACCCTGGGAAGATCCAGGACACACTGGATATGCCATGTCTTTTGGCTGACTTGGAAAAGGTAGTTACCAGGTAAATACCAAGTATGTACTTAGTAGATACCAGGTAAGTACACAGTATGTACAGTTTTTTGTTTTTTTTCGGCTGCTCCCTGCTTTAGGGGTCGCCACAGCGAACTAAGTCCCACGAAGACTTGGCAGTTATTTTTACTTGCCCTTCCTGACACAACCACAGACCACCGAGCTACCAACCCTCTGTGTGGAGAAGAGAGCTGCTATCTAGGACACCCGGAGGAGCAGATGGTGGGGGTTAAGGGCCTTGCTCAAGGGCCCAGAGTGGGACGAATGAGGGTGGGGGCAGGTGTGGGTGCTTCCCCTACCCCACCCACATTTTTGATGTCTGTACCGAGGCTTGAACCGGCGATCTTCCGATCACAGGCCCACCTTCTCTAACCTCTGCGCCACCACTCCCAGAGTATGTACAATGTAGATACCAAATCAATACAAGGTAAATACCAAGTATGTACTTACCATAGTAGATGCAGGTAAGTGCACAGTATGTACAATGTAGATACCAAATAAGTACAAGGTAAGTACCTGCTATATTCCAGATAAGCACCCTGAAAGAACCTGGTACTCCAGCTAGGCACTAGCTAAGTACCAGATACATATTGCCCAAGTACCAGATACATACTAAGTACCATATTTGCATCCCGTAAATGCTGGACTGGATTATGTATTGCTACTAGTTTTGTAGAACTTCACATATGTGTTTGTATTGTTTTGACCTTTATCATCTTGCTAGTATTTTAGTGTCTGTTTTAAGGAAGGCAGGAAATACAAATATTTTTCAGCCTCTACTTTTTCTTTTTTTTTAAACTATGATCTGTTTTCTGGTGTGCCTGTGCAAGCAGTGAGATTAAATCTAAAGAGTAAAGCAACATCAAAACGTTTCTTTTAAAATGCCCAAACCCTAACAGCTGCTGAGACAGTAGAAATTGATTCAAGCTAGCAGCTGATGTACACAAAAAATGTTTTTGTCTCTTTCAAGTGTTCTGGATTTAATGATTCCCAACATTAAGTGTAGTTTCAGGAAACATTCTGTAGACTCATCTATAATTTCCAGATGACATGTCAGGTCTATCCGTATTTGAAGCGGTCTTTCCATAAATGTTCCACGGAGCCGAGGGTGTGCCCAGATCTGAAGGCAGGTCTCACGCTCCCCATTTCCTTGTAGCCCACCTTGGCGGTCCTGTTTTAACTGACTCCAGCAGCTTTACGTGACTTATTTATTCCCGACCCTTCCTCTTTAAAACGTCCCCAGTTGCTGTGATGGGTGAAGGCAGGGCCGGGGATCTGGGGTGGTGGAGTTCACGCAGCAGTGAAGCCCTGAAGGAGTTCCGCGGTTCATTCACAAGAAAACCTGCTAAAACATTTGCTCATGTGCAAAGCTTAAAGCTATGAAGGAACGAGCTTCGGTTTGAGGAAGCCGTAAATGTCACTGCTGATTCTTAATTACACGACGGGTTGCCGCTCTGCGCCACAGAGATTTAAAGAAATGTCCACGTGGGCTCTCATTGTGGTGACTGGCATTCTCATTAAGGCATTAAAAAGGCTTACAGAAGATTATAATGAAATATTAGGCTATAAATAAAGTTGTTACAAAAAAGTGCAATGATCACAATTTTCTAGACTAATTGCGATTACTGATTTTCTTAAAAGCTATGACCTGCTGAATTTAATTTTAGACAATTACTTATGTATTTGTTTTGTTTTATAAGAACAATAGGCAGTGCACTGATGTCCCCTGTTGCTGGGGGAATTGAATAGTGAATTTGATAACAAAATTGTGTACACATTGTTACATTCAACAAAAGTATTAAAATGTAAAAGAAAAACATTAATAACGTCTAAGACATGAACTAAGAAAAACGTTAACTAAAAATACACTAAGCACTAATAACATATAAACAATACACTGAACAGCAGCACGAACATGAGTCTGAGTGAGCAGATGAGCACGCATGAACACAGCAACATATGCTTTTTCACAGTGATTATTCTGTTTAGAGATTCATGAGTCTAACAGCCTCAGGGTAGAAGCTGTTCCTCAGTCTAGTGATTCTACACTTAATGCTCCTTAACCTCCTTCCTGAGGAGAGCAGGGCAAAAAGTGTGTGTGTGCTGGATGAGTGGAGTCCTTCATGATGCAGGTGGCCCTCTTCCTGCATCTGGAGGTGTAGATGTCTGTGATGGTGGGGTGGCTGACTCCAACAGACTTCTGTGCAGCCTTATTGTTGGTACCTCATCTATTTTTCAAGTCATCATGCTCAAAATTTTCACAGACGGATTGACAACATTTTTTTTGTTTTGTTTCAGATAGAATTTAATTTTTGACTTTTTGGTAATAAGACCTAGGACCTGCTGGAGAGATTACGTCTCTCAGCTGGTCTGAGAACACCTTGGAGTCCTCCCAGTTGAAAGAGGTGACCGTGTAAAGAGACGTCTGGGCCTCCCGGACTCCAGAACAATTGGAAGATAATGCATGAAAGGACAAACAGTTATATCTTGACAAAAAAAACAACTCAAAACTTGATAAATTGTCGCTAAATCCTTCAATCCCTAATTGCAATCGTGTTCTCGCTTTTGCTGCAGCTCCATAAAAAGGCTGAGATATCTTCTTTTCAGTGTTGATGGACAAAAACAAAATGATGCATTTTTTTAAACCCTTCTTGAGGACGTTTCAAGAATTTCTTCTCATCTAATACTTTAGTTTATATATACAGCTGTACTTTGTGGTTGGTGTCCTTAAGATTATTGCGTTATGTTACCGTCAGTGGTGAAACTCTTGAAATTCAACTAGCAAGAGTTTACAAGTTGTTCTAAAGCAACGTGAACCAAGCGGATATTACAAAGTACAGTGTGCTTGAGAAACAAATCGTTTTGTTTCCATCAATTTCAACATCTTCAAAAATGTTTCCAGGTCAAGTTCCAGGTAGGACGAAGGTATTTTTGCAGGGCTGAGGGAAGTTGAGTTGGACCTTCAGGACTTTATGCATGAAAGTCGATTTGGTTTATTCCTCGAGTAGATTGATTTTCCCAGCCATTACTGAAAGCAAATAGTCCCATCAACTGTAAGGTACAAAATCTCACCGACCACCTCTTATAAACAATCAGGTTGAAGGGATAATAAAAGGAAACACTGGTTTTATTGGGATGTGGAGGAGATAAAGAAAGAAAACATTTAGAAGGTTTTTACTTTCCAAGGCTCATTTACTGTTCCTTCCATCTGACCTGAACTTGTTTTAGCAGACTGTTACAGAGTTACATCTTTATTTTAATCCCTTGTTTGGTCAGAAGTGTCCTTGATTTTCAGCTGCAGCTCGTAAAAACCCTGATCCCCGGTAAAACGTTTTATACTTCAACCCCAACATGCTTTTAAACCGATCACTTTGGTGTAAATCATGACGGAACACATGTAGGCCGTTAGTGGAGGTGGTAGGAGGCTAACATTTATCCCGCATGGATCATTTAAAGTCTCTCTCCCTGGGAGACAAACTTTCAGGCTCTTGAGTGCAACTTATTGTCAGCTGCAGGTAACTTTAGCTTCATTTCTCTTTCTTTCTGGAAACTGCAGGGCTGTTAACTCAAGTCGTAACCAAATGATGTATCAGGCTTTTCACTTGACCCTTCTTTCAACCTTAGCAGAACAGAATAAAAATTATAAATCCACTGCTTTTAAAGCAAACTTTAAAAATAACAAAATTTTACATGAGAGAGATTTTTTTGCATCATGGTTAGATCATGTTAGACGTTCATTGGATGGGTTTCCATTATTGTGCCAAAAGGTGAAAACATTACTTTGCTCTCTAAATGAGATGGAGTAGAGGTAGGGCAGCTGACTTGGGACCCGGAGTCCAAGGTTTGATCCCCAGTCATTCCCACATGCCGTGGTGTCTCTGAACAAGACACATAATCCCTAATTGCTCCCCGGGCGCTTGCATAGCTGCCCACTGCTCCACCTGGGTTGTACCTCAGGTGCGATGGTTTAAATGCAGAGAACTAATTTTGTCATTGTATGGGAACATCAGTCAGTCAGAGTCAGTTTCTTTATTGAGATGTGTAACCAGGGTCCCAGTTGCATCCCATGGTAAAATGTAAAAAAAAAAAACATAAGATCTAAGATATGAACTAAGAAAAACCTACAACTACGGTAAGCATACAATGATGACAACACATAGCACTTATAACTTGTATAAATAAAAGCTAAATCTTTAGCTTACTGTAGTTCAGAGAAATTACTTGTTGTATTTTGTAAGATGATCAGCTTTGGATAAAGCTGTTGATTTTGAGATTCTCTGTTGTTTTGCTGCATCTCGGTATGCTGTGTAAATAAATTCCAAATGCATGTTTACATGAACTTAGCCCAAAAAGTAATGCCATTTGTTTTTGACTGATTATGTCTTTGCCAAACAATGCTACTTGACAATACATCTTACAGAGTATCAGTGGAAAGCCTAGTTTTACCGTTGGTGCTATATTTGTTAGGAAAATGTTAAGGTGGTTTGAGCAAAAAGTTGAGTATGTACGTTGCGCCCTTGAAAATGTTGTCAAATCTTCTCTGCCAGGGCCTATGAAAGAAGTTTATTTCAGCTGCTAGTGTCTGTTTGTTTGTCTGTTACAAGTTGGAATGCAGAGGGACAAATAAATTGAGGGCTTAGCCTTTCAGCACAAAATCGTCTTTTCCACAACAAAACAGATCCAACACCCACATCACTGAGAGTGAGGCTTCGATCTGTTGATCCATCAACATGGGCAGCTGTGGCTGAGTGGTTAGAGCAGTCGTCCTCCAATGTGAATGTTGGGGGGGTTTGATTCCACCGGCAGTCACATACCAAAGTGTCCCTGGGCAAGTCACTGAATCCCTCATTGCCTCCAATGTGTGTCTCATTGGTGTATTAATGTGACAAAACACTGATTAATCTTTGTATAGATCTAGTAGAGTGCTGTATGAATGGGTAAATGAGGGCATAGATTGTAGTGTAAAGCACTTTGAGTAGCTTGATCAGATAGGAAGGCACTGTATAAGTACAGTCCATTTACCATATCCCACTCCATCCTACCATTGCTTGGGAACAAGGCTCCCTGGTACTTGAACTCCTGATTGAAGCAAAACTTTTCCCCCAACCTAGAGGAAGCAGGGTTGGGGGGCAAAGCTTTTAGATTTGGATGAGAACCAGAATGGTGACTTGGTCACTTGGCTGCAATTGCCCCATTGGATGCTGAAGGTCATGGCTTAAAGATGTCAACAAAACCACATAATTTGTGAAAAGCAGAGAGGAGACCCTGATGTTCTCAAATTTGACACCCTCCTCTTCACAACTTCACCTTGAGAGCCTGTCCATATAGACCACAAATAGGATCAGGGAAGAGAAACATTAGCAAAGTCCAACCCACCTAGGTAACAAGCTCAATGTCTTCTCAATAATGCAGACACAGTTCTTGCTTTGATACACAGGGATCAGATAGCCCTTTAAAGCAACCCATGACCCCATAATCCCACTGCACCAACTTAGGGGACA
Organism: Nematolebias whitei; assembly: GCF_014905685.2. NCBI lineage: Eukaryota > Metazoa > Chordata > Actinopteri > Cyprinodontiformes > Rivulidae > Nematolebias > Nematolebias whitei. Next base: position 33,469,494 of record NC_056498.1, read on the forward strand.
CAGTTGTAAGCCTTTTCCAGGTCCACAGAAGACATATGGATTGGACAGTCACCCCAACTATTCCACAACCCAGACAAAAACCATACTACTGTTTGTGAGACCACATTTGGCTATCGAGTTTCTGGGAGTCTTGTTTACAAATGATGGTAGAATGGAGCGGGAGCTCAAATAGCTGAGGTGGTTCAGGCATCCTAGGAAGATGTCTTCTGGGCACCTTCCTTTTGAGGATATCCAAATACGTCCAACTGAGTAAAAATTCTAGAGTAGACCCAGAGCTCACTGGAGGAATTATACTGCATTTTCCCTCCTGACTGGGAATAACTTGGGACCCCCAGGATGGGCTGAAGAATGTTGTTGGGATGAGGGGTGTCTGGGTTTCTCTCCAGGACCTGCTGCCTTCATAACCTATATTCCTGTATATTTACATTCACACTCCTCCTGTAAACCAAATTGTAACGGTTACCCTGTACTTTAAATCCTTACAAACTAACAGGTTAGTCACTTTGAAGAAGCCACTTTACTTTGAAGAAAACAACTTGAATAAAGAAAATTACCACCATTTAGGTAAACATGGTTTGATTTGACCTCAAATTAGGAAATTAGACTAAACTTTTGGTTTGTTCACAGTCTATCTGTTAATATCTGCTGCCAGCTGTCAGTGATTATCTTGGGTATTTTTGCCACTAATATGACCGATAACCAAATTTACACTGTGGTGGGTAAACAAAGCAGAATTTTTTTTTTAAAACACTGGAGCATGCGTCAACATACAATCACATTCACAGTTCTTCCAAATCTCATGCGTTCCTGCTCTTATGCAACGTAATATCTTCACCTTCCTTGGTGTAAAATAACTACAGATGACATTGTGGTTTTTTTCCTCTCACCTCTTCATCCTCATGAATTGTTGTTGTGGTTGAGAACCAGTGCCAAGCCTAAGGTCAATCTAACACTTTCATTTCCTCTCTGGGCGTTTGGTTTTAAAATCAGGGCACATCACCAATGCCACAGTTTATTTTTCAGTTGGCACACGTTTGCAAATATGGGGAGAGTTTCCTCTGAAAGTAAACATCAGAAGGTTTTGGAATGATACAGAGAGTGAAGATATGGCCTTTGTGTTTGCTTTTGAAAATGTCCCTTGTCCTTCACCAGAACTTTAGGAAACATCAGTATTAAGTGGAGTTGTGTGTATCTGTGTTGATACTTCCCTTACGTGCATAAATTATGTACATCCCCCTTGACTAAATCTAACAAACCAATCCTTGTACTAGGAGCAGTTAAGCTTGACAGGTTTGCTGTGTAGTTTTTACATGTAGAAACTCTCTGTATTAGTCGAGACATTCACTCCGGTGTTGTGCTTACAATTACCAGCTATTTGCCCAGCAGTGCTGAACATTCCTCACAAACGTAAAGAAAAGGCTCTGATTCTGGCAAGGTTACAAACATTTACCATCTTACCTGTTGTGAATAGCTCTTTGAACGACCTCAGTTTGGAGAAGAAGAGTTTAATTTAGACCAAACTGATTAAAATTATTAACAACTGTTGTTGGGCCTAGTTCCAGAGCAGTTTTGGTCAGTAGGCACCCATACTTTAATAGGTCCCATGGGACTCTTTGAATTACTTTGAAAGCAACCTCAACCTTGATTAATTAATTTTCTGGAGTATTATTATTAATACCTCCTGAAGTTTGAGGTTAGGCTCTTTGCCAAACCCTTATTTCTGTCACCAACACTTTGCCTTAACGTTTGACTTCTATCCACAATATATAACTCTAGCCTTAACTTATTACCCCTAGCTCTATCTACAGCTTTAATTTTGTACACGGGTACGCAGTGGTTGAGTACAATATGGCAAACCACTAAGCACAAATGTGGGGGTACAAAATAGTGAAAGTATAAACTAACCAGTACTCGACAAAACATCCCCAATTTTCAACGTTTTATAAAATCAGTCCTAAACCTATGTATTTTTTTAAACCCAATCCACTCATGTCCTAATCTTGTGTTGAGTGCGCCTTTCATTGATCTCCATTACCAAATCTTGAACAGCTACTGAGTGTCAAGGGAAGTTCACTGAGACGAGACCAAACAAAACACAGTCTTAATTAGGTACATGAGTACATGGGCATGCAATGATCAACGTTGAAAAGTACAAAATGGCACTTGCACAATGTGGTGGTAAGGAGTGGAGAAAGTACAAATTAATTACCCCTTTTTAAAACAATTCCAACTCCTACATTATAAACTTTGGCATCACTGTCTATTTCAGAGACCGTTCAAGAAGCCTACCATGTTAGGTCTCATCAAGGCGCTATATTTAACTTTCTTGGTTGACTGTTCTGCTTCAGGCTGAGTTTGTGTGACTTGCTATTGCAGGAAAAAGTAGAAAGCCGCTCTCTACAGTATATTCCCTCTGCTCAGAGAGCTGTCTATCTGAGCGTGACTTTTTCCCCCTTGTAACCAGAGGATTTGTCCCTCTAGGGTACACCTAGCTTGTTCCCCACTTTCACAACGTAAATGTTTCACTCTGGCCTAACTTGCCAAATGTTATGAAAGGCTCTATTGAAGCAGATCTTTAGCTCAAAAGGGAATAGAGAAAAAATCCCAACTCTATCTTGATAGCTCAACAGCTAGACCATGTTGCCTGCTTTACATGGAACACCCTGTTAAAGATAACACCCAGTCTGTCTCTTCTCTTGCATGGAAATTTAAATCTATTTGTCAAGAAACCACAACGTGGTTCTTTTGCATATACGGATAGCCGAGAAAACGAAAGACTAGAACTATTCAGGCCAAACATGAAATGAGAAGCACTGGCACGAGAGAAACAAAATGAGAGAGGAGAAGCAAACTAAAGCATAAAAAGAAGGAATGCGAGACAGAAATCTAAGATAATATGAAATGAAATGGAAAGAAGAAATTTTAGTTTAGAGCTTGTATATCTGCCATAACTCCCACAGTTGGACAAAAAAACAAAACCAAAAAAAAAAAACCGTGTGAAGTTGTGAAGCTGCAGCTCACCCAGCTTCTTATTTGGATTAGCACGCTTGACTGAGACCTTCTTGCCTATTTACTGATTGGCTGTGTGTGCCAAGGCGTCGTGGAGCTGAGGTCCCCCACCCAGCCCCAGCTTCCACGCACACTGAAACAGCCCCCTCCCTCCCACTCCACATGTTACCTCCTGAGGAAGAGAAAGTCAAAGAGGAGTCGGCGGGCAGGCAGCAGACACAGAGTAGCTCAGGGAGGAGAGCAACGAGCATCGCACAAGCTGAGCTGGAAACAGTGGGTCACACTATTTGAGGCAACATGCTGCAGGACTTCCCATATTGGAACCTACTGGTGACAGCTCTTCTTTTACTGGTACTGTAAGGGTTTAACTGCTTCATTAAAACGTGTGCTTTCACTCTTTGAAAAGGTGCAGTAGCTATGAAATCTCAATATGTTACATTTTCTTTTACAGCTTTAGCTAAATTAGAGCAAAACGTCTTGTTTACTTTGTAAATACAGGTAACTCTAAATTGTCCCTTGGTGTGAATGTTTGTTTGTCTAGTTTGTCTCTGTGTCCCTGTGATGGACTTCAATTCCATTCAGTTCAGTTTATTTTTATATAGCGCCAAGTCATCTCGGGGCACTGAACAGAAAGACTTGCGATGTATCCAGGGTGTACTCTCGCACACTGGCTTCTGGATATGGGCATTAGTGATCCCCGTGATCCGAAAAGGAAGAAGCGGGTAAAAGATAATGGATGGATGGAAGGTCTGCAGGCAGTGTCCAAAAGTTAGGGTTCTCTCTTACATTGCAGGGATTGTCTTGTGGTGTGATGGTGGGTACCGAGTCGTGCAGTGTGGATCACATGACAAAGGATTCAGCAGATGTGTCCATATTGTAAATCCTTCTGATGAAGTAAGGCCATCGTTTGTATATTTACACAGTCTGCAGAAGAAGGCACCAGTGTTGGGTTTCATTTTTCCTCACTGAGGAGTTTTCCATCTTTAAGGAAGATTTTCTCAGTCTCAGCTGCTGACAGGTGTCTTTAAACAGAGCTTCTTCAACACAGCATAACATAAGCATTGATATTATGCAAAAGCCACCTTTGACTTTTTTATAGGCTACTTCATTTACAAGGAGCCGCACATTCTTGTAATCCTTTAAAGTAATGGTAGTTTCCTGTTGTTATTTTTAAAAGGTTTTTTTAAATGTTTTATCTTTGAGATTTAGCTGTTTGTCCAGTCCTTGTACAGTAGCCTATATCTAAAACCATTGAAAGGACTGTGATACTTTTATTGATTCAAAACAAGAGATGAGAAAAATATCGTCTTTGACGCGAGTAACTAGCAAAATTAGCAACTAAGTACTAGCTAATTGCTACTTATTAGTCAGTAGTTTTGCTGTCAGATCTATTGTTGGTATCATTTATAGTCTCAACTAAAGAAATAAGAAAAAAACAAAGTGATTTAATTTGAACCTGCCAGATTTTAAACTGGATCATTCTTTAGAAATTAGCTAAATTGCTAACTGCTTTGATTTTAAATTAGAACTTTCAATAGATACTAGCTAAAGTATTGGCTAGCTAGTACATTAATTTGCAACTATCTTAGGTACTAGCTAGCTAATAAGTTAATTTGAAAGTAGTTAAAGTACTAGCTAGCTAGTAACATTGGTAGAAATTAGCTTAAGTGCTAGCTAACCCAATATTTTTTATAAAAATACAGATAAAATTTTAACTAGCTAGTAGGCTATGTCTGTTATAAACTAGCTAAAGTACTAGTTAGCTAAAAATAGCTTTTAAGTGGGATCTTTTTGAGATACAGTGTTCCCTCACTTATCGCAAGCGTTGCATTCCTGACACCCCCACAATAGTTAAAAATCTGCAAAGTAGGGACGTTATATTTATTTTAATGTTTTTATATATATATATATATATATATATATATATATATATATATATATATACACGAAGGCTTTATAAACCCCACACACTTGCAATGTTCTAAACTCTTAAACCTACATAATTTTAAAAACATACGTATTTGTACTGTACACTATTGCAAAATAATAATAACAAATGTCTTTCTCTCTCTTTTGCTGTGCTCTTGCAAAAGAGAGCAGACAAACTGATGCTATGGTTACTGAGCCTATCAGCGCCCAGGATACAGAGCACAATGCTCTGGTTGGTCACCTTCCATCAATCAGCCAATTGTGTGTCATGTACAATCTTGCGTTGAAAATCCATGAAATAAGTCCGTGAAAGACAAACCACGAAGTAGCGAGGGACTTATGTGCTTCTAATTAGCTAGTAACTTCAGTAGAAACTAGCCAAAGTACTAACAAGCCAAATTTTGTTTGTTAAGAACTAGCAAATGTAGTAGTGAATGAAAATAAAGCAAAAGTATTTACTAGTCAAATTTTAAAATTAATCTTTTATTCAAAACTATCCATCCATTTTCTTCCGCTTATCCGGGGTCAGGTCGCGGGGGTAGCAGCCTAAGTAGGGAGGCCCAGACTTCCCTCTCCCCAGCCACTTGGGCCAGCTCTTCCGGGGGAATCTCGAGGCGTTCCCAGGCCAGCCGAGAAACATAGTCCCTCCAGCGTGTCCTGGGTCTTCCTCTGGGCCTCCTTCCGGTGGGACGTGTCCGGAACACCTCACCAGGGAGGCGTCCAGAAGGCATCCTAAACAGATGCCCAAGCCACCTCAACTGGCTCCTCTCGACGTGGAGAAGCAGCGGCTCTACTCTGAGTCCCTCCCGGATGATCGAGCTTCTCACCCTGTCTCTAAGGGAGAGCCCAGACACCCTGCGGAGAAAACTCATTTCGGCCGCTTGTATCCGAGATCTCATTCTTTCGGTCACAACCCAAAGCTCGTGACCATAGATGAGGGTGGGAACGTAGATCGATCGGTAAATTGAGAGCTTCGCCTTTTGACTCAGCTCTCTCTTCACCACGACAGACCTGTACAGCGCCTGCTTCACTGCAGACACTGCACCTATCCGCCTATCGATCTCACGCTCCATTTTTCCCTCATTCGTGAACAAGACCCCAAGATACTTGAACTCCTCCACTTGGGGTAGGACCTCCTCCCTGACCCGGAGAGGGCACTCTACCCTTTTCCGGCTCAAGACCATGGCCTCGGATTTGGAGGAACTGATCTTCATCCCGGCCGCATCGCATTCGGCTGCGAACCGCTCCAGCGAAAGCTGTAGATCACGATCTGATGAAGCCAATAAGACCACATCATCTGCAAAAAGCAGAGACACAATCCTAAGGCCACCAAAACGGATCCCCTCAACACCTTGGCTGCACCTAGAAATTCTGTCCATAAAAGTTACGAAGAGAATCGGTGACAAAGGGCAACCTTGGCGGAGACCAACTCTCACCGGGAACAAGCCCGACTTACTGCCGGCGATGTGGACCAGGCTCTGACACCGGTCATACAGGGACCTAACAGCCCGTATCAAAGGGCCCGGTACCCCATACTCTCAGAGTACCCCCCACAGGGCCCCCCGAGGGACGCGGTCGACCGCCTTCTCCAAGTCCACAAAGCACATGTAGACTGGTTGTAGTCAAATTTTAAAATTAATCTTTTATTCAAAACTAGCTAAAGTATTAATGAGGTGGTATGTTTAATACAAATTAGCTAAAGTATTAGTGAGCTAGTATTTTTATTGAAAACTAGCTAGCTAGTTTCTAATGAAAGGCCAAATTTAAAACTTATCTAAAATACTAGCTAGCTAGTAACTTCATTAGAAACTAGCTGAAGTAGTAGTTAAATTAAATTGGATATGTTTTTAAATATAACTACTGTATTAAATAACTACTATTTTATTAAGAACTATCAAATGCACTTGCTACCTACTGTATATTACAAATGGGACTTTCAACAACAAATTGTATTTTAGTTTCTAGTTTTGCTAGATTCTAATAAGATGTCCAATTTCAAATAGTTTTTTTTGCCAAGTTGTTTGTTTTGGAGTGTGTTAACAAACAATGCAAGATTCATCAGCAAATGGTCAGGTAGCCTACTGGACTGAAAATTAGTGTATAATTAAATAATTAATAATTATAAGTGAGTCATGTGTGAGGTCTGTTCTGGTATCAAATGCTTCTGTCTCCTTTCACAAAGCCAGCCAGTGTAAATATAAACCGGGGGGGATCTGATCAGCAGAGGTGGGACATGTGGTGATGAAAGTTTATGTTGATGAAAGATGAAAGACTCTGAGTGGATATCTGAGCCTTTTGATTACTGAACCCAATTGCCAGAAGGGATGGCTCTCCAACATGCAAAGCCTCGTCTTCCTCCTCCTCCATTCAGAACAATAGCAGCACGGCCAGCCAAACAACTCTTCATCTTTCATCCACTTCCACTCCCTCTTGCTTCACCAGGCGTAGTTGTAATTGGGTGCAAAATTCCCCGATTGCCTTTCAAAGAAGAATGAAGGTCGTGAGGAAAGCAGTTGCCCAGTGCACAGCCTGTGTTTATTTACTGCGATCCAAACACTGAAATAGTTGGATCTTGCAGAAAGTAGCACTGCTGCCTACATGTTTGGCTGAATGCTCCACTGGCTTTGTTTGAGTCTCACTGTGCTGTTCTTCAAGGGTCATCAGTCCCGACGGTCATTTATATCAGTCCACATGCAGTTTTTATAACGCAAACCCACCACCCCGCTCCGTTTCTGTACAGCACAAATGTTTTTGCTACGGTGACCCAAAGAAAATAACCAGTGGTCTAATATTGCCACGTATCTGCTTTCCTTTGTGAGAGCCATTCATCTCTGTGGACAAAGCACAGTTCCGCACTGTAGGAGAAAGGGCCTGAAGAGGTCAAAACACTTTACCAATAATTAAGTTTTCTCTCTTTTTCGGGATGTAGTCCTTAAAATAATTCTGATTTGTCAACTTGGTTGGTACTAATCATCAGAGCAGAAACTGAACCCAAACCTAGTAGCCGAGAGTCAACTTCAACACGTATTCCAAGAGTTGACACGTCACCAGATCCTACAACCAATTGTGCATTACATATACACACACATGCATCTTCACTAGACCGAGTGTTTCATACACTTTTCATCACCCCAGCTCCATTGACAAGGTCAAATGTTATACAAAGTGTTTGCTTGTCTGGGCCATTTCTATAGATTGTTGTATAGGAGTTTGTCAATGGGCGTATAATGTGCCGTATACGGTACTCTTGTTATACATGTTCTCACCTCAGCTCTACTGAGCCACATTCAAATCCACATAAGAGGTGGATGATTTGTCCCACAGTCCTTTTTTTTATATATATGTAATTATTTTTCCAATGTTTCATCCATTCAGAAGTTATAAACAGTTTTTCCTTTGCCACAGGCCATCAAGTTAAGTTGTCTTTGTTCAAAATGGCAGAAGGTCTCAACGTGAGCTCAGTTTTCCTCCAATTTAGCTCCGATTTCTTTCAGTAAAAAAAAAAGAAAAACAGGATGGAGACTGCCTTGTAAAGCCAAGATCGAGAATTACAGTATAATTTTTTTTATACACACCTAAATAATCCAGATCGTTTTCTTCAGTTTAGTCCTCCCTCAAAAATACAAAGAACCAGGAGAGGAAAGTTGGAGCAGAATAAGATGGAGGACATCGAGACGATCTTCTGATTTTGGCTGTTTCTTTACATCCAATATGTGCACTGTCCTCTCATAATATTGACTTTGGGCTCTCTGGTAATATTCCCAACTCCAGTGCCAAACACAGCACAATGCAATTAACAGTGTGGCCTGAACTAAACAAAAAAAAAATTATATATATTTTTCATTATCTAAAGTTTGACTCGGTTGTTTAATATATGCAAAATGGCCAGAAGTCAAGAACGATTGCCTGATTACTTCCTCTTTCATTCAGTCACAAAAACTCTTCTTTCTCAAAGCCTAATGTAATGAAAGTGCTTTCTTTTGTGACTCAACTGTTAACATGTATTTCTCTGAAACTCTTTCGTTTTTAAGCTCACATTTCCATTTTACATATCCAGATGTGACAATCTGGACTCAACCTGTCAGTGACTCGAGGCCTTGATCTGAGATTTGAGTTGATCGTGACTTTAAGGGGTTTTTAAGGCCGACAACCTTTTCTTTTCTCCGGTGTGTAGAGCTCACGGACGGTCCGATCAGAAGAAGACCGGGACACGCTGTGGGACGCCTGGGGCTCATGGAGTGAATGCTCACGTACCTGTGGCGGTGGAGCCTCCTACTCCCTCAGACGATGCTTAAGCTCCAAGTAAGACCAACTCTCAATTATGCCTTTAGTGGCTCTTTGAAAATCTATTTTGGTTCTTGGGGTTGGGATCCAATGCCAGAATTTTTTAAGAGATACAAACAAATCACAAATAAAAGGATAGTATGATGTTTTTTTAGCATGTTTGTACCATCATTATGAAAAAAATCACTAGGTTGACATGTACAACTGATTGCCTTTTGGAATCAACCCAATTCAAGATGGCTGCCACAGCAAAGCAATTGAAGCAAACGCATAAACTTCTGTTAGTCAATTTTACTGATATTGAACTAAAACTTGTTGTAGTCGCCGAGATCAATCCCCATCAAGCACTTGCAGGACTACTTTGTCCTGCAAGATTTAAGACTTTGCAATTAACTGTTGGAATCAGCTGTGTCTGTCTGTTAGCAAAATATCATGAACCACTGGACATATGTCTACGAAAGTTTCAGAAATTGTTCATTGGTTAAACATACAATTAATAAACTTTTGGAGTTATCCTAGTTAAAGATGGCTGCCTCAGATAATCAACATTAGCCCACACAAACGTGACAATATCTCGATAAATTGTACAGATTTTGAGTTGATGTTGGTGTGGTAGTAGATGACAGTCATTCCTTCAAAGTAACACTTGGCCTTTGTTTTTATATGTTTGTATCAGACATGTTTTGTCACAAATCAGAGCACAGCAATCATCCACTTTGGGCCTCACGGTCCTTTCATCCTCATCTCGTGGTCACCTGGTTGGTTAAACTTCAAGTTAACTTTGTGGGCTGCCAGATTAAAGCTCAAGGCGAAATGTTTACTGTGCAAAGTGGCCAATTATAACTGAGTTTGATGGGCAAGCGGGAGGGGAAAGGCAGGGCAGAAACACCCACAGAGGGTATGTTTTCCACAGAAACTGTCACATTTATAGTTTGGGAAATAGCAGCAGGGTGACTTCACTACATTCCTATGTTTTTACAGTTCCCAAAATCTATTGCTCACTTGCTATAAAGGTAACCAGTGAGCTTTGCTGCTAAAATCACCACTTTTGCTCTTTTCAGAGAGTTCAAGAAGGAGCCACTGATGACAAGAGCAGCGCAGATTTTATTTAAGGCCACAGCCCGAGATACCATACGGTGCTAGCATTTCCACATTTAACCATCAATCCATCTTCACTCGTGTAGGAAAGTAAGGCTGCAAAACGCAAGGCTGTCAAAACTTCAAAGTGCCATAACACCCCCGCCTACGCGCTCCCCTCCTAACCCCCTGTAAACACTGAGGTCAGTAGCGATTTTAAGAGTTCATTTCATGATATCAGCAGCCACCACTTCTCGCTGGCTGCATAGATTATTTTGTTGAGGCAAGCCTCAGAATGCCACCAGTTGGAAAAGCAATGGATGTGTTGAGAGGTGTACAGGGTTTATGCTTCCCAAGGGAACTAGATGTGAGTCTGGCTGGAAATGCATCTGCAACACCCTCTAAACCAATTACCATTCCAACATTTTGATACACACGCAAAATGCTCGCGCAAAGAGCTTACTGGCACTTCAGAAACACACAAGAGGTGATTAGGACGCAGATCACATGGCTCTCATTAGTCATACCCTCATGGCACTCGGTACTTGATTAGACACGCCATAGCATTGCTGGTTTGAAACGAGTGTGGACATACAGATTGTGTGCTATGGCAAGGACAAATTGCTGCTTCTGTATTCATGAGGCTCATGAAATGCAAACACATCCAATGTTGGTCTTAAAAAAAAATCCAATGAAAGAGACCAGACTCACCTTTTTTTTTTTAAACCTACATTAGAAAACGAAAAAGGTTCCTTATTACTCCGGCACATAATAATTGCTGCAATAAAAGCAGGTATTTCAATAAGTTCAATGAAACTTTTGTAAAGTAATTGCTGGATGTGTATGTCGATGTAAGCTATAATCGATTAACTTTTGGAGTCAACAAGATGATTCGAGATAGTCGCCAAAGCTAATCAACCTTAGCAAATGTTAAAACGGTTTGCTAAAATTTTGTGTGGTAGTAGCTGAGAGTAATCTCCAACTTGTACTTCAAGCGCCAACAGATCCCAAAAGAACTTTGTCGAAAAATTTGGCATACGAGGTTGCAGACATTTTACCTGAAAATAAAACTTTCATTTTTTGATGGAAAGCTACTTGATGGCTGTTTTGAATGTTAATGTTTAGAGAACATCTTGGACATGACTTTTAGCTACCACCACACCAAACTTTAGCTAAAAATCTGTACAATTGACTAGGCCTGTCACGATAACAAATTTTGCTGGGCAATTAATTGTCTCAGAAATTATTGCGATAAACGATAATATTGTTTGAAATTTGACAATAATTAGTCATGTCAAATTTAAGATGAATTGTTGATTAATTTTTGTGTGTAATACTTTTTATGACCACGGGATGGCAGTATAAGACTGTTTGAACCGAAGGATGGATAGTGAGGGAGCAAGAAGCTTGTCTCTTTAAGAAAAAATGGGAGGGAGGCCCCTTGACGTGACATGGGCTTTGTCTCTGTCTCATCTGTGTCCATTTTTCCCTCACTAATGAACAAAACCCTGAGATACTTGAACTCCTCCACTTGAGGCAGAACCTCACCCTCAATCCGAAGAGAGCAATCCACCTTTTTCCGACTGAGGACCATCATTATCAATCTTCTTTAACTATCAAATGTAAACCAGGTAATTAGTTACATGGCACATCTGATGAAGGGGTTTTGGCAACAACTTACCAGCATATCATATTTATGAAAGACTGTCTCATTTCATAGAGAAGTGCTATATAAACATTACCCCTCGTGACTTAAAGTGAAGAGCTAGGAAATGAGTTTTTGAGAATGTATAAGCAGTATACAACATCTTACTACTTTCAGAGCCAAAGATCAAGTTTATGTATGTGCTATAGTTTAATGTTTATTTGGGACAAGAGAAATTGGTCTTGTCTTCTACTGATTCACTTCCATTTTGGAAGCTCAGATGTCAAAAGGAAATAAAAAAGGAAATTTGTTTTATTTCCTTGGTCTTTTGCGTTTTTTTTTCCTTAAACGTCTAGTTAGTATATTCCTGGTCCCTGTGCGAGTTTTTACCCCAATCTTTGCTACCTGTCTCTCAGCTCTTAGCCTTTGAAAAGCTCTTGTTTGGGTTCAGGTCCCATGACTTGCTGTTTAGCTTGGCAGTGGGGACTGTCTGGAGTCCATCGCAGGCTCTAATGTTCTTGCCATGCCACACGCTCCACATCCACTCCCTGCAATAATATTGCAAAAAAAGTCCTTAGGCCTTCACTCCAGTGTTATTCCAAACTCTAAAATGTTGTTTCCAATCATGATTCCAGATTAGCTGAGGAACAAGGACACTGGAAGTCGTTTTAAGTTCCTGAGCTCAAAACAATATCAGATAATCCGTTTCCACTGTGGTCTCGGATGATTGGCCTATCGTTGTTACCATCGATGGTTTATCATCCCTTGATGAGAAAGCACAAAGGAATCCTCCATTTCAATAAGTGGTGAGCTCAATATTTTGGGCAGAACCACCGCAGACTGGAGAGAGTCGAGATCCAGACGACTTTAATCTGTTTAGCAGACACAGACTTGAGGACTCCACTGTGCCTGCTTTGCTAATGTGTGCTATATTACTGTTAATTTAGAGAGCGATGATTTGTTTATGGACTGGTACAGCAAGACAAATGTGAGTTCACTTTGTGCCTCAACTGTTCAGTTTCACTTTCTCTGTATGACAATGTTCATTTAGATGAGATTATCAAATTTAATGTGGAGTGTTGGTTTGACACTGTCCTTTTCTCCATGTACACCAACCAGTTGTCAAGTCACATTAGGTTGTGTTCCTGCTACATCTTGCATACGGCTTCTCAAATAAGGGCATGTAGTAATCAATCTACAATTCTATCAATTTGTCGGTGAGCTGAGTATAACACCAAAAATCCATGTTGCTTTTACTTGATTTGTATATTATTTATTTATTCTATTTTGGTTGATGTAGGGACAGCATGGTGGCGCAGATGGTAGAGCTGCCACCTCTCATCAAGAAGGTCGCCCGTTTGAATCCCAGTCGGGGGGGCATTCTGGGTGGAGTTTGCATGTTCTCTTCGTGCATGCATGGGTTTTCTATGTATACTCCGATTTCCCCCCACAGACCAAATACATGCATGTTAGGCTGACTGGTAACTCTAAATTGTCCCTAGGTGTGAGTGAAAGAGTGAATTGTTTGTTTGTCTCATTTGTCTCTGTGTCCCTGTGATGGACTTGCGACCTGTCCAGGTTGTACCCAGCCTCTCACACAGTGATGGCTGGACATGGGCACCAGTGACCCCCGTGACCCAAAAAGTAAGAAACGGGTAAAAGATGATTGAAGGATGAATTGATGTGGTTCTTAGGTTCAGTGTAGATAGTTACAAATGTTTGAAATGCACACAGACTCAGTGGATCTGGTTACAACATTTCTGCTGCACAGACTTCAGAGAAAACTAACGTTCCTTTGACAAAATACCCACAAGCTGGGCCTGAGATGTTTTCTTCCCTTACTTTGATTTACGTAAGGACTGAGATGCTGCTGTTATAGCTCCAAGCTGCTGAGGCAGGTAGTCACAGGAGTGAATCGATCAGCAGTGTTTCCACTTCATTACTCGCCTTGGCAGGGCGCTTGTCCACCTGTGGAAGTTTGAGTGCTGTGCTCCAGCATCGTGTGGCATGGGGGCTGCACAGCTGCAGAAAGAAAAGCTTTGCAGAGAGTGATGAAGGCCACACAGAAGACTGTTGGAATCAGCCTCCTCACCGTTACAGACATCTACACCTCCAGATGCAGGAAGAGGGACACCTGCATCATGAAGGACCCCACTCACCCAGCACATAGATTTTTTGCCCCGCTCCACTCAGGAAGGAAGTTGAGAAGCATTAAGTGTAGAACCACTAGACTGAGGAACAGCTTCTACCCTGGGGCTGTTAGACTCATGAATCTCCAACCAGAATAATCACTGTGAAAATAATCACATGTTGCTGCTGATTTGTTCCATGTTGATGTGTTCATTCGTGCTCATCTGCTCACACAGACTCATGTTCGTGCTGCTGTTCGGTGTATTGTTTTTATGCTATTAGTTCTTAGCGTATTTTTAGTTCATGTTTTTCTTAGTTCATATCTTAGATCTTATTACTGTTTTTCTTTTACATTTTATTGTTGGATGTAACTGGGACCCTGAGTACACAATCTCGTTCCACCACAAGTACCACATGTGGTGCGAATGACAAATAAAGAAACACTGACTCTGGGGAGGTGGCAGAGGTAGCTGAGCACTACATAACTGATGTTGTGATTGTGATAGGCAGGGCGCTCAGTTCTGTTAATTGGACGGTGCGCCCTCCTTGGATAATGGTAGGGGAAACACTAGTCAGTATGCGTAAGGATATGCCGTCATCACGATTTAAGGGTGTGACGCAGTGATGACAGATGATCTGTTAGTTTAATACAAAAAATGTCCATTGTGCTTTGTGGGTGCCATATGCACCACTGTTTGATGTGTGCCTCCTAAAACGCAAGTTTTAGTTGTGTTGACTTACGTTGGCTGGTGCCAGTGATGAGTCATGGAGGGCTAGAGGTCATCCCATGAGTGGCTCATTTTTGTAATGGAAATATTTTCATGTATTCTCTTTGTGGTTCTAAATTCAGTCCTGTCCAACCTAACAATCATAACTGCACAAACATCTGTGTTAAGGCACATAAAAACAATTTGCTAATGCTTTCACATGACATTTACTTGTCCTAGACGTGAAAACATAAACCGTTGTATTGATGCTAAGTCACGCGTGAATGTTGCTGCTAGAGCTATCCAACTTCTCCACAGGCCCGTGTTTGTGGGTTGACACATAACCAATGTGCATTCAGTGCTCAGTAATTTAAAAAACAAATCACAACATTGATACAAGCTATATTGTGATGCAGATGATTAGTTTGCATTTTTGTCCTCTGCAGGACTTGTGAAGGGCAGAATATCAAATATCGCACATGCAGTAATGTGGTAAGTTCTGCAAACTCATCTTTATGTAATGGATGTTTAAAGAACTTTAAAGTGGTTTATAAAGTGTGGGAGGGTGGAATGGAAAATGTGGGGTTTAAGAATGGAACATTGAAAATATCAAACATTATGTTTAAGGAGGTGTTAAACCATACAACAATGTATTTTTTTAGTTTTCATAGATAATCATTGCCTTACCACAACAAAATTAAGTCATATGTTTCACCACATTCCTATTTGTTGATGTTCCCTTCAGGACTGCTCTCCAGATGCTGGGGACTTCCGGGCTCAGCAATGTTCAGCACATGCAGATGTGCGATACCAAGGTCAGTTGCACGACTGGCTGCCGGTCTACAATGATCCAGACGACCCTTGCTCTCTCAAGTGTAAAGCTAATGATTCGGGCCTTGTGGTGGAGCTGGCGCCTAAAGTGTTGGATGGGACACGCTGTTACACCGAGTCCTTGGACATGTGCATCAGTGGAGTCTGCCAGGTGGGGCAAAGGGCCATAGAGCTTGTTTGCTTTTGGTCATTAGGAAGGATTTTGTTATTATTCTTTCATTAAGTGTCAAAATGTGCATTTTGTCAAACACATACTGTACCTCTAATTTGCCCCTTCAGATATTTTTTCAACTAACAAGTTAATTAAAATAGTTTCCAATTAAAGGAATCTCCATCTAGTTTCAATGAAAGAACTCATTTGATAAACAATTTCTTCAGCTATTAAAACAAGACCATAAAAATAATATAGGCTGTTTAGTTTTTATAATTTTTAAATAATGTAATGAGACACAGATGGTGTCATTTTATGTCCTGCTTCTTCACAGACCCATGTTTGTGGGTAGACATATGAGAATAAACTTGTGTAAGCTCCAGAACATATAGCGTTGGCTCCAGAGCTAATATTGTTATTTTCAGAGCTAATAGCATTAGCTCCAACGCTCTTTACGTGGTAGCCGGAGACTTTAACCACGTGAATCTAAAGGACTGTCTCCCAAGCTTTAATCAGCATGTGACGATTCCGACACGTGGAGACCGCACGCTGGACCGTGTTTACACGAACGTAAAAGATGCATACAAAGCCGAACCCCGCCCCCACCTAGGACTGTCAGACCACATCTCAATCTTCCTGGCTCCTGCTTACATGCCCCCGCTGAGACGCTCCAGACCGGTACAAAAGAAAGTTAAATGTTGGATCCAGGACAGTGGCCCCATACTGAGAGATTGTTTTGATCGAACAGACTGGCAGGTTTTCAGAGAAGCTGCTGAAAATGGAGGTTCGCTTGATCTTGACCAATACACATCCTCAGTACTGGGTTACATTAGTACATGTACTGACACAGTCTCCACTATCAGAAATGTTAAAAGCTACCCAAACAGAAAACCTTGGCTGAATGCAGAGGTGCGTACCCTGCTGGAAGCCAGGAACACTGCCTTCAGGTCTGGAAACTCAGAGGAGCTGAGTAGGACAAGAAAAGAGCTGGTTGCTGGTATTAAGAGGGCCAAGGCCACATATGCACAGAGGATCGAGGGTCAATTCATCTCACAAGACCCTCGGAGCATGTGGAGGGGCATTAAGTGCATAACAGATTATAAAGGAAGGAGTGAACAATGCCCCAAAGACCCATCTCTGCCTGATGCCCTCAACAAGTTCTATGCACGCTTTGAAGACCCGAACAGACCACCCAGCACCAGACTCACCTCACCACCGGATGAAGAGCATCTCAGCGTGACCTCAGCAGAAGTAAGGAGTACCTTCAGGAGGATTAATCCGCACAAAGCAACTGGCCCAGACAACATCCCCGGAAAAGTGTTGAAGGAATGTGCTGATCAGCTCTGTGAGGTGCTGGCAGACATCTTTAACACCTCACTTACCCTGGAGACAGTTCCCACCTGCCTGAAGACTGCCACCATCATCCCAGTCCCAAAAAGCTCTACAGTGACTGGTCTGAATGACTATCGGCCAGTGGCCCTCACCCCGATAGTCGCTAAATGCTTTGAAAAACTGGTCATGACTCACATCAAAACAACCATCAACATCAACGAGGACCCTCATCAGTACGCATACCGTGAGAACCGATCAACAGAGGATGCAATCTCCTCTGTAGTCCACACTGCACTCAACCACCTGGAGCAGAAAAACTCTTACGTCCGTATGCTCTTTGTGGACTTCACATCCGCCTTCAACACCATGATCCCCCAAACCCTGATGGACAAAGTATCCACACTAGGACTAAGCCCCTCCATCTGCAACTGGGTACTAGACTTTTTAACAAACAGACCACAGTTAGTGAGGATCCACAACCTCTCCTCCTCCACCATAACCCTCAGCACTGGCTCTCCTCAGGGATGTGTGTTGAGCCCCCTCCTGTTTACTCTGCTCACATATGATTGTGCAGCTACCCATCCAGGCTGTCACATTGTAAAGTTTGCAGATGATACAGCGGTGGTGGGATGCATCACAAACAATGATGAGTCCAGCTACAGGCAGGAGGTGGAACACCTGGAGAGCTGGTGCAGAGAGAATAACCTTCACATCAATGTGCAGTGGAGAGCATCCTGTGCTCCAGCATCAATGTGTGGCATGGAGGCTGCACAGCTGCAGAAAGAAAAGCTTTGCAGAGAGTGGTGAAGGCTGCACAGAAATCTGTTGGAGTCAGTCTCCCCACCATCACAGACATCTACACCTCCAGATGCAGGAAGAGGGCTACCTGCATCATGAAGGACCCCACCCACCCAGCACACACACTTTTTGCCCCACTCCCCTCAGGAAGGAGGTTAAGGAGCATTAAGTGTAGAACCACTAGACTGAGGAACAGCTTCTACCCTGAGGCTGTTAGACTCATGAATCTCTAACTAGAATAATCACTGTGAAAAACCATATCATGTTGCTGCTGATCTGTTTCATGTTGCTGCTGATCTGTTTCAATGTTGATGTGTTCATGCATGCACATCTGCTCACAGACTCATGTTCATGTTTGTGGTGATGTTCAATGTTTTATGTTATGAGTGCTTAGTGTATATTTAGCTGATGTTTTTCTTAGTTCATATCTTAGATGTTATTACTGTTTTTCTTATACATTTTATTGTTGGATGTAACTGGGACCCTGTGTACATAATTTCGCTCCACCACATGTACCACATGAGGTGCGAATGACAATAAAGAAACTCTGACTCTGACTCTCTGACTCTGATATAGGCTATACAGTACGAGCTCCAGAGTTAGTATAAATAGAGTTAGCTCCAGAGCTAATATATACTGTATTAGCTCCATAGCTAATATATATATATATGACATTAGTTCCGGAGCTAATGGTGTTCTTTTCAGAGCTAATAACATTAGCTCCAAAGCTAATATATGACGTTAGTTCCAGAGCTAATAGCGTTATTTTCAGAGCTAATAGCATTTGCTCCAAAGCTAATGTAGGCTATATAGTGCAAGCTCCAGAGTTAGTATAAATAGAGTTAGCTCCAGAGCTAATAGCGTTATTTTCAGAGCTAATAGCATTAGCTCCAGAGCTATTATATATGTGATGTTAGTTTCGGAGCTAATAGCATTTTTTTCAGAGCTAATAACATTAGCTCCAAAGCTAATGTATGACATTAGTTCCAGTAGCGTTATTTTCAGAGCATTTGCTCCAAAGCTAATATAGGCTATATAGTGCAAGCTCCAGAGTTAGTATAAATAGTTAGCTCCAGAGCTAATAGTGTTAGCTCCAGTGCTAATATATATATGACATTAGTTCCGGAGCTAATTGTGTTCTTTTCAGAGATAATAACATTAGTTCCAGAGCTATTATATATGTGTTGTTAGTTCCGGAGCTAATAGCATTATTTTCAGAGCTAATAACATTAGCTCCAAAGCTAATATATATGGCGCGAGGTCCCGAGTTAGGATAAATATTAGTTCCAGTCCAGAGCTAATAGCGTTAGCTCCAGAGCCAATAAAGTAAACATCACAAGTTGATCACGTTTATTTCAACATATATTGTGCATAAGGACTAATACAAAATATACTTTTATTGTCACGTTATAACTTTTTAGCGTTGACTCTGTGCTTTAGTCTCCACTACAACCGATGTACATCGTTACCCCAGAATCCATTGTGCTGGTAAATAATGGCGACATCTTTAGGTGAAAAATGTAATAAACGTATAAATTTTTTAAGTAAATGGGAATTTTCAAGTGTCACAAACATACATTTTTAGTATAACGGAGAAATAACATATTAAGGCCAGTATGTGCAAGTAGTCAAGAGACCCCTTAAGGCATGAGTCAAAAATTGTCAATCTCTAATAAAAACAGAGGCATGCTTTAAACTGTAACATGAACCTCAGAAAATGGTGATCTGATCCTGCAAAAGATTACGTTTTTTATAAGACTGAATTGAGCATATTCAGTTATTCACACGCTCCGGTTCAAAATGAATCCCACGAGTTTGCATTTTTACACAGAAGCTTAAAAAAGAAAGAAATCCATGAGGACTAATTTCACAGGAGGCTGAAATATATCTCATACCATCTGCTTCACTCATGAATACACAATGAGAATAATTTCAGAGATGTGGCTTTTGACTGACCACTCAGGAAATAGTTTACAATGCAGTTTTTCCTCAGTTGAATGGAAATACATCCCAAGGCTTTTTATGAGTGAGTGTGTGTGTGTGTGTGCTTGGACACACATTTGACCGAGCTTAGAGCAATGTTGTGGTTTTGTTTTTTGTCTTATGGTCAGAAAACACAAAAATAAATAAATAAATAAAAGTAATTTTCTAATAAATGTGCATGGCAGCACATATAGCTGAACAAATGGGACTACCCGGTAAATTGTGGAATGTGTGGTAGCCGAACAGCTACAACAGGTGATCGTGAAGGCTCTAGAAATCATGGATTCATCTTTGTGTCACTTTTGTTTTTCCGTTTCTGTGAGATGCAGATTGTCGGCTGTGATCATGAACTGGGGAGCTCAGTGAAGGAGGACAACTGTGGCATCTGCAGCGGAGATGGCTCATCCTGCAGACTTGTGCGAGGACATTACAAATCCCAGCATGCTACGGGGAAAGGTAAAGATTCTTGTCTTGGTTATCTCCTTTGTTTTATGATTTTTGTTTTGTTTTTTAATTGGAAATGCTGTAATGCTGCTTATTTCCATCACTTTTACTATTTTGTTCATATTAAATCGGTTAACATTATCATTATTAGCATTATCTGCTTGAATGGGGGGGTTCTTTGCTAACGTCACCAGAGCAGCCACAGGTATGCAGTCCTGCATGTAATAATTTGCAACATTGTTACGTGGTTTTCTCTGTCCCACTCCAGCTGAAGACACGGTGGTCGTCATTCCCTTTAAGAGTCGTCATGTCCGCCTGGTTCTGAAAGGCCCGGATCACTTGTGTAAGTCCTGGTAGGTCTGGGGTGCCCCTCCATCTAAACCGATTGACAGCGATGTTTTATTTTAGTTGTTTTAATGCCAAATACTGGGTCATAAGTTGACTGAACTAGTTTTTAATTAGAATTGCAGTTGTTTAAAATCTGCAGGAATCCCCTGTGGTCTCAGCTCTGGTTGGCCTAGCTGTTAGCTCATCAGTTGGGTTCAACTGTGTTTCTTGTAGATATGGAAAAGTGTTTTACATGGAGGGTTCTGGCTGTGTGGGCTCGAACAGGGATGCAACAGAATGGGAACTTAATTCCCGCTTTTTTACACGTTGTTACCATGCTGTACCACCCTCAGCACGCCAAGTTCTCACGGCCTTGACATGTCTCCAAACTGACGCTCTTCTAGTGGAACAAACGCCACGGCTTAGCCTTCAGCTTTCATGCGCTTCATTGAGTCTTGGATCCTCGCTGGTTGGTCCAGACTTCTGCAGTCTAATCCCACCAGAGCCGCAGCAGAGGAGCATCAATAACGACCACCAATTGGCTCGTTTCTACATATCTACTTTTGCTCCTTTTTTTCCTTTCCAACCCATCAACTTTCACGAACAGATCGTTCACTTGCTGTCTGATTTATACCACCCACCACCAGGTGCCGTTGCAACGAGATCATTCAATTACGGCTAATTGTTTTTTTTTTTTGTTCGTTCTGGCTCTGAGAAGATGTAAGCCTTCCAGATTATATCACTGACGTCAAAGTTGTCTTCTCTCTGTACCCGCTGTGTTGTTCCGAATTTCGTCGACAAATTACAGGTAATTGAGTGGACAGTTGAACATTTCCCACTGTTTTCTTTGCTTCAAAGCACTTAAATTTAAACCATTTGTCTTCGGAGGTTGTCAGCTGCTGGTTCTCATGTTTTGCTGTTGTTTTTTTCCTTTAAAGGTTCACGCTGGAATTACACAGAGCCCTGTTAGGGTTAGTGTCAGAGGTGAGGTCAGGTCAAACAGAGGGGGGAAAACAAACTCTTCCCACAGAGCTGCTCCTGGCAGAGCTTTGGGAGACTCTTGGCCCTAAATGTAAAAGCCAGACGGCGCTTTTAGTGGCTCCAACTGCAGATCTGTGTGTGGTCTCTGATAAATCAAAGTAAACCTTTGAGGAGTTGGATATTTTAATCACATTTTTCTACGTGCGCCTTAACTTTGTTTGAAGAACAGTGAGACGTTGATGATGAAAAACGACCAAGAGGATATTAGAGGTGGGCTACGAAGATGTTCTGACAATTTCAGCAAAGAAAAACTGAAGTTTTTACTTTGAACTTTGTGGAAATTCAAACACCGTGGTCCTCCCAGTCTGTTGTACCTCTATGGAGTTCAGTCTGTTTTAGTTGGTTTTTCCTCCTTTCCTCTTCAGACGTGGAGAGTAAGACTCTACAGGGGGTGAGAACTGAACTGATGCTGGACCAGTCGGGTCAGTACCACCTAGAAAACACCACTTTGGACTACCAGAAGCTTTCTGATAAGGAGGTCCTCAGAGTCACTGGTCCTCTTGGAGCTGACTTCACTATCAAAGTAAGAGCTGATATCTACATTTATTTTTACTCTGGTGACCTCAGACCAACAAAACCAGCTGATAATTCAAACAGTTGGTGAATAACTCCTTGTGCTCGCGTGTTCTGATCCAATCAGTCTGTTTAGGATGTGCTTGGATAATAATAAAAATGTTTTGTGTCTTAGGAAAAAACGAATCCACAGATGATCAGTTATAAACCATCAAATTTATTGCAAAGCTTTGGAGAGTAGCTAAACTCACAGAAAGTCAATGCATCACAAGCACAGACTCTCAATAAATTCTGTCCTAACTTCCTGAAGTGAAATATTTTTACAAGAGCTCATGTGCCTCCCCCATCCACTCCATCTCAGCTTAGCGTTTACCAGAACCAACTGAACCTGTCTGAGTCCAGGGAGAAAAGTAAAACATTTTCAAGGTTTCTTACCTTGACAGTGATACCGGAGCATCAAATTCAGATCACAATGATGCAGAGTCAAATAAGGACTTATGGAGTGTACAGTAAAACATATTGCATAGTGCATTCATATGTAATACATTAATACATTTCTATGACACTGATGATAGTAAGAAGCAGATGTTTCCTGTTAATACAGAACTTGAGTGAATTTTATCTGCAAAGACTCTGTTCTAGTTTGGAAAGTTCTTAAACGTTTATTTATCTCTCTCTCCTCCAACCTAATTGGATATTGATCAAACCTTCTGTTGTACAGTACTGTGTAAAACTTTAAATAACCAAGTTACTTTGTATTTTACTTCCCAAGAGACGTAACTTTATTGTCCATCCATTATTTTCCGCTTGTTCTGAAGTCGGGTCACGGGGGCAGCCGCTTGAGCAGAGAGGTCCAGATGTCGCTTTCCACAGCCACCTCTTCTAGGAGGACCCCAAGGCGTTCCCAGGCCAACTGAAAGGCATAGTTTCTCCAGCACGTCGAGGAACACAGTTGAAAGCCTTCAAGTCCACAAAACACATGTGTACTGGATGGGCAAACTCCCATGACCCCTCACGGACCCTAGTGAGGGTAAAGAGCTGATCCAGTGTTCCACAGCCAGGACAGAACCTGCATTGTTCCTCCTGAATCGAGGTTCTACCAACGATCAGATTCGCTTCTCCAGTACCCCTGAATAGTCCTTACCAAGAAGGATAAGAAGAGTGATGCCTTTGTAAGAGGAGCACACCCTCTGGTCCCCCTATTTAAAGAGGAGAGCCACCACTCCAGTCTACCAGTCCAGTGGCGCTGACCTCCATGTCAACGCGACGTTGCAAAGGTGTGTCAACCATGACAGCCCCACAACATCCATAGCCTTAAGGAAATCAGGGTAAATCTCATCCACCCCTGGAACCCTGCCGCCGTGGAGTTTTTTAACTACCTCGACAACCTCAGCTACGGTTATGGACAGACTAACCCCGAAGTCCCACAAATCAGCTTCCTCGATGTAAGACTTGCTGGTGTGATTGAGAAAGTCTGAGAAGTATTCCTTCTACCTCCCAACATCATCACTGGTTGAGGTCAACGACACCCCAGCTTCACTGAAAACAGTGTTGGTAAAGTGCTGCTTTCCCCTCCTCAGCCACCTGACGGTTTGCCAGAATCTCCTCGGAGCTGAATGAGAGACTTTTTCCAAGTCCTCCCTGAACTCCTCCCACATCTGAGCTTTTGCCTCCGCAACAGCCAAGGCTGCGGACCGCTTGGCCCTCTGGTACTCCTCAACTGCCTCTGGAGTCCCACCAGCCAACAAGGCCCCATAGAATTCCTTCAGCTTGACAGCCACGCTAACCCAGGGTGTCCATCACCGAGTTCAAGGATGGCCACCACAAGAAGCACCAACAACTTTGTGGCAACCGCTCAAGGCAGCTACCTCAACAATTGAGGCGCAGAACATGTCCCACTCAGACTCAGCGTCCCCCGTCTCAGCTGGGATGCGGTTAAATCTCTTCTGGAGATGTGAATTGAAGATCTTTATGATGGGTTTTTCTGCCAAACGTTCCCAGCAAACCCCCTCACTACACGTTTGGGTCTGTCCGGCATCATTCTCCGGCCTCTGATCCAACTCACTACCAGGATCTGAAACTTTATTGTAACCCTTAAAATGATCTCGTATTTCAAAAGTCCTATTTCTTAACTGCTTCTTCACTTCTTTGTAATACCTGACCATTTTCTCTAGGTTTTTGTGTGTGTGTGTGTGTGTGTGTGTGTGTGTGTGTGTGTGTGTGTGTGTGTGTGTGTGTGTGTGTG
>NC_056498.1:33493949-33521946 GCF_014905685.2 Nematolebias whitei
GTGTGTGTGTGTGTGTGTGTGTGTGTGTGTGTGTGTGTGTGTGTGTGCGTGCGTGTGTGTGTGTGTGTGTTAAGGCACAAAAAGACCTTTGAACTGTAATGAACAAGTGTGTCCACTCCATCCATCCATCCATTATCTTTACCCGCTTATTCCATTTTGGGTCACGGGGGTCGCTGGTGCCCATGTCCAGCAATCACTGTGCGAGGGGCGGGGTACACCCTGGACAGGTCGTAAGTCCATCACAGGGACACACAGAGACAAACGAGACAAACAACCATTGACTTTCTCATTCACACCTAGGGACAATTTAGAGTTACCAATCAGCCTAACATGCATGTTTTTGGTCTGTGGGAGGAAACCGGAGCACCCGGAGAAAACCCACGCATGCACGGAGAGAACATGCAAACTCCACCCAGAAAGGCCCCTGGACCGGGGTTTGAACCAAGGACCTGCTTGCTGAGAGGCAGCAGCTCTACCAGTTGTGCCACCGTGCTGCCGTGTGTCCACTCATAAAAGACAACTTAGCAGAATTTTTATTTTTTTTAAACTAAATGTTTGGCTGGAAACAAGTTAAAATTTTAGCTAGCTTGAAATCTTGCTAATTGTGGCTAGCTAGTACTTTAGCTAGTTCCTTTTAACTAAGATATAATTAGTTTTTAATAGAAACTATGGAAGAAAAAAAAATTCACAGGTTGACTAACTAATTAAGCAATCGCACCACTAGAGAAAAAACTAGTTACCTAAAACTAACTTGTAATTCTGCTAGTAACGGTACCTAGCTAGTAAGCTAACTAGCTTGATGGTAACAAACACAATTTGTTTGTATTTCTTTAGTTCAATCCATGAAAAATGATAGAGATAACACAGTTTTACAGACAAAATAATATTTTAAAGCCAACGAAGAGCGTACAAAATTTGTAAAGTATAAAAATAAAATACTTTGAAATCTTGGAGAGATCAAGACCTATTTTAAAGATTACATTAAAATATTCCTCCCTAAAAGCAAAATAAAATTAGACAAGGGCTTGTTTAATATTTAACACATTACTGTAATATACTTTATATTAAAGCTTCTGTCCTCTTTTATGCAGTGTTCTGTTGATAATTTCCTGTGTGGTTCTGAATAAGGCTTTTTATTATAGGCTATTCTTTTTCCCGCTGCACATCAGATACGTATTGTATTCAATTCCTGTGCCACTTTTCTATCTCGTTTAATTTATTTTCCAGGTCTACACATTATTTCTGGACATGCACTGAGAAAAATGCTGTCTGCTTTGTCAGGTTGAAAACTGAGGTTTAAAATGACAAAATGTTAAACTAAAAATCTTTCAGTATCACCAACCTATTGTGTATTTATTTAATTTTCTTACCGTGAAACATTCTAAAGAGCCTTTCCACACCAGTTTCATATAAGGCTTTCATTTATGAACTCCAGCTGAACCTCTCGGTGTTGAGCACTCTGCAAAACTGATTTGGTTTCATATGTTTAGATTTAAAGATACTGGAGTATGTGTGAACCATTTCAATGTGAAATTCAAATGACCCATCTACTTCCCTTGCACAAGTGACGTGTTGAAGCATGAACAGAACCTTTGGTTGGTTTGGCTTACTGAAGTTACCTAGTGCATTAATATTTCTGAATGTAGTTATCTTACCTTTTATACATGTTTAATAAATCTAATCTTCAATCAAAAAGCCAGCACCACTGATAGAATAGCTAAAATCACGATAACATCTAATCTTTTAGATGTAGAGATCTTAACAATCTTTGAATCACGTTTCCTTGCTCTGAAATGGTATGTCAGTTCAGTACTGCTCAATACGTATCTGTGAACTGACTGATCAGATCAGTTCTGTTTGAGTGTTCAGGTTAAGATTGTTTCTCAAACACAGTTTAATTTTCTTGCTAAGACATTTTCTCTCTCGTTTCCCATTCCAATCACCGACCTTCTCTGCCAAACTGGATCTGTCACTTGATTGAAACTGATAACTTTCAGTTTGTTTTTTTTAACCAAAGCCAAATGTAAGCAAATTACATGGGACGCCAGTATGACAAACCAAAGTGTCCTCTTGTCCATCTTCTACCGCTGATTTGTGGTCGGGTTGTGGAGGAAACGGGTCCAGGAAAGAAGCCCAGCTTTTCCTGGGGGATCTCAAGGTATTCCCAGGTCAGAGAGGATCTATATAATCCCTCCAACGAGTTCTGGGTCTGCCTGAAGGCCCCATTCCCATCTTCCCTCAACCCAAGCGTTGCATTAAAAAAAAAAAAGTTCTCTTTCCAATAAACAATTCAGCAATATGATCCTACTTATTTTCTTAAGTGGCTGCTGCATTTGGGCAATGCAGTACCTTAACAGGTTTGTACTTTCAGATTTGGAAGTCATTCCTTATATTCCACACAAGATGGGGTAGGAAAGTAATATCTATTCATCCATTTTCTTCCATTTACCTATAATCAGACTGCAGGGATAACAAGTTCAGGAGGAAAACATAGGTATCCCTCGTACCAACAACACTCTCCAGAGGAGTTCCCAGTTCAGAGATATGTAACCCCTCTAGCCAGTTTTGGTTCTGCCACGATATCGCCTTCCAGTAGTACATGTCAAAAAATATCCAGAGGAAGGCATATTATTTAGATGCCCGATTTTGAAGTGGAGGAGCAGCAGCTCTACCTTGAGCTCCCTTCAAAAAATAATACTTAACTCTTTTGGATTGATACAATCCATTTGGTTTACAAGAGCCTCTTTTGTATTTTGATCCTACAATATGGCAACAAATATGAGCCCCTCTGTTAGTAGTCTCTAGTCATTCACAAAATGACCAAGCCCAGCTAAAATATGTCCATCCTGTGGTTAGAGTGGTGTGATGCAGACTCTGTACTTCAGTTCCCACTTACTCACCAACTCAGCTTTGTGACTACCATCCCTTGCGAGTTGAGAAGTGTAAAAATGGAAGAAAGGCTTCAATTGCCTGTTCCACAAGTCAACTTGAGGCCGACATAAAGAGTTTCTGAAATGATGTATGAATGAGCTTTAGGCATTTAGTAAGTGGAACTTTATATTTTACTGAA
This sequence comes from Nematolebias whitei, assembly GCF_014905685.2. NCBI lineage: Eukaryota > Metazoa > Chordata > Actinopteri > Cyprinodontiformes > Rivulidae > Nematolebias > Nematolebias whitei. Next base: position 33,497,020 of record NC_056498.1, read on the forward strand.
TTTGACTGTTAAACTATACCTGGACTTAATTGAATTGGATTGAACTGGAATGGTTGTATTTGGATATAAATCTGCTTCTAACTTTACATTAAGTCAACTTGTACATGACCCTAAATTGATGCTATGTCAATAAATTTGACTGAATTAAACTGGTTACAGTTTATTTAGCTTTATTGAATCCCAATTAATTAGTTCAAATCCAGTTATCTTAGAAATCCAAATATAACAAGTGGAAAAACTTAAACAAGGAAGGTTGGTTTGACCTTCACAACCCTTATTCCTTTGGTTTATCCATTTCATTTTCCAGACAGTGTCTTTGTAATTTTCAATTTCTCTTAGATTAAATACTGTTGCTTTCCTGCTCATTTTTACTTTGTAGGATCACTCAGATAAATTAGAAATATTGACCTTTTGTAAATTTTTTCCTATAGGTACAGTTTGCCAGAGGAGCCGACAGCGTTGTCCAATACATTTACTACCAGCCCATCATTCACCGCTGGAGGGAGACTGACTTCTTCCCTTGCTCTGTCACATGTGGCGGAGGTAAACGCTACAAAAATCCAACCCGTTTTCCCCAATTTGACTGAATGCTGTAACACAAACATGTTCTCTAATTTCTGATGGTTCACCAAATCGAAGTGCTTTTTTGGCCTTGGTCGACAATTTCACGCTTCTCGTTTCTTTTTTGGTAGGTTACCAGTTAACCTCTGCAGAGTGCTTTGACCTACGGACTGGTCGGGTGGTTGTGGACCAGTACTGTCATTACTATCCAGAGAACGTCAAACCAAAGCCTAAACTGCAGGAATGCAACATGGAGCCCTGCTTGGACAGGTTGGGTTCTGCTTCTCCGAGGGACTCAAAACAGACCAAAATTATTTCAACAACACATTTTTTTGTTGCTAAGCTCCATAACCCTAATAATTTCTGTGTTTTAGTGATGGTTACAAGGAAATTATGCCATACGACCACTACCACCCCTTACCTAGGTATGTTCTGCACTATAGGTAGTACGCATGTCACAGTGCAAATCCACTGAGTAATCTCCTAATTTCAGGTGGGAGAGCAGTCCCTGGACGACTTGCTCCTCTTCCTGCGGCGGTGGCATCCAGAGTCGCTCTGTGACATGTGTAGAGGAGGACATGCAGGGGAACATCACTCCCACAGATGAGTGGAAGTGTCACTACTCTCCCAAGACCGCCATCCTGCAGCCCTGCAACACATTCGACTGCCCCACCTGGCTGGCTCAGGAGTGGTCCCCTGTTAGTACCCTTCTTTATGTTTATTTATGGTAAAGAAACTAGTGGAGAGAGAAAAGATTATCCCACATTATGATCACCATCCTCTAATTTCTAATTTTGGAGGGAAAATGGTGAATCTGCAACAACCGCTCTAACCTCAATTTTGAAAAAATTTGGGATGTCATGTAACAGGTAAATAAAAACAGAACACGATGACTTGAATATTATATGAACCCATAATTTATTTAAAACTGAACATATTAAACATTTAAACATTAATGTTACATTAAAAAAAAAAAGATAATCACAAGTTTTTTGGCAGCGACTTGACCTCAGTCCATTTTAAATGAGCTTTGGTCCATAGAAGATAGCCATGTTTCTGTACGGTGTTTACATACGCCTTATTCTTTGCACGATAGACCTTTAACCAGCATTTGTGAATGGAACTGTGTGATCCTGACCCATCCAGTGATGTTCACAACAAAATCAGACCTGGTTTTAATATGGTGCAGTCTAAGGTCCTGAAGGTCGTGGGGCATCCTTTGGCAATACAATTGTATTTATCTCTGAGATTTCTTCAAATCCTTGTCAATCAGACCAGTGATTGAGTGTTACCACCTAAAACCGAGACTGTCTAATTTGTGATTTTGTTCAAACAGCAAGTAGCATCTTGATGGAAACAAGAAGATTTGAGGCTGTTAATCCCATTTTTACCATTACACACAGATATTCATCAGTCTGACCTACTTGGCCAACATATTTAGCTTTTATTACTAGATGTGCCATTACAGCAACCAGTCTAACCATAAATGTCTCGTACAACTTCCTCCCAGGTATTTTCCTCCCTCTAAAGTTAAAGCAGGCTCTTGTCGAAGCTTAGAGATCCAGATTTGTGGCCCCGCTTAAAACCCAGCACACTGTTAGTTTAGCACATTCCTCGTCTGCATTTAAAATGCTTCTTTTGGCAGAAGCTAAACAAAGTTTGCTCCTGAGTGGAGGCTTGATGGGATTTTAGGTGGTTTCTTTCTTCACCTCCCCTTGAGCTTACAGTCTGAGACGTTTTTCATAAGCTACAAGCAGACAAATGTAACCACAGTAGTTGTGTAGAATAGACTGAGAAAACCCCCGTTTGACCTGTCGCCACCAGTGCACGGTGACCTGTGGTCAGGGTCTGCGCTACAGAGTGGTGCTGTGCATCGATCATCGAGGACTCCACGCCGGAGGATGCAGCCCCACCACCAAACCCCACATCAAGGAGGAGTGTCTGGTTACAGTACCCTGCTACAAGTCCATAGGTGGGGAATGTTTGACCGCCCGACTTTCACTAATTTCTCAGTGGTTTCACGCAATGTTAAGCGTATCTGTGCAATTTGCTTTAGACACGCTGCCTGTTGAGGCGAAACCTGTGTGGCACAAGCAGGCAATAGAGCTGGAGGAGGAAGTAACCGTAACCGAGGAACCAACGTGAGTACCAAATATGCATGAGTGCACAAAAACAAAAAGAACGTTCTTTTAGGACTGTTTAGGACTAAACTGTTATTGTCCCTCGTTGCGGACTCTGCGGATTGAAAAGAGGGAATTGGAAATACTCTCCGTCCGTCTGTCCATCCGTGAATATTGTGAGCACAACTTGAAAAATAAGTGAGGTACCGACTGCCATTTTGGTGTGTGGTTACATATAGGCATTAAAAATAGCTCTTTTTGAAAACTGGGTGGCCAGATCAAAGTCCAAGATGGCTGTTGCCACATATATTTGTATCTGTAAACCTTGTGAGCTAGATAACTTGGAAAAATAAGCAATGTGCCGACTTCTGTTGTGGTGTGGCTGCATTTAGACGTAAGGTCCATATCAATATAATCAATAAGAGAAGTGGAAATTTATAGCATCAAATTTCTCCTTGACAGAATTATACCACATGGGTTAAAAAAGGCAAAACAAAAAAGCAATTCATGTTGCAGATTTGCAGTTTGTAAAAACAACTTTCAGAGTCCAAAGCTTAAAGAAAGAAAAAAACGAGGGTCAAATTGAAGCAGACGGGGCTGCTTGCTGCCATGAAACCACCACAGTATCATGACTGTGCTCGTGTCAGAAACAGTTTCCATCAACCTGAAGTCAAAACCTACAACTGTAGTTCTCAGCGGCTTGTCAAGCCGTTCGCTCGTCGGAGCCGATGTCTCTGGGAAATCACCCACGGCGTGCCGAATGTTAGAGAATTTCTGCTCAAGTGAAGGAGTTTGAATGGACCTTCTGGGGTTATTGAGGGTAAAAAGGGGAAACCGAAGGTGAACAAGGACAAAAAACTTTTTTTGAAAACTTTGCCTACCAGCGCTTACCTCAGCAAGCTTTGTAATCTTCCAGATGTTCTGTCCCCTGAAGATGGACACAGTTTGGATGCTGCCTGATGTTCCTGGATGACTTATATGAGCAACAGGTTTTCCAGTTTTAATCATCTGTTCCTCTGACTTGTATTTGGAGTGGGACAGGAATACACAGAAATGCCAAAACTTATGATTTTTGTTCCGTTGGGGGGGGGGGGGGGCATGTTTTTCCTCAAAAGCACATAAATATCCGTGTATAATGCGGAGGCGTTTCCAGGCCAGCAACAATATCTTGGTGCCACAGGGGACCAAGTTCTGGATGAGAGGAAACTCCTTTTTTGGACTTGGTGCACCTTTATTGGCTAACTTTCTGCGAGTTCCCAACGGGCGCCGCGCAGCTGCTCGAAAGCCAATTCGTGCTTCGCAATCTGCTTCACGTTATGTTTTTCATGGAATATTTCTGCTGATGGGGATTTAATCGGCGCGGTTAACACGAGGCCTTGGCAGCTTCTGCAGAAATCTGTTGCTTCCTGCCCCGAATGGAACCGAGGTTGTTTGTGAGCTGACAGATGTGCTTTAACGGCGCGTGACGGCAAACATTTCTGCGCGCTTCGTTTTGTTGACTTTGCTGTTCCGGTTCCAAGCTCCGACTGCGAGCGGTTCGCTTGTCCAAATCGCAGCGAGACCCCGAACGCTCGTAAAGAGACGACTCTTCTACGGTTATGAACTCTTGATCGGGGCTTCTTGTAAAACGGCGAGTTTTGTGTTTGTGGTCGGACGAGGAGGAGTACTGGGCATGTGTTAATGAAACTTTGTAATGTAAACATGAACGGTAGAACATGTGAGTTACTTTAGGACAGAGGGTCTGCGACCTTTTAGATCAAAAGAGCATCAACTGATGGCCCATGGGCCAATTTGAGTTGTAAGAGTGGGGCTTTTCTGCATAAAACTAAAATCATGAATTTTAACATTTCTTGATATTTTTTCATTTTAGGACAAAAAAAGAGACAGTGTTCATTTAAAGAATGAAAAATATAGTTTATACAGATTTTAATAAAAATTAAAACACTAAACTCTGCAGGTGAGTCCTTATTTGTGGAAAAATTTTAAAAAGCCCACTTTGAAGTAACAAAACATAAACTTAGACTGTGAATAGCAATTAGCCCATTTTTATAGTATTTAATTGTAATTTTTTTGTCATTTTTAATTAAAAATAAATTTTATTTGGTTTAAATTCTATTTTATTCTTTTCCAATTCTTATTGTTATCAAATTAAAGTATTTCTTCTAAGCCGCTCGTCTTGAACTTGTAGTGAACTAAGCCTCAGGTCAAATCTGGCCCTGAGGGCCTTCCTGGGACAAGAACTGTTATTTCATTGATTTGAGTCCAGAAACACAAAATTAAGTTCATCCAGAGACTTTCTAAGTGTCCTGCACTGATCAATTGAAAGAACACTCTCTTTTTTATTATCATTACTATTTTACAAATGTCTTGATAATCAAAAGTGTGTTTAGTTCAAACCATTTTTAAATGTTGAAGTGAACTACTCATTTTAAATCAACTGTGAAACAGTATTAATGATTTTTAATCCTCATTCAAAGTAGAAATCAAGTTAAGGTCTGTTACAAGAGTAATGATGCATTTTTGATTTTCTGTCTGAAATGAGCAAGTTGTAAGTTGGTCAAAAGTCAAGTTTCGGTCAAAAACATGTTTACTGGAAAGAAATGTCATGTTTATCTCTATCAGACAGATAGAAGGAAGACTGGCACCAAAAAGTCTAATTTCTTCAAAACATCTTTCTGTCTGTTCTTAAAACAATCTACTCTTTCTCCTTGACTTTTAATAACCTCTTACATCACTAAGACCACACCCCTGTTGGTTCTATCAGCCAATCAGGAAGTTCTCAGAGGAACCGGAAGTGACCTCTTTAAAAGGGTCGACACTTCCTAGTTCCAAGGAGTGCAGTTCAGTTCGGAGAGCAGAACCGAACAGAAAAGTGCTGGAGAGAACAAGAAGTTCCAGACATGATCCGAAGTTCTTCCGAGTCTCGTGGGGATTATGGAATCTTCCACATCTGAGTGGAACCTCTGACGGGCTCACAGCTCATGCGAGCCCACCCGAGAGGTGAGCGTGGTGTTGAACGAAGTACCGTCACTACTCCGGACGTTTTCCAACCATCCTACGGAGACGCTGGAAATGGTAGCGTTAAATGGAACTCCGTACCAGCTGATTCATCTTCAGAGAGGTAACGAGTCGATTTCCTACCGAAGCGTACCGAGGTGGAGCTGGGTTCGAATGGAGAGTGCCGTTCGTTATACAGACACATTTCCCTCACCCATTCTCTCCATGTAAACTCCTTCATTTCCCATCTTTAAAACTCTTCTATCTGCCAGTAATCATCCAGATATTTTCATAAATGTCTGTTGTATTAATTAAGCTGTGTTATTGAATTCAATCTGCCAATTAATGTAAATGTGTGATGTTGTTTTAAATCGTTTTTAAATAAACGGCTCACTGTTGATGGTGAGTCAGAAATTAAAACACGTTTCCGTCCACATTTAATCATTCAATGCACGATGGAACTCAGTCCAGAAAAATGAAAGAATCTGTTTAAATTATGAATAATATCTCGCAGATATATGTTAATTACAAACTCATACAATTTCTCTTAAAACGTGAAGGTCTGTTGGTGCTGAAAGTAGGTGATGGAGATGACTCTCAGCTACCACCACATCAAATTTTAGCTCAATATCTGTAAGAATTAACTGAGTTTTAGCTGTTTTCGTGTCATTTAGCTTCGGCTGCCATATTGAACTCCAAAACTTAATCGTTCAATACACATCCAGTGATTATTTTTCATAGAACTTTGCCTGGTTTATGAGATGAACACACAGACAGAGGGTAGCAGAAGGTAATGGAAGGATCAGTGACACCAGTTATCAGCAACTGGATATCACATCCCAACTGTTTTGGTGAATTTTACAAAAATTGATTTTTTTTTTTTTATTATTATTTTGAACGTTTTTAACCCATAAATATGAATGTTTATTGTTGATAAACATTTATTCTGCCATATTTTGAGTGGAAAACAAAGATGGATGAAATAATGAGGGTAAATTCTTCTAGTTTGTAACAGTAGGACGATCATCCCTCACCAAGGGTTGAAAATAAAACCTTACCATTTGCTGTGGCAGATATAAAATTGTTTCTTTAGAGTTTGAAAGGTCCTCCAGTTAATTTTCTTTGTGTTCTGCTGGTGTTGTACCAAAACATCCTCCTGCTGGAAGTGGAGAAACAGTTTGATTAACCCAAAGATGCAGAATCATATGGACCAATAGAGCTGCCTGCAGACGAGCGTGTCTTTTAACCCTCCTGCCACCCTTGGATAAAACTGAGGCCCCGTGAATCAACTTAACCCAAGATCAGCGGGGAGTTAATTTGTTTAGGATCAGCTGATATGGATTATTTCAAATCTGGTTAAAAACCGTCCCATTACTCATCCATTTGGTCAGTCCTTTCACCTTTAGACCTTTGCAGATGATGGTATACTGTCCGGTTAGACCGGTCCAACATCAGCTAAAATATTCCCGACTGCTGAGTCGTCTCCTGAGAACTGACCGACGAACACGTCCCTGGCACGAAGCACCTGTTACCGTCAGCCCAATCAACGGACAAAAATGGGCTTAAATGACTCCAGATGACTGCGGTCTGGAGTTCAGACTCTGATTTGTCCTTTTCATCTTTCAGCAGACGTAAAGTTTCTGTTCAGTCCAGCGTTTCTTAAATTTAGACGTCAGGTGTTTGTCGACTTTCTTTCCAAACTCAGCTTTTTGTGTTTTATTGGTGACTGCCTTAAGAAAAGTATAAGAAGCAGTGTTAAGGTGGTAGCTAAGAACAAGCTGAATGCTAATTACAGTTCCAAGCTAACCGCTAATGCTAATTTTATAAAGGGCTATAATTCGGCCATTTTTAGCCATACAAAGCTGAAATTCAGTCAGTGCAGCAGTAACCAAGACCAACCTTTACCAAATTCTAAATGCTAATCAAAAATTCAAAATGGCTACTACAGCTAATTTAAAATAGCTATAACTCTGCCATTTTGGGACATATTGAGTTAAATCTTGGTATGGTACTAGCTTAGAGCGATCTAAAACGTAGTAAATGCAAAGAAAAAAATTAATTGGCGGCCAAGTGGCAACGTTTCATCAGGAACTTTTCTAGTTGTTTCTTCTCATCCAGTCCTGAAGCTGTTGTAACAGTAGGAGGAACATCTTTCTTTTTTTTGTTCCTGGATATAAGGGTGTGCATGAAATCACTTTTTTTGTTGTTGTTGTTAGGTCCTAATGTTTCACAGCTGCTTTGAAATTCACAGCAGGACTGTCTGTTAAAGGTCTACTTTATGAACCTGGTGGTTTTTCTGTTCTGTGCAAACTGTGTAGGTTCGGCTCGTTGCGCTCCACATAGCGAGGTGAACGTTTTGTGTATTCGTCCTCTGTGTGATCGTCCTGCAGCTTCGTCCCCGGCTCCTGGCAGCTCTGCAGCAGGACGTGTGGCGTGGGAACGCAGCGGCGGACCGTCACATGTCAGGTGTTGCTGTCCTTCTCCCAAGCCGTCGTTGACCTGCCCGATGACGACTGCGAGGGGAACCGACCTGTCGCGGTCCAGCCGTGCTACAACAAACCCTGCTCGGGAGGACCGGGCCATGGAGGTGAAGGTAAAGACGAGGAGACCACGCCACAGGGAAGGGACCTCCATGACTGGGAGTACGAGGGGTTTACGGAGTGCTCAGAGAGCTGCGGTGGAGGTATAGACCTTTATGTCCTGATGCATGCTCAATAATCCAGGTAGATAAATCGAATAAGGCCGAGTCCAAGCCTAAACCGTTTCTCCACACATAAGGTACGGTGGCCCTGAGGTGTAAATGAACATTTGAAAAAACGGAACTACATTTCAAGAAACAATTAAATTTGAAAAGACACAACATTTGAAAAAAAAAAAAAACAGTTAATGTAATTCAGTTTTTTTCAAATGTGATTCTGGCCCCTTCCGCTCCGGCCACATCCGCTTTGGCTTAATGTACGGTAATTCCATTTTTTCAAATGTTGTTCATTTACACCTCAGGGCCACCGTACATAAGTGTTGGTTTTTGTCAGCTTTAAACATTTACATTGTCTCAAAGTTGCATGAAATAAATGGGTCTGTATAATAATTGATCACTTGGGACTAGAAAAATGATTAATTTGCAGATGCGCCTCCGCTGGTCGTGTCTACAAAGTTTCAGTAAGTACTTTAGATAGTTTACAGCTGCGGTAGCTCGGTGGTCAGTGCTGCGGTCTCACAATTTTCCCAAATCTTTTGTGAGTTCGCTCAATGTGGCGACCCTGCAAGAAAGGAACAGCCCAAAAAAATGAAATAATTAAAAACAGTTGATTTGTTGTTTTGACCACAGACAACAATTTTTAGAAAAAGTCTGGCACAATGTGAAGAACTCATGCGTTAAGAGTGACTCTCGGCTACTACCGCGCCAAATTGTAGCTGAATATTTGTAAAACTGGCTGAGTTTGGCCTTTTTTTAATGAGCTAAGATGAATTAGCTGTGACGGCCATCTTGAATCGAGTCGTAACATCCAACTGATTCATGAGACCCAAACACACACAGACATTGATCACCTTTCATGGCAGCCAGTAAAAAATTAAATCAAAAAACTCAAACCAGCCCTAAAAAGATGAAGTTGACCAAACCGAGATGTAAAGATTTAACCTCACAACTGCCTCGTTTTGACCGAAAACCATAAAACTGGGCGGAAATTTGTTCCACGTTTTATCCACGTTCATTTTGTAAATTAATTTTCTTGAGTATAGGTTTTAAATTTAAGTGAATTCGGCCTCAGATGAACGGCATTGTGTCATTATTTATTTTAACACAAACGAAGTTAAAGTGCAGAAGCCGAGTGTGGAAAAACCCACGTGCACACCCTGTGATTCAAAAAGATTGTAAAAATGGCGTTTAGCTGCAATAACTTAAATTGTATTTTGGACGTCCTTTTCCATCTCGCCTCACAGTGGAAGAATTTTGGCCCAAATGTCGGTAATGGCTGTATTTTTAGTCCCAGTAAAAACACTTTGAATACTTTTACTATGACTCCATAGTTCGAGTATAATTCGGAGGAATATATTGAGCAGAAACAATGTTAGTGCTGATTCTTCGGGCGTCTTTTGAGCCTCCGTTGTGTTGTTGGACTCCAGGTGTGCAGGAAGCCGTGGTGGTTTGTCTGAACAAGCAAACCAGGGGACCAGCGGACCAAAGCCGGTGCCAGAGCTCCCCGCCGCCCCCACAACTCCTCCAGCACTGTAACAGCCAGCCCTGCCCGCCGAGGTACAGTGAACCCACAAATCAGATGTCCTCATCGCCGTCGTTAAAATTTTAACGTTGTTTCTACGGCTCGTGCGTGAACATTACGTGGACTTTGATGGATGTCGTAAAAACGAGAAGAAAATAGCTTTTTTTGGGTCTTGTTGGCCGCATTCAGAAAGAAAATACAAAATAAATTTCATTTGAAATCTGGTTGCCAAGATGATATCCTTCCAGAATACTCAATATGTGGAGCTCAGATAGTTTTATGTGCCGTTTATTTAATGCTCGTACACATGCAACTACTTAAATCTCAAACGAGAAACAAAAAGTCACCATCGTCTGAACTCTCACTAATCGTTTGTTATACGACAGATGTTTCGGCGTTTCTAATCGTCTGCGTTGTTTCAAGCAGATTAAACCACTTGAGCCGATTAAATCACAATTTAAGCAACTGGGGTCTAAATGATACTGAAGCAGAGTGACAGAGATGGATGGGTGCATCGCTGCGAGCAGGAAATTAGGCTCTGTGGACCGTGGTTACAATCTGCCCCACGAGGATCTGATGTCTGTGGTTAGCACGGCTCAGATATTAAAATCTTCCTCGGAAGGACTTTAAGGATTTCCGTCAGTTCTGTTGATAAATGACGAGGAGCTTTAGCCAAATTTAATCTTCATTGTCTTTTGGTGAAACAGCTACAATAAAAGTGTTATGCTGTGTTTGAATAAAGTAAAAGTACATTTTAGTGATGAAACTTGTCAAGTTTATTTTTCAGCCAAATATGTAACTTTTAAATGAACAAAAAAAAATGTAATTAAATATTTCGGTGGGAGGATTCAAAAAAAGTTGGAGACAAATACAACTGGACTTTTTTTTTTTTTTTTTTAACAGAAGACTTTTCTCATCTGAGGAGCTTTCTCAACTCAAAAAACAGAGTTGTAAAGCTGACGTAAGCTAGATACATGTGCAGATTGCCCTATCGCTCCTCACAATAGGGGCTCGTTAGGGTCTTTGTTAGTTGAAAGCTCCATCGTCCAGGTAGACAACAAGAAAGATTAAATCGTGACATCTGGACTAGTTTCTTTAAGTGAGAAACGTTTCGTTCCCCATCATCCAGAGGACTTCTTCAGTCTACGGCCTGCCAACCAGATCTGTCCCATAGGTAGTAGCCTTCACTGCCGTTTCCTGTTGGAATCTCAAAGTAGGCTTTTAACATGTGCAAAACACACCCATCCAAAACAATCAATCATCATGTACAACAATCAAATGTTTTTGAACAGATGGCCAACTTGCTACTCACAAACAGCCTGAGGACAACCGAGGACCAAGTGGTTCAGAAAAAGGGTTGTAAGCTCAAACATCCAGGTAGATGACAACAAGAAACTGGACCAGATGACACGATTTAGCCTTTCATGTTGGTCTTTGTTAGTGTGACTCACGATGGACCACTCTGGTCACATGGATGAAATTCCTGATAGGGGTGAAAATGACCGGGGATCAGTCCTAAAGCTGCATTATCAGTTTAAGGATCTGGGTGTTTTGTTTAGCAGTGATGGTAGAATGGTACGGGAGATGGATTGATGGATGAGAAACATCCAAAGTAATGATGGGGTTGCTTCGGTCAGTCGTGGTGAACAAAGAGTTTAGTTTAAAGGCAAAGTTCTTAATGTACTGGTCTGTCAATGTTCCAGTCATCACCTATGGTCATGAGGTTTGGATCATGACCGAAAGAACGAGATCCCGGATACAAGAGGCCAAAATGAGATTCCTTTGTAGAGTGGCCAGGCTCAGCCTTAAAGACGGGATGAGAGCTCCATCATCCGGATGGAGTGAAAGGAGCCAGTTGAGGTGGTCGGGTATATGTTTAGGATGCGCCCTGAGTGCCTCCATCTGGAGGTTTTCTAGTCTTCTTCCATTTGGAGAAGACCCTGAGGCAGGCCCAGAACACAGTGAAGAACTGTGTATTTTCTCTGGCCTTGGAATGCCCCAGAGAAACTGGAGGGTGTTTCCTGGGTTTCTCTCCTGGACCTGCTGCCTCCATGACCTGACTAAGGATAAGCGGTAGAAGATGGAGATAAATAAACAACAACAACAAAAAACATTGAAACAAACTCACTCATTTATTCGTCCCTATTTGCTGATGGATCCATCGTTTTATTGGACCTTACAGCCTTTGAGCCAGGGGAACAGAACGTTGCTGGATCTGAGTCATTTTATTTGGTGTGACCACATTAATTTTCTTCAACATAATTTAAACCCTTCAGCGAAACAAGTGTTTTGATTGCATCACTTATGTCGCTCTTGTTGAATGAATAAAAACATCTAAGGCAGCAAGATTTACACAGAATATATTATATTCAAGAAATAATTTAACGTTATTCAGTCAGTCCAGTTAAGGCCCAACAGAGGAAAACAAGTTGAGTCAGGCCTAGACATTGACCAAACCCTAATGCATGGAAAATTTGTAAACGTATATTTTTATTTCATTTCAGAAGGTCTGTTTCTTGGTTGTTGTTCTTAGGTGTATCAGCAGCAACACCCAACTTCACTTTTTGTCTAAATGTATTCAGTGACGGTGTGTCTTTTCGTTACAGAGCAGCTTGATTTGGACTAAAGTGTTGGTCAAGGAGAGGAAATTTATTGTAATTTTAATCATCAAAAGCTCCACTGTTGGAACTGTAAATGTGACATTTTTTGTTTACATCACTTGGACCATGTATTTCCATCAGAACTGATAAATTAGCGTGAAGGTTAAACAGTGACACGGCGCGTTGTTGATCATAAATAAATGGTGGCTAAAAGGATCGTGGTAGGCCACATGTTTCAGGTTAACACCACGCATGCTGTCAGTGCTCGTTTTCATAAATCCAGAGGCTCGCAGCCTGGCCTTGCTTGTTTTTCCAGGCCTTTCGTCTTGTTTTCACGCACAACAAATGCTGCATCAGACTTGTTTTCTTTGGCCCTTACCTTCCTCCCCGAGGCCTCGCCTCACCCCTCATAACAAGCTGCGCTCTCTGGATAGTGTTCCCTCCGAGGGGAAACAGCCAAAAGCTTTAGTTTGTACCAGCCCATGAACGAGATTTATTCCCACTTCTTCCTCTGTCCCAGGATTCTTAAGTAAATATGAATGGTTTTGTAATATCACTTGATCTGTCAAACTAAGAGTAAAGTTGTCACAACAACTACCAGTAGTTGGCAATTTCCTTCAGGTTGGAATGAAAAGTCAAACCTTAAAGATCATTTTGATGTTGGGCTGATGTTGTCTATTAATCCTTGTCAACCGTATGACACAGTTCTCCTTGGGTCTCTATAGGGAATTCAAATATGGAGCGCAGTGGGACATCATATGCACTTTGCTCTTTTATTCATATTTTTTTATTCCATTTTCACAAATTTGCATACCGATAAGACTTTAGGGCCTCTCGTTAGATCGAGAAAACGCATGAAGCATTTAGACTGAGCTCCGTTGGCTGCTCTGCATTTAGACCTACGGCGCACGTGCATACCGGACCTTGATTTTTATAATTAATCATTTTTGCAGGTGGAAGACTGGGGAGTGGAGTTCATGCTCTGCTACCTGTGGGGTTGGTCTGATGACCCGCACTGTGGCGTGCACTCATCGCCCTTCTCGAGACAGCAACTACACGGCGGTTTTGAAGGATGAGGACTGTCTGAACCCCAAACCAAACCCTTTCCAAGCCTGCAACCGCTTTGACTGTCCTCCCATGTGGGATGCACGTGACTGGGGGGAGGTAAAGGACATTAATTAGTGTGTTTGCTATTGTACGAGTCAGTTCCAGCTGTAAAGGTTTATAGTACTTATTACTCCTGCCGCCTAAGTGCTGTTGCCTCTGCAGTGCTCACAGACCTGTGGAGGTGGAGTTCAGAGGAGGCGGGTGTCGTGCAAACAGAGTTTGGCAGATGGCAGCATCTTGGAGCTACCTGACTCATTTTGTCCATCACCTAGCCCTGCAAATCTAAGTTTGTGTGGTAGGCAGGATTGTCCACCTCAGTGGGTCACAACTGACTGGTCTCAGGTAGCCCATCCTTTCAACCTTGCTAAGTTTTTACTGCTCAACGTTTCTAAAAGTTCTGCTTTGCAGATTGTGCTAATTATTTTTAACTTTTGTATTAATGTCTGTGTCCAGTGTTCAGTAAGCTGTGGAAATGGTATTCAGACTCTTCAAGCTGTATGCAAGAAACAAGGAGAGAGTGGGCAATATCGGACCATCAACCCGAGGAACTGTTCTATGATGGCCCGTCCCATCAGAATCCGGCAATGCTCTCTTAAGTTATGTCAAAGTAAGGGACTGTTTAGGTCATTTGTCTTCCTACAACATCTGTCGAAGAAAGACAAGAAATGCTTAGTGTTACGTCTTTAAACTCTTTCTATTTTAACTGCAGATTCACTGAAGCCCAATCCTACCATTCTGACCCAAAGGAAGGTGTACATTCAGTGGAGAAAGGTCAAAAAGGTACAGCTGGTTATTGGTGGTTATGCTTACCTCCTGCCGTGGACAACTGTAATCCTTCGCTGCCCAACCCAACACTTCCGGAAAGGCCACGTTCAGTGGCTTAAAGATGGGAAGCCTCTGGTGAACCTCCCACATTTTTTCATAAAATCACAAGGATACTTAAAGATTCAGCACGCTCATATATCTGATACTGGGATTTACACATGCACCATAGGCCAGGCGCGAGAACATTTTGTTCTGCAGATTGTTGGCAACAAGCAAAAGCTGACTGTTCCAGACTCCTGGCTACTTGAAAGTGGTCGACAAAAGGCTAAGCGTCCAGTAACCACCTCAACCAAAGAATCATCTATGGAGCTACCCATCTCCCTCAACAAATATGACGATATTGTAGAGCACTTGCTTAAGCTTAAAGGATCTATACACAATGAAAAATATCTTGCTGACAAACCTTACTCGAGGGAGAAGGACAGGGTGACTCTTGAGGATGAAGTTACAAAATCTTCAATCCCAGTTGTTCTTGTTATTGACAGCCACAAGCTAGATGAGCTCATGCACAACCTTTCTGAAGGATTTAGAGGACCACAAGAAGAACCGCTTCTTAAGTTGCTTAGTGAATCCACCAACCACTCACTGGACAGCGCAGAAGCTTCTACACAAGGATTACTCCTTTACAAGCTGAACCTCAAAACCCACACATCCAGGGCTAGAAAACCAGTGATTATCCAGCGACCTAAGAAGATTGGCACAGTGTCACAGTCTGAAATTGTAGTTGATGTTGGAGTGCCGGTTTTGCTGCAGAAACCTGTTGCTTCTTTGGAGCTAAAGTGCGAGGCTCTGGGGGACCCTTGGCCAACTCTAACATGGACAAAAAATGAAAAAGTGTTGCGTTATGATGGAAGGTAAGAATTATCCTCACTCTGATTTTTTTTTTTCTTTTTCAAGCTAATAACAGATCTGATTGTAGGTATTTTGTGTTTCTGCTGACAGAGTTGGCCAATTACCTTCAGGCTCACTGAAGATCCAGGCTCCGGGGAAAGGGGACGAGGGGCTATACACCTGTACAGCCAAAAATGATCTTGGAAGCACATCTATTTATTCTTGGCTGCTGATCACAAGTAAAGTTTCTACAGTTAGCTCATTTTTTCATGTTCAAACATTGTTAGAATACCAACATAAAAATTTGAAGAGTATCTTTGCTTGAATTGCTCATTCCTTTTCCAAACTATGCTTCAACAGACTCCAAATAACATGAGAGTTGTGTTGAGACTGATTTGATGTCCCTACCAGCTATGCATTTAACTCTTTCATCAGTGTACATTCGAAAACATGCACCAAGTCAATCAAGCAAATTATTAATGTAAAAACCAAAAAAGAAGTGACAAAAACAGAGCCTTGTGGTACACCTTTTTGAATTTCAAGAAAAGGTCTCTCACCACCAATGATAGCACACTGTTCACACTTTGCAATATATGATTTAAACCACCATTAATTAGTTTTAGAAAATAAAATTAAAAAATTTTGTTCAAGGAAATACTGCTCTAGCTAAAACAAAGTCCATGCTCAATAATCCAGGTATCCAATCCAACATTTTTCAGTCAGGTCATCTGGACAGTTTCTTTTTTTGTGCTGAAACGTTTCGCCTTCTATCCGGAAGACTTCATCAGTCAAGGAAACACACTACACAAAACTGATTCTTCCCCCAACAGCTTACTCCAAAGTGGAACAAACCAGTTATGTTGGTGCTAAGATGGTGTCTTTGTCACGCCCCCTCTTCAATTGCCGGCCCTCTTCCTTGTTGACAGTCGTGTCAAACTGGTGCTCTAGCTACCTTTATCATAATCAAGTAAAGAAACAGTAAAAGTTTATTTCCTTTTATTTAAAGTATTTTTTGTGTTGTTTAGTTAAATATGGTAACTGAATAATTAATGTATTGATTTGTTTTAAGTTAAATATATATACACTACTTTTCTGACTTTTTGTGCCAGAAGAGAGTTATTAGCATATAATAGCTCAATTTTAGCAAAGTTAGGAAAGTAGCCTGTTTTAAAGAACGTGTATAATAAAATCTAGTATAATTTTTGTAATAATCAAATACCAAACTTTAACTTTGCTTAAAACAGTCTCAGAAGCAAAAATAAAATGACATAAAGTCTATATTGGTCTAACATCATGTTAAGTGTGTCTGAATCAGGTTTAAAGTAGTTCAGTTTAGGGTGTTGTTCTTTAGGAACGCATTCTTCCAGCTGAGAAACACAAGCAGACACGGTGAGCTTGTACTTACCCTAGTGGCACATCTGTCTGAGTCTGTGATGGGGAATGTCCGGCGAACGTCACAGCTTGGGTCGTCTCTGAACTACGCAGCCCTTTTGTCTCCTCCATGCAAAGATCAGACACTAAATTACTGTGTGCTCATCAAAGCACCGCCACTGTGGATTTCCTGATTGTGCTGCACTCTTCCTCCGCATGCTGCAACAATTAGAGGTTCCAGGCAAAGTTTCAAAGAAGATTGACTCAACGTATCCCATTCTGCTAATCTAAATGGAAAGAATAAAGAGGTTTAAAAGTGCCTAAAGTGGGCCAGATGTATTTTCCTATTTCAGTTTGAGTCAAAGACTGTGTGACGGGTGTGTTTGTGAGCTGCAGGAAGAGTGCCGCAGAAATAAATGGAAAACTTTACAAGAGGAGTTGTAAATAGAGCTTCGTGTCATATTTGTAGAAAATGCAACTTCACACCAAACCAAACCAAAAAATATGATCATCATGGCAAGTTGGGATACATTTGATTACTCTGAAGTGAAAATATGTCATTTATACTTTCAGATAATGAAGTACAAAGCTGTGTCTACAGTAACAGTACTGGCCATACTTGTTCAGAAAGGATGAACAGCAGCCGGTCAGCTGAGCTGTGTCGTGGACAAGCCTGCCCCCTCAGGTCTGTCTCTGCTACATATCAGTTCTATTAGTTTCTACCCTGAGGCTCTTCAGTGAGTAAAACACTTATTTTAGGACCAAATGAAAAATGCAGAGCTTTCTAAAGAGCTAATTTTATTTTGCTTCCAGCTTGATTAGATGGCAAGTGGATGCTTGGTCACCCTGCTCAGCCACTTGTGGAAGTGGATCTCAGGCCAGAAGGGTCCGGTGCATGAGGGGTCCTGAGAGCAGTTCAAGAGAAGTAGAAAGCAGGCAGTGCCAAAGAGAAGGGAGGAAACCATCTAATACCAGGCTTTGCAACGTTCTGCCCTGTGCCAGATGGACCACGACCTCTTGGGGGCCGGTGAGTGTGCTCATTCCAGACTTCTTAAAATGCTTTAGTGCAATTAAAAAGATATTTTTAAAAAGAAGTGTTTTACTTATGCTTAAGTTAAAAGTACACACATAAATAATAATAAAATATAAAATAATTTGGTCACATTTTAGTGTCATGGACGGTGCGTGGGTCCCAGTTTGGCGACGCATCACCGACATGTTTACTGCCAGGACACAAATGGTACCAAAGTTCCCTCCAAGGTGTGCCATGGACTCAAGAGGTAAACACAGGTTTAACAATATGAGCTTTTGTGGGTTATTTATACTAATGTACAAGTGAAAAGTATTCAACAGAAATGTACTTTTTAGGCCAAGCTCCCTGAGGAACTGTTCTACAGACGTGTGCGCCCTTCATTGGCATGTAGGCCCGTGGACTCAGTGCACGGCCACCTGCGGTCAACATGGCTTCCAGTCACGTCAGGTGACCTGCAAGCACCACCGAACCAACAAAACAACCCGAGAACACCAGTGCATGTGGAGGCCTCGGCCTCCCAGCTGGCAGAGATGCAATATTTTCCCTTGTGGCAGAGGTGAGAAAAACAGACTGCACATCTGATTGATTGAAAACGTTTTTGATCTCAGAACACCTGTAAACTGATCATTTTCTCTGAAGCCTTTTTTTTTTTTTAGTAAAATGATAAAAATTGTTTTTCTCAAAGTCTTAATTTGGAGTTAGTTCTATGTTCCCTTTTCTATAAAGCTAAAATGTTGGTAATTGTAAATACAAACGCAATGTATTGTCTGCCCATCGTTTAAAGCGCTGTATAAAAGTTTTTAACCACGCCAAATATTTTTTACTCTGAGCCACACAATTATTTTACTAATAACAGCTACTTTTTCTTATAGCTAACTAGTAACAAACTATTAAAAAAGTTGTTTGAAAGTTGGAAAGTTGTTATTGCAAAGAGATTGTTCCCAAGTAGTCATTGCACCAGGAAAAAATAATTACTGTATAGATATAAATGTTTAGGTAGACTATATTAAGGTGCATTAAAAACAGTAGTTATATGGCTTCATGAGCCTGTAATGACAAAATGTTAACAGCTACTAACTGTTACTAGTTAGCTAGTAACAAACTGTTATTATTAACATAAAACCAATGTTTCCCCTAGATAACTTGCCACGGCAGGGTGCTCATCTTGTCCATGATTTTTGTTGACGGGGCGGCGGGGATGGAAGTCTCTTGACGGAGACACGTCTGAGCTGTGTGCTGTTTGGACCAACAGTTTTCAAGTGCGGGGGGGGGGGGGAGGTCCAGCGTGAGGGAAGAGGCAGCGTAAGCCGTGCCTTTAGCTTTTTAGCTAGCACGCCTGTATTGTGCGCTGCTAGCTTAGCGCTATGTCAGTGCCGGGGGTGGGGGGTGTAAGTGCAGTTTATTTCAGTAGGCGGGGCGCTCTGTGTTCTGTTGGGCGCCAGTGTTGTCAGGTGTACGATAATTATCGTATTTGTACGACAATTTTTCCATATGTACGATCAATAATCCTAAAAAAGGCCAAATATACGATAATTTGACCACTCCGTGAATGTGTAGTTGTAATCTGTTGTCATCAGCCTGTCGCAACTGTCTGTCGGAGTTTTTTTGTGAACCCTGAAGGCATCTGTGTCCGCAAACAGATGCACGATTGGCTCGCACTTTTCTAAATGTGACCTACAAGTGACGTGTTTGCGTTTGCCTCAAAACAAGGGGCCATGATTGGCTGAATAGTCCGCTGCACCCGCCCCATGAGTGAGGAAAAGAAAAGAAGAAGCAGCAGAACTGGTCTGGAAGCCGACCATCACTACTATGCATCAATAGATTTGTTATTCTAGTTGTGACAGGTGTACGATAATTTCCCTCAAAATACGATAATTTTATGTCTCTAGTACGATAATCCTACATTTCTCACCTGGCAACACTGTTGGGCGCTGCATTATACAAGCAGGGTGGTGGTAGGGGAAACACTGCTAACAGTTACTAGCTCGCTAGTAACAAACTTTTACTAACTATTAACAGCTACTAACTGTTACTTTAGCTAGTAACAAACTGTTACTAACCATTAACAGTTACTTGCTAGCTGGTAACAAACTGTTACTAATAATTAACAGTTACTAACCATTTCTAACTAGATAGCTGACAAACTTTCTTTCGACGTTGGGAAGTTTAGATCAAAATACTGCATCCCTCTTGCTCTTTTCCCCCCCAGTAAATTCACAGCGTCCCTCTGTGTATTCCAGCAGCAGAGTGCAGAGACAGTACAAGATACTGTGAGAAGGTTCGACAGCTGCAGCTTTGCCCGCTGCCTCGGTTTAAGAGTCGCTGCTGCTTCTCCTGCAAAAACACCTGAGGCCAAGATTCCAAGACGAGGCACGGGTCGGGGACGGTACCTGTGAAGATGGGAATCCTCAAAATCCAACCCCCAGCACCCACCAAGATCTTCGGGGATTTCTCCTGGATGGGGGACAACTGAGTGAGGAGAAATGTTGAAACCGAAGCGGTTCTGATCTTCCCCTCCTCGAGGATGTTGTCAAGGACAAAACGTCTAATCATAAAGGCTTCGGTTTCGCTTCTTGTTTTTATTTCTCCACACAAACCGCTTTTTCTGTCCAACTCTAAATGTGTTTCTAGAGTGAGCCACAGAAACATGTGACGGCAGTTTCTCAAAGGGAAATTCACAACTGGCCCATCAACCTGAATTCATTTTGAACATTCAAACAGGACTGTTAAAAACCACTGGTCAACTGTGCGTTTGTTGTTCTTTTATTCAAGCAGATTTCTTTCCATGTTGCCTTAATGGTAAATTTTAATATATTTGGTGACAGGCAGAGATGAGATTTAAGGATGTTTGAAGGGAGATGGATCTTGGGGATTCGTTTCTTTCAATGAGTCATTCAAAACAGCCAATCTCTTGAATGTTAGTCACATGGTATGACCATTGACAAAGTGTGGTTGTACGCCACTACATATGTACGTAATGTCGTCACTGCATACGCATGTAGAGACGTACTGTATGGCCATACTGCTGCAGCCAAGCGTGCTTGTCAAGTGCCCAACCACCTCGCCCTTCCTTCCTGAGTGTACGTTCGCCGGTCATGACTGCTCCGCTCCTCCATTCAGCCTGTTCTACCTTGTCTCAGTATTTTGCAATGCAATGAGGTCTAGATATATTCATGCCTACTTCCGGTTATTTGACATCTAATTAACTTCTATTTGTTCATTCGTTACTATCAACAGTTGGTATTCTCCCAGTAGATTCTACCGTAGTTACCGGACGTCTCTATGAATGTATTTGGGCATGTGGTGCCAGACTTTACACACGCATCGGTATCCATAAAAAGGTCCATAGCAAAGGAGGAGCATGTGTGTGTTTGTATCAGTGAGAAAAACGAGGTTTAAAAAAAAAAAGTCTCAAAACTGTCTGGGACTCAGTTCCTATTAGTTTTAAAGGGCCGTTCATAAGATTCAAAACTATAGTAACAACCTCTAGGGAAGTAAATCACAGTAGTTAGTATTTTGACAGCAGGGATCAAGCATGGTTTTACCACAGTTCCTGGCAGAAAAGAAAAGTAGCAAAACATAAAAATGTATGTTAATGGGTTGCACTAAGTATGGAAGATGATTAGGGCCATGGTGCAATAATTTATTTTTCCTTAATTACGATGAAAAAAAAAAAAAATCAGAATTCATCTATCTAATTTAGGCCTGTCACGATAACAAATTTTGCTGGGCGATCAACTGTCTCAGAAATTATTGCGATAAACGATAATGTTGTTTGAAATTTAACAATAATTGTCAAATTTTAGAAGAAAAGTTGATTTTTTTTGGAGTGTACTACATTTTTGACCACCAGATGGTAGTATGAGACTTTGAACCAAAGGATGGATAGTTGAGCAGCTGTCTCTTTAAGAAAAATGGGAGGGAGGACCCTTGACGTGACATGGGCTGACATGGTGACATGACGCTTGGTGATTTGAGCTCTTTAGCATTTTTCACACAAAGCTTTTAATTAAAAATCAGTAAACAAGTTCTCAGCTTCTTTTTGCAGAGAAAAACAACTTTTTACACAAAGACACAGGTTTCAACTGTGAATTTTGGAGCTTCGACAAGACGGGGGTTTATTCCTGAGGTCGACCTGTTAGCTTAGCTTGTAGCTTAGCTTGTAGCTTAGCTGCTTCTAACCATCCAAAAACGTGATTTTGGACGGTTAAGGAGGGGTCAGTGAAGAGCCCCGGAGTTGAGCTTTTTGTCATCCAGTGTCTTCAGTAGAAAGAGAGAGACGAAGAAACAATACAGCCGATAAATGAAAACGAGGTCGATAATTTTCATTTATCACGCCATTAACTGATTTATTGTTTATTGCGACAGGCCTCATCTAATTCTGACTTTTTTCTCAGAATTAAGGGAGAAAAAAGTTGCACCGTGGCCCTAATCCTCTTCCTCTAAGGGAGATGTAGCTGACCAGGAGGAGAACATATTTGTAATTTGCACTCAGAACTCCTCAAAGTCCTTGTTGAAAACATGGTTTGCAGAGTTTTTTTGTTTTTTTAAATACATGTATTGTTAATGATTTGTCATGAGTTTGTTTTTGTCCAAATGACTTTTTAACCACTAACATAACATTGCAGAACATAATATACAAGGTAAACACACTTGTTCCCTATTGATGTAAGGTAATAATAAAAAATAAAAAAAAAGTTAATCTTTTTCACCAAATTACAAGAACATCCTCTGACATCGCTGTGACACTGAACTTTACTGCTTGTTAGTGATTATTTGACGTTGACGTGTCGAGAAGTGTTGCCGTTTGTTTAGGGAACTTTGTAGAGACTGTTAATAATTAACCGTACGTATGTATTTTTTCCCAGATAAGCAGGGTTTGCACTTGTAACTTTACAAATACACAAAGATTTGCATCTACAGTTGCTTTGCAGGAAACTACTGGGTCTTTTCATCAATGAGTTGTGGATATTTTTTGTTTAGAAAAGTAAAAATATGGGTAGCACGTTACCCATGCTCTTAAGTTATGTATATATTTGTCATTTTTACTATTTATTTTATGAGTTTTTCTTTGTGTAGTTTTGTTTTAAGCAGGAGGGCCCTCTCCTGGTGACTTTGTGTCCTGCTTTATGCTTCTTTTACCAGTTTGTCACAAAATAAATACAAATGCATTCCTTTTTTTTTTATATTATTTGGGTATTGTGTTTGACTGGAGTAAAAAAATATGCCCTTTATTAAAGGGCGTCAAACAATAAAGTGAAACAACTTAACTGGAACAATAGGATTAACGACAAGCCTGAAAAACAAGACCGTCAACACTCCTGTCGTCTCTACAAGTTTTGTCACCGCCACAAACACTTCCTCTTTTAGTGCTCAAAAACAGTCTACTCTCTCTTTCTCAGCACTGAAAGAAGGATTCCTGCACAAGACAAGACGATAAACTACAAGTCAACTAGTGACCTTCGGCTGATGAGATCTGACCTGCCCTGAGGATTATTTCAGGTCAGGTATGGTGGAAACCAGTCCTTGTAGTTCTTGTCTGACAGCAGTGAGGGTGCTGCGAGTTTCCCTCGTGGATGAACTGGAAGGACAGATCGACTCCCTCCTGGAAGATTTGGTAAGTCAGGAAGTGTTCACCCGGGATGACCGTGAGCAGGTCTTGTGTCTGCCGGGGTCCCGGGCCAGAGTCAGAACGGTGCTGGATATCCTGGAGTGCAAAGGCGAGGAGGCAGCGAAGGTGTTTTTCTCTGTTCGAGGCCACCACGAGTCCTCCATAAACAGAAGCACAGTCCTGACTCAGTCCAAAGGTATGCAGAACCACTGGAGTTCAAGATCTTTATTTTTTTTTTGTTTTGTTTTAACAGCTGAAGTTTGATATTTGGACAGTGGATTGAACTATTTATTTCAGATGTGCATCAACTTAACTACAGTATACTTAGAATAAATTTAGTACCAAGAAGATAATCAATAACATCTACTTTCATAGTTTCAAAAGTCAAATGTTCATTTATTCTTTGGATACAGATTCTTAGCAGTGACAGCACATTCAGGTGAATAAACTCTTCTTGCTGCTTGTTGTATATTTTATTAAATTAACTCAAAGTAAATGCACTTTAATTATAAAGAGGTCACTGACTCGTGACGCATCAGTCCATCAGGTTGTGGTATGAACATGCATAAACTCTGGCATCCTTTACCTCGAACAACACGTGCATGGCTACTTCTGGTGTCTGCGGTAGAAGTGCGTGGAAAAATGAAACGACTTTGAAAAAGTACTGTACATCTTAGTTCATGCTCAATAATCCAGGTAAAAATCCAACAAAGTTCATTCAGGTCATCTGGATGGTTTCAGATTGCTGATTGTGGGACTCAGTTTGTTTGGTGGCTCCTCAGACTGAAGAAGTCCTTTGGATGAAGGACGAAACGTCTCGGCAAAAAAAAAAAAAAACATCCAGATGACCTGACTGAATGCTAAAAAGTACGTACATTTCTTTCGGCTGCTCTCTTCTTCAGGGGTCACCGCAGCAAGCAAACTCGCCTGAAGTTATTTAGCTTTTTTTTTTTTCCACGCCGAAAGTCGTTCCTGATGCAAGCTGGGCTCGAACGCGCATCCTCAGGATTACAAGACCATAGCACCGAGCTACCGCAGGCCAAAACATAAAACTAATGAATAATAATAATAGGAGGCTATAGTCAGTGATGGTAACAAATATACGCATACACCAAAAATAAAACCTACACAGTACTACCTGGTTAACAGGTAACTTACTACTAGAACATGTTACTAGCTAGCAAGTCATTAGTTAACTGGCTAACTAGTATTTGATAACTCAACATTCAATTAAATCAGTGTATTTGTTCAATTTGATTTTTTTATGTGGACTTATCACTGATTCATCTCGATATTAGCAGAATGATTTATAGGTTAAAGCCAAGGGAATTGACAACAAACAAACAAACAAACAAAATATTCTCCTGGGAAATGGTAAAGTACTGATTAAAAACAACAAAACAGCCAAAGTCCAAGTGCAAACTTTAAAAGACTTCCAGACAACCTGGACAAATATTGACAAAGATCACGTTAAAACATCGACTGGATTTTTGGAAGCAAATTTAAAAAATAGGGGATTATTTAATTTTTATTTGGTCACGTGTGTAAAGTTTCTCGTTTCTTTCTGACCTGTTGAGCTTTTCCGGTAAAGTAGGAACTTTTATATATATATATATATATATATGTATATATATATATATAGATATATATA
>NC_056498.1:33526946-33534136 GCF_014905685.2 Nematolebias whitei
TATGTATGTGAATGTTCCTGTAAAGTGCCCTGAGACAACTTTGTTGTGATTTGGCGCTACATAAATAAACTGAATTGAATTGAAACAAGAGGATCTGAATAGTTATGGAGAATAATATATTTAAAAAGTTTGGATTATTTTGGATGGATGGATAGATAGATTTCATGACATAATCAAAAAGAAGCAAATTTGGAAAGACAATATGCACATACACATCTGATCATATAATATGTACATGTGTACATTACAACAAAAATAAAGTAAGAAAAAAAACATTTTAAAGCAAGTTAATATTGTAAAAAGTAGTTGGCCCGTACGGGGATCGAACCCGCGACCTTGGCGTTATTAGCACCACGCTCTAACCAACTGAGCTAACCGGCCAGTTGTTTCAACAGAATCTGCTTATTTTCTTATCAATAGGACAGTGGCTGGGTATAATGGTGATATTAATAACGCTATAAAAAGAGGTTCTTGGTATCACTATTAAATGATGTACTGTATTATTTATTTAATTTGTATACTTATGAAACATACTCCCATAGAAATGTTTTTATTCGTTTGGATATTTTGAATGTCAGAGCATGTGTGCCGTAAGCTATGCGATGCACGTCTTTTTTCTAATGTTTGTGATTTTTTAAAATATATATTTATTTATTATTTCTACATTATCTGTCTGTATGTATCTGTTGAGCGCAAAACTATCAATAAAACTGACTGTGAGCTTTTATTTTGAAACAACGTACCGGGAATTGAATCGAACGCATGACGTATAAACTCTGCGACGCCGCCAGACGGTCTGCTCCGATGTCTGCAAGTTGAGTCTAATGATATTTTTGTACTTGTGGAAATAGTCTGGCCTTTTTAACTCCTCATATAAGGTGAGTTTATTTAAAAAAAAAAAAAAAGCTCTTTGAAAGTTAAGTGACGGTTTTACGAGTTTGGAGAAGAAAACATCAACAATCTGTCGCTATTTTAAATCATCGCTGCGCTAATTCTACTTTTACTAACCTCAAATGTTAATAAAATCAGCAAATGTTTCCGAGCTGCTGATATTAGTATTAAAAATCAGGTGAACCAGATTCAAACTGTGTTTTGCACCCAAAGTAGTAAATATATTATAATAACAGTAATAAAAAAAGTGATGGTGTGCTCATTTTCTGCTCTAATCAATGTAAATACTGTAATTCTACACTTTTATTTTAAATTAAGTTATTTACAAGTGGTTGGAATTGCATTTGGGCTGCCTATCTTATTTAATAGTTTGCTTTTTAAAATACAAAAGTTGAAGTACCTGATAAACATGACAAGTACATTTAATTTTGGTTCTTTACATGAACTAGAACATCAGATTTTACGTGAAAAACAATCAGTTTGATTTTATTTTGCTCCAATAAATGCATGTTAAAGTGTAACCTGCCCTACGTCCAGGATGACCGACTCAAAGAAGGCGGCGGGCGACGTCGCGAAACGTGGGGAAAAGGACAAGGAGTTGGAAAAAAAGAAGCGGTCCCGCGTCAAGCAGCTGCTCGGCGACATCAAGAAGCTGGTGGAGTTCTGGTTTGGAGACGTCAACCTTCACAAGGACCGTTTTCTGAAGAAGCTCATCGACGAGTCCGACAGCGGGTGTAAGAGTCGGAACGTCGACGTGTCAGACTCTTGAGTTGATGACGATGTTAAACTTCTCGTTCTTTTTGTCGTAGATGTCGACATTTCCGTGCTGACGAGCTTCAATCGGATGACAAAGTTGACGACCGACACTAAACTGATCGCCAGAGCGCTGAAAAACTCCTCTGTAGTTCAGGTGCAGCAAAGAAAACCTGTTTCCCATACGTGGTAGTGACAGCTTCACTCTGTGACTAAACTGGCTCACACTTTTGGTTGGTCACGTAATTCTGGTTTGTATTGTAGGTCAACCTCGAAGGAACTAAAGTGAGACGTAAACATCCGCTCAGCGAGCCACCGGATAACGTCGACAGTCGCACCGTTTATGTGGTAAAACCTGTTTTTCTGTTTGTGTCTAAGTTTAGTCCAGGAATCCTCGTGGACTGATGTTTGCAGATGACCGTGTGATCAGTGGTGAGAACGGGGAACAGGTGGAAGAGAACTTGGAGAGGTGGAGGTGTGCACTTGAAAGAAGAGGAATGAAAGTCAGCTGAAGTAAGACAGAGTACATGTGTGAATGAGAGGGAGGCCGGTGGAACAGTGAGGCTACAAGGAGCAGAGGTCACAAAGAGAGTCCAGGCAGGATGGAGAAAAGTTTCAGGAGTGATTTGTGACAAACGGGTCAACAAAGGTCAAAGTTTACAAGACAGTGGTGAGTCCAGATATATTGTATGGTCTGGAGACAGAGACATGGACAAAAAGACAGAACTGGAAGTAGCAGAAATGAAGATGTTGAGGTTCTTCTCAGGAGTGACAAGGATGGAGAAGATTAGGAATGAGATCATCAGAGGTACAGCACAGGTTGAACAACTGGGAGATAAAGTTAGAGAGGCCAGACTGAGATGGTTTGGACATGTCCAGAGGAGGGACAGTGGGTATACTGGTAGAAGGATGTTAGAAATGCAGCTGCCAGGAAAAAGACAAAGAGGAGATACATGGATGCAGTTAGAGACGACATGGAGGTAGATGGAGTGAGGACAGAGGGAGATGGAGGAGGACTACACGCTGTGGCAACCATTGAAGAGGGAACAGCCGAAAGAAGAAAATATAAGTAGTTTGGCATAGACCTGTCGCAATAAACAATAAATCAATTAATCGCATGATAAATAAAAATTATCGACCTCATTTTCATTTATTGGCTTTATCGTTTCTTCGTCTCTCTTTCTACTGAAGACGCTGGATGATCAAAGGCTCAACTCCGGTGCTCTTCACTGACCCCTCCCTTTCTATTTTAACCGTCCAAAATCTTGTTTATGGATTATTAGAAGAAGCTAAGCTACGAGCTAAGCTATCAGGCCGACCTTGGGGGGGGGAACGTCCGTCTTGTCGAAGCTCCAAAATTCACGGTTGAAATTCGTGCCTTTGTGTAAAAAGTTGTTTTTCTCTGCAACAAGAAGTTGAGAACTTGTTTACTGATTTTTAAAAAAAATTAAATCTTTGTGTGAAAAACGCTATGCTAAAGAGCTCAAATCACACCGAGCGTCCGCCATTTTGAGAACCGAAGAGAGACAGCCCGTGTCACGTCAAGGGGCCTCCCTCCCATTTTTCTTAAAGAGACACGCTGCTCTCTCCCTCACTATCCATCCTTCATTTCAAACAGTCTTATACTGCCATCCGGTGGTCGAAAAAAGATATTACACTCGAAACAAATTAACAAACATTTCTTCTTAAATTTGACAGTAATTACTAATTATCGTCAAAGTTGAAACAATATTATCGTTTATCGCAATAATTTCTGAGACAATTAATCGCCCAGCAAAATTTGTTATCGTGACAGGCCTAGTTTGGCATCTTGGTTTAGATCCCATTAGTCCATGATCCTGTTCCACTACAAACCACAGAGTGAAAGTAAATGGTAAATAGACTGTACTTACTGTATGTAGCCCCTTTCTATCTTATCAAGATACTCAAAGCGCTTTACACATTGATGAGAGGACCTCCGTGGACATCTATGTGCCGAGGAGTAGAGTGTCCCCATTTTTTGACAGTCCTACATTAGATGGAACAAACTGTTTACTTCCTACACAGTTGTACTTTCATTGCATCGCACTAGTTGTTTCTCTCCTTTTTAAAGGAACTTCTGCCCAAAGACGTGTCGCACAGCTGGATAGAACGAGTGTTCGCCAAATGTGGGAACGTGGTGTACGTCAGCATCCCCAGGTACCACAGCAGCGGCGACCCCAAAGGGTTCGCCTTCGTCGAGTTCGAGACAGAGGAACAAGCTCAGAAAGCCGTAGAGGTGAGAGTACTGACTGAAATACTCCGTTTTTAAGAGGTTTGTAGTGAAATAAGCCTCGTGAGACGTTTTGATCTTTGAAACAGATGCTGAACAATCCCCCCGAAGACGCTCCAAGGAAACCAGGGATTTTCCCCAAGACGTTGAACAGGAAGCCCATTCCTTTTCCAGACGACGTTCCACTGCCACGTAGGTTTAGGTTTAAAACTGTGCTGATGTGATTTTTTTTTACCCTTAAAGACCACGAGTGCAGCGTCGTTTTGTTGTTCTGTAGATGAAGAAGAGAAGAAGAAGCGAAAGAAGAAGAAAAAGAAAGAAGGCGCAGCAGCGCAGGCGCCCGTAGAAGAAGTCCAAGAAGTTGCCATGGAAGCGGAGGAGGAAAAGAAACCTGCAGCAGAGGGCGAGGTGGAGCCTTCCTGCACTGAGAAGACTTCGACTAAAGTGGAGAAGAAACGGCGGCGGTCGCAGACGGCGGACGCACTTGAAAGCAGCGTACCGTCGAAGATTAGAAAAACCAGCGCAAGTGAGTCTGAGGAGAAGGAGAAAGACGGAGCACAGATCTGTAAGTGCTTTCATACATCTAGACTTTTTATCCGGGTTCAGGGGTTTAACCTTTAGGAGTTGCAATAATAAAGCAATTATTGATTATTTGGTTTGTGAGTAAACACCCGGAGGCTGTTGATAACATGCAAATACAGATTCACTAACTGAAGGGACCGTGGCTTGTACTACACAAATAAATGCTGATTCATGTATATTTTTATGCCTAATAAAGAGTGCACAATAACAAATTACCAAAAACAAACGTTAATCTTGTGCATCCTGACCAACTGTTAGCATTGATGCTAACCTACCATTGAACATGTTAAAGGAAAGCTAACATGATTAGCATCGAGTTTATCGCTGGAAATTTAAACACAAACTAGAGAATATGCATTTTCTGCAAAAATGCAGTGTGAATGCTTACTGCTGAAGAACTTGCTGAAAACAGCTGAAAGTAGCTAAAATATGCTTGAATGTAGCTGAAAGGGACCAGCTAGCCTAAATTAACAAAAGAACTTAGCTAAAAAAAAGAAGAAGCTGAAATTAGGAGAAAATAGCTGAAAAGTAGCTGAAAAAGCAGAATGAAGCTTAAAGTAGTGGAAGTGTAAAGAGCAGAAATGAGCTAAAAAAATGTGGAATTAGCTGAAAAAACTAAAATAGGCACAAACAGCTAAATAGTAGCTGAAAAAGCTGAAACTATCAGAAAAAGACTGAAAGGAGCATAAGCTGAAATTAGCAGAAAGAAGTTAATTAGGCGGAAAGTAGCAGAAATTACCATGAAGAATATAAATTTGTATGAAAACAGCTGAAATTAGCTAAACAAAATGCTAAAAATGTAGCTAAAAAGTTAGAACAAGCTTAACTTGGCATAAGAAAGCAGAAAGAACATGTTTGCCCAATATGGCTGAAAGAAGCAGAAATGAGCACCAAAAAGTGTAAATAGAAAAAAGCAGAAAATGGCAAAGAACAGCTGAAAAGTAGCTAAAAAGGCAGAAAGAAACTTAAATTACAAGAAGGAAGTGGAGAGAGCACAGGTTTGCTGAATGAGGCTGCAAAAAGTTGAAATTATTGCAAAAATGTGGCGTTAGCTGAAAACGCTAAAATTAGCATAAAACAGCTAAATGTTAGCTGAAATGGCAGAAAAATATGAAACTTGCATAAATAAGCTGAAAGGAGCACAAAACAGCTGAA
The DNA here is from genome assembly GCF_014905685.2 of Nematolebias whitei. Lineage (NCBI taxonomy): Eukaryota > Metazoa > Chordata > Actinopteri > Cyprinodontiformes > Rivulidae > Nematolebias > Nematolebias whitei. The sequence continues at coordinate 33,532,579 of NC_056498.1, forward strand.
AGTAGCTGAAAACAAGTTTAAATTAGCAGAAAGAAGCTGAAGCAGAACAAAATGTGAAAGGAGCAGTAAAATGTAAACAGATTTAAAGATTTGAAGGATGTAAAATGAGCTTAATTCATTTTCTATGAGGAAAAAAGTGAGAGAAAAGGCTAAATATTTCAAAAAGCTAAAGTTGCACCAATGCCAAGCAGGATTGTCCTGAACGAGCTGAAATAATGTGAATGCTTCATAAACGTTCACACTATTAAACATTTCAAAGCCAACACTGCAGACAGTCATAACATCAGCTGTTATCTACAAATACTTCAGCATCTAAATATGAAAACACGCAGCTTTACTGTGGCATGTTTCTGTCAGAGGAAGCTACGGTAGCTCTGCTGGGACAAACGACTCTTAAAGTGGCAGCGCAGACTAACGCAACACGTTTGTGACATTTGAAATTAAGAATCATCCGTGATGCTATTTATCTTGTCACATGAAAGTATTTTATTTATTTTTTTTTTTTTTACCTGCGACGACTTAAACATTAAGAACAAATAAAAAACTTGACTGTCAACGAAGAAAAAAGCTTCAGATCAAATGCAAAAATAATTTATTTTTAGTGTTGCAAATTGAGCCACATGGAGACAATGGGCTCGAGTGATGTCACTGGGAATTCCAGCAGTATATTTAGAAAGGTAAATCCACCAGATTCACAATGATGCCAAACACTATATGACGGGATTTCCCAGCATAGAAAAATGGTTAATTTTAAAGAAAATTATAAGTGTTATAAGACGGTTATTTCTCATTACATACCTGTTAGAAAACTTTAACTTAAAGGTAGATTAGGAAGGTTATACTGCTGGGATCAGGGGAGTGTTGTCGTAGAGGTTAGAGAAGGTGGGTCTGTGATCAGAAGGTCGCCGGTTCAACTCCCCATACGGACAACATCAAAATGTTGATGGGAAGGTGAAACATCCTGCCTCCACCCTCATTCGATCCACTCTGGGCCCTTGAGCAAGGCCCTTAACCCCCACCATCTGCTCCCCCGGGCGCCATAGAAGGCAGCTCTCTGCTCCACACAGAGGGCTGTGGCAGCTCGGTGGTCTGTGGTTGCGTCAGGAAGGACATCCAACATAAAAACAACTGCCACCTTTGAGCTCGTTGGCGTCTTTATGGACTCATTTTTATACAAATCTCAACTACAGAAAACATGTTTTTCATGTTTCTTTGAACCGCAGCCTCATTTTGCTGCACGGGTCACAAAATGCATCTGCTTATAGGAAAATTTCCAACTTTTGGTCTTAAAGTCCCTTTAAATTTGTTTGACCCTCCTGCTGCCCTTACAGGTCAAAAATGACCCCTGAAGACTTCTTATTATGTCCACCAAGGATGAGCATCATTACACAAAATGAATCATTTATATATATATAAAAAAAATTGAATTCATGTTGGCTTTGAATTGGAAATCATTTAGAAACGGGGATGACATCAGAGCGTCCACTTAGCTGAACATGATGATGCATGCAGTGTAAATGTGAAACCACAGGGTTGTTGTGTTAATTGTGCTCTCCCC
>NC_056498.1:33534236-33541832 GCF_014905685.2 Nematolebias whitei
CACACACAGGCTCGCCCACTAAAAGTGACACCGTTGAGAAAGAAAACGAGGATGACTCGACTGTGAAGGCGAAGAGGAAGAGAAAAAAGAAACATAAAGAGAAACTAAAGATCGGGGAGGAAGTCATCCCACTCCGTGTCCTATCAAAGTAGGATCCCTTCTCTTTTTTCTTTTTTTAAACGCAGATTAATTATGAAACCACTAAAATAAACTTGTCTCCCCTCTCTGTTCCTTCTCTTTTTGTCCACGTGAAGGAAAGAGTGGCTTCAGCTGAAGGAGGAGTACCTAATCCTGCAGAAGAGCAGCATGGCGTCGCTGAAGAAGTGCATCAACAAGATCTGTCGCAAGGAGGAGAGCGAGGCTCCGGATGGAAACGGTGATTTGACCCGCAGCTGCTCGGGAAGTCTGATCTTCTGGTTGTCCAGACGGGGTCAAAGGCTCACCAGAAAATACAGAAAATACAGAAAACACGACGTTTGTATTCGTCCCAGAGATGATTTTATCTATAAAACATTAATGACGAAGTTTTGTCTCAGTGATGTTAAAAACAAAACAATTAAGACTTTAAAAAGAGCAGAGGTGGTGATATAATGGAAAGCAATCTACCAAAACAAACTTTAGGTTCTTTTCTGAAATATTTTGATTCATTGTTCTTAAAAAAAACAACAACAATAAATATACTTATTCTTTAATTGTACAGTAGTCCCTCGTTTATCGCGGGGGTACCGTTCCCAGTCCCCCCACGATAAGTGAAAAACCGCCAAGTAGGATTAGTAGTACAAGTAGTAGTGGTTTATTTTATTATATATAATATATTACACACGTCATGATCTCCACTCTCTGCCACCTGCTGCTCTCGGCCACGCCCACTTTAGATCAATCGCTGGCAGAGAGCGGAGATCATGGGGAGCTTCTCCCTGCACCCGTGGGTTGCACACAGGTGCAGCAGGTGCTAAATAATTTAAAATAATTTATTTTAAATAAATCCATGCCGCTCGTGCGGCTCATCCATCAAACAGCCAATTGTGTCAGGTCCAATCTTACTTTGAAAAATCGCGAAAGAGCGAGTCCGCGAAAATCGAATCACGAAGTAGCGAGGGATTACTATACTATCGTTACAAATTTTCACCAGGTTTAAGCTCCTGGTACCTTCCTGTGTACATTTTACCTGTTGTTCTCAGTTTAGAGAATTTAATTTTAATTCTGCCGATAGATGAACAAATGGCTAGTCCAGGTTGGATGAAGACCAAAGTTGATTGCCGTCATCTTAAAACAACTTGAGTTTCAAAAAAATCTTTCGGCCTCCTGCAAATGTCAGCTTTTACGCTAGAATATTAGGATATACTTGTTAGAGGAGCTACAGCTAGCTGACTCATCACACCACTGTAGTTTTATTTTGAAAGGATTATAAAGTGGAAACTTCAAAGGGGGGTCTCAGCTTTCTTTCCTAAAGACGTGCACCCCCCTCTGTGTTGATCCATTCGATCGATGGAATTGGATATAAATAAATAATGTCCCCGGCTGATGGAATTAGTAGCAGCGCATGTCTATGTACCTGAAGCCCTTTTTAAATTTTTTTTTTTTAAGTTTTCAACTGACGTAAATCAGAAAGCGGCAGCTGAGCTTATCACTCATTATAACTGATTTCTCTTCTTTAAAGCAGTTTGTTGTGCTGAAATGTTTAGTCCAGCATGAACAAAATAACAAAATAAACGTATATTAATATATTATTTCTAGATTTTGTAAAATGGGGAAATTAAAAAAAAAGATCAACATTACAATGACTGTAATCCACTTTGGTCTTAGCTTGCTTTGACTAGCCGTTAGCTTGTCAATCCAGTTAGAGGTAAATGCCCTACGTTTCTCCAAACGGAGGACGTTCAAAGAAATATCTGCAACAGGTAAGATACTAAGTGTTCATAACTACTGAAGCTGTGTTGAAATAAAATCTGTTTATTTGTGTGTGTGTGTTTTTTTCTCTAGTGGAGATGAAAAGTAAAGATGAGAAAGAGATGAAACGTAAAGATGAACAAGAAACCAACCAGGGCCCTCAGTTTGTTAGCGGTGTCATCATGAAGATCACTGACGACAAACCGTTACCAGCCAGGAAGATCATCAAAGTACGAAACGAGCGCTCATTAGTCCTAGTTTCAGTCATAAAGTCGTTTTTTTTTCTATTTGAGAAGAATACATCTTTAAGATGGATCATAAAATGTTCTGGTGCCTTCGTTTTCCTTCTATATTTGTAGGGCGCTTTGTCCAAAGTCTCTCCAGTTGCTTACATCGACATTTTGGAGGGAGACGTGGAGGGTCACATCCGTTTTCACACCCCGCAGGAAGCTAAAGCCGTCAGCGACGTTAAAGAAGAGCTGCAGAAGGAGCACAGCTGGAAACTGGAGGTTCTGACAGGTCCGGACTTTATATCCTCAAGCATTTGGGATTTGATCTCGATTTCCTAGATTCCTCTGGACGAACTTTACGTGGAGGTTATTTTGTGTTTAAGGTGACCACGAGCAGCGGTACTGGCAGAAGATCTTAGTGGACCGGCAGGTCAAGCTGAACCGTCCCAGAGAGAAGAAGCGGGGCACAGAGAAGGTGAGATGAAATTAGAATGGATTTAAACGTTTCACTGGAGAGCAGCATATTAAGAATGAATTTTGTGAATTCGTTTCCTTTTTAGGTCTATCAAAACTAAAACATTAGTTGTGTATTTTTTGTTTTTATTGTAAATACTCAAAAATGTATTTATTCATATTAAAAAGTATATATTGGTCTTTTTAAGCTTTATGAACTGGTGACATGTGACCGGTCCCTTTTCTCTCTGTTCGCTTAATACCTTAAAAAAAAAAAAAAAAAAGGTGCTCAAGATAAAGTGTTTGTGCAAATAAATTCCAGTTAAGAACTTATAGGTTATGTAAAAATCAGACAAAATGTAAAATTGTATCAGGCTACCAACGTTTTATTTATTTATTTTTTTTACACAAGTATAGAAGCTACAAACAACTGCAGTATTTTAACCCTGCAAACCAAACTAGTTGGACTAGCTGATTATAAATATTAACTTAAATGTATATTTTAATAATTTGTGGCAGAAATTCCATGAATTTCTTCAGCTTGACTCATTTGTTTTTTCTGACAAGTTTAAATACCAATTTCACTTTAAATTTATGTCTACATGTCAGAAGAAAATAAGCTACACTGATATATCTCGCAAGATCTTTGAGATTTATTTAGAGGGTTGTAGGTGATATGCGTTTCCCTCAAAGAATGCTAGGCCTTAAGTTTCTTTCTGAAATGATTCGAACGTCTATTTTTAACCTCTTTTGTTAAATAGTTCTACAAAAATGGCCGCACAGACCAGTCCGTATTTATACTGCATCTGGACGTTCATAAATCACAAATGAAGTTGGCAACGTCCGCGCAGACGTGAGCTTTCAGGAAGGAAGGAAACGCCGTGCAACGACAAGAGGGGCGGAGCAAAACTCAGCAGGGTTGACGTGGAGTGCGACGCATTAAACACGTGACAGCATGTCATTTTAAAATCGCGTGTTAACCCAGTTTACCGATTCTCTTTGTGGTCGACTATTATTTTTAAACTAAAGACGAAGTTTCCACGTGTCATCGTTGATCTTCCCTCGATAGTAAATGTGTGTGTTGTTGTTCGAGTCCGCGACCGGCTGGCCACACAGACCAGATCTGACCTGTCTCTTCGAACCAACGATTAAGTGGCATGGTGGTTTGTTGAGATACAGCCATATTATATTGGTTGAAAATTTTCCAATAATTGTATTTTGTAAATACCTGTCTATGGATTCCTGGAATGAAATGTCTAAAATATAATCCTAAAGGCTTTGAAGCACTTTTCTGAGCAGCGCCGAAAACGCTACATTTTCAGTAATTTCCCTGCACATTACCAAAGCTATTTTCAGTACCAGCTGGGAAATCCCATTATCCAATCATGGTTTGAGGTTTCCTCTTTCGAACGACATCATGAAATTTTCCTTGCAGTATGCTAAAAATATAATTCTGACCGATTTTCCAGGGGTTACCCGGCCAAGTAAGACAAATCAAGCCATACCTCTGGAATCGTCCATGACATCAGGATGATCTGGGTATCAGAGTGAAACTTAAAAAGGACAGAAATCTGAAAAAGTGCTCAGTTTAGTTTGACCAAACATAACTTAATCCCTGATGTGATGGAGCACATATAGCAACACACCGGCATACCTTTTTAATATGACAATAGTTTTGCCTCTGTTACTACCTCGCTTTGTGACACAAAGGTGCCTCAGGGGTGGGTTGGCTTTGACCCCCTGCTCACTGCTTCAGTCTATTCAGAAATCGCACCAAGGCGGCCAGAAAGCATCTAAGTCCCGACTGTGGTGTTTTGTGAAAGAGCCTTTCAAGGCATATACTCTGTTTTTGTGTTTTTGCATTTAAAATCTTAATTCTATTTTAAACAGTAGTTTCTCAGTGTTTGATCTGCTACTGTTCAGACTACAAAGTGCTCCTTTTTGGTCACCAGCTTGAACAGTTGCTGAATACATGACGTTTCCACCATTCTGTGCATGTAAACAACACTTTCTGGTAAATTTGTTCAAGTGTGTTGGCATGACTGTATTTAACAAACATTACAAATAAAATGAGTAATATTATACACACGTGATCCTTCGTACTCTCTAGTTTTGCACTTGGATAAATACTTTTTGTCTAGTCGGTACCTTTTGTAGTTCCATCATAACTTGTCTTCTTCGTATACCAAAGTTAGTCATGGTGTTCCTCAGGGTTCACTGTTTGGACCAATACTCTTTACTTTTATAAATGCTTCTATTAGGTAATGTTATTAAACAGCATGGGATAAATTTTCATTGTTATGATGATGATGATGCACAGTTATATTTGTCCATGAAACCCAATGAATCCAATCAGCCACTTAGACTACAATGTCTTAAAGGCGTTAAAACCTGGATGACCCTAAATTTTCTGCTTTTAAACTCAGACAACCAGCCGGTCGAAGCAGATGGCCGCTTGTCCTGAGCCTGGTTCTGCTGGAGGTTTCTTCCTCATGAGAGATTTTTTCCTTTCCACTGTTGCCTTCATGCTTACTCAGTCTGCAATTAAGTTAGACTCAAATCAGTCTGCTCCTCAGATAAATAATGTTAACTTACTTTTTATAGATATGAATGTTTCTGTTCAGTGCCCTGAGATGACTTCTGTTGTGACTTGGCGCTATATAAATAAACTGGATTGAATTGATCTTTTGTCTCTCTTCAGCTCATAGCCAAAGCCGAAAAAATCATCATGACCCGAGCCAAGGAGGCTAACAAGCACATCCGCTTCAACGAGGACTGACGTCTACCGTTTTAACCCCTCAGACCATCACTGGCAGGAACTGACCAGGACAATTGGTGTTGATGAGAACTTGGCTGGAACTAAGTGAAACAAAATAGTCCCAGTTGTGCCTTTGTGTCTTTTATATTTGTTTAAAATTTTCTGTTAGCACTGGAGCCCCATCCCTAAGATAAAGGTGGGACGCTGCACACATGGATGTTTTTGGAACATTGTTTAACTCAAAACGCTTTTAAACTGAAGTCCTGTATAGGTGTAAATATTATGAAATTTATTCCAGTCAAGAAATAACTAAACCAACACCTGATCTCTTTTGTTTTGTTCTGGTTTATATTTTTTTTTAAATAAAATGTCATTTTATGATTACATTGTTTGTTGTTTTACATTTACGACATACCGTAGGATAATGGTAAAAATTTAAACTTGGAACGGTTTCTCTATATTTTACAGTTGATCCAGCAGACGGGGATTGCTCCTTTAAATAAGTAAAACAAGTTTCATGAATTTAAAAAGGATCATATTTTGCTGTCTAAAATAGTTTTCTACTGTGATTATCGCCTGCTCCTAATGAAAGGCGGGTGATTATGTAATTACCTGTGTTTGCTTGTCAAAATCTCCCATAAACCAGTGAATGGATTTTTGGAAACCCAGAAAGTAATCTTTGAATGTTTCGAATCGTCTAAACTTTTGGGGTGAACTTGTTTCAAAATGGCCCCCGCAGTTTCTTGTCTGTAGAAAATAAAAGAAACCGCTAAATCGCAGCCAGTTTAGCTAATATTGAGCTAAAATTGGATGCGCAAGCAGCTGAGTGTTGTTCCCAATGCATTCAGAGTGCTCGCATGCTACGTTTGACTTTTTTAAGGTTTTGGAAAACCGCTATTGCCGTAGTCATTTTTCAATATATCAAGTTGACACTCCATCATCAAAGGCCATTCTTTCAAGAAATACCACGCCTTAGTTTTTATTATTGTGGTGCGTGCCAGTGAGGTAATGCGTTTAAAAATTGGGGATAACTTCATGATCTCATTGCCTTTTTAAGCATTTATTACATTTTAGGCAGCCTTGACCTTCTCTATAAACCAACTCATCCCTTGGTTTAGAGGGCTGGACCAGAACATACCGGCTGAGCAATCGAAAGCAGGTAATCCTCCACTCTCTGCAGGATACTGGTGTCTCTGTGAGGTGGACTTCGAGGGTGCAGAGTCACTCACTTTAGGATGTTGTCTTGAAAACATCTGCCTTGTCTCAACAGGCTTAGGATCGTGCCTTGTCTTTATGGGCCGATCTGATGTTTCATGAGTTGATGTGAAGAACTGTGATCTGTTCCAAGACTTGTAGGACTCCTTAGATACGACTGATGCGCGCTGGTCCTTGGGTTCTACGTGACTTTCATGTGATGTAGACTGGAACTTGAAGTCTTTGGGGTCTCCGTGGAGCTTGGTTTCAAGCGACCACATTTGGAATTGCCGAATTAATTCATTGGGCCCATTGAGATGTTCTTGTTTTGTGACGGAAGTCCCATTCGGCATGACGGGCATCTTCAGTAGATCTTTGCTGGTCGGGTGAGCATTCCTGACCTTGGTCGGTCTCGGCTGCACTGGTTGACGGATATAATCGGCTCTGTAGGTAGTAGTGACACCTTCAAAAGGCTTTTTGTCTTCTTTGTGTTTGATAGATTTGGCTTCAATGACAGCCAAGTTTTTATGTCCATCTGTGCTACCTAATCCCTGATGTACGTTCAATGAGTGTTTCGGCTTAAATGACACTTTAATGTCTGGTTTCCGAGCTTTGAAATCATCTGGGAAGAAAATAAAACATAATACCAATCAAGTTAGTGTTTTTTTGTCGGGAATTTAGGTAAAGATTTATTAGGGATGCACGATATTGGATTTTTGGCCGATATTCGATATGTCGATATGTTAAAACTTATTTGGCCGATAACTGATACCAATATTTTTCCCTAGACCTACTTACAGAGACTACATCGCTTTCTCTGCTGTGGAATTAAAATATGACATTATTCTGCATGGTCTTTGTCAATTTGTGGGCTGAAAATGATGTAACACTTCAACTTGGATCATGTTTAATGTCAAATTTATTCATGACATTTACTCGCTCTAACACAATGACAACACTCGAACAGTGAAAATTTTCACAAATCTAAACTCAACAGCGTGTGTGATGTCATAACGGGCTGGCGCTGCAGCATCCTTATCACTGGGTTATACAAAAACAGTGCCTTTCATA
>NC_056498.1:33541932-33551608 GCF_014905685.2 Nematolebias whitei
ATATATATATATATATATATATATATATATATATATATATATATACAGCGCCATTTATATTGGTGAGTTATTTTGATGGAATGGCCGATATTTTATCTCTAATATCGGCCGATGCATGACGATAATATCGTGCATCCCTAATGTTTATCACTGTTAATGTTAAATTAATATTGAACCATGTGTATGAGGTCTGAGAGTTCTTTATCGCTGAGAGAAGCTGATTTGATACAACTGGGAGGCTGAGCTCATCAATGGCTGTCTGTGAGGGCTGATGAGCATTATAAAAACACTTCCTGTACACTGTCCGGTGCAGTTTCGCGACCAGACCTTCAATTCAACATCTGTGTAAGCCCGTGTGAACATCTGCCCTTGCAAGAAAACTGGGTTAAAAAAAATCTCCTGTCTTTGTGTGTGGCTCTTTTTAAGTAAGTATATATTGAAAATATGTTTTTAATTTAACCGTTTTATTGCAAGGCAATTTGCTCACCTCTGTAGGTGGTGGTGTAGATCTCGTTGAGTTGAGTTCGGATCCCTTTGGTATCTGCACGTGGAGCCTTCTGTGGTTTTTGCATCCATTGTGTTGACACGTGCACCGATCTGAAACACACACTTATTTTTAGATTTTTCACAAAAGTTGGGGATGGTTTATTTTATTTGATATCTTTTACAGCAGTGATTCCTAAAGTTGTGGGCAGGGCTCCATGGTGCCACGAAGCACCAAGTGAGGGTCCTTAGATGATTTCCAATTCAATTCAGTTTATTTATGCAGCATCACGTCACAACAGAAGTCATCTGAACAGAAACATTCGTATGTATAAAATAATAATTTAACATTATTTATCTGAGGAGCAGACTGCTGTGAATTTAACTCCATCACAGAGTCTCATCTTGAGCATGGAGGCAACAGTGGAAAGTAAAAACTCCCTCATGAGGAAGAAGACTTAAGCAGAACCAGACTCGGAACAAGTGGCCATCTGCTTCGACCAGCTGGGTTTGAGAGGAACAGATACACAATGGCAGGTCGAGAATCACATGTTAAGATGGAAATAGTATCAAATGAAATCTAATTCAATTGTTACAGTTCATTTTAAGAAATGAGGTCAGTTTGTCCTCCTGTAGTCTAATCCTATAGCAGCATAGCAAGCCAACCCTAACTATGGGATTTATCAAAAAGGAAAGTCTTAAACTGGACAATGTGTCAGCCTCACGGACAGAAACTGGAAGTTGGTTCCACAAGAGAGGAGCCTGATAACTGAAAGATCTTCCTCCCATTCTGCTTTTGGAAACTCTAGGAACTGCAAGTAAGCCTGAAGTCTGAGAGTGAAGTGCTCTGTTAGGAAAATATGGAACAATAAGATCTGTAATATAAGATGGAGCTAGGTTGTTGAGGGCGTTGTAGGTTAAGATTGTATTTTGTGAATTCTCGTGTATTTTTTGTGCATTTCAAGAAATACAGTAGTCCTCAAATATGAAAAATATAATCTGATAGTTTGAGTTTTCATTTTGCTTTAAGAATGTTAGCGAGTTTGTATACAATGTTTGGCATAAAAAGCCTCTGCTGCTTTTTTTTTTTTTCTTCTGTATGTCTGAAACTTGAACATTTGGGGACCCCTGTTGTACAAGCATGGCAATTTCAACTTCCCAGACTAAGTTGTGCAAAACTAGCATTTGTCCAGTTGATTTAACTGGTTCCACCCATCTACAATCTGGAGTACTCTGTAAAAATTTTAAAAAGTAGTACCTAATGGTGGCAATATTAGCCGCTGTGTCAGTCTGCGGAGGATGAGGGTCTTCCTGTTTGGACTTGGTGGTTGCTGCATAGGGCTTGACCGGGGGCCGGAATTTGTCCTGGTACTCTGTGGTCATGCGTGGACCAGTTTGGACTTTCCTATAAGCCTTGTGATTCCTGCAAATATCAAGTTAAAGTACACCATTAACATAAATTCCTTCAAAAAGCAACATTAGGAGGAAAAACATGGTAATATGTATGAACCTGAGGGAGAACAGCTTACTGTACCTCGTCTTGTGGACAGATGATTAGCATTTATTGTGTTTATAATCACGGCTTCCCAAAATCTGTGAGATGTACTTACATACGGCCAAATGATTTAAACACAAATTGCAACGTATTACCATCTGGGAACGAGAGCATTTGCACGTATGCAAAAGGAAAGGGATGACTGCTTTAAGCTGTTTTGTGGGTGAGCTGAATAGTTTGGGAACAGGGTCAACAAGTAAATATTATAAATATTTCAGTCTCTAAGCATTTTACATAGAAACTGAATTTGGGGGCCTATTTTCAATCAGGCCCACATTGACGCTTCTGTAGCTGTGCCACCACTATCAATTTTGTGACTAAAAAGCACATCATTAATTCCATATTTTTGTTCTTAAATCACATTTATTAAAAAAATAAATAAATAAACTGATATCAGCTCACCTCATTATTGTTGCCCCTTATTTTTACTCCTAGTTTTTTTGAGGTATCCCTCCGCGAAACCGGCGGCGGAACAAACGAAGTGACCGGTAGGATTTGAGAGCAAACGCCGACCGTTAGGAGGTGTGATGCGGCCCGCTGACAAGGTGAGGACATCGTTTATGTTGATGCTATTTTAGAGGCGAATTATTCAAAAACTGCTATGACAACGTATTTAAAAAAAAATAGAAACTGCTGTTATGACAACATATTCATAAAAATACACACTTTGAAACCAAGCGTTTGTATAAAAACACGCTTTAGTTTCTCTTTGGTCCCAGACTCCATTTGTCAGTTTGCGTGTGTCACGTACGACGCTCGCCCCAAACACTTTCAAAGCGGAAAAACTCGATATTTATTCACATTATTGAGCACAAATAAAAGTGGAGTAGCTTAAATACAAAATAACTTCGAACCTGAGTCTTGACTTTTCAATAAAAGGGGTGTTTGTCATCCACAAGATGGCGCCATCATAAAGGATTCCATTTATGTAGCGTCCACCATCAACGGTTGACCATTTTTTTTATTTTTTTTAAACGGATTTACTTTAAATTAAACGAAATAAAGTCAGCAGTACGTGCAATATTCATTCAAACAATTGTTGTGCGTCTTCATTATGTAACCAAAATGGAGATAAAGTTGTATAAACTTTAAAAAGTAGCATTTCTTAAGAGTGTGACGTTAGCCCTCAGAGCATGTGTTGGGTATGACTCTCAGCTACTGTCACGCAGAGTTTTAGCTCAATATCTTTAAAAGTGACTGAGTTGTGGTCATGTTTGTGTCAGTAAGGTGGCTCAGCTGTGGCGACCATCTTTAATTGTAGTGAGACCACCTACAACCAAGACCAGACCTATGGGAGAGCCCAGCTGTAATCACTGTTCAATCAAAGGTGAGTCTTTGCACCAAAACATCATTACAGTATTTGAATAGTTTTTGTCATCGTTCAAGATTTAACGGGAAAATTAACGCTTGAAAATTATTCTCTTACTCGACTCATGAACAGGTAGATTTATTATTTTCAAAGATAAACCTTTGTGGTTGTGTCCAAGTGCTGAATGCAGCTAGTTTACCTCTCAGGTGCATTTAAAAGGAGACTGAAATAGTTTTAAGATGGCAGCAATCCACTTTGCCTTTTCTTGACTAGCCATTAATACAAGTATTTCAATCGACCTTTATTTATACAGGTAAATCCCATTGAGCCTCGAGGACTCATTTACAAGAGAGACCTGATTTCAACAAAGAAAGATGACAACAATGGACAACAGCAACAACAATAAACAGTTATGAAAAAGCATACTACAGTTTTTTTTTTTTTTTTAACAAATAGGATGGCTAAGGTAACAAAAAAAAACAACCAGCTAGATTCCAAGACAAATGTAGAAAACTAAAAACAGGAACATGTCAGCATTGGACCCTGCCAGGTGTCCAACAGATTCTTAAAGACACTTAGAGAAGTCAAGGTCGAGAGCTTCAAATCTTTTTGTAAGATATTCCAGGAAACAGGAGCGGAATAGGAGAAGGCCCTTTTGCCTAGTTCAGTCCTCACTGAGGGAACACTGCAGGTAATAATGTCCTGAGAGCGCACACTGTAGCTGCACTCACACAGAGACATGTAGGAGGAGATGTATGAAGACAACAGACCAGGAAGTGATTTAAAGATGAAAATGTACCAGTGAGAGAGTCTGCGTGAAGTTAATGATGACCAGTTAACCAGTGAATACAGGGTGCAGTGGTGGGTACGATAATCACAGCCAGTTATGAATCTTAGTGCACCATGATAGACAACATCCAACATCTGCAGGGTTCTTGTAGGAGCGTTCATGTAAATAATATCACTGTAATCAATGAAGGGAAGGAAAGTTACAGATACAAGGCGTTTTCTAGCATTCAGAGTTAGACAGGATTTGTTTCTGAAAAAGAAACCCAGTTTAACTTTCAGTTTCTTTACCAAGTTTTCCACATGGAGCTTAAAAGAGAGATGTGAGTCGACCAAGATACCCAAATATTTATAGGAATCAACAAACTCAATCGGGACACCATTTGAGGATAAAATTGGAGGAACTGCTGGGACCAACTTCCTATTTGAAAAAAGCATCCCTTTGGTTTTGTCGGCATTTAATTTTTATTTGCTCAATAAACTATGCTGGCCTTTTTCAGACTCTGCTCACTCGGCATGGAGAGCCACCATCTTGCATGTTTTAGTTGTTACCCTGCTCCAACACACCTGATTCAGCGATTTAATTACTTTCTTAAGTTCTGCAGAAGCCTGTTAATTTATTCGCATCAGGTGTGTCAAAGCAGGAAAACAAATAAAGCGTGCAGGATAGTGTTCCTTGAGAACCAGGGTTGGGAACCTTTTTAGAGGTTTCAAATTCAAAAATACTTTATTAATCCCAAAGGGAAATTATTTTGTTGTTGTAACTCGTCATCCTCATTTCATTAAGAGATGTTATAGATACTGATGGCTGTAGGCAGGAAGGATTTCTTGTAAAGGTCCATCCCACAGTGGATCCTAAGAAACTGGCTGCAGATGCCGTCCGATCCATCCACCCAGACTCGGCTGGCCTCTCGGTTCCCCCGGGCTGTAGGACCGCCTGAATGTTTGGCAGAAATCCTCCCAGAGCGATGGCCACTCCTCCCAGCAGTCTGTCGATCTCCTCGTCACTGCGGACAGACAACTGTAGGTGCCGAGGGACGATCCTGTCCTTCTGCTGTCATGAGCCGTGTTTCCCGCTAGTTCCAGGATCTCAGTGGTCAGGCACTCGATCACAGCTGGCAGGTAGATGAGAATGCATCTACGGCACCTCCTTTTCAACTCATTTGAGATTTGGGGCTGTAGTTGACATATTATTTGAGCTTTTGAAATGTTAATCAGCTGCTGTTTGTAGAAAACTGCCTTGTTGCCATGGTTACGCATCATAACAAATGTCCAAAACTAAAAAAGTTTCAGTCAAAATCCTTCCAGCTGCACAGCATCTGATACCAGAGGAAACAATCATCCAAAAAAATGTGATTTGCATCCAGAAAAAGAGGAATTAAAGTTTCCAAAAGAAAAAATCTCAAAATGAAAGTAACTTTCTCTGCATCAACACACCTGACCAACAGGCTTCTGCACAACACCAAGAGGTAACTCCACCATTGAATCAGTTGGAGCAGAGATACAAGTATAAGATGCAGGATAGTGGCCCTTGAGGGCCAGGATTAAACGCCCCTGATTTAGTCTTTTCACTGGGGGATTCCACCCACTTTCAGCTCAACCCTCAGGACCTCTTCAGTTGAGGTTCCAGTGTGCCAAGTTGAGCTGAAGATTTGACGTCAGCAAACTGCAGTCCACGGATTGGCCAGAGAGAGATGTCAATCACAAGAGTGCCTGCTTCATAAAACTCAGACCCACCATTTTTTTAAGTATTTTCAACTGCTGCGTTACTTTATGTACTTAAAAATAAATAAATATGTATCTCCATTATACGCTGATATATGTATAAACATGTCAACTATGCATGCACTATTGCATACATAGTTGACATGTATGTACTATGCATGTAACTACACCACGGTACTATGATGACGTTCAGACGTTTCTGTGCTTATTGGCCAACGACAGAACTTGGACCAAATGGACTCAGGTTTTTGCCTTTGACCGGAGGAGGGAAGGTGGCCTCGACTAGACCACAGCACTTATGGAAACCATTGTGGAGGATGGTGAGCGTTTTGCAACTTTATTTCATTTATTTTCTCATTGCTGTGTTGTGTTTACCTTGCATTAAAATAAACATTGTTAAAGTTTCGCGAGGCCTTGATATGACGATCTCGCCCACATCAAGGTGACACATTATATCAAAAGTCCCAGAAACCACGTAGACCTGAGTAGAGTCGAAGCCTGTCATTGTGTCTGGACAATGGGGGAAAAACACTTATCTCTCCAATTTGAGGTATTTAAAAAAAGCTATCTATGACATGTAAGATGTTAGCTGTTCATAACTTTTCTACAGAACCCCATGTTAGGTTGAAGGAAAACTTTCTGCAGACCGCCTGATATTTTCCCTGGAGTCTTAGGGAAGGGCTCTGTTTCATAGAGCCTTCGAGGTCATACATGAATACATCAACATCTAAAGGCAGAAACTTTAGCAGCAGCGTGGCTGGTCTCCATGGACACAGCCTGAGGAGGACTCACTTCTCCAAGAGAAACACACAAACACTCACTTTGTGCAGAGGTTTACCTGGGCAAAGGAAAACACTTGTTCATCATATATTCAAATCAGCTCAGTTTATTTATATGTTGTCAATTCACAACAAAAGTCTTATTGTGAAAGACTTGGGTGGTGAGAATGAAGGTCTACATCATCTAGATCAGGGGTGTCAAACTCACTTCCAAAAGGGGCCAAAACCTTTTTCAAACTAAGGGCCATTTTCAAAAACAACATTAACGCAAATCAGATATATACCCAACATCTTTTCTTGGTAACAAGTTCCTCAACAAGAGTTTGATTGGTCTCATTTGATGTTCTCTGTTGTGCTTTCGACATCACAAAGATTACTGGAACAAATTCAAGAGATAGAAGTATTTTATGTTTCACATATCATCTTGGGGGCCAGATAAAGATGTCAACGAGGGCGACATTTGGCCCCCGGGCCTTGAGTTTGACACATGAGCTAGACTATACATAGCTTTGGACTAACTTCATCTTACCATTAGAACCTGTGGAGTGAAAATAACATAAATAAAGCAACAAATCACTTCATTTTGGAATCAGTCAGACCTCTATTGCACGTTTGCAACTGGTACAGGAGCACATTTCTCCAGTTCTGTCCTCCCTTCACTGGCTCCCGGTTCACTTTTGAATTAATTTTAAAATCCTTCTGTATGTTTTTAAATCTCTTTAACAGTTTTGCCCCCCTTATCTTGCTGATCTGCTGCAGCCATATGTCCCACCGCGCTCTCTGTGGTCAGCAGGCAATGCTTTTATTGGATCCACGCGCAGTTCTAGATTTGCGCCGCTCAAGGTGGCTGCATGTTGGAGTAGTTCTGTTACATTCATTCTGAGTTATTGCTTTTGGAAACTTCAGTTCTTCTTTTTCTGGATGTAAATCACTTTTTTCCAGATGATTATTTCCTCTGGTATCGGATGCTGTGCAACTGGAAGGATTTTAACTGAAACCTTTTTACTTTTGGGCATTTGTTATGATGCGTAACCATGGCAACAAGGTGTTTTTAACAACCAGGAGCAGCTGATTAACATCTCAAAAGCTGAAATACCTCAACTACAGCATCAAATCCCAAATGAGTTGAAAAGAAGGCTCCGTGGACAAATTCCTGTCAACCTGACTGCGGTGCTCAAGTGCCTGATTGCCAAGATTCTGGAGCTGGTGGGAAACTCGACTCGTGACATCAGGAGGACCGGGATCTTCCCCCAGCACATTCAGCTGTCTGTCCGTGGTGACGAGGAGCTCTGCAGACTGCTGGGAGGAGTGACCATCGCTCAGGGAGGAATTCTGCCCAGCATTCGGGCAGTCCTGCTGCCCAGGAGGACCGAGAGGCCCGCCGGAACTGACAGCAAGCTGGATCTGGGTGGACAGATCAGTATCTGTGGCCAGATCCTTCAGATTTGGTGCAGGAGATCCTTCCTTCCCACAGCTATCAGCATCTAACAACTCTTGAATAAAACCAGAATGATGAGCTACGACAACACTTAATTTCCCTCTGGGATCAATAAAGTATTTTTGAATTGAATTGAATTGAATGTTTTAATCTCAGAGGCGACAGGGCTTTCATTGTTGCAGGTCCACAATTGTAGAATGAGTTACTGCATGTCAGGCAGGCATCTGGTATCTGGTGAGGTGCTGGCAGACATCTTTAACACCTCACTTACCCTGGAGACAGTTCCCACCTGCCTGAAGACTGCCACCATCATCCCAGTCCCAAAAAGCTCTACAGTGACTGGTCTGAATGACTATCGGCCAGTGGCCCTCACCCCGATAGTCGCTAAATGCTTCGAAAAACTGGTCATGACTCACATCAAAACAACCATCAACATCAACGAGGACCCTCATCAGTATGCATACCGTGAGAACCGATCAACAGAGGATGCAATCTCCTCTGTGGTCCACACTGCGCTCAACCACCTGGAGCAGAAAAACTCTTACGTCCGTATGCTCTTTGTGGACTTCACATCCGCCTTCAACACCATGATCCCCCAAACCCTGATGGACAAACTATCCACACTAGGACTAAGCCCCTCCATCTGCAACTGGGTACTAGACTTTTTAACAAACAGACCACAGTTAGTGAGGATCCACAACCTCTCCTCCTCCACCATAACCCTCAGCACTGGCTCTCCTCAGGGATGTGTGTTGAGCCCCCTTCTGTTTACTCTGCTCACATATGATTGTGCAGCTACCCATCCAGGCTGTCACATTGTAAAGTTTGCAGATGATACAGCGGTGGTGGGATGCATCACAAACAATGATGAGTCCAGCTACAGGCAAGAGGTGGAACACCTGGAGAGCTGGTGCAGAGAGAATAACCTTCACATCAATGTGAAGAAGACAAAGGAGATGATTGTGGACTTCAGAAGGAACAAAAACACCTACACCCCCCTGAACATAAGAGGATCTGCGGTGGAAGTGGTCTCCAGCTACAAGTACTTGGGTGTACACATGAATGACAACCTCAGCTGGAGCAACAACACCACCAGCCTGATCAAGAAAGCTCATCAGAGACTCTACTTCCTCAGACGGCTGAGGCGAGCTGGTCTGGGAAGCTCAGTCCTCACCTCCTTCTACAGGTGTGCAGTGGAGAGCATCCTGTGCTCGAGCATCAACGTGTGGCATGGAGGCTGCACAGCTGCAGAAAGAAAAGCTTTGCAGAGAGTGGTGAAGGCTGCACAGAAATCTGTTGGAATCAGTCTCCCCACCATCACAGACATCTACACCTCCAGATGCAGGAAGAGGGCCACCTGCATCATGAAGGACCCCACCCACCCAGCACACACACTTTTTGCCCCACTCCCCTCAGGAAGGAGGTTAAGGAGCATTAAGTGTAGAACCACTAGACTGAGGAACAGCTTCTACCCTGAGGCTGTTAGACTCATGAATCTCTAACTAGAATAATCACTGTGAAAAACCATATCATGTTGCTGCTGATCTGTTTCATGTTGCTGCTGATCTGTTTCATGTTGCTGCTGATCTGTTTCAATGTTG
>NC_056498.1:33561608-33631918 GCF_014905685.2 Nematolebias whitei
TATATATATATATATATATATTTTCACTTTTGTTTTCAACCTTACCATGTTTTTTTAAATATATATAAAACAATATATTATGATGTTGCTGAATGTACAACATGTACAATAACTCAGGGAAACACATCCAGACTTGTTCTAGGCTCAAGGATTCTGCCTCATCTTTGTACATAAACAACTGCTGTATATTGAAAGGAGTTAACTGAGGTAGTTCACGTAATTGATTTTCCTTTCCTTGCCTTCATGTCTCCTCCCTTTGGAGATTTATTTTGCTCATCCAACTGAGAACAGACCTGCGGACGATCCAGAAATCTTTACAGGGATTATGTATTCTCTCAAGCCTGGGGAAAGTATTGGGATTCCCTGGAAAACCTGGGGCGTGTTGCTGGGTAGGACCATGTCTGGGTTTCCCTCATACCTGCTGCCTTCATGACCTAACCATGGATAAGTGATGGATGGATGGATGAGGCACTCTCCAGTTCCTCCAGGGGCACCCCGAGGCATTCCCAGACCAGAGAAGCTACACAATCCCTCCCTAAAAAACTTTAATTTATATTGACTGAAAGGCATTTTTTTTCAGTCTGCAGCTGTCAAAGTGAACAAACAAGACATTCCTTTATGAATAATGTTGGCCTTTAATGACTTCATAATCTAAAGCTTAATTCAGACATTGTGCCCAACTTTATGTTCAAGAGAAGTAAAAAGTTACCAACGTATATTTCTGTGTGTATTGGCAGTTTAACTTTTGGGGGTTGAAAGCATAATATATTGGTCTACACTCATTGCTGCTGCGCTGGCAGTAATCCTTTCAGGACATTTATTTACAGTAGTTGCAAACGTTCATTAGAGGCAACGTTTCAAATTGCCTTTTGAGTTTTTGAACAGTGTTGTCTCAGCAAAAACAAGTAAGCAGCCCCTCAAGCCATCCAAGAACAGCAGGGATTCAGGCTTTTTCTCACAGTGGAAAAAGTGATGGAGGGAAGCAAGATTTTGCCCAGCAGCTTGTCAGATGTTGTGAGCTCCCAGACTCTCCCTGCGGCACCATGGAGAGTTTGAACTCAAAGAAAACCCCACAGTCCAAAGTGCGCTGCTGCTGATTGTGCTTTATGTCCACTGGACTGTACACAAGATTTCAAGGGTGTTTGCCAGTTAAAGAGGCTCTCTTGTCTTCCCTTCTTTTACTGTCCCCCTCCCTGTTTGTGTTTGAGATCTTGTTGGCATGTTTCATGGCCCCCCACTCCTCACTGTTGCCCACTAGAGGTCTTGCACTTTGCCCGTCAGCTCTTCCCCTCTCAAAGCTATGCTAAATGTGACATGAAATATGAGTCCAGCTGTGGATCTGAAAGGATCAGAAATCCACGGCGCGAACATCTGAACCCCTGTGCGCACACAAATATGGTGTCACACACTTATAAACACAACCGGATCACAAATACATGGATGAATCCACAAACGTGTAGTAACAATGGCCGTTAGTTCATTTTAATTTCTAAGTTAAGTAAAAAAGAATGGAATAAATGGGTTGGAGCCGTTTGTTCTCAACTTTCTCCAGAAGCCACAATGTTAACTGTGTGGGATGCGGTTTTCTTATTAAGGCTTATGTAACGCGATCATCGCTCCAATATTTATAAATCCTTTTTTTTTTCTCCCAATGCAGTTTATCGGAAAGATGGAAAAAGTTAATTTGGTACAAACAATCCAGCTCCCAAATGGCAACAAATCTGGAAAGTCTTCATGATTGACAGACAGTAATAAAATAAAAAAAAAATTAAATTTTAGTCAATTTTTTGTAGAATATAGAAAATATAAAAGTCCTGAAAATTGGGCAGTTTGACAAACATTTGCATGTTAATTTGTTTGTCATGTTATGTTTATCAGGCAAGAGAGACAATAAAATGGTAATTTCTTATATTTTGATGGTAGCCTTTAAATAGGTTAACGGTCTGCTACCAATTGCAAAGGGATGATGTTTTTGCTCTTGTCGTCTGTGAGTGTGTGTTTATTTGCGTGGTGTGTCAGCAAAATATCCCGTGAAGCACTGGATGAATTTATTAGATGTCAGATACAACTGATGAATTTTTGAAGTCAAGACGGCCACCACAGCTAATTAAATCAGGCCAATGCAAAAATGGCTTTACTTTAGTCAGATTTACCTAAAATGAGCTAAAGTTTTATGTGGTAGAAGCTGAGAGAATCCATAACACATACTGTACTTTGACCCTGACAAATTGGGCTAGATTTTTGCTTAAAACTTTGGCATTATTGTGATTCAACCCTGTCTCTCTGTTAGAAAAATATCCCATAAACCATTAAACAGATTATAAATAATGAACTGAAATATTGAAGAAGGACCATTTAATTTCATCCAGGTGGATTTAGAGATTTTCATGGCCATGTGTGCTTTTCATTTAAAAATCAAAATGATAGCTCGCTAGTTTGCTAGCTTACGGTACAGAAGTAACATACTTTAACAATCAACTTCAAATGTAATAACAAATTCAGTTATGACTCAGTCTCCAATACTGATAAAATCAGGGCCACTTTTAAGACCTCTCAAGCCCCTTCTCCATGGGCGTGGCTTTACTTGACTCGCATCGATTCGGTACTGGCCAAATGTGTCACCATTACCTGTGCCTGCTTGGTTTTTGGAACCACCACAGCCGACGGAGCAATGAGGAACCAGGAGAAGTTTGAGAAACTGGCTGCCCACAGCTACACTCGCACAGTGACATGGAAAAATAAAAAACAAAACTACAAAGTTCTTGGAGAAACTTTGACAGGGACTGCCACACTGCTGCCAATTTAAAGCTTTGATTTGACAGTACTATGTGTTGGGGTTTGCTCTCAGCTACCACTATACCAAACTTCAGATCAATATGGCAAAAAAAAATTTCAATGAGTTATAGTGAATTTTGTGTTTGCTGAGGTAGCTGTGGCAGCCATCTTGAATCAGAATGCCTCCAAATGTTAATCAGTTCTAGAGATACATCTGATGATAACTTTCTGTGTGTTTCAAAGAAATCCAATAGTAGCTTTCTAAGATTTCTGCAGGGAGTTGTCTCTAAGTCATGTGACCTCACAACAGCAGTGTGAGGTGTTCTGTCAAGTGTTTTGTATGGGAAAAATGGCATATTCGTTTGCAAATTACGTCGCCATGGTAACTCGAAACGCTGATAAAAGTAATGGCACACATTGCATCGCCGAGCCGGTTGTTTTGATATATCATTTGTGGTGGTACATGTTGTGGTTTGGGCCACAATAAAGTCGATGGAAGAGTAAGATGTAAATAAAGTTAAGAAACCTGAAGTCAGGTGGATAATAATAGGTGCCTGCCTTATACTAGGCAGTCACCAGTTAAGTCAAACTACCGTACAATAAAGGATCACAATGGGACCAGAGCTCCTGCTCGCCCATGATCCCACCCACGATTCTGTCCACAGTCCCTCCCAACGAGTGAGGGACATGCTCTCAATGAAGACACCCCTACACTCGAGTAGAAACGAATAGAAGTAAATCGATTAGAGTGGTTCTTAACAATGGAAAAGCGGCTTTAATGTATTTTGCCAAGGAGTAAGATGATTAGCATTTTCAGCTAATTGGCTTGTAAACAAAAACAAAAAAACAAACAAATTTTTTTATATATAAGGCTAACTATTGTAATTGTTATTATTTTGTGGATTAACAGGTAATATAAACTAATGATAAAGTACAATGAAGAATATTTTTTGTAAAAGCTTTGAAAATGTGCTACAAACATTGATTTGGTTTGATTAGCTAGCTAATGAGCTAGTTAAAAAGCAGTTTAGCCATTTAAGCTAACAAATTGTGTAATATCTTTGTTAAACATTTTGACATGCAGTGCAGAGAGTAGTAACCATTTCTTCAAGCAATGCCATTTTCATTTTGGTTCTATATAAGCCCCTTTGTAGCGTTAGCATGCATTTAGCATTAGCATTTGATGCAATTGTCGCTCAAGTCTGTGATTTTTAAGACTAGTCAATTATATTACTGCTCTTCAAATAAATGTAATATTTTTCAATAGTAAGAGTTGAGTTGGCTTTTTTTTTTTTAACCTCAGAACGCACTTTAGGATCTGAGCTCATTTAAAATGGTCATCTATAGGGTTCAGGATGTTCTATGCATTCATGCAGAAGTGTTGATGATTTGATCCAACTGGGTTGAAACGTTATTAGATTGTTAATCAGAACATTTCGTGCATCTCATCATAAACATAAACTGTGCTGGAGCCAGTAGTAACATCTAGTTAATGCACAGTTTTCAAAATGGAGGCATTTATTAGTGTGTTGTGATGCATGAAAGGAACAGCATTCATCGCCATAAATGCAGCTGTGTGTTGCCCCACATCCACTAATCTTTTCCTTTTGCCAATCAACACGACGCCTTGCAATGCTTTGTTGGAATCCAGGTTAATGAACCACTTCCCATGAGCCCCGCTGCCAACTCAAGCAGGTTTTTTGTCTGAGATTCTGATACCTTCACCACAGCTGTAATCCAAACTCATCTTCTCAGCGAGGGTCACTACGTGCATGTTTACTTGCACTGAAGTACCATTTTAAACCGGTTTACCACCCGCTGTGGTGAATGAAAGGCGAATCAGGTAAAACAAGTATAAAAACGTAAATTCTAGGCTCCCTTCTATACGTTATTTCATAATGTTTAAATATGCAGTGCCATAAAATAATAGTAGAAAGATTAAATGAGGTATGTGAGTTTGTCAGCTGTGTTAGAAAAATATCTCATGAACCACACCACATGATCAGCTTTTAGAGTCATCACGATTCAGGAAGGCTGCCACAACTAATCCACCCTAACCAACATCTACACGGCTACTAGACCTGGTTGGTTACAGGGTTCACAGCGACTCTGGAAATCAGGGAAAACCTGGAAAATGACTTTTCACATTTTCCAGACAGGGAAAACTCGGAATATGAACACAGATCTGCTGGTTAAAAGATTATTTTTCTGAGATTTTAACGAGTATATGTATTAATGCTAGTATTCTAGTATTATCAAGTCCATGCTCTGCTTGTAGTGAACATACTACATGTATTCTTACTGATGACTAGAGACTACAGTATATTATTCTAGTTCGTAGTGTTTCGAGTGTCATATCTTCTGGAATTTCAAGATTTGCTCAAGTAAAAAATCGGAGAATTTTGTTTTTTGAAATGCTGGGTACCGTAGGCTACTGACTCACCCATGTTAATGATCCAAATCCTCTCGGTGAATCAGGACCCACAAGTCTGAGCTCTCAATTAAACTGGGTCCTTCACGTCCTCTGGCAGACTACTGATAAGTCCTGGCCTTGCCAAAATAACAGCTGAATCCCTGAAAAGGCTGCAGATTCAAATGAGTTTGATTGGTGACTCTGTGTAAAGAGCATTACATTGAGTTATTTCCACGCACCTGTTCATGGGCGGTTCATGGTAATTGTCCGAATTTTCGGTCTATATATTTTGTTTTGTGTAGCCCAGAAGGTGTATAGTTTTTCTGACAGCACGCATGTGGACACGGTATGAATTAGCTGACTAACAGTCAAAACTAATTAAGATTTTGGAGTTACCGGTAAGTCAGTTTTGCAGATACTAAGCTATGGGTTGATGTGGTAGTAGCCCACAATCATTCCCAACCCGTAGTCTGAGCTTTAACGGATCATGTGAGATCTTTGGTCAAAAGTGTTGAAACTCCATTTCTCAATTCAGTAGACTTTTAGTTTGAAACTCTGGCTTTAATTCATGTTTTTTGTATATCACCTGTTGAATTCACAGCAACACGTCAGTAAAATAATCGCCTCACTATATTTGGTCTTAAGTGCACCCTTACAATGTTCTCTTGACTTGTTATGCCTCAGCAAAGTGTGTGGTCAAGGTTATTGCAGTGACACCAGCATTTTCCTCAGTTGATGTAGCGCGAGTCAGGTTGACTGATTGGACGTCTTCTAAATTTTCCTCTGTGTAAAACATTAAAAGATGTGGAAAGAACCATTACCGTGCCCTTGACCGGCAAAACAAATTACCTTCCCCGCACTCTCCCTGTTTGTTGAACATTCGATGGTTGATATCCTTAAGATAAATTATAGAGACGGAACGATTCCTAACACAACACACATTTACGCCTGATTGAATGTGACACGTCTTACCAGTAGTTCAGAGTATTTGTTACACAGAGGGAGACGGTGACCAGATTAGTTTATCTTCTCCGTATACAGCCGTACGCATGTGTGAAATCAATTTTAGGAAATGGAGAACATTTCATAAACACGCTGACGCCCCAACTGATGATTGCATTTCAGCTGCAGTGTGTGTTTGCTGTCCGCTCGGCAGGTTTTTTTTCCCCTTTCATGTAGCATAATAAATGACTGGGGAAAGTCCTGCACGTGTGTGGCGTTGCAGACGGATCCCCCCAGACCAGAATATTAATCATGTTATTCTTAAAGCAGTTATTCATTACCATCTCACCTATGTGCTGGGAGTTACTTTTTCAGGCGGGGGTCAGCTGCAGGAGCCAGTAAAGTAACTGCACCTCTTTAAAGGTTATGGCCTGGCGATTCAAGGGTGTAGGTTTCGTCTGAGCAGGAACGAGGAAACAACATGACGATAGAATTTAAGATTTAACTCAAAAAAACTGTCGTCTCAGCGGGGTTCTGCCACTCTTGCTATTGAATGTTGTACCCATAAATCTTCCTGCTCCCTCTCCTGGATCTAGTTTCAGTTTCAGGCCGGGCTGCTAAGCTTGAATAAGTTCAGATCTTTTTGAAGTAGTGTTTTGCAGAAAAGGTTATGGACAGTAAATGTCTTATCTGTTGCAGATAGCTCTTTGAATGACTACAGCCTCGAGAAAAAGAGTACAGTAATTCTGAAAGGATCGATGAGCTAAATGTTTGCCAGATCTGGGGAAGACCAATGTTGATTATGTGAATACAGTGCCTTGCGAAAGTATTCTGCCCCCTTGAACTTTTGAACCTTTTGCCACATTTCAGGCTTCAAACATAAAGATATAAAATTTTAATTTTTTGTGAAGAATCAACAAGTGGGCCACAGTCGTGAAGTGGAATGAAATTTAGTCGTCCTCCAGTGAAAGAGCTGGGGGTTCAAGTCCACCAGCAGTCTCATTCCAAAGTGTTCTTGGGCAAGACACAGAACTCTTCATTGCCTTGGATGTGTGTCCCATCTGTGTATGAATGTGATAAAGCTCTGATTATTCTTTGTACACATATAGTAGAGTGCTGTATGAATGGGTAAATGAGGGCACAGATTGTAGTGTAAAGCACTTAAGAGTATCTTAAGATAGAAGGGTGCTATACAAGTACAGTCCATTTACCATTTAACTTTTGGAATCAAGATGGCCACCGCATTTAACTGACTTCATTAAAACCAAAAATGGTCGTAACACTGTCAACTTTAAAGATGTTGAGCTAAAATTTAGTGTTATTAGCTGAGAGCCATCGAGAGCTTAACCAAGCTAACCATTCGACTAGCTAGCAAATATTTATCTCTGGTATTCTGTGTAATAAGAATCGTGGAAATATACATTTTTTCGCAAGTATGGTATTTACGTGATTTGCAAATAAATTTTAAAGATAGGATTTGTTTAAGATGACATTAATTAAATTTAGTCTTGTCCCCATTCAGACTGTTCTGTAGCTCGTCAATCTTGTCAGAAATAAAATCTAATAAACTATATAGGTGTAGTTCAAATGATAAATTATGAACAGGTAATATATTTTCTATAGAAACCCACTTTGAAATATCTAAACTGCCTCTTTAATTTTGTCACCCTTTACCTATTGGAAATTAAAGGTACAAAAATAACTGTTCAGCAAAATCCACAAAGATTACACGATGAAAGCGATAAGTTGCTGTTTTTTCCTCAGTGATGGTGAAATATTGACTGACCTCATTGGTGTCTGTGTTTGCAGAGCTACTCATCTTGTTTTTACTAAAGGTAGCGCAGAATAAAACTGCAGTGCAGAATTTTTTTTGTTTTTTTAGGAAGCACTGGCTGAAACTTCTTTAAAGGAGGTCTGAACAGGAAGTATACGGCTTACAAAATGACTTTGCTGCAGTTGGCATCTAATGTTATGGTAGCTGGTTCTGCTGAATACATAAGTTCTCATGAACTCTGGATAACCTGGGCCACTCACTTTTTAAATACAGTGAATAAAATTCCCATTTGTGGTTTTACGCTGGTTTGTAAGAGCAGCACAGTGAGGTTGGAGGCGAAGACGTTGGGCAACTCTGACAACTTGTAGGGGAGGGGGTGGTGGGGGTTTGAAGGCTGTGGCACTATATCACTCTCTCAGTTTTCAGACACTCTGTCCCAGGTAAACGACTCCCCTCTGGCCTGGTTCTCGGATTAGCGAGTGCTAGCCAAAGTCAACAAGAAAAGCAGTAAAGAAACGGCTTGTCTCATTCGCACCGCAGTTGTTAATCTCTCTCTAGATCTGCTATCACGGTCGTTGGTTTTTAAACTTTTTTTTTTTTTTTTTTTTTAAGCAAAGTTTCTGCAGTTTGTACATAAATGTTTTGGAAGGAAAATGTGAAGGACATTTAGTTAGTTGCAATATACAGCTACACCACTAGAT
Organism: Nematolebias whitei; assembly: GCF_014905685.2. NCBI lineage: Eukaryota > Metazoa > Chordata > Actinopteri > Cyprinodontiformes > Rivulidae > Nematolebias > Nematolebias whitei. The sequence goes on from NC_056498.1 coordinate 33,570,214, forward strand.
GTCACTAAATCATATACATGGCAAAAACTGGACTTTTCAAAGTTGCTTTGAAAGTCATCCTCAAAACATCTAAAACATATGAGTACAGAATTTTAAAGATGGGAAGGACAAATAGGGAAACTATTCCAAAAAAATCTATCTCCTTTCATGTTCAAGTTTTAAACAAAGATCTTAGAAGGCCTGTTCAGTGCTGAAAGCATGTAATGGTGGATAACAATCAGTGACTAACACTCTGACTTTTAGCTTGATGTCGTTAACTGTGTTTGCTAGGATACATGAGCTGTGGCAGCCATCTTTAAACGGTTATCAGTTGTAGATGTGCATCTGATAATTAGTTTCTGAGCGTTTCATCAAAATGTCCATTGGCTCATGGGATATTTAGCTAACAGAGTTAACTTCCAGTAGTTATTGGTAAAACTTGAAACAAAGATTCTGCATGACTTGGTGTTTGTGTTGAGGATGATTCTCAGCCGATACCTCATGAGATATTAGACCAAAATCTGTAAAACTGACAGAGCTGTAGCCATTTCTGTGTTTGCTTAGATCAATTTTCTGTGGTCGTTACTTGAACGGCACGGCTTTGTTGATATAATGTTTAAAATTGGTGTGGCAGAATCTAAAATAATTGATAAAACAGTATGATTGAACTCACCAACGCATCATTAAGTGTCTGTCAGCTCTTAAAGTAAAAAAAATGGGTCGTGTTTAAGGCTCTTTCCAACCCATTCATGTTTAATTGCCACATACTAAAGAATTCCTTGTGTGCACACAAACCAGTCAAGTTTAGAGCAGAAATTTCCTCTTTGTGTTGTTGGCTGCCAGGACCTTTTATTTTTCTTGGGCACAGAATGACTGGAACATTGATTAGGGGTCACATATTCCCAAACCTTATTGCCCCTCTTGGCAGGTGTCAGTAATGACACAAAAATGTGCTTAAATCGAGCCGGTAGCAAAACTGAAGAAAACACTCAAAGGTTGACTCACAAGAAGCATGTATTTGTCAGCATTTCTCTTCTGACCACCGTTTCAACAACCGTAGCTCTGGTAAATGGTAAATACACTATTTATAAAGCACCTTTCTATCTTATCAAGATACTCAAAGTGCTTTACAACTACAATCTATGCCCTCATTTACTAATACCCATTCATGCAGCGCTCTTCTATATCTATACAAAGACTAATCAGTGCTTTATCACTTTCATACACCGATGGGACACACATGGGAGGAAATGAGGGGTTCAGTGTCTTGCCTAGGGACACTTCAGCATGCTGGTGGAATCGAACCCCCAACTCTTGCATTGAAGGACGACTGCTCTAACCACTCGGCCACAGCTGCGTACCTCTGGGAAGCAAACTGTTGGAGGTTTTCAGCTCTTGACTGGGTTTAACCACTGGGCAAGGTCGAAACAAAAAGAAACGGTGACCGAAACGAGCAGCAATGACAAACTCCAACAGCAGACTGGAGGATGAACAGCCAGCCGTCTGTGTGCGCTGCAGATATGGATCCCCCATGAGAAGGTTCACACAGACCCCTTCCTCAAACAAGCCTCAAAATAATTTGTTCTATTTTTTGTTTCTTTTGGCTCATAGTTAAAATGAAGTTGAAAATTGGAATAAACATTCCTTTATAGCATCCAGAAGTGTTTTTCTGTGACGCTTCAGAATGATAAATTATAATATAAATGTTTGGGGAGGCCACATTAAATGGTTTATTAAAATAGCAACCTCTCAGAGCGATGACTCTGCCTTCTCTGTATGCTTTGGTTTTAAATGGTACAACGCTCTGTCTGTTTGGATTAAATATAAGTCAGGGTTTTTTGTGTTTTGGGGTAGAAATGCATCAGTGTGACTTTCAACCCTCGGTGTAGACATTCAGATGCTGTGGTATTGGCATGGATAGCTGGAGTTTTACCTTCACTCCTCACTTTTGTTGCGAACATCTATCTGAAACCTCAGCTGCACCGCAGAGTTGAAGCAGGTCAGGCATTTCTCATTATCCATGTCCACAAATATCAAATGTCACTTAGATCTTGTATCTTGTTGTTGCTGTGTAGGTGTTTGCACGCTTAGGAAGTCGAGATGTTCTACGGGCTTTTGGCTTCGCTCCTAGTTTGCAACAAGAAGGCAGACTCTGTCAAACTCCCTAAAATACAGAGATGAAACGGAAGAATGTGTGTTGGTGTACGTGTGTACTCTGTGTATCCATACTGAAATTTCCAACTGGTGCTGGTGTAAATAAAGGTCTTCAGCCACAGCAGGTGTGGGGAGCCGAGTTCCTTCAACCTCTGGCTGCAGTGCGACCGTGCTGGAGAAGTCAATATTTGCCGTTCGTATCAAAGCATGTCTTGTTTTTGGTATCAAAACCCTGTCTGTACAGAGGAAGCCTGTCCATGACCCAGGCAACAGTCGTAGTAGTGTTTTAATGTTTTCTTTGTTTATGAGATTCATTTGCATTCTCCATGGATTACAGTATCTGTCTGGAATCAAATGATTATGCAAATATTAAAGCCAAACTGTGTTGTTTCAGCTGCTTAGCCACAAAGATACCAACCAAACTGAAGCTAGAAAGGGAGTTTAGATATTACGGACTACTAATAATTGTCTGTGATTTAAGTGGATAGACTTGGCACAAACTATTCGAAGATTTATTTTTGTCCATGCTCTAACTCTCCGTCGATCCCCCAAAATGTATCTTTGTAGTTTTGGTTAAAAGCACACCTCAGCCCTTGTACTGGAACATGTTCAAAATATTGTTTTTTGTTTTACAAACTGCAATTTTAATTTTATGGATTTGTTCATATCTGCTATAATTTGCTGTCGTCTCCCATCTTGGATGATTTGAGTCGACATGGCTCGTTCTTCAACACTGTTGCGACAAAAAGCAATAAAAGAGAAGGGAAACCCTGAGTTGACATATTTTTTTTGTGGTAGGTGTCCTGGAAAAAGTATACCCACCCTTTAAACGTTTTTCACATTTTGTCATGTTAAAACCACTAACTTCATGTGAGAAACCAATACAAAGTAGGGAATAATTTTGAAGTGGGATGAAGAAAAAAACTCATGGCTTTGATTTTTTTTTTTTTTTTTTCAAATTAAAATAGGAGAAGTTTGACTTTGATCTGAATTGTACTATTGTAGCTCTGTTGGGACATTTTTTTTGTTTAAATTTAGCACAATTTATCAATTAATCAACTTTGATCAGCTCCCCTGTCTCTGTTGAAGAAAGGAATTCCCTCATGATGATGCTGCCACCGTCATGTTTTGCAGTGGGGTTGGTGCGTTCAGGGTGAAACATTGATGGGATGTTCAAGCTTTAGATATGGTTTTATAACACAACCCTCCTTTAAACTTCTTAACAACTTTCTCCCTGACCTGTCTGGTGTGTTCCTTAGTCTTCATGATGCCTTGAACAAAAACCCAAATTGATGGCTGTAAATTTTAATCAAAGTTTAGGGGCCAAGGTCTCTGTTCATGGTTATTGTTTCAAACAAACATCCATTTTTATGTAATTAAAAAAAATATTTAAAGCGTTCTTCTTACATTTAGGAGTATATTTTCAGAAAAATTTGAATTTAGTTACAGTACATGAAACTTTACTTTTATTTTTTTAAATCAAAATTAGTAGAATTATTCCAGAATAATGTCTCTCTAGCTTGGCTCACTTATCACTCTGGTGTGAGCCAGAAACGCATCAATCATCTCAACACATCTTGTTATTGAACCAACATTCCTCTCATCTTTATGCAAACCTTTTCATCTAACAAGATAAAATATATTTTTATAAAAACAATATTTTTGGGCACACATTTCTTCATCTTGTAGCTTTCATGAAAGCCCCTCTTTCTTTAGTTTGGGTGTCCGGTGCCAACATGTTAAATCCAATTTAAAGTTATTCACGCCACACATTTTAATTTGGAGAACTTCCCAGGAGACCAGACTGCAGCGTTGTCTCAGTCCATCCCTTCCTGCCTCTTGGAACCATGTGGAAAAACACTTATGTGTCTTTGCTTTGATTTGATGTGTGTACAGAGGGGTTTCCGTCAGAATCTCTCATGTGGTCCGCTGTCTCGACTCCTGTCTGCTCGTTGAAACTGTCCTCTCACGGGGCTTCAACACCAGACAGTGCCTTGACTTTATCACAGGGAGGTTTTGTTCCTCTGAAGCAGCAGAGAGGAGGAAGACTGTGTGTGTGTGTACCAAAAAAGTTCAAATTGACTATGGTAAAAGGTAAGGGACAGTTCAGAGGGTTTTTTTTTTTTAAAGTAGTGTTCTGTAGCAAGGTTAGAGTCCTTTTAGTTGCAGTTAGCTCTATAAACGTTCTCAGTGTGGAGAAAAAAGGTTTTGTTGCAGGTGCTAACAGCAGCAGCTACTTGTTGCGCTTCTGGTGCATCCTGGACACTTCCATCTGGACCATCAGACTCAGCGTTTCCCCTTTCGTTATACAAGGAGGGCGCCCCGCCCTGTCAACAGAACCGAGCGCCCTGCCCACCGAACTGTCCTCTTTCACCCACGACCTCCCTCCCTCCCCCCACCAGTCAACAACTGCTGACACAGACATGGAGGCACGCAAAGCATGCGCTAGCTAAAAAGTTTCATGCACCACCCCGGGTCATCAACTAGTGGCACAAAAGTAGCGCACATGCCTCTAAGACCCCCCCCCCCAATAAAAATTCTCCCAGAGATGAGCGCCCTGCCAAGGCAAGTGCCAGAATCACTGCGGCCTCTTGGAATAACCATTGTGTAAAAGTTTATGAACAAGAGTTTGCAAGAACCACTATGAAAACTTTAAGATGGGAGTTTTAACCCGTCTGCTGCCCTTGGGTCAAAATGACTATTTAGGCTTGACTTTTAGGGAAGGGAAGTCTGAGAATGTCATCGCTGTATGTTCTCATACAATGGTAAAATTAGTTCTCTGCATTTAACTCATCACACCTGAGATACACCCAGGTGGAGCAGTGGGCAGCTATCTAGGTGCCCTGGGAATAATCAGGGATTAGGTGTCTTGCTCAGTGACACCACGACATGTGGGCATGGTTGGGAGTCGAACCGTGACTTTCTGGTCTCAAGTCGGCTGCCCTCCCTCCTACCACATCTCGTCCCCTGGTCTTAAGGCCTTAAGGTTCATTTTAACCCAAGGTCAGCAGTTGGTTGTTTCAAGTGTTCCACTTTGGTATTAGCCTCACTTGGACTAGCCATTTGCTCATCAGTGTGATCAGGATTAGACTGTCTTCAAACTGAGATTGTTCACAGAGCTATGCAAAAAGTAAATTTGAGTAAATCATTAAGCCCGTACATCAACGAGATCCAATCTAGGCATTTAGAGATGGTGTTCAGTTCGGCTGCTTTTGTCACTGAGAGCCAACAAATATGTGACCCATCACGTCGAGCCAAGGGAGTCAAGGCAGCTAAAGTACATTGGTAGAAAAAGTATCAATAATTAAATTGTCAAAATATGATGAAAAAATACCTTATCTACAGGTCCTTTGCATGAAATGTCTGAAATAAAATCCTGCAGAATGTTTTGAAGCACTTTTATGAGCAGTGCCAACAACCAACAATGATTTTTGAGCCGAAAAGTCGTAAATCTTCGCTACTTTCCTGCACACTAGAAAGCTATTTTCAATAGTAGCTGGTAAATCCTGATATCCAAATATGGTTTATTTCCACTTTTAAATGGCGTTTAAACATCCTCATTAGAATACGCTTAAAATTGGATTCAGACAATTTTCCAGATGTATTGGAAAGCCAAATCAAACCATATCTCTGGAACCATTCGTGATCACAGGATGATCTACGTACAGTAGGTGTCAAAATGTATCTTAGGAACCTGAAAATGTGCTTAGTTTAACTTGACCACATTTGACTTGATGCCTTTTTTGATGTGATGGTCTCCTATTAGTACTCTGGTTTAGTTTCTTAATTATCATTATTATATTTTTTTAACCACAACCGTAATTGAAGCACAGCTACTGTATGTGGTGCTGAGTACTATTTCTACTGTATAAATTTATTGTGCTCCAGTACTCAAGTCTTCTTCAAGACTGCAGTGACTCAAAGTTCAACTGGGCTATTATTCATTGGGGAGTGTTTATGTAGTGTTTTTTTTTTAGAACGTCTGTTACAAGTTGTTCAAATGCAGGCTGCCACCAAGGAAAGATATGCTGCTATGTTTGTCTATATTTATGAATGGCTTACACTGGGTCACATTTGGGCTAGTTGTCACTATAAACCACCAACACATGAACAAAACTGCCACAAGACTCAAGCTATTAATTTAAAGACACCAAAAACTACAAAAAAAACAAACCATGTAATATATTCCAACAATGTAAAGACCAGCTGGGAAAGATGACTGTCAGCTGAAAGTTCACAGCATTCCTGAAATATTTCAAGAATTAGCACTCACCGCTACGCATATGTGCTCCGATGACGCTTGAATAACTTCATTACCAGTTCTGGTTAGAAATTGGTGGGAAATTATAATGAATACATTAATGAGTGCTAAAAATGACTTTTTCATTGGCAACAACAGCAGAGCTGAATGTCATCTGCATATACGTAGTTTAGATCATGTGCATGTAAGGATCGCATGATTCTCTACAAAGTCCAGGATTGGAACATTTGAAGTACCACTTTAAGAAAGGGTTAAGGTGTACACTTATTAGGGATATTTATTGGAAATTGAAACGACTTGTAGTAACATCAGCTAAAATAAAAAAAAAAATAATAATTACAACCACTTTAAACAATTAGATTAGATGTATTTAACTTTTTGTGGTACTCCTTAGTCCTGCAAGAGATTTTGCAGCAAACAAGCTGCATTGAAGTGCTTTTTATTGTCCTTTTATATCCCCCTTCCTTCCTTCCTTCCTTCCTCCTCACACTCCTCCAGTCTTGACTCTTCAGACGCGAAGGGGAGTGAGGAAGTCGGCACGTTTCATTAAGTGAATAAGGCATGTCACTGAAAACAACAGAGGCTCTGTTCAGGAGGGAAATGACACTAAAAACATAACAGTGAGCCAGAAGCTGCCCTTTAGGCATCGCTGATGGTTACAAGACTTCCTGCTGTGGTTCACAGATTTTTATTTGGTACCAGTTGGCTGGACGTGTTACAAGAGGCCCAGCTCTTCTCATGGAGCCCCTTCAACACGAAGGCTTTGAATAACTTGACAGTATTGTGTTTGCACTGATGTGATCTTGCTATGAATTAAACTTTATTGGGTCTTTATCATTCTGTAGTCCAGCTCAAACGTTTTACTGGATAATGAGAATAAAATTTTCCTGAAACATGTTGTCAAAACACACTTATTTGATCAGTAAATTGCTTCGTAATAGATATTTAGCTAATTTATTTGGAGTCCCATTTAAAGTTTGGTATGTTGAGTTAAGTAATGGCTAATATTTGAGGAAGAATTTGAGAGGGAAGTGTCAAATTAAGAGTATAACTTATTTCGTACATCTACCAAGCTGGAGAATTTACACCTCGCCCTAAAAATAAATTGGTGAATGGGTAGATTTCCACTTAGGAGACGCGTACATTAAGGTTGGTGAGCCAGACTGTTGTAAAAGTGTGTTCATTCAAAAAATCAGATTCATTATGCAAAAGTGCTACTTAAATGCTATGATGTACTATTTTATTGTTATAATTTAGGCCCTAAAGTGTTTTAAGATACTAGTCAGACATATAAAACGTGTTAAATGTGTGATCTTTTTATTACTCCTAATTTACTGACATTCAGCTCAGTAGTTAAACTGAAAATGTGAAGTAAATGTTTTAAAGCTGTGGCTGCTGTAGGAAGAGGTTTTGCTTTCCGATTGAATTTTTTTGATTCTGGATTTCCCTGAGTGTCCTTGGGCAAAGCACTGAACCCCTGAGCTGTTCATCAGTGGATCGATGGGTGCTCCATTTGGACCTGCAAGTCAAATTTTCCAAGCTGGAAAAACCAGCTGGAATGTCCATCTAAAGACAGAATTCCAACTCGGAAAATCAAAGATCCCCAACCTCGGAATCCAATATGGCTTCCCTGTGCATGAACAGTCGTAATAGCTGTTTTAATAACCTTTTTATTTTTACTTCTGTCAGTTTGAATCTCAAAAAAAAAAAAAAAAAAAAAATCAGTCACACACACAGCACTGCACATTAGGAAATTAACTCTATTAGGAAATGTGTTTCTGCAGGATTTGAACGCATAAAACGCAGTAAAATGTGTCGTTATCGGCTTGTACTGCTAGCAAAAGTTAGCCCGGGCACTGAGCACAACAGCTAACAAATCCAGAGTAATTATATTCACAAATATGATCTTTCTGCCTTCATACTAACATTAGCTATACATTTAGCGAGAAGATGGGAGTCTTTTTCATAAAAGTTCAACCCAAAGATTTTATTTGTTTCGTCTCTAAAGTAAGTGATTGCAAGTTGTTTTTAATACATGAAACTCAATCGTGGACCAAATTATTTGCATAACAACTGGTCAAAAGCTTCTTCTTTTTGTGTTTAGGCTATGCTAAGCTAACTATTATGTTCACAACAGGAACTGGTTTGTGAGTTTGGGCAGCTTGTGTAGGTTTGTGACTGAAAAGAAGTCCACTCTGATATTTTTGTGTCACTGAGCACAACAATTAGAAAACCTTGCTGGTTTACTGACAATGAACTGGAATTTAATTCAATAAAAAAAACTTTATTAATCACAGAGTGAAATTAAATATGTTATAGGCTATGTATAAATACAGTATCTTGGAAGTGATGTCCTTCCCAGATCTGACTTCCTAGGTAAAAGGAGTACAGTACAGGACTAGAAAAGCCCTGAATCCAGTACATTTCCTAAATCAGAGCAGGACTGGGTTTGCTCAGTGTTCTTTTAGACTTTAGGCTCTTGTGTAATGCATGGATGAGTCACTGTGGATCCCTGCAGACAGGTGTACGTCTGCTGCACCTCCGGCTTGTCTGCCAGGGTGGTGGTGGATTAGAGGAGGTGAGAACGTTGGAGCTGTGCTACAAGAGCGATCCTGGCCACTGCTGTTTAGCCAAGGCAGCGCCAGCGAAACAGAAAACAGATGACAGAAGGAGGGAGGGGGGGGCAGTGGGGGGGCTTGAATGGTTGGCTTGTTTTTGTCCTTCTGTTCTGTGTCTGCGTTTACCCTTGAGGGGAGTCAATAGAATATGGCTTCCATATTGTGCATGCTATTAGCCATGTTGCAGCTTGGTGTGGTGCCTTCACTTGCTCTGCTCTTGCCGGTTATTGTATCATCGGTTTACCACGTAAAGTTTGACTATGAGTCATTCCCTGTTGGTGTCAAAGCTGGCCTCCCTGCGCAGCGGAAAGCTTCACTCCAGTGCTTTTTATATCTGGAACCTGCAGATTAATGCGTGTAACACTTTGGGGAGTCTAATCTTCAGCCAGTCCTGTGTAAACGTGTAAGCCTATCTTTTATGTCGACAGTAAATATTGTGAGCTGCTCATACTGTCCGCTCCAACTTAAACGTTTTCTGTTGCGTTTGTGCCTCTCTGAGATTGAGTTGATTAAAAGCTGGGTTTTTTTGTGTGTATCATTGGAGACTTGATGGAGATACGTAGAAACAAGGCGGCATGGTGGCTCAGTTGGTAGAGATGTTGCCTCCCAGCAAGAAAGTCGCCAGATCGAATCCCGGCTGGGGACGCCGTTCTGGGTGGAGTTTGCATGTTCTCTCTGTGCATGTGTGGGTTTTCTCCGGGTACTCCGGTTTCCTCCCACAGACTAAAAACATGCATGTTAGGCTGATTGATATCTCTAAATTGTTCCTAGATGTGAGTGAGAGTGAATGGTTGTTTGTCTCCATGTGTCCCTGTGATGGACTGGAGACTTGTCCAGGGTGTCCCTTGCCTCTCACAGCGGCTGCTGGATATGGGCACTACTGTATGACCCAGAAAGGAAGAAGCGAGTAAAGATAAGTGATGATGTAGAAACAATGTTTGAACAAAATATTCCTGTTGTTGTTTTGAAACCACAACAATAATGGAGTTGTTTTTACCCTTTTATTTCTACTCTTAGGTTGTTTTATCTGGTCTCTGTTGCCTTCTAACTTTGATCATGGGCTGATACTGGACAAAGAATTGTAACCGACGTCAAAACAGCTATTTTTTTGTAGAGGTAAAATCTTCAGATCTTTTATTGTTAAATTTTTATTTTTTGTATTGTAATGTTTTGATATCGTCACCTGATGGCATGTCATGAACATTTCAGCCAATATGTTGGAATTTTTTGTTTTATGTCTGGACAAAAATATATTCTTTCAAAAGAAGGAAATACATCAGTTTTAAAATATTTTTATACAGTTTTAGTTTTGATCACAAACTAAACAGAATTGCGATTTCGTAGACTCACTAAAGGCACTCAGTCATGCCTGTATCTCATTATGTGTTCACTTGTCCTGCTGTTTCTCCAGAACCAGTGGATACATTTTGATGAAATTTTCACGAGTTAATCAGTGGATGAACGTTTACAACTGATTAATGTTTGGAGTCAACCTTATTTAAGATGTCTGCCACAGCTAGTCGACCATAGGCAACACATAAATGGTCATAACTCAGTTTTACAAATATTGACCCACAGTTTGGAGTGGTGACAGTTGAGCTATTGTCAACACATACTATAAGAGCAACCAGATCACATCAAAATCTTGTCTACAACGTTTGCGTAAAAGGTGGCAGGCTTTCCTGTAAGGAATGCCGTTTTATGTTTTTGGTTTTTTTGAGTTTGTCTTTTTTTTTTTTTCTTGAAAATTTAAACCTTACATTTTATCATTTACGTTTCTTCTTCTGAACCATGCAGGGACATTTTTCTCTCACCAACCTGAAACCGCACAAAGTGATTAATGTCCAGGTTTGTGCCACTCTTCTGTGAGTTTTGGCAACTTTTGGTAGACTTTTCACTCTAAAGAAGGTTCTGCTCCGTGATGTTTTTTGGATACTTGACTTGATTTGTCAGCTCCCGTTAATCTTCTTTAGTTCTACGTTTCTTTGGAGCAGGTCAAATGGCCTGAATGGAGGTGTTTAAGCAATACAACAAGGATTTCAGTCCTTTCTTTATATGGTAAAACATCCAAACTGTGAGGTAAATTTGAACTTTATATAATTTTTAACAGTTTTAATGGTATTATATGAAATGTAAGATGCAGCTGTGAGCTGGATGATTTGACCACTGGTGACACCGACCTTTAAGTTGTTAAGCTCTTGTGTGCAGCACTGTGACACATCTGCCGCTCTCCTGATACATTCTGCCAGAGTGTGGACTTGCAGGGCTGGTGGCAGGACAGACAGACTCTTCTGTCTCTCAGTGACAACTCTCGGAGACAGGCAGCTGAGCCATATTTGATGACTCCCTGAGCTCATCTATCAGTCGCCACCTTCCTAAACTCTTCAAGGCTCTTTGGAAATGCCACAGATACCGCACTCCGACGTCAGCAGCACCCAACGGAAGGGAAAGATGGAGGAATGGGTACTCGCTTGTTTATGGTCCGGTGCTTTCTGGAGTTCACGAAGCTTTTGACCTGAGGGAGCTTTCATCACAATGATGAGGCAGGCGGCAGAACAACACTCGAGACTAAAATAGTAAAGAGAGGGAAACATGAGATTTGTTACCATCTGTTGTGATGCTTAAAACCTACAGACAGGATGCTGAAAGAACTTTTAACAATGCTATTTTAAGTATCTACATTGTAATTTATCAGTCCGTTGAGTTTAGACCCTGCAGTCCCTAACAGAGTGACTGTTAAACAGAAGGATGTGGCTAAAAGGTGTGAAGAAGCTCAGCTGTGCAGCCATTAGGTTTTTGAAGCTATAGCCATGGTTAAAAAGAAAGGTTCACTGTCTTTCAATTCTGGGGCTTTATATATCAGAACATCATAAAAATGACCCGTTGACTGCAGGATGCCTACCCCACTGAGCTGGACATGTGGTGTGGGTTTTTTATGCTCATATGTTTTTGTTTTTCACCTAACCCCAAGAGTTCTTACCATTGGAATCCCACCTGGACCAGATATTGTTCATTCGTCTGCGTCTCTTTCCTGTTCTCTTTAAGCTCAGCCGGTTGAGAAAGATGGCTGCCCATCCTGAGCCTGTTTCTGCTGGAGGTTTCCTCTTGTTAAAAGACGGTCGTTTCTTTCCACTGTCACCATTGTGCTGCTCAGGATGAGAGATTGTGACAAAGTGAATATTCAACAAAAACGGCTGTCCTTAGATAACTTACTAATTATCCCCCGTCGTGGAGCGAAGAGGGGAACTAAAAGTATCTTCCATCCGTCCATCTTGTGAGCTGGATAACTTGAAAAATTTGTTACTGACTTCCATTTTGGTGTGTGGCTGCATCTAGGCATAAGAAATGTTACTATTGAAAATTGGGACGCCACATCTGTATCCAATATGGTCATCACGATATATACTGTTTATATATATATGTAAACCAGCCACCGCAGTCACGTGAGGAACCTATGCTTCCTAGTTTTTATATTGCTAAATATATACTGTAGTTTCCTTAAATTTTTGGGGTGACCAAAGATTAATCTATGGTGGCCAAGGACACCATTGGCCACACGCTGGCGTTGTGCCTGGTGGTGGATATAATTGCTCCCTCAACTTGCCAGGATGTCACTCTGCGCTGCCTTGAACAAGCAAAAAAAAAAATTACCTTTGTTCTTATACACAGTGCAACTCCTACTCACTTGAATGTCTTGCCTGGAAAACATTAAGGTTTATTTGCATTCCTTGTTCAATTCCAGACCAGAAAAACACTCATCTCAAAAACTACAAACATTCACTTTTCAAATGCCTCCTTGATGGGGGGCATCGGCGTACTGCTTGTTCATTTGAGGTTAGATTTGAATAATTTTAGCATAAAGACAAATTTTTTAAAATGCTATGACATGTAGCTCAAAAGGGGATTGAGCCTTGAGTGTACAGTGAGGCGGCTGCATGAAACACTCTTCTTTCCATCCAACTTTAGTTTCTGAAAACATCCCCGGTCAGCTCTCTGCACCAGGTAATTTCAACAAACACCAGGATCAAATTTGTACCTCTGCAGCTTGAATAAGCTTAATGTGCTCATTTTCAATTGTTGTTGCTGGTGCACACATCTATAATTTTACCCAATGACCTTAAATAAACACACGTCTCTGGAAGACCTCGATGATCCAAGAGACGGAACTGTCATTGGTTGTACACAAGATGAAGTAATATTTAGTTTTATTTTGTGTGTGCCCAAAACCAAAATAAAGTGGTTCCCATCTTGGTGCATATTTTTCTTTTGTGCTTGTGGTCCAATCTTTTGCCAACAACTCATTTTGTAAATCTTGTGGGACCAGTTCGTACGCTGTGCCCCCGAGCTGCAAGGACACAGACTCTCCTCTTTGTTGACAGTCCAGCATTTTTCTCTTCCATCTTCTGTCTCCCTTGTGCCGAACCATGGGACCGGTGGGTGCCGATGGCTACCGCTTCTTCTGGGAAAGGATATTTTGAATGACGACTCATGGTGAAATGTTTACAGTGTGGGAGCTATTAGCGACATTTGGGGAGTATCAGCGGAGTGTGTTGTAATCAGTTCTTCTTTTGTTTGTAAAATCCGCACACTCAAAACCACAGAGTCTTAATTTCCTTGGCCGTATGACCCGAGGCGGGTATTTATTTTTTGTTTGTTTTTTGGGGTTTTGCAGGGAGGCAGCTGATTTGTGTACGCACTCAAGTGAGGGGAAGTGATATGTGTTGTCATCATTGCATTCATACACGACCTCTGCACTGAACTCATCACACAAGTATAAAACACACAAGTGGAACAGCGGCTGCTATTTAAGCGTGGGAAACCAACATGGCGGGGAATCAACCCTGTGACTTTTTGGTTCCAAGACAACTGTCTTAGTTACCCCTGTGCTACAGTCTAATAACTGGAGTCCTTTAGAATTTGTAAATGAGCTTTATGATGGCGTCTATTAGGATTGTGAATGTGACCGTGTCACTGGAATCAGGTTCCTGTTGTTAGCATCAAGCTAACGGAACGGTCTGACAGGAATGATGGTACATAATAAAACTTCTGAAGATTGTCCTATTCCATTCTTTACCCCTACCCTTTAGCCCCAATTGAGGTAAGATAATCTACTAAAAGAAAAAGAAAAAGACCACATAAAAACAACAAAATAGTTGTGAAAAAGTAAAAGTAACAATCTGATGGCTAAAACATTAATATGAATAAAACACTAGCTAAAAGACTTAAAACAAACAAAAAGGCTAGCTAAAAACTATAAGGAACAAAACACTAGCTAAAAACCAAAAGTAGCAAAGTGCTACCTAAACAAAGCGTTTGCTGAAGCAGATTTTAAACAGAACAATGTTTTTAAAGGCGTTAAAGAAATCACGTTTTATACAAAGGGAAAAAATGGTTAAAACAAAGTTTAAAAAAAGATATAGTTTACATAAACCGTAAGCCAGGATCCATCACCTGAATGAGTTGAACATTTTATGAACTGGTAACATACCGTAAAATATACAGTAAGATTGCAAAGAGAGACAAAACACAGGAATACAGCCTGAGGCTCATTAAGCGTTCACACATCAAGGAAGATCAATCAAAAACAATGTTTTATGGCCTTTTGTTGGTACTTTAAATGGAGCCTTGGTATTTCTGCAGCTATTTCCATTCCCAGCAGCTGGACATGTCCACAGCAGGCTCATTTCTGTCCAGACTTATATACATGCAAGTCATGTAGTAAAGACCCAGAAAAATCCAGGATATAATCAGTGAGTGGGGTCGTTATAACAACACCTGTTATTGGAATCTGGGGATCAACACGCTCAAACAGCTGAACCCCCCCCCTTTTTTTTTCTTTCTCAATGAACTAAGATGACTGATAAGTCAGACACATGCCGAGTTTATCTCAGGCACTGTTGTGCATTTTTTTAAATTAGCCCCTCGTTATACCTTTTGTTGTGTCTTTTGAATATTGTAGGCATCTGCTCTCAGTCCTGAAGGCTTCCACAGTAAAAATGGACCCCACCTGTTCCTGCTTTGGTTCTCTCCCAAATGGTCCACAACACCCGACCGGACCTAACATGACCTAATATAAGATCAGTTTACCAAATGATCCCCTGCAGGTCTATTCATCCTTCAAGAAGACGTTGACAGATAAATATATTGATAGATAGATATTTGGATTCAGAACATTTAGTTTCATATATTTAATCAGAACAATCACCTTTTGGTGCGTCGATACAGAATAGGTTTTAAGGTGGTGATAAAGCAGTTTCATGGGAAGGTGCACTGTAACGAGGTATCTAATATATTCATACATGATTTCTCAGTGTTTCAATCAGTCATTCTACCATTTAACTGTCTCCGTAGCGAACTGCACTGGATTTTTAACTAAAATGTACCACTCTCGCTTCTCAGGCGGAAACGTGTTAGCACACTTGAATTCCTAATTTTCTTGCTAATTAACCACACAAGTCTTTTTGCATTGATTTTCCTTAAGAGGTTGGGGGAAGTTGTAAAATTTTAAGGAGGGGGAGGGCATGTTGCCGTCTGCCAACTAAGCATGAAAGTAGTCGGGAACAGGCGAGCCATAACAGTAGCAGGCTTTTCCATTTTTAGTGAACCATTTTGATCCCACAGTTGTGTGCATGTGTGTTTTTTGGGGAAAAAAAAAAGCAATATTTATGTTTCACAGGATCAATTACATATTATGTGGGCTTTTAAGATGCTTGTTGTCTTTGAAGTATTGCAGAACGACTGTGGGTTCTACATAGGAAGCAATTAACACATGATAAAACTCATTGAAATACTGAAGTATTGAGTGAAATTTATTTTATTCTTAGGAACTTTTAATGAAACCAGTTTTTATTTGGACAAACTCTTAAGTGGATAACAAGAAGGAAGTCTATTGTTGATCAGGCATTTCTATCCACTTGTCATGGGCGTGGATGTCATATATTTCCAGCTTTTAATGATTTGGTAATAATATATCTTTACAGGAGATAACTAATGGTTTTTAAAATATAAATTGGTTGGCTACAGCTCGTAGGTTCTCTTTGCAGGCAGAATGTGTTTGACAGTTCTTACTGAATTGACCAATCCTTATGTTACCATCTGATGAAAGAAATTTGCTTAAAATAATCAGGAAGAACCCAGGAACCGCTAAGTCCCAACCCTGCCATCAGCTGGAGTGAAGCAAGTTTGAGGTCACCATGGACTGAAAGGACAAAGAAAAAATCTCCTACTCTAAAAGTGCTTGATAAATGAACCAAATTTGGTCTTGAGAAAGGTTTATTGGCAAACAAGACAAGTGTTTAGCTTGTTTGGCCACACTACCAAGTTAGAGTAGTCAACACAAGATTTTCCAACCTAAGAACACTAACAACGGTCAAGCATGGCGGTGGTAACATCATGTTGTTGAGTATAGGTGCCTTGCATAAACTGAATGGAATAATGTAGGACTAGTCCCAAATTCTTCAGCTTCACCTCAAATCAAGAGCTAGACTATTGCAACTAAGACACATTTGGGTGTCCCAAGTGGACAATGGTCTGAAATGCACATCAGAACTGGTTGCTGATTGAATGAAGCAGGTTAACGATAAGCTTCTGAAATGGACTCAATCCAAATTAAAATTGGTGAAGCATCCTTACAAGCCATGGTTCTTACACAAAACCAACCATTTTGAATTAATTTATTCAATTCTGCCAAGAGGAGTGATCCAAGAGGAGCCCCCATTTGTTACAGCCCAGTCTCAAAACCATAGCAAAAAGGGAGAATGACACAAGGCGGCAAGTTGGAAATATACACTTTTATAAATGGAAAAGCGGCAAACGTAAATTTACTTCATCAGTTGGGCAGAGCATGTTTGAATAAGTAAACATGTAACGCTTAGGTGACCAAAGGGAACTCCTATCTGTCCAGGGAGCTACCCTACAGCAACAGGCAGAAGCAGGTCTGAAATATGGTGCTTTGCCACTGCTTCAACTCGCTTTGGCTCCACACGACACGTCACCAGTTAAGGTCCTGCCCGCTGTCTGTATCCACCCTGCTCAGCTCACTTTATTGGACCAACTTGTTGAGGTTCCAAGCTGGTTTCTCCAAGGGGCCAATTTTGATGTAAGCAGAAAACACCTGTTGATGATTGGCCTGTGGAGCTACTTCAATGGATGACCTGCCCAGCAAAACTGCAAACTATATCTGAACCTCCACTTCCTCATCGTGTTGTTGGACGGCGCCACACGAAATGAGCGCATTTACAGAGATATATCAGATATAATAGTTCAGCATGGCTACACCCATATAAGATAAGCTAACAAAAAACAAGTATAAGGACCACAACGGGCCGAGTGGCTCGAACACAAAAACACCAGTTACGATCCCGCCCACTTTGCATTTACGATGCATTTACTCCACTGTAATGGCAAATACACCCAAGAAGACCCGAGAAGAGGTGATCAGAGCAGAGCTGCACTTATGGCGAAGCAGCTGTAGACAAATGGCACACTGGGCCCAGATGTGTCTTGTGCTTCCAATCACCTGGTTTTACTGATCAACAAAGGAATAAGAAAAGCAACCCTGGTGGGTTGTTTGCCACAGTACTTAAGCCTGTATGTATAATTTTAACCCTGTGCAGTTTTAGAGAAAAAAAATCACAGTTCATTCTAACGTGTGGATCCAGTTGTTGTTTTTAGAACTCGTTGGGGTTGTAAATTTTAAGAGCAGTTCAAACAAACCATTAAACCCATAAATTTATGTGACACTCATGTCCATGCTTCGTGCGTGTAAAATGCTGAACTCAACTGTAGGCAGTAATTACAGGTTTATTCAGAATCAACCATCCCCTCTTGTATTTGCATCAGTAATCATTCCTGATTTTATCCTGATGCATGCTCAATAATCCAGGTTGAAAAATCTAAAAAAAAGTTAAATCCTGATTTTAGTTGTGCAGCAGCAGTTTTCTTAACTGTATAGTTCCTTAAATAAATAAATAAAAAGGTTCTGTGTGAGATCTGGGCACTGCTGCTACATCGGTCTGCAGCCAGTTCACTATGCCCCGCAGCCGTTTACGGTTCCCTGGCAGGTATACAAGTTGTGAGTTAAAAGGACAAAGCGTGTGCCATCATTGTCCCAATGAAACAAAAGATATGTGCTTGTTTATAACTTTGCTGCAGACGCAACAAACCAAAAGTATGGCACATCGCTGAGGGATGTTTTACATAAGGATGCAGTAAACTGAACCGCAGAAATATGGGCTTTCATTTGGGTTCAACCGCCACTAAAACATCCCTGTTGCACATACCGATGTTGAGCAAATATTGATCGTACAGGAAAGGGTTTCCTAAGGGAGTACTTAGCAGATTGTAAACAAGGTCAGATTAATCTGGTTTCAGCATAGACTCTGCATTTTGTTATTCCGGCACGGGATCGACGCCGATGGTATTACCTTGTAAACGTTGAGCTTAAAGCGGACAAAGACTGTCTGTCTGGCTATAAAGTTATACACCAGAGGCAATCGTGCCTGCTGCCGGTGACTGCATCGCCCTGCTGAATATCTCCACCCTTCCTCAGAGCACTACCTCATGCTCATACAGGCCTGCCAGACAGAGCTGATCCTTTGCAGGACTTCTTGCTTTGTTTTTTTAATTTGACCAAAATGCTGGCGTCAAACGACAGTTTTCCATGAAATCTAAACCTGCAGATGGGAATGGCTGGGTGGAGCAAAAATTAACGTTTGTTAAATCGGTTTTGAAATTTATGCTCAAATTAACAGCTTGGAAGAAGAATAAGCAATCATTAAATGCACATTGACAACTGACATCCAACTGGCATTAGAAAAGGTTTGGTAGTAGCTGACCATTATACCCAACACGTATTCTGAGTGATAACAGATCACGCAAAGTCTTGGTTTAGGATTTTGGCATAAACCGATTTTGATGAAACTTTCGACAGTTATCTGTGGCTGTATATCTACATCAGATTAACGGTTAAAGTCAGCATAATTCAAGATGGCTGCCACAGCCACCAGATATTAGAAAACAAAAATGGCTGTAATTCAGTTTTACAGATTTAATCAGATACAATTTGGCGTGGTTTTAGCTGAAAGTCTTTTTCCACCACATACTCTGAGCATGACATTTTGTGATTTTGCATGAGATCGTGCACGTTTTAGAAACCCTCCTCTCCACTAATGTAGTTTTTGTCCAAACAGCAACATAATTTGTTACCATAAAATGATCTTAAAGCTCTTGCATGAAAGATGGCAATATGCATTCCCTCAGGTAAGGCTAGGTTTTGACATTTTTGACATCATTCTGTTCTCTGGCACCAAAGCTTAGACCTTGATTAATGTTATTTATTTATTTATTTATTTTAATGTTTCTACATCAGACGTTACGTGACAGTGTAGACAGTTTGGTGCAGCCGAGCACCAGGCTGCAAGGTAAGAAAAAGTGCCTCAGGGGACAGCACCGAGTTAGAACTTGGCAAGGACTCGGTGGAGCTCGGGTTACCACCAGCTGCCCACCCAGATTTGCTGGCAGGTTTAAAGTGTCCAGAATCTAATCCCTGCCAACAGTGAGCTCAAGCTCGGACCCTGAGGAGAGTATTGTGTCTCTGGCACAGTCCAACGTTCAGTGTGCAGCACAAGCCATGCGAAAAGGAGCTGCGCACTGATACCGTGGTGAGGTTAGGGGAACCACAAATCAAAGGTACTCCACCCATGGAAAGAGATGCTCCATAAAGGCTGGAAAATGCATGCATGCAAAGTCATATATGACCCATGAATGAGTGAAACACATCATTAAAGACAGACGGTAAATTTTGGGACTGTGATAAAATGCTCAGTGCTGTTTTTTGGTCCACTTATGTTCTTGTTGCACTTGGTCTGTGTATGCAGTTAAATTCTAACAATTCTGGAAAAGTTGGGACGTTGTGTAAAATGCAAATTAAAACAAAACCCAATGATTTGCAAATCTCATAAACCCACTTTTTTTATTTTACAGTAAAACAATATAAATGTTTAAACTAAGAAATTCTACGTTTTATGTAAAAAGTTTATTTGGAGTTTTGATGGCAAAAATGTTGGGACAGGAGCAGCAACGGCAACAAAATATTAAAAATAAAACAAGCCATAAAAGTACTTGATAAAAACAAGAAATGGCTGAAGGAGCATTTAGAAACTAATTAGGCTAATACGCAAAAGGTCATTAAGAGGACCGGGTATTGAAACAGTATTTTAGAAGATGAGCAGGGATCCACCAGTCTGTAGAAAACTGTGTCTAAAAATAGTAGAACAATTACTGAAAAATGGAAAAACGGAACATCCCATCATGTACAGTTTATAATTTGCTTCAAAGACTGCAAGAATTTGTAGACGTCTCTGAGTTCAAAGGACAAAGCTGAATGTCTATACTGGATATCTGTGATCTTCAGGCTCTCAGGGGCCACTGCATAAAAAACAGGTCGGATTCTGTTCTGGGCACCAATGCATGGGCTCAGGAACACTTCCACAAATCCATCCATCCATTCATTATCTTTTACCCGCCTCTTCCATTCTGGGTCACGGGGGTCGCTGGTGCCCATGTCCAGCAATCACTGTGTCGGGCGGGGTACACCCTGGACAGGTACTTCCACAAACTGTGTGCCAACAGTTCACCCTGCCATCCACAAAAGCTTGTATCATGTAAAGAAGAAGAAGAAGAAGAAGATGTTTGTGAACCATCCAGAAATATTGCTGTCCCCTCTGAATCAAAGATGTTTTACAATTCACTCGAGCAAAGTGGGAAACTGTTCTGCAGCCAGATGGATCAAAACTTTAAGTTGTTTTTGAAAACCACAGATACCTAAAGAAGAGAGGGACCATTCAGCCTGTTATCAGCACGCAGTTCAAAAGCCTGCCTCTCTGATGGTATGGGGGTGCATAAGTACCTCTGGCATGGGCAGCTTTTACATTTGGAAAAGCACTATCGTGCAGAAAAGTTACACAGGTTTTAGAACAATACTTTGATTAAAACATTGTCTTTTATAGTGAAAGCCTTGCGTTTTTAAGCAAGACGATGCTGTGCCACATATGACATCCATTACAACAGCATGGACTCATAGTTGAAGTGTTCAGGTTGTGAACTGACCTGCCTGCAGTCCAGACCCCTCACCAAATCAAAACGTGAGGCATCATGAAACAAAATGTTTGTCAAAGAAGAGCCAGGGCTGCTGAACAGCTACAATGCTACATCAGACCAAGAACGAGATATTCCCCTCAAAAACTCAAGCTAGTGGTCTCGGTTCCTCGATCTTTACAGGCTGTTGTTAGAGGAGGAGCAGAGTCTTCTCAGTGGTAAACATAGCCCTGTACCATCTTTATGAAATGTGTTGCTGCCATAACATCCTTTTGAATTTTATGGCATTTCCACATTTGATATATTTACTGTGTTCCATTGTGAATAAAATATGGCTTTATGAGGTTTGCAGATCATAGCATTCTGTTTGTATTTACATTTCACACAAGGCCGTGACTTATTTCAGAATTGCGGTTGTAGCCGTGGAGAGTTTGCTTTATTGTTCACGAAGAGTGATGGATTTGTCGGGCAAACACAGACTGTGTGCGTACTGATGACTTGACCCTGTGTACTTGTAAACTAATAACTTTGTGGGAAATAAGCTTGATGGACCAAGAAAGAAACCTTTTGTGATTTTGAAATTCCTGCTGGAGTCTTATATTCTCTTGTAGTTAATAGAGCTTGAAATTAAATGGCACGACTGCAGCGGAGCTCGTTTCATGTTCTGGCCTCACCGTCCTTCCACTCTTCCCGTTCCATATGAAGTGGTATAACCAAATGCCTCTTCTCTTCTTAAATAACCAAACTTCCCACTGTCATAAACAGTGTGCCATCATGTAACTGCCTATGTTAGTGTGTTTGTTTGTCTATTAGCAAAACAATTCTTTGGACAGATTTTAATGAAACTCTCAAAAAGTCATCATCAGATGGACGTCTACAACGGAATAACGTTGGGGGCCATATGAGGTTGCTTGGGCATCTGGTAAGTATGGCCCCTGGATGCCTCCCAAGAGGTTTTCCAAGCTTGTCCATTGGGAAGAAGACCCCGGAAAAGACCCAAGACAGGCTGGAGAGACGTCTCTCAGCTGGGCTGGGAACGCCTTGGAGACCTCCCAGAAGAGCTGGAAGAGGTGGCTGTGAGAAGAGACGTTTGGGCCTCCCTGCTCAAATGGCTACCCTTGTGACCTGACTCTGGAAAGGTGATGTCAAGATACGAATACTGGTCTCAAGTACTCCTAATTGTACTCATAAAAACACCCTGATACTTCAGACCGATGCCACTTTTATCCTTGATGTTATTCCCTTCTCCACTTTGCAAGTAACTAAGGACAAATGTAATAAAATGTCCACAGTTTGGAGATATTTTAGATAAAAACAGGATCTTGTGTTAAGACAGCAGACTGTTTGCTGCATTCTTAACCAAAGAAATGTGTATTGTATAAGTACTAACTTATTGTAGTAGTACTCGGTACAGGCAAGTATCCATACTGAACAGTGTTTCCCCTAGATAACTTGCCATGGCGTGGCGCTCATCTCATCCGTGATTTTTGTCGACCGGGGGGGTTCAGCATGAGGGAAGAAGCAGTGTGAGCACTGGTTTTAGCTTTGCACTACGTCATTGACGACGGGGTGGTGGTTGGTGCGTGGAGCTCTGTTATGTTGACGGGGCGGTGCTCCTCGCTTGTATAGTGGTACTGTAGAAGTACTGTATTGCTGAAATGGTACTGCTGAAGTATTTGTACTCTGTCTGGAAAAAAAAAAGTACCAAGACACCTGCTCTGGACCAAACGGAAGATAATGTATGGGTGGCCAACCCAATTGAATATGGCTGCCACAGTTGTTGAGCTTTAGCAAAACTAATGGTTTTAAAGGTTTTCTGGATTTTGAGCTAGGCTTTGGTGTGGTAATAACTGAGGGTCATTCCCAACATCTGCTCTGAGTGCTATCAGATTATGCAAGATCTGTAGAATTTTGGCATGCATGGTGGCAAACCAATACTAGTTGTTTTTTGTGGTCGATGTTCTTTTGATGGCGCTCCTGTTGGGTGTTGCTCAGTTTGTTTACTTCCAGCCATGGCAGCGTATTGAATCTAGAGGTCCGATGGGGGTGGGTGATCTATGAACCTACAAAGAACCAATGCTCATCTATTGAAAGGCCACCATTGTACGCGTCTCAAAACCTCCTTTTCTGTGAGGAATTGCTTGATGGGGTCCTTGTCATCTTTGAGATGGCATGTTTGACCCTCATTACGAGGCCTTTACGAGTCTTTTACTGCAGTCGGCTGTTTGCTTCTGTAGCACATCTCTTTGAAGACGTTAAAAGTTACATTTTTAATTATTATTTTACACATATCAGTAGTTGTCTAGACAATGGTTAACAGCCCATCACTCTTAGCAGTTGCTGAGATAATTTGTTAACTATCCACATTTAAAGTATGGTGCTTCTGTAGACATTTGAAGTAGACTTTTTTTTTCTGTCTTAGTTTTGAATTCTAACATTCGTGTTTCCCCCGGGGGTTAACTGTGGATACATGAGGCTCGTGATGCAAATTGTCAAGAGAAACTCGCTTGTGCAAACATGCGAATGTCACATCACATTAATAGTTTGACTTAACTGGTGGCAAAAGACCAGATGTCGACCAGTCACAGAAGACCCATGAGGAATGTCGAGAGGTTGAACAGCTGAAAAACCCACAGTTTCATATGACACTACAGATCCTTTTATAAAAAGAACAAGGCATGCAGAGTAATTGTTGCAATCAGCAGGTGGGTGAGGGATTTTTGTTATTAGATAGCATTTATATGTAAAAAAATTTCTAAACGTATCTACAGTAAAGGGCATTTTTTGCTTGAAAAAAAAACATTTGTGACTTAAAGCCAACTGGTTGTAGCAGCTGCTGCTCCACCTTCATCTTCCTGTTTGGTAATCGGTTAAGTAAGCACATATCGGACGATTGCAGATTTTAATTTTTTAAGTGGCGAATATCGGTTGAATAATTGGTCTAACTGTAATTTAATTGCTGCTGAATATCCCTAAAAATGCTTCTATTATATATATTAAATAAAACAAAATAAGGGTGAAAAACAAAATTTCCCATTATGTTCTAGTGATTTTGCGTTTATTGGTGTGTGGAATTGTGAATAAAGCAAGTCCACTGCCTAGTGCTCATCAAGGTGGAAATGTTATTCCCAACTAGCTAAAGCTTCTGTTTACAGCAGCTGATCCTTCCCAAATAAAATACCATTTAATGGCAGCGTTTTGATTTTTGGTGAAAACCGTGTTAAACTCTAATAAAATAATGATGCCGCATCATGAATGGGCACATTTGAACAACACTACCTTCTGTCATAATATAAATCTGTATGAAAGATGGAATAAACAAACAAACACTTTGTTGATACGATATTTGGTTGGATTGCATTCAGATTAGGTGCAGGCATGCATTAAGATTACAGCAGCGACTCTTGACTGTTTATAATTAAACGCTGAAAATTATTTAAAACTTCACAATCATCCCTCATATAAAGATATAATAAGATTTGAGATTTCAGTGCCTTACCCCATTTTTTTCTAATTTCCAGTAAGATCCAGCTGCAGTAAAATCTACTGCAGGCTAAATTTAAACCCCAGATTAATTGCTACGAAGGCATATTGTCGGACTGAAAGCGGATATTTCAATTTAAGAGGCGTGACGGCTGTCAAAGACCGTCTGTCTGAGATCCTGTCATCCGGAGACGCTGAGAGCAAACAAGTGGCCAAGGAGGAAGTGGAGATCGGCTGAAATCCCTCGAAACTTTCGAGGTTATTTGCGTCTGTCCTGATCCACCTCATTTGTAGCTCGTCGTATCGAGTGTTGTGCGAGTGTGCGAGGGGCGGATTTAATAGGGAAGCTGAGATTTAGTGCAAGTCTTTGCAGGGGGTGGGGGTCGCTGCTGAGGTCTGAGAGCAGCTGGTAACGCCACGCTCTGCTTGAAATGTCTGGGGCCGAACCGTGAGTCGGCTCCAACAAGAGAAACACCAGGTCAATGTGTGCCATCGTGGCTGCTACGCTCTTCTGGCTTACAAGTTTTAAAAAGGAGGGGGGTTCGCGGTGGTGCAGCGATTTGTGTTGCCGCAGCTCAGAGAGAGAAATTTGGTTCGCAACTAAAGTTTCTGTTGGCACTTTTTTTTTTCTTTTTTTTTTTTTACAACACACCGTCTATTTAAATGCAATCTAGCAATATCGAAGGTGTATTTTGACTTCCACTGGCATAATAATGAGCATTTTGTAGGCCAAGAAAAATATTGCTGCACAGATTTGCCTCTTCAGAACATTCAGTGAAAAAATGGAAAATGTTAGGCGTCATACCAGGGAATTTCTGAGATAAATGGCACAGCATTCTTTCTCTTGGAACAAGTCCTTTCATATTGTACGTTAATGTCAATATCAAAGTTCGGTGGAGGGGTAAATAGTCTTTCGAGGAGAAAAAAGTTGCGCAACTGAACAAGCGGGATGCTCGGACAGTTCCACTCCACTGTAAGGCCGGTCCCGTCCGTCTCCGTTAGCTCCTGTTTGACTGAGGACTCAAAGAACAACTTCACGGTTGTAAAGAAGTCTTTGAACTGTGTCGGGTTAACGTTGCACGACGGTTGAAACGGACCCAAATGAAACTGTTCGCTCGTTGCAAGTACATTTCTCAGGACTCTTTGCAATGCGAACTGCACAGATGTTACGCAACTGCGAACACAAACATCTATACCACGTGGGAGGTCCAAGATGTTTTGTAGGATGCTTCAGTGCTTTAGACAAACCCAGGTCGGGACCCCTCGGCACCTCCCATCAGTTTTCAGGAGCCCGAGTCAGATGACTTTCTGAGCTGCGCAAGTCCACATTTCACGAACTCCTGAAAAGGAAAATGAGTTTCAGAAGTGTTTGTAAAAGGTTGTTGGATGTTGCGAGGCAACTTTACCACAGTAGTTTACAGAAGCTTCTCATTATTTATTGTTTACTTTATGAAAAATGAACAACTTTCATTAATAAACGTCTGTACACCATGTAAGTGTTCCAGATTTAGCCACATAGGCTGATTTTTGGTTCATGTTCTCTGTTGGACAGCTCCTGGCAATTAAAAACATGCTTCTGTAAGCTTACCAAAACAAAGGAACTCGCCAGAAAACATAAATAAGACAAAAATTATACAAACTATACCCAAAGGACAAAAGGTATGCAGATACACAACGGTTAGTGGTTTGATGTTTCCTCAGCTATTGCCTAAAATGAAATGTGATGTTTAAAAAACTTTGTATTCACTTCTTCGTTTGCTTCCATCATATTTTTTGTGGCTATTTCTCTATTTTTTTTTTTTAATGACTGAATAGCTATGATGTTTTGTTTTTTTTAAAAGTGCTTTCAAAGTTTCTTTTTGGCTCCTGGCTGCTTTTTATTTTTATGCATTTTTAGTTCCAATGTTTTTGCTGAAAACTAGATTTAGCTATAAAAATAAAAAAAGACCTTCTGGAAATGGTTTGTAGATAAAAAGAAAAGCATATATTATGAAAAAAAAAAAAAAAAAGAATGAAGAAATATTAAGACAAATTTAAAAGACTGAAAATGACTTGAAATAATATTTAAACATCCAAAATGTAGATTTTTTTTTACCAAATACATTTCGCTCGCTGCCTAGCATGACTAAGTTTTGAACAAAGAATCGTGTGCGATCAGTTGGCGCTCAGAAAACGTGTTGGAGATGACTCTCAGCTACCTCCACACCATATTTAGCTCAGGGTCTGTAAAACTAATACTGTTATACCAATTTGTCTGATTTCTAAGTTTGATAGTCGTAGCGGACATCTTGAATCAGGTTGACTTGAAGAATAAACTGTAGATGCACCTCCGATGATTGCTTTCTGAGAGTTTCAATAAAATCTGTCCACTTCTTCATGATATTTTGCTAACAAAAAGATAAATGGGTTGTAATGAAACTTTTGCACAGTTCACTTTAAACCAACCAACTAGTACCTATAATGTTAATCAACGAAGAAAGTAAAATAGAAGTTCAGCAGTTCCCTGTAGGGTATATTTGCCAAGCTCTTTAACGTGTGATTTTATTGAAAATGTTTCAGTTATCACAAAACAAAACGCTGCCGACCAAAACCTCCCTGCACTTCCAAACAAAACACTTGAGCGGTGCCCACTGTGTTAAAAATGAGATGCCAAAACCCCCTCCAGGACCAATTTGAGAGTTTGAAGTGAGTTGTGCTTTGTTGTGAAAGTGACTTCCTCCAGACAACGCAAACTTCTACAATCCTTTGTTCACCACTTTCCCAAAAAATGGGCAATTTAGAAAGAAAAATAAACAGAGAAACCCTTTCACCACTTCCCGTCATCACCCGTTGGGCAGAATATAGGTCTCTGACAAGGTTTTCAGTTTCAGACTCCTCAAAGCTGTCAACATCAAACCTCAGCTGCCAGTTGCTTACCACATTCTTTAACCCCCTTTTGTTGCCCAAACCACTCTCCATATGGGACGTATGGGGGGGGGGACTCATCCCACAACGTATTAAATCTGACGCAGAAGAAGCTGTTCCAATGGGTCCAGACTCTTTAAACATGTTGCCACCGTGCAAAGAAATGCCAAAAAGTGCTTTAACTTGTTGCAAACATCTCATAGAGTTGCAGCACTTCAGGACCGAACTGTCACTCACAGATGCCACGGCTGAGTCCAGGTCGCAAACGTGTCAGGTGAACACGGCGTCAAACGAATCTGCCTGGCATCGGGACACCAGGGCTCCTGATCTTTTTCATCACTGCCCCCCGCTGACACTAATGGCTGCGCGTCCTCGGGAAGAACATCTCGTTTGATTTATGACAAAGTGATTTGGTTACACCGACTATGTTAGCAGCATGTATGTACTGTTGAAGTGCTGTTGCTGGAGCTACATCAGAGGGTAGAGCTTTGGAATAGATCGTGGAAGATGCCTCAGAGGCTGAGTCAGCCAGTATTTACACTCGGTATTTAGTGCCGTATTAAATTCTCGTTCATGTGTACCATCATTACGAAACATACCAAATAAAATCGGTAGATAGTTTTCGTTCACTGATCTTATTGCCTTAAAGGTCACAATTGTTTACAAATAGATATAAATTTGAGTCATTGCTATAGCTTTTTAAAATTAAGCAATAACATTTTTGGCTAAATTGCTGCTATGTAGATGCAAGAATGTTTCAATTTTAACAACAGTCTGCTCTTTGGCTATACTTGCGGCTTGTAGTTGGCAGATGCTGATGGTGGAAACAGAAACAGTCTTGGTATTTATGTGCCAGACATGACACACTTACATCAAGGGGTTGTAGGGGGGATGTGCTATATTTTCTTTTTATAGTGGGTTTCATGTCAGAAACAACTGAACCGGTGTAGAAAAAAAACAAACAAAAAAAAAAAGATTCACGAATGATCAGGTGTAGATTTCATCAAATTTATTACAAAGCTTTGGAGAACAGCCAGATCCACAGAGAGTCGG
Source organism: Nematolebias whitei (assembly GCF_014905685.2). Lineage (NCBI taxonomy): Eukaryota > Metazoa > Chordata > Actinopteri > Cyprinodontiformes > Rivulidae > Nematolebias > Nematolebias whitei. The sequence goes on from NC_056498.1 coordinate 33,598,762, forward strand.
TACATTTTAGAAATTATTCATCTCTTGTCCTCTGAGATTTTGACTTGTTCTGGTTCTTCTTGCACCAGCTCTCCGGGTGTTCCACTTCCGCCCTGTAACTGGACTCATCGTTGTTTGTGATGAATCCAACCACCGCTGTATTGTCTATAAACTTTACTGCGTTGCCAGATCTCACGATAGAAACAAGCAACCAACTCTATGAAAACGAGCCCAAAACAAGCCCAACTGGCAACCCACCACATTGTGTAAAACAGAGACTGTTTTTAAACAGTATAAACATACATTTATTATGGCATTACACATAAACAACAGCAAAATTATGCTAAAAACTTTGAATAATACTTTTAAGCTCTGATAAAAAAAAAATACATTTTGCGTAATTTTTTTCTACATATTTTTAAAAACGAAACATCCTGACTTCTGCGTGTGAGTGGAGCCCCCTAGTGGTCATCCACAGTATGAGTGTTTTGGGTGCGCACCCACAGACGTATTTGTATGTCTATGTGTGCACTTGTTGCCTCGCCAACTTGGGCAGGAGCGATAAACAGGAAACGGGCGTGGAAGGGACAAACTGCCTACCACCACCCCTCGTCTTTTGCTTTATTGTGTGGAGCTGGGAGATTCAATTCAATTCAGTTTATTTATATAGCGCCATATCACAACATAGTTGTCTCAGGGCATTTTACAGGAACATTCACATACATAGGAAAGCCAATTAGTAAAGTTCTCTATCTAAGGAATCCAGCAAACTCGTTGAATCTTCACTTCGTCGCAATCTCCCATCTTGAGCAAGCACAATGGCAACAGTGGAAAGGAAAACTCCCTTTTAAAAGGAAGAAACAGATAATCAACTAGTTTCACTCTTAAAGAAAGTCGAGCCCAAATAAGCAACTTCACGTTCAAAACAAGCTACTGGCAACTATGAGTATGGCAGCCTGGATGGGTAGGTGCACAGACATTTGTTAGCAGAGTGAACAGGAGGGGGCTCAACACACAGCCCTGAGGGGAGCCAGTTATGAGGGTTGCGGTAGGAGTGGGTTTTGTGTGTTCAAAAACATGATGTTCAGGGAAAAAATAGCAAAAATCCACTTTCCACTTTTTGAACTATCCTGCAAAACATGAAAAAAGTTTATCTAAAAGTCGTTCAGTCTCCCCTCTGTGTTTGCACAGTCTCACCTTTAAAATGTCTTTCTGCCTGCTCTCATTGAGCCTCCTGTACACGCTTCCTGAGTTTTCTGCTGGGTCCGGGATGCACAGGGCATTTTCGAGCACCGCTCATATGAAAGGTCAGTGGGAAAGGGACAAACGGCGTGGAAACAAAAGGATTCTTTCTCTAGCGCTCGCATTGGAGCAATCTAAAAGACCTCTGTTCCGCTCCTGGGTGTCCCAAACCCCTCTGACTTGATTTCCCTGCCTCCTTCTGTCGTCTTTCCTTTTATGTAGTGATTTATAGAAATATCAAAAGGGGAGGAAGGAGAAGACCCAACAATGTGGCACAGAGAATGAATAACTGCCACTTTTTTGAGTTTACTCCATTTTTAACCGTGCATATTCTCTCCGATGTTGCAAATTAAAAAGTACTATAAGACAGAAATAGTTAAAGGGATAGTTCAAACTTTTCTTTGCAACCCCTTCAACTGTTTTATCTGCATTAGCTGGAAGAAGTAGGGTCAAATTCAGACACTTACCCACAAATCAACTCTGAAGCAAATGGAAATGGAAAGCACTTACACCCCGGAGCTTGGAAACGTGCTGCCGTGTTTGCTGATCCACAGAGGGGCTTTACTGGCTATAAACACAAGAAAATATTAGAAATATAATGTGAGATTCATGGTTCTTGTTAAAGGCTTCTGGCACAGCTGAGTTTTATGTGAAATGTGTAAACACTTATGTAAAACGTTAAGTACCTCGGTCTGAGCTAAATTGAAATGAGTATGGTTTTTAGTGCTTCGTGTTTACTCAACGTACAACCCATAAATGGTTTAAAACCACAGAGCTGGGGAGAACAGAAATCTAATCTTCTTTAAGCGTTGGAATAAATACCTGCGTCTGTTTCTCTGTTCTTTGAGATGTTTGGAGCAGCGAACAGGTTCTCCTGAGTTCTGCTGAGTGCCTGATGAATTCAGTCTGACACATCCTGGAGGAGAAAACCTGCTTTTTCAAGAAACTGTTCAACTTTATTGCAGCTCATCATTAAATCCACCTGTTGCGCTTGGTCACCGCGTCCTCGGGGGTCATTTTGACCCAAGGGCAGCAGGAGGGTTAATATTCTCTAAATGTTTAAAAAAAAAGCTTGGAGAAAAACATTTAGACTTTAAATGTGGGACATATGCAGAGCGAATATTTTAGGCTGTGGTTGTGAAGGTTGGAGGAATGTTTTGACTCGTCAGTCAGCTAGTTTGAGTTAAAACGTGGGCAATTATTTACCTACCTGTGTCTATTTATATGTCTGTTAGCAAAATATATCGTACTCAAGATTGAAATGAAACTTCCAGAAATCAGTCACTGGATGCACATCTATAACTAGTTAACTTTTGGACTGAACCCAATTCAACACTGGGGGCTAATCAACTATACTTAACACAAAAGCAGCTACAACTGAGCCAGTTTAGCTGATATTGAGCTTAAATTGGGTGTGATCATAGATAGAAGTCGGTTTTAATAAATCCTTATATGCAAGCCCTGTCCAGGTGCGCGTAGGCTCTGTGCAGCAGGTAGATGATGGCATCAACTCCAATGTGCGTGGCTGGTATGCAAACTGAAGAGGGTCCAGGTATGGTTCCACTGCAGATCTGACGTGCTTCAGGACCAGCCTCTCCAGTGACTTCATGGCATGTCATGTCAAGGCCACAGGTCTGTAGTCACTGTATGAGTTTGGGTGGTTTTTTTCAGCGCCGGTACCAGGCATGCAGTTTTCCACAGAGCAGGGACCACCCTCATGCTCAGGCTCAGGTGAAAAATGTGCCAAAAAAGTCACACAGTTGAGCCGCACATCCTTTCAGGAGTTTGGAGCTTAATCCATCTGGACCTGCAGACGTGCCAGGACGTAGACGGCTGAGCTCCATCCTCACAGCCTCTCTGCTGATGGTGATTGGAGGCGCTGATGTGTTTTGGGAAGACGATGGTGGTGGTGGTGGTGGTGGTGGTGGGGGGGGGGGGATGTTAGGTGAAGGGTGTTGCAACTGGGATCCATTATGTTGATGATGAGGAGAAGTGGGTGTGATGACCCCCTGGAAGGTGTTGGAGGTGTGGGTGAGGGGTAAGCAGTGGTCCAGGGGTGGGCAGTGTTCACAACGTCCAAACTTGTTGAAGAACTGGTTTAACTTGTTGGTCTCCTGTTGGTCTCCTCCCATCACTGCGGCAGTCTTTTTCTGACCAGTGATGCTTCTCATCCCATTCTAGACCTCTCTGGTGTTTTGAGCCTGTTGTTGTTGTTTCCTCCTGTACTGCTCCTTACCCTCCCTGATCTTGTCCCTCCATGCTCTCCTCATCTCCTCTTTGCCCCCTCTCTTGAAGGCCTTCTTCCTGTTCAGGGCTGCCTTGATGTCCATGATTTATTGTTGGGAAAGCAACACACTGTTTTTGTGGGGATTATGTTATCCGTGCAGAATTTATTATAATCCATAACACAGTCCGTGAGTGTGTGCATGTCCTGCCCATGTGCATCACAGAAAACATCCCAGTCTGTTGCCTCAAAGTAGCGTTGCAGGATCTCCATTGCCTCCTGTGGCCACCTTGGTACAGTTCTCAGTTACTGGCTGATGTACTGTGAAGATGTACTGGGGCTTGAGGTAAACTAGATTGTGGTCTGATTTGCTTGGGGGGAGCTATGGCACTGTATGCTTCCTTCACACTAGCATACAGAAGCTCCAGTGTTTTATTTCCCTCGTTTTACAGTCAACAAACTGTTTAAATTTGGGCAATGCTGAGTTCATTGTGACATGATAAAAAAAAATAAAAAAAATCACCAGAAATAGAAGCGGCAGAAACTCTGGCAGGCAGCCGATCGCAGCAGCGCACATGCGCACACTTGTGTGAGAATGTGCATAATCTCATTTACAAGGTTTGACCACAAAAAAACCCAAAAACAAACGGCTACGGTTGTCAATATTGAACACAAGTTGATCTTGGTTTAAAACTCTGGTATGAAAGCTAGCGGCAGTGGCACTCCTAGAAATGTTTTTATTGAGGGGTGGCACTGAAAATCCTGATGTGGCACACCAAAACCAAAAGCCAAACCTGAATTTCAGATTTTTGTTGTCGTCATATAGAGGTTTATTTTATTTATTTATTTATTGTTTTAACAAATAGAGCATTATGTGAGTTAGAGAACTGTCAAGAAAACTGGTTGGCCAAAGGACTACTAGTGCAGGGGCCGCCACCTATTTTTAAGGGGAGACATTGCCCTCTCTAGCCCCTCCTTAGTGGCACCCCTGGTCAGTGAATATCAAGGTTCAAGGTTCTTTATTGTCATTCGCATCACATGTGCTACATGAGGTGGAACGAAATAGTGTACTCAAGGTCCCAGTCCCACACATTTAGAAGCTTTTGCACCTTGAATTTTCATGTCATCTCAGTCCGAGAGAGAAACTCCTCTGGTCTGCAGAGAGAGAAATAAACGCTGTGTTCCCTCAGCGTTTATGTCTGGCATTCATCAAACGGGATCATTGGATTGTTTGTAAATGGTCAATATCCTGTGTATTTATGCAAGCTGTCAACAGCACCGCCGCAAGGCCCTGCCAGCAACAAAGAAACTCGTCAACAAATCCATCTGGATATCCTTTCAGTCAGGTAATATATTCTGAATTTGATTCCCTCTCCGAACCGTTTGAATATGTGAACAGCCACAATGATTGAAGCAGATATTGGACTTGGAAGGCCTCGGTGTGTTCTGACAGCGTTTAGACGACGTGGATGATGTGATGAAGTGGAGGAAACAACAGGGCACAATGGTAGAAGATGGAGCCATGTTTTTATCATTAGTGAGTCCTCTCTTCTTCTTGTCCTTGTTGTTGTTCTTTTTCTTCTTCTTACCGAGAGAGGAGGGGGGACAGGACCTTGTCCACCTGGCCAGCAGAACGGCCACTTTTCGAATACAGTTCCTCCAGAAGTACCTGGCAGGACCTCCTGACACTGTGTGGAGGGACGTGGTCAGCTGCACCCTCAGACATGTGAGCGGGTTTGGGCTGGACGCTGCTCTGTTTCTAACCAATGTTGGCTTTTTAAAGTTAAAGGGGTTGCCCCAGTTTGATCAGAGTATTTTCAAAGTGTTTTCCTTTTTTAAACAAAACAGATCAAAAACGTATAATTCTCTTCAGTGACTCTTAGAGGAACCACTAGTCTGTGAAGCGAGAATGGACGTCTGTAATAGCACAGTGCCGGCTCTGTCAAAGGTACTGTGTGAATCTGGGACAGTGATCCTGAGACGGTTGGTGGAGACAGCTGGACCAGACTTCTCCAATGTCCAAGAGGTGGTTTCGTTGCTTGGGGTCCGGTCTGCCAGACTGATGCAGCACTTCCTGGACCTGGTGAAGAAGATGACAGCTGGAGAGAAGCGTCTCCTGCAGCTGTGGTCCTCAGGGTATCGCCCGCCTGACCCAAAGGAACCTTTCCCAGACATCCACCTGGATCCTAACCTTGTGAAAGACAGTGGTCCTCTGCTACGCAACACAGACCCAAAGATGGACTTGTGCAGAACGGGTCCAAAACTACTTTATAAGACTTGTGTTGAGATCCCGAACAAGAGAACTTTGCACAACAGAGCTGTCGGCGTGTGGGACGACGAGCTCGGAGGTCAGAAGCCCCAGTGGAGGACTCTTTACAAACCTCCGACAAAAAAACGGACTTGCGATCTTCAATGGAGGATCCTTCACGGCACATTTGCAACAAACTCTTTTTTGTCGGTCATCAATCCAGAGGTTTTAAACAAGAGTCCTTTCTGCAGTTTGACTGAGTGTCTCATGTTTTTATGAATTGTGTACGGCTGACGGCTCTGTTTGGGGAGTGGTGGCGCAGAGGTTAGAGAGGTGGGCCTGTGAGCCAAAGATCGCCGGTTCACGCCCCGGCCCCGACAACATCAAAATAGTGGGTGGGGTAGGTGAAGCACCCACACTCGCCCCCACCCTCATTCGCCCCACTCTGGGCCCATGAGCAAGGCCCTTAACCCCCATCTGCTCCATAAACAGGTCTCACTTGATAATGAGTTCTCGTGGCTCAATGAAAAAAAAATAATAATATGACGGCTCTGTTTAATCTAATGACGAGGATTTTTAGCATTTTGACAGTTTTCACCAAATCTGTTTTCACTAATGGAGTACATTACATCAAAGCCACAAAGTTTAAATCCCAAACTTTAAACTTTTTAGTGGCCGAAGCAAAAATGTCTGTTTACTTGTCTCGCAGGGACAGACCGCCGGCTGGACCTCGACTTGAAGCCGTGGCTCTGTGGAGGTGCAACGTCGAGGCCAGACCGGCGTTGGAGTTTTGCTTCCACAGAGACACTGGACACCTGGAGAACTTTGTGAAACCGTTTAAGAAAGTTTTATGCACCATTTCTGATCAGGGACAACTAGAATACAACAAGCTCCTCATGTAAATATTTTATTTTAAGCTTGTCCTGTTCTCTTTTTTTTAACAATGTTGTGTTAACTTATTGTGTAAATAAAGTTTTGTTAAAAATCAAGAATCTTCTTTTTCTTCCCACCCCCTCCTCCTCCTCCTCCTCCTCCTCCTCCTCCTCCTCCTCCTCCTCCTCGGAGGACTGAGCAAATGACCCAAAAAGTTTTCTTTTTTGTGCGAATGATTTATTGCCTGCAGCCGCAAAAGGCATGAGGTGATGTCTTAATCTCTGCGTGTGTGTGTGTTAGCAAAATATTTCATGGACCACTGCTCTGATTGTAATAAAAGTTTAGTACAATATTCATTAGATGTATCTTGACAACTAATTACATTTTATGGTCTGTCTAATTCAAGATGGCTACCAAGGCCAATTCACCTTTTAAAACAAAAATCACCATAACTCCATCAATTTCACAGACAATGAGATAGAACTGGGTGTGAAAGTAGATGAATATCATGCCCAACACGTACTTTGAACGCAACACATTGTGCAAGATCTTTGCTTAAAACTTTGGCGATAAATATTTGAGTTAACCCTGCTCATGTTAGCAAAATATCTCATGAACCACCAGAGGGATTTTCTTGAAACACTCGGAAAGTAATCAATAGATGTACATCTACAACTGATTAACTTTTAGATTCAACACAGTTCAAGATGGCTGCCAAAGATAAATGACTTTAGCTAATGCAAAAATGGCTGTGACTGAGTTGCTCTTATGGATTATAAGCTAAAATTGAGCTTGTTTGTAGCTGAGAGTTTGTACTCTGAGCTTTAACAGATTATGCAAGATCTTACAATATCAAGTGGTGAGGTCAGCGAAAAACTAAAATGCAAACGTATCACAAGATCATCGCAGTCTCAAACTTTGACATGAAGGAGGGCGATATGCATGTGTTGAGAAATGCAAGTCCTTTAGTTACGTATAAGAGGAGCCAATGAATTGGACTTTAATGTAAAATGTGGTTTGTTTGTTTTTTTTAACGTTGCCTTATTTTATAGTTGGTAAAACCCCACTAGAAGCTTTGTGTTGTGGCAAGCGTACCAAGTTTTAGGTTCATGTAAAAGACAAATGGACGTGTTAAACGAGACCTTTCTGTGACAAATGGTGATAATTGAGGGTTTAACGTGGTCGGAAACCCTCAGAGCTTTGATGTTCTCCGCGTGTCGGTGTTAAATGTTCTTGTTTTTGTTGCACTTGGCTCCTCTGTCCTCTGTCTCTCGATTGTGTTACCGACAGTTTGCAACCTGCTCCTCAACCGGAGAACAAAACATCAAAACTCTCATTTTGCATCCCCCACACAGAGCAGGAATGTTTTTTTTTTTATTTTTCACAAAAGAAAGATCAGATTTATGCAACAGCACAGGGACGGCACGCTGAGCCATGCTTTTGTTCAATTTTCTCTACCTGTTGTAGTAATTTACCAACACTCCAGGGAATAATATTGACCACAGAGTCAACTTGTGAGACACTTAAGTGGATAATTGAGGCAGAGGTTTAGCTTCATTGATGACGGACGATCGATTTAAATGATGTTTAATCCTGTGGATCTATAAACTGCTGTGATCTGACAGCAAACGACAACAACAGGAAACCGTAATCTGTCCGATCTGCTGGATATGGTCACAGAGTGGATTAAGAGTTCTGCACATTATCCCTGCTTACTGCAAGAGATCTGCGGTCATACTCCGATTTGTCCTAAATTTAGTTTAAAAAGCACGATCAGGACATGGCAATAAAAAGGTTTGAGGTATAAAAAGACACATTGACACAACAAAGTGGAGCAGAGGTTTGTGTGGCTCCTGTCAACGTTGGACGTTTGATCACGTTGATCATGCTAATTTTGGTTTTATCTGCATCTGATTTCTGACTAAAATTAATTTAAAAAAAAGAAGAAAACAAACTTTTTTTTCATTTATGGTTAGATAAATTAGAGATTATTAAATTAGGTATTTAAAAAACTGTAGCACTCCTTGAAAGCCTGCATTCCGTCTGACGCCTTGCCTAACAGAGCTTACATAAATTAATCCAATCTTTAAGCACTTAACATATGTGCTGGGAATGATTTTCAGCTACTACCGCATCATGTTTTAGCTCTTATTAATCAAATTCACTGAGCTATAGTTTGTGCTGGCTAAAGTTTGTTACACGTGGCAGCCATTTTGAATCTTATTGACGCCACAAGTTAAAACGTTGCTGTACATCCAATGAATACTTTCTAAGGGTTTAATTGAAATCCATCTAGTGGTTCATGGGAAGTTTTGCTTGCAGACAAGCGTACAAATACATGATTGCCCACTTTTCATGGTGACAACAGTCCTCTGGGTTATTAGAACAAAAAAACACAACATCAAAACAATAAACGATTTAGTAAAAACTAGGGATGCACGACATTATCGGCATGGTATCGGTATCGGCTGATATTTACGGTAAAGTTAATAATCGTATATTGGCCATTCCATCATAATAACTCAATGATATAAAAGGCGCCGTTTTTATACGCACGCACGCACGCACGCACGCACACACACACACACACACACACACACACACACACATATATATATATATAAATGTTCTTTTTTTGTATGACAACCCAGTGACAAAATTTGACATTAAACATAATCCAAGCATCATTTTCAGGTCCCTTTTTGGCATCTGCATTTGGTAGCAGGCCAAATTGACAAAGACCATGCAGAATAATGTATTTTAATTCCACAGCAGAGAAAGCTATGTAGTCTCTGTAAGTAGGTCTAGGGGAAAAAATATCGGTATTGGTATCGGTTATCGGCCATATAAGTTTTAACACATCTGCATATCGTTTATCGTCCAAAAATCCAATATTGTGCATCCCTAGTAAAAACTTGTAAGTCTTGTGATTAGGTCAGAGGTTAATAGGGATAAAAACTGTGACTTGTTATGAAAGAATCAACATACTTTGTAACTTTGGAATCTCTTAGATGAATATGAAGATGTGAATCAGTTTGATTGGCTCAACTTCTCCCAAAGTCAGCACAGCCACCACATTTGCCAACATTTTTACTACCTAGATAAAATACTTACTACCTAACCTACCTACCTCAATAATATTGATGAATACAAAACATATTATTTCAATATTTGAATGTAAAATGCATATCTTAACTTATTAATGCACGTACTGGGTTTGCTTTTGTGTTGCTTAGCTGGATTGACCAAAAGACTACAACCTTGACACTGACCAATAAAATGGCGGCCTAGTCATAGGAAATAGTTTATATCTTTAACTCTTTTGTAAATAAGATTCTACCTCATTCTTCTCTCTTTTTGTTTATCGCAAAATATAAAATGTGATCATATCTCCCGCCAATCACTGATTTAAACTAATTTACACCAGTGTCCAACATACAGTTTATGGAAGAAACTACTGTTAGATGTTAGCTCAGCTAACAATAAATCATCTTATTGTAACTGTGCAAATCACAACTTGATGATTATAACTATTGAATTAATAAATCCTTATTAATATTTGCCCCTTGGTTGCAGTTTTAAGGTCTCACGATGAGCTGGACTTGAATTTGTTGCCAGTTTGAGTAGCAGCTGCTGCTTTAAACAGCTTGAGCTGCCAAGATGGCCGCCATGGCTAATGAAGTTTAGTGGACTCTGTCAAAGATCTTTGTGGTCTTTTAGTACCCTCTATCATGTCTTTAACTTTTTATTTATAGACCTTACAAATATTACAAACAGCTAGGGCCTCTAAACTTCTACACCAGGGGTGTCCAGTCCAGTCCTGGATCATGAAGGCCTCTATCCTGCATGTTGCTTCTCTGCACCACACACCTGATTCAATGGTTGAATTACCTCTTCATGTTCTGAAGAAGCCTGGTACTGATTCAAATCAAGTGCTGGAGCATCAACCTCAAAATATGCAGGATGGTGGCCCCCCATGGACCTGGATTTTACAGTCCAGCTCTACACCAAAACAGGCTATTGCTAGAGCGAGTTAGCTGCATAGCTAGGGTGTGTTTACAGGTAAATGAGATAAAAATACTCATTTTTGATTGCTGCTTTGCCCTAGTGCATTTACAACTCCCCAAAAACTCAGTGATTTTTGATTGTTTGGTTTGAGTGTTTGACCAATCACTGGTCAAGCCTGTTAAGTTGAAAATCGTCCGATTCCGGTCACTATCTGATGATTTGGTGCATTTTGAGTTAAAAGCAGCTCATTACTTTGCTGTTTGGTTAAAGTGGTAAAAATGTCCCCAGAGCAGCTGACAGACTGGTTATTGTCTCAAACCCTCCTTACAGTATGACTCGTTCTCCAAGCCTTTAACTCTTTAGTCAGGCCAGTTCAAGATGGTCTGAGTCAACGCAACAATGACTGTAACTCAACCAGTTTTACAGATGTCATGCATCTTTGTGTGGTAGTCGTCAAGGGTCGTTTCCATCTCATACTCTGAGCGCTAACAGATTATATCACATGCTTTATTCAAACTTTGACACTTAGGGCAGCCGGTGATAGATTCCATCAACAAATACTGCTTTATTTCTCTATCTGTTCCCCTTGGGTTACTTTTGTTCATCTACCTGTCCCAGTTTCTATCAGGGGACTCTTGGATCTGCTCCTGATCTTGGCTCGCTGCACAGAATGCCACCTGTTGGACTGAGGTCTGTATCGCACTCAGAGAGCCTGTAAATCAGCAGGAAAGGCCAGTGAGGGTGGCTGGCACAGGCTAAAGCTAGTCATACCACTGGCACACACAGATATGTCTGGCACTCACTGACGAATGCATTCGCCTGTGAGGCCAGAGGGAGCAGCACTGGAGCAATGAGGCCAAGGTTAGGAGGACCTTTGCTGTGGGGCAGGGATTTAAGATGGAAAGAAAGGGGGGTTGCATCAATGCATTAAAGACCTAGCATGCTTTAAACCTAATTCATTTTATGTTAAGAAACTATGGTATTATAGCCATTTTGGTCAAACCTTAAAATATAATGTTCCTAAGTCTCATGCAATATTGTGCAAGTGCTTGGATTATTTGTTGTGGTAGCTGAGGGTCATTCCCTACAGGTTTTAGCTCTATATCCATTAATTTCACTGAGTTATAGCCACTTCCGTATAAGCTGAAGGTCTCTCAGCTGTGGCAGCCATGTTGAATTAGGTTGACTTCAAATGGTAATCAATAGTAGATCCACTTCTAAAGATTACTCCCTGAGAGTTTCATAAAAAAAAATTGGTGATTCATGAGATATTTTGCTAACAGACCGACACAGTTAACTCCAACAGTTTGACGCCAAATTCTTAAGCAAAGATGTTGCACAACGTGTTGCTTTGAAAGGATGAGTTGGGCGTGATGCTCAGCTATTACCACACCTAATTTTAGATTATTATATGTAAAAAATGGACAATTAATAGCCGTTATTGTCTTTTCTATGACTCCTATGCTGTAGTGGCCATCTTGAATTGCATTGACTACAAAAGTTAATCAGTTGTAGACGTACATCAAAATACTTCTTTCTGAAAGGTTCATTAGAATCCATCAAGTGGTCCATGGGATATTTTACTACTAGACAGAGTTGATTTCAATTTTTATGGCAGTGTTTAATACACAGACCTTACACAATCTGTTCATACTCAGATTATACAGTAAATTGCGGATCACTCTCAACTTCTACTACACCATATCTGAGGTGCACAGCCGGGTGCTCGCATAGCTGCCCACTGCTCCACCTGGGTGCATCCCAGGTGCGATGGGTTAAATGCAGAGAGCCAACTTCGTCTTTGTATGGGGACATACAATGATGACAACACATAGCACTTATTATTGAGCATTATTGGATTATTGAGGATTATTGAGCATGGACTTTGTTATAGCACTTTATTATTATTATAGAGGTAAAACTGACTGAGTTATAGCCACTCTTGTGTTTTGAGTTTACCTTGCTGTGGCAGCCATCTTGAATTGGTCTGACTACACACGTTAATCTTTTGTAGACCTACATCCAGTGATTAGTTCTGAGAGTTTAATTTAAATCCATTTAGTGATTCACAAGATATTTTGCCAACGGTACAGGCAACAAACGAACAAAAAATAACGCATCGAGTTGTGTTTCAGTGTGTATTCACAGCGCTGGATGTTGCAAAGTGTGAAAGTAGCAACACTCAGCCGAAGAAACGGCCGATCGATACGTTTCACACTTTGAAGCTAAAGACGGGCCGAGGGTCATCCGGTTGAGCACTTGAAAGCATTCGCAGCGGGACGCAATCGGGCTGTGAGTGGTAGGGGTCAGAGGTCAGCTCTCGCAAATAGCTCCGACGAGTAGAACGAGCCGTCGGCTGCTTTAGCTTTGAAATGAGACGAGAGTTCGGCTGCAGCTTTCTGCATACCACCAGACCCAGTTGTTGTGTCAGGTGTCTGTGTGGGAGAAGTTATTTTTAAGACGACGACGGAAGGTTTTACTTGTGCGCTTGAACACCCAAGGGTTGTTTGCAAGTGATTAGCGGGGCTTTCATTATCGCCCACCGCCGAAGGCGAAGGGGTGATGATGTTTTTGCTCCTGTCTGTGTGTTTGATGGTCTGTTAGCAAAATATCTCATCAACCACTTGGCAGGTTTGAATTAAACTCCCACAAAGAAATCTTTAGATGTGCATCTTTAACTGATTAATGTTTAGAGTCTCAAAAACATGCATGCTAGACTGATTGGTGACTCTAAATTGTCCCTAGGTGTGAGTGAGAGTGAATGGTTGTTTGTCTCGTTTGTCTCCATGTGTCCCTGTGATGGACCGGAGACCTGTTCAGGGTGTACCCCGCCTCTCGCACAGTGACTGCTGGATATGGCACCAGTGACCCCCATGACCTGAAAAAGAAGAAGCGTGTAAAAGATAATGGATGGATGTTTAGAGTCAAGCCAATTCAAGATGGCTGCCACAGCCAATCAAATTTATGTAACAGCAAAATGAATATAATTTGGTCAGTTTTTCAAATATTGAGCTAAGATTTGATGAGATGGTCACTAAGAGTCGTTCTCAACATATTGAGAAATAATTGGTTGCACAAGAAAAGTTTTCAAAATTTTTGCCACTTAACTATTAAGTCATTTGTGTTTGTTAGCAAAATATCTGATGAAACAATTGATGGATTTTAATGGAACTCCCACAAAGCAATCACTGGACGTGCATCTTCAACTTATTAGGTTTTGGAATTGAGCAGATTTAAAATGGCCACTGCAGCTCACTGACATTAGCCAACGCATAAATGACTAAAACTTTTAATTTGACATATATTGAACTAGTTTTGGTGTGGTAGTAGCTGAGAGTTATCCCCAACACATCAAGGTTTGGGTTATTTGTCATATGCAAATCAACACAAGGTCAACAATGCAATGAAATGCTGAGGATGAGAAGAACGGTTTCAACTCGCCCCAAAACAACAAGAAATGCCAAAGCATGCAACAAACAAATACAAACTCATCCTCTGGTGGCGTTCACAAATAAGCCTTTATGTTGCTTTTTATTCCAACTTTAGAATAACACCTCAGTAACACAGTTGAACAACTTCGTAAAGATGCTAATTTCCATAAATTTGCTGGCATTTTGTTCAATTTCCGAGCTAGGAGAAAAATACAAGGCTGGTTAATTATATCCTGCTTCATATCTATAAAAAACCAGAATGCCACGAAGCTCCGTGGGGCTGAAAACACACAGATCGTCTGAAATTTTTTTTGTTTTATCTCTGTTAATTACGGTGATACATCTACAGTGAACAAAACGAGACGCAGCATGTCAGCACGTTCTCTGCTCCAAATCAATTAGTCATCAAAAGCCCCTCCGAGCACAACAGTTAACCTTTATCTCCATCAATGTTTCATGAGTTTTAAGCCTCTGTCAGCATCACGGTTTCCTCCTGCTGAAATAAAAGCACAGCCCTGCGGTGATTCTAATAAATAAAAAGCACAAATGAGATCAAAGGTTTTTCCTTTGTCCTTGCTTAAATAAAATAGAAGTCTTATCAGAGGGAAAATGGGAAGTCTAATTGTTTTTTTTTTTTACTCGAGAGTTTGACTGGTTTAAATTAAATTCATTTGATCATATTTCACATTTTATCACCCGCTGCCTTAAATTTGCCAAGCTTTTTCCATTTTGTCTGTAAGTGATTGTTAGCAAAATACCTTATGAAGCACTAGACAGTTTTTAATGAAACTCTTAGAAAGTAATCGGTGGAAGCCAGGGGCACCACCAAGAGGGGCACCAGAAGGGGCAGTGGCCACCCCTAAATATTTGGTGCCCACCCCCCAGACAGTTTTGTCCTCCTGCGCTTTTGCTCGGTGTGCGTTTTGAATTTCCCCAAGCTATTTAGGATTAGTAGAAACTCAAAAGCATTATAATGAACATAGTTTTTGAGCAATTAGGAGTTATAAATATAAATAGATATTTTATTTAAAATAAAAAATAAAACTTAAAATCTACTCCCCCTCAATAAAGACAATCAGTCTAAAAAGCAGTGTCCTCAATATTAGGATACAGGGTCTCAGTCAGAATGTGCTAAATAATATGCTAAATATTTTTTTTATGAAAAATATATAAATATATATTTAGGACAGGACAAGCTTCTAAGTTAGGTAATGACAGTAATATCAACCCTAAATATGTATTTAAAAAAATAATACTGTTTCTGGATTTATTTATCTGGATGATTGAGCATGTATCAGGATATATATGGAAGTGATTCCCTAACTCCTATATTTCTGTTTGTGTCAAATAACCATATATGACAACAACATAACACATTTTTTGAAATTCTGTTCTAGCATTTGATGCACCAAAAAAAAAAAAAAAGAATATGGAGGCACCACTGGTAGATGAACATCAACAACTCATTACCTCTTTGTTGTCAAGTCTATGTAAGATGGATGGCAAATATAAATTGTCTGTTTGCTGGGTTAAGGTTTTGTGTGATAGTAGCTGAGACTTATGCACAACACATTAATTGCGTAAAATCTTTGTTTATAATTTTTCTTAATAAATACTTGGACTCAAGTCTGTCTGTTTCCAACTTGAACCAAAGTAGCTGCCACAATCTTCGAAAATACCAGAAAGGCTGTAATGCTGTATAGCATCACTTCAAAAGTATCACCTCATGGCACTGTACAGAAAATCTAAAAGGCTCACTTAAATTCTAATTACACGCAAACCAATTCTTTTCAGTGCAATCCGACTCCAGCTACTGTATCCACGTACATGTTCAGAGTAACAAACTCGTATAAACAAATTTATAGCAATACTGTCTGTGTAAAGCCAGTAGGCACTTTCCCCCTCCTGGTAAATCTCGTAATTGGATTCCTGAGAAGGTTGACAGCTTGGTGGAAACTCCTGGTTGTAATATTCCCCCGCCCCCCTTAACTCCCACAGCCCAGTCTTCAAGGTCTCACTGAGGTTGTTGGTCCTGTGTCCCACTCCATTAGAAAAGTGCTGACAACAGACATAGATGACAGCTCCAGAGAGGAGGAAGAGGATAGTTGCCTTATTTTTTTTCCTCTTTCTTCCCATCTGGCATAGACCTGAAGGAGAAGGTGGCAGCCAGACACAGACTGCAGCTGGCTTTGCCTCCGTTTGTCTAATCAAAATGCTGCTCTTTGCTTGCATTAGCACATGCATGTTCTTATTTCTTTTTTTTTTTTGGTGGGGGTGGGGGGTTCTTTGTGTCTGACATTTGACAGGGTAATATGGGGGAAGCTGGAGTCATTACATCTGGCACTGTCAGCAACTACACAACAGGTTAGTGGAAGCTGTGAGATAGAGTGATTCTTAAGACATTCACTATATCCAAGCCTATTAAAAGTTTTAAAACGCTTTTTTATAACACAAAAACAAAATAATTAACTGACCAAGAACTTGCAACCAAACTTGGTCTTCATACAGTCTGGTAAAATAAAGGTATGACCTTTCAGCAACTCTGCAAAGGTGAAGCTATGGTCCACTGTCCTACGACCAGGACAAAAGCCATATTGTTCCAAGTTAGCCTCCTTTAGCACCCTGGATTAACCTTTCCCTTGGAACCTGGAACACATTCCAGTTCCCTTTTTAAAAACTCTGTTCCCTTTTTAAAAACTCGGACCACAACAGTAGTCTGCCACTCCACAGGTGCTGCCACTCCACAGCTGTGTCCAAGCCACATGTCACTATGGCTACCCCACAATGTCCGGAGCTTCTAACATCTCAAGGAGAATCTTGCCTACTCCTGATTTTCTTCCACAGGGTAGTTTTTTAACTATGTTGAGGACCTCTGCCATGGTAATAGACTCATCTACCCTTGAGTCCCCAGACTCTGCCTCCTGAAAGCTGGACATGATGAGTGGATAAACAAGATCCTTGAAGTATGCCTTCTACCATCTGACAGTATTCCCAGACTGGATCAGCTGTTCTCCACACAAGCAAAGCACAGCCCGGGATGGCTGTGCCTCACTTTTCTGAGTTTCCAAACAATATGTCAGAACTTCATTGAGACCAACCGAAAGACTCTCTCTGTGGCTTCTCCGAATACGTCTCAAGTCCCCATCCACAGAAGACGGTTCTTCTGGATGTTGTATACCTGTCATCTGCTTCAGAACTCCTCTAGGACAACAACACTCTAAAGGTGTCTTTCTTCAGCTTGATGGCTTCCATTACCAGGCCCAGTGTGGCCAATTGGGAGGGTCTGGAGATTTCCCGGTGGGCCGGTCTGATTTGTGGGCTGCAGGGCCGGCGCTCACAATTAAAAAAAAATTTATTTTTAGAACTTTTTTATTAACAACATATAAACACAGAACCTGCTGCTTCTGGGCCTCCCTGCCTCCACCGCAGGGCCGGCTGTAGCTCTCGTTTTTTTTCCACAAGTCTGCTCCTCTGCGCGACCTGTCAATGAATCCAGTAGGCATGTTGGCAAATGACCAATCGGTAACCTCAATTTTTCCTGAAGGTAAAAAAATTACCTTACCTGAGGCTGCAGCCTGCACACTTTACAATCAGAGGGGTTTGTGAAAAATCACCAGAGCAAAATGGTTCAACGGTGTCAGTGGAGAACAGGCAATCCAGACACGTGTTACCCTGAGCGTTTAGAGGGTGGGATACAGTTTATTTGTTTTCAAAAATTAAACGGAGTTTGGAAAACATGTAAAAAGCCGGGGACCGACCCCATCAGCTGATCACGTTATAAACAGGAAGTAGCTACCACATGTTCATCTCTATGAAAGTAACTGCAGGTAAATCCTCCATTTTCTGTAATAATTACATTGTATGCTTAATGGTTAAATTAAAGGTTAATGCTTAATTCAGGTTATGTTTGTTATATGCAGGTTAACACAAGGTTAACAGTACAATAAAATATTCAGGATGAGAAGAACTGATTTCTCACTCAAACAATGAACAAACAAGAAACACTAAAGCATCCAATAAGAGTACAACATAAAGTACCAAAAAGTGAAAAAGTAAATACAATATTTACAAGGTCCTAAAGAAAAAATGGTAAACAATATGGTAGAATATAATGGTGCAAGTAGGATGAATTTGTATGAACAAGTATTTCAAGGTAGTAATACAAGCTGAAATGCACATGATATATATTGTACATAACTAACATAAACTACACAGGTTGCGTGACAGATTATTGCACAGGTAGTGAGTAACATTGAGATGAATTATGATGGAAAGGTAGATATACATGATACAGCCACATAATGCATTAGTAATAAAATATTAGGCTTTACAAGCTAATATTAGTCATATTAGTTGTCACAGATGTGGCTTGGTGCAAAGTTATTGCCAGTTGTTCAGTGTTATTTAATGAGAGTTCAGTAATCTGACAGCTTGTGGACAATAACTGTCCTTTAGTCTTTGAGTCTTTTTACATCTTACATTTCCTCATAGACGAAGCAGTCTTACCGTTCATGTAAAATATTTGATAATGTTCTTATAGAAACAATTCCTGAATATTGTTCATTCTGTGTTAATCCTATGTTTGTCTCTTGATCCTATAATTGGGTAAGGTTACAATAGACTTAGCCGATTACTGGAGTTTTAATTAGGCATTTTAAGCAACTAATAAACATGATGGATGATGATCGTATTGCTTTATGCTAGGCCATTGGTAAGAAGGAGTGATTATTATTATTGTTTCATATTGGCTAGTGATTTTTTTCCCTAAAAGTTAACTTAGGCTACACTACGGTACATTTCTTAGACTGTGGCTAGGATGCATGAGAGAAGCGGAGCGTGCTCTATTCACACAAGGAGAGCTGTTGGTCAGGATACTTCTTGTTGTGCCATTAAATCTAAAATAGTTATTGAATCAAGTGTTAATTATGTAGGCAAAACTAAATGTTAAACAGCCTGTTAAAATACACCAGAATGCAGGAAGTGGCATCTACTTTATTCAAAATTTTCTGGGGGAGGACCCCTCCTCCCCCCCCAATCACATTTAAAAAAAAAGCTTCTGACGCCAATGGTCACCACATTGTTCAAGCCAAGAGCCATTGTCAGCACTCGGGACTAAAGAGCGCCCCTAAAGGGCAGATTCTAGAATTGCTCCTGATGCAAGTTTAAAATTACATGATTTTAATATTACCTGATTTTATTAATAATAGGTCGTGATCTAAAGTGGGCCACTCTGAGGCATGAAACTCCAGGGCTGAAAATGAGTCCCACTCTGGCCCTGTCCATTATCACTGGTGGCTACCAACCAATCCTCCAGTTGCCACCACAGTTGGCGCAGACAACCTCCTGGCCACAGCTCCTGGAAGCCGCAACTGCACTAGAACATCTGAACATGGGCCATTCGGATTCCATGCTCGCAACCTCAACCAAGACGTACTGAAATTCTCCTGGACGTGTGATTTAAAAATCTCACTAATGTAGGGCCAATGTCGGACTGTTCCTACTTGCTTTTTTACATTTAGAAAAAAACAACTTGTTTTTACTTTAAATGAGAAGCATTTTCTGCAACAGAAGCTTTTATAAATGCTTTTTTCCCTAGGAGGTCATTTGAAGACAGTAGGTTTAGTCACCACAGGCAATAAGTTTTCCTGGTGCAAGCAATAAACTGGGATTTTCCAAGAATGGGAAAGATTTAAAATGTTAAACCCAAATACACACAAACAAAAGACACAAGCATAATGTTAACAGTCTTGAATAAATTGATTTTGGGACAAAATTTCTATGCCTTTGTTTTTGGTAGACACTAAAAATCAAGCTTAACCAACGCAAAAGTGGTTTTAACTCTATCAATTTTTTTCAGATATTGAGATTCAATTTGATGTGGTAGTAGCTGAGTTACCCTCAGTTCATGCTCTGAGCACTAGTAGGTCACACAAAGTCCTGCAGTGGAATATGAGAGTCCAAATATCGTAATTTTTAAGGTTTGACCAACACGAGCGTAACTGTCATTTTTTAGCATAAATTTTAGAATATTGAGTTGTTCACTCCTGCTGCTGCCGTGAAGCTTCAAGTCTCATTTTGTCCCAAGGACAGCAGGAGGGTTTAAACTTTGTCATGAAAAGTGGCGATTGGCATGTATTCCTACATACATATTTCTGAAGGGTTGACATTTTCCTTAAATTAGCACAGTTCAAGTTTAGTTTTTCGGTTTACTGTAATTTCATACTTTTTCCATCTAACACATTTCACCAGTTTGTTTGAGAACAGTTGTACGCATGCGTACTACACATTTATCAGCATCTCGCTGTCACCAAACTTCAAAACATAACCTTGTTTGTACAAATGGAACTTTATTCAATAGCTCAGGTGATAGTACGTTAGTTTGCTTTAAGGACAACATCATTTGACCCATTTTGACCATTTCGGTGACCTGGTTATGCAAAAAGAAACATTTCTTGTAGATGCAAGTTATTTGTCTGGAAAACCACAAACGCGTTTGATTGCGATTTTGGTTATGCTCTGGCTCATTAGCAGCAACGCACTTTGCCAAGCAGAGGCAGTCATGCAGACGGGCGAAAGGTTCAAACTGATGGTCTTTGTCAGATCCCATTAATCCTTACCAGGCTGATCAGAAAGAATCTGTTGCCTAAAACATTCCTGATGATCAAAATGTTCATGTTGATGACAGAAACCACTGTCGATTGCCTAGCGTGCTTTTTCTTTGATGCTATTGAAGGGTCTTCAAAGGAGAAATTGTCGGGCATTATTAACATTCCCATGGCAACAATATTGAAGGCGAGAGTAAAGCATGACTGTGGACAAGCATTTGACAAGAATAATGAACTTGATCTCACAGCGTGACACAGCAATGATAGCTCACCAACAGACAATTAATGCAAAGTGTTTACTTGTTATGTAAATCTGGTCGGAGATCAGACATTAGCTAAAGTTATGCACCGCAAATAAGTAGTCGTGGGAACAAACCCTTTTTCAAATCTAGGGTGTTGTGTATCAGGACAAAATAAGAAGATTTGGTTTTTACCAGGTTCAAAAATAATTTCAAGTGAATAAAAACTTGAGTCCACAGTCTCATTA
The DNA here is from genome assembly GCF_014905685.2 of Nematolebias whitei. Classification (NCBI taxonomy): domain Eukaryota; kingdom Metazoa; phylum Chordata; class Actinopteri; order Cyprinodontiformes; family Rivulidae; genus Nematolebias; species Nematolebias whitei. Next base: position 33,619,859 of record NC_056498.1, read on the forward strand.
TTTCTAAAGCCAAAAATAAAAAAGCTGTGTGTGGAAAAACTAGGTCTTCCCCATGATTCAGGAGCTTGAAGAACCTCCTTTAGCAACAATAACGTTCAATAGTCCTTTTCAGTCTGAATTTAGCAGTCATTCATATGGTTGTGGAGGAATTTTGGCCCATTATTCTTTACAACATTGAATCATTGTAAAAATGTTCTGTCAGGTTGGCAGACATTCCGGTTTGCCCAGCTCTCTTAGGTCCATCTATAGCCTTTCAGTCAGGTTATGGTCAGTACTGTGACAGGGCCGTTGGAGGTTTGCTGCTGTGTTCGGGTTTATTGTCCTGTTTCATGATCCGGTTTGGCCCAACATTTATCTGTCAGACAAATGGCCTCACATTAGACTCTAGAAAACATGATGGTATTCATGGTCAACTTAGCCAGTGTAGACATTATGTTGCACAAGTTAAACTCATCACCCTTCCACCACTGTGCTTGACAGTGGGTTCTGAGGCGTTTACTGATATGCAGTGTTGGGTGTTCACCAAAGATGGCAGTGTGCATAATGGGTAAACATCTCTCCTTTGGTTTCATCTATCAAAAGAACATTGTTCAGAAGTCTTGTGGTTCATTCAGATGACACTTAGGAATCCTAAGTCGTGCAGCCGTGCTCTGGCACAGTTGGTAGAGCTGCCAGCGAGCAGGTCGCCCCGGTTCGAATCCCGGCCAGGGAAATTTCTGAGTGGAGCTTACATGTTCTGTCCGTGCATATTTGGGCTTTCTCTGGGTACTCAGGTTTCCTCCCACTGATCAAAAACATGCATGTTAGGCTGATTGGAAACTCTACATTGTCCCTAGGTGTGAAAACACAACAAATTCCATATATATATATATATATATATATATATATATATATATATATATATATATATAATCTGATATATATCATGTCATGTATACTGATACTTTGAGTGTGGATTTTCCAACACGGCAAACTAAATTTTTGTGACAAATGTTAAAAAGCGCACAGATTTTTTTCCCCCCAGAAACAGAAGCTGTCCCCATCCACCCCTCCATCAGCACATTTCAACATTAAAAACATTCACCTGCTGTTCTGGAACTGTGGAAGTGTTTCATTTTTCTCTGTCAGCAAACTGGTCTCTTTCAGAACAAAATCCATCAATTTTTAATGGCCCCTTTTTTTCTTTGTCTGGTGTTCATGCAACAAAACAAGTCTTTATTGAAGGTTTGTCGTTTTTGTTAATCTAGAGATCTAAAGGATGTTTTTCGTTGACACGGTTGAGTGGTTCCTTTTTGAACAGAGTGAAGTTGTTGTCACTTCTTGTGCACGATTAATTTCATTTCGTATAAACGGCTCATTATGCAGAGTTGTTACGCTTCGCTTATCAGTGGAATGCTTCGGGATTAATTGTATCCCTGGATATTGTTTTTGTGGCGCACATCTTTTCAACAAACTTGTATTGCTTTATCACTGCCATGAAGCACATCTTCTCCCGTTTTTCATGGGACCACTGTTTTTTGTGGGAAAAATAAAATCTTAAGCCAACATTACAAGTTGCAAGTAATTTCCTTGTTTAGCTGTTAAGCAGTTCTGTTCCAGATTACTGCTGACAACAGAGAAGATACACACAGGGTGGGTGTGAAGTGGTTACGGGAAAAATGGTGACTGACAGCCCCTCATTTGAGGTTCACGAAGGCAGTGTGGTGTATGATCAGTAGTGTGGGGAGCCACTTCAGTAGGGTGCCATCAAGGACTTATCAGCATTTTTTTTCAAAACCAACTCACTGATTGATGTTGGTGACCCAAGAAGGTTTGGAAAAGTAAAACCAGCACCACAGGCATTCCCACCAACCATTCCTTTTTTGATACAACAAATTCTTCTTGTAGAAGGGAAGGGATGGGAAATTGTCATATGTTCTCATACAATGGCAAAATTAGTTCTCTACATTTAACCCATCACACCTGAGATAGACCCAGGTGGAGCAGTGGACAGCTATTGTGCACCTGGGGAGCAGTTAGGGATTAGGTGTCTTGCTCAGACACACCACGGCACGTGGAAATGGCTGGGAGTCGAACCGCAACTTTTTTGTCCCAAATCAGCTGCCCTGCCTCTACCCCATCACGCTTTAGGTTGAATTCTAATTCTTTCTGTTACTACTTCTGTCCAGGCGAGAAACCCAGACATCCCCAGCAAGTTAACCCCTCCTCTGGGGGATTCCAAGGGGTTCCCAGGCCATAAACAGTGTTGTTCCTCCATCAAGTCTTGAACCTTCTCAGAGGTGTCCGCCACTTTCCTAGAAAATCTTTAGGAGGTGGTATCCTTATCAAGACACTTACATCAACTCCATTAAGGACTTTCAAAAAGAAGTGATTATTCTGCTTGTAGCACCTCCCAAATGATGGAGCTCCTCACCTGGTCTCTAAGGCTGGGCCTGGCCACCCTATAATGGAAGCTGCTTGTATCTATGAGCTTGTTCTTATGACCATGATCCATATCTCTTGGCCAAAGTTGCAAGACTGAATATAAAAGTACCTATAAATTGAGACCTTTGCCCTTCAGTGCTATTTCTTTTTTTACTACAAAAACGTGGTGAAACCTCTTTACTGTAGCTCCAATCCCCAATACATGTCCATTTTCTTGCTCAAAAAAATCTAGAAATATACAGTTTGGTAAAAAAAAAAAAAAAAGGGTTTTACCATTATCTCTTGGTGCTTAATTTAAAAATGCAAAGAGTAGCTGGTGAAATGTCTCAGTAAATCATTAGTTACAACCATTATTTTATCCATATTTGCCATTTTAAACTTTATCAGTTCTTCAACAGACCTCGCATATAAATTTGTTTTTCTGTTTGTTAGGAAATAACTACAGTAGTTTATACACTAAAATACAATGAACTAAATTTTGCTCTTTTTATTCCAGCTGAAGTATTTTTATGAGGAAACTCCTGACTGTACTAACAGTTTTTCTATCTGTGGCTCATAACTCATTGTATCTCATTGAGTTGGTGACAAACTACAAATAGCATTAGCCACTCATGCAATTTTTTTTCTTGGCAATCACAGAATCTGTTCTGTCGCTGGAATTTAAAAGAAACTCAAATAAAATTTGCATCACAAATGGACACTCGTCACTTGCAGTTGGAACCAACGCCAAACACGTCTCCATTTATTATCCGAGTCCGTAAGCGTGAGACAATTTGATACAGGTTTGGTGATCTATCAAGCCAAAATATGATGAACTCAAGTTAAAGAAAGAGAATAAACCACAATCAAATTGAGACTTAGTTAAGACACTTTGGGACTAAATTGCAACCATTAAAAAAAGTATTTCCCCAACCGTTATCCAAGGAGGGCACCCTTCTCTGTCAACAGAACTGAGCGTCCTGCCTACCAAATCCACCCCCCTCGACAATTGCCGGACAGCATTGACGTAGCGCTAAGTTAGCGGTGTGCAATACAGACATGCTAGGTAAGAAGCTTAATGTGTAGCTCTCCGCTTTTCTCTCCCCCCCCCCCCCCCCAACCCCGGTCGACAACAGCCAGCACTAATGTAGCGCATCACAGACGACAGATGTCTCTGTCTCCACAGATAGTGGAGTGTTTCCCCAAGTGACCCAGGGGAAACACTGATAAATGCACATGATTTGCAGGAATTTTGAACAAATGTCACAATTTATTTAGTTGCAATTGTATGAAAATGTTTTAAAACCAATTCAGTAAGATTCCAAGTGAAAATGCACATATTTTTGCTCTATTTTGTGTCTCCAACTAGTCACCAACAGATACAACCGAGTTAGATGCCATCTTAAGTATATCCCAGTAAAATATATATTTCGAAGGGATGTGTTAAAATTGTTATACACTGTAAAAAGTTACAGATTCTCATACGCAAATATTTAACAAAAAAATAATAAAAATTGTCTATTCTAATGGGAAAGTGAAAGTGATATTTTTTCATTCCTTATCCAAGGCTCATTTTGGGCTTTTCCCATACCTATAGATGTGAACTCTACCAGCTGAGTAGCAGAGCTGCTACCAGTCCTAGGAGCTAATCCAGCTGTAACCCAATCCCTGCACTCTGCCTTTTGTGTACAAACGAGCCCTCAGTCACTTCAGCCTCGGATCTTGTGGTCTACATTCCTCCTGTCGTAGACACAAGCTGTCTAAATAAATGATCACTGTTGCCTTTTTTCTCCTGTGGCAGCTTGTGTTCAGAGGGGGGCCCTGGTGCTTTTATGCCAACATCCACACTTCGCACATGGTTGTGAACGTCCACAGACCAAACCATTGACATGCCAGCACATAAAACAAACAGCAGACACCAGCTGGGGACCTGTTAACAGCCAAATAACATTGGTTTGTAAGGGTTATTTGGAGCTGCCTGCTCTTACACGTATTGAACTGCCTTCATGGCTACGAAATGTTTGTTCCAGACACCACAGCCTTGTGCATTTGGCTCAGACTAAACAATCAGCCTAGAGGACATGTCCTTTAACTCTGCAGCATCTTCAGGGCTCCACAACAGATAAAGTGATTACTCAGCGTGTTAATGGGACAGTTTAGATGCTGCTGGACCACATGATCTGAGCTAACCTGTTCAAATTCTACACGAGATGAAGATTTTATTGTATTTGTTCCCTGTAAGATTCATGACCATCATCCGAGAAATTCCACCACTTTTCCAAATGCCAAAACATGTCAGATGTGCGAGGCATGAGGAGGGGAAAGCATGTCATTTCATCAGCAGTAATTACAGTGTCTTCAGGAAGATAAGAGCCCATAATCCTTTTCGTAATGAAGTAAAGATGGAAGAAAAGACTGAACACACTGAACGCTCCAAATTCAAATTTTTAACAGATGTTCAGGTTTAAATGTAGAGTTCATGATCATTTTCTTGAAATTCCTCTGGAAGGTTAAACAAAACTGGCTTGCATTAATTGGTTTGTAAAACTTGTTGTTGCATGGTGTAAAATGTAAATGTTTGATAAGGATGGAAGTATTATATATATATAAGTAATGGTCACAACATGGGTACTTTTGTGCTTATGTGGAGGGACATACAGGACATTGTCCATTCATTCATCCATCCATTATCCATTTGTCCATCTATTTTCCAGCCATCCATCTACCTATACATTCTTCCGTCCGTCCATCCATCTATCTGTCTATCCATCTTCAGGTGTCCAATAAATTCTCAAAATGTACTCCCGGTAGTGAGACTGTGTGGATGAAGAAGCACCAAATCATTCTGACATCTGACGTCTTTTATTTTTGTCAGCACAAGTACAGGAAACCGAGGAAAAGACTTTTGTGGAACCTCGATAATTTGGTTGAAAAATCTTGCTAAAAGAGAAAAATGTTAAGTTGGGCTCATGCCTTCCTTTCCTTTCCCGTCTAACCACAAAATGAGCCACAGCTTTGGTGGAAAAAGAACAAATTGACCAGCTTCCATCTCTTGTTATTGAGTCTCATTAAAGCCTTGAGGTTTCTTTTTTTCAGGCCACAATCATCTGGATTTAAAAATAGGACCAGAGATTTTCTTTCACTGTTTTTACTTATAGTCTTTTATCAGCAAATGGGAGCCGTTTTGTTATCCTTGGGGTTGTTTGCACAGCGAGGCTGTCATAGCTTGGTGGTCTTGTATACCTGAAGCTACAGGTTTGAGCTCAAGCTGCTTCAGGAAGAGCATCCAACTTTAAACAGTAGCCAAATGTTTCATGGGTGTTCATTCACTGTGGCGACACTAGCAGAAGGAAGCAGCTGAAAAACAACAGCGAAGTTTGCACAGTGTTGCATTAGAAGCAAATATCTTCATTTTAAATCCCAGATGTTGACACTTTTAATGCTAGAGTTTTGACCTGGGCACCCCACCACCACCACACACACACACTGGGCTCGAATAAACACAATGCACGTTAAACATGTTAGTCATTTCTCCTCCTGTGGCCAGAATCAACAGCTTTGGAGCAATCACACGTCTCTGAATTAGTTCTGTTAGAAAACCTGACAGGGAAAATAAAGTGGTAATGGTGCTGAGTATTAAAAGTGTCTTCTAATGATTTGTACCAGCAGCTGTGTGTGTGTGGGGGGGGGGGGGGGGGGAAGAGCTGCATCAGAGGTGCCAATTAAAATATAGTCATTTTTATTTTTTCAATTTAAATTTTTGTTTTTTTCTTCAAACGACAATCAATGCTGTGAATTCACCGCAAGGTCCAGGAAACTTTTGTGACGCTGACGTGTTGGCGGTATTAGTTTTCCTCACAAACTTCTCTGTATGTTTGGCTCACACTGAAGGACTTGACATGGAACAATGTAGGTTACAAGAATAAAACGTGGTATTCTTCCAGATAAATCAGGAGGTAGTTGTAAAATTACTGGATTTTTATTTTTATGCTGCACATGGTGCAACACGGGTCATACTGATCGAAAGAATCAGAGTAGAATTTACTCTGACACAAAGCAAGAAATTATCAGCCAGACCCGTTTAGGGAAGCTGCCATGTAATAATTTTGGAACCAGAGTCTGTGCACTAGTGTTGTTGGGCTTTAGGCCCCGCCTACTTTCCCCACACACAGTCTTGGTGTCACAAGACCTTTCTTTTAAGCATGAAACGTCTTTGAAATTTAAATCGTAAAAAGCAAAGGAAAAACTACATGAATCAACAAGAGTCGGCCTGATTAAAATACGAGTGGTACTTTTATTTAATTTTTTTAATAAGACGGTCCATTCATGGAGAGGTGGTAAACTTGTACTATGACTGTCCTCTGAGGATGCTGTACCCACTCAGTCTTGAAGTTCTGAGTTCCAAGTCCAGGATTTCCTTACATGTCAATACATACGATGTACAGATAATCTGTAGACATTTCCTTTAGCGTACAGCTCTTCTGCTACTTCGTGCTGATTAGCAATATTGTTTTTTCATTAGTGACATCTACTGTTCAGAAGGAGAACTGCAGCTGTGTCGATAAATATGGCAACAAATGGCGTGCTTCAGCCTGATCATACAAATGAACTAATGATCTAGAAAGAAAGCTTATCTTGTATTTTATTATTTTTAATAAAGAAAATAACAATTTGCTGTTTGCTAATTGTGACAGAAGTTTTCACTTCAGGGAATAATCTGTTTTATAAACCATATTGCTGCAGTCCAGAGTTAAACACGTTAGGTGTGCTGCCTCCTCTCTGTGGATCACTTTTCATGCATCTGTGGCCCGATTTTTAAAAAGGCTCGGAGCTCGCACGCCTCCTATGTCAAACACATTTCTCCAACCCTGCTCTCCTGTCTGATCTGTGCTGCATTTTATTGGGCTCAGCATCTTCTCATTTTCTGACCGTTTGCAGAAGTGCTCACCCACAAACTGCTGCCATGGAGTGAATATCCAAGGATGAATATTAGGAAGAGAAAGCCACACTGAGACACTTGCCTTTTTGGATTTATTTGTGCTCTGGACTTGACTGGCATGCGAATGAATTATTTATGTTTTACACCTGTTTGAAGGTCACTCAGGTCACCATAACATTTTTCAGTGGTCTTGTTTTGGCTTTTGTTAGTTTAACAAAAAACTGTTACTGTGAAAAATGTAACATAGACATCTAGAGATCAAACCCCCAGATTTGTATGAAATACTTAGCAAGAACTTGCAGAGTATGTACCCGGTGCTTGCAGGGTACGTACCTGGTGCTTACAGGGTACGTACCAGGTGCTTACAGGGTACGTACCAGGTGCTTGCAGGGTACGTACCAGGTGCTTGCAGGGTACGTACCAGGTGCTTACGGGGTACGTACCTGGTGCTTGCGGGGTATGTACCAGGTGCTTACGGGGTACGTACCTGGTGCTTGCAGGGTACGTACCTGGTGCTTGCAGGGTACGTACCTGGTGCTTGCAGGGTACGTACCTGGTGCTTACAGGGTACATACCAGGTGCTACAGTGTACCAAGGCTCTTTATAATACAGCCCAATCTGTATGTAGCAGGTACTTACTCTGTATGTACTGCATACATACCCCAAATACATGGCTTTTAAGTATTTGGCTGTACTATGTATTGCTACTCATAATCGGCCCAAGTTATTTTTACACACTTGTATATTTTAGAACTCAAATTGTTGATATTTTTTCAGATTAGATTATTACAAAATTGGCTTTGAAATTATTACTGACCTTTATCGATGAGAACTAATGAATTTTGGAATATATGGCTGCATGACCGTCTTTTGAAATTTCTTCAGTAATTTTCTAGTTTCACCAGTTTGATTTTTATTTAGTTTTTGCAATGATCATCAGTTAAAAGACACAAAACAACTTAATTTCTTATAAAGTCATCAGCTTCTGTCACATAAATACAAACATGATCATATTTTTCATGCTTCAAATACAGTCTAAGATCTGCATACTTGCATCCTGCAGTCTCTTACCCATTGAAAATACTGTTTCATGTTTAACCCGTCTTTGTAACGTCACAGGTAGACTTACAGATTGTCCTTTCTTGTATTAATTCATTTAAAAACACATACATTTCCATACTGATTATATCAAATGTCTAAGCATCAAAAGCCAAAATCTAAACAGCTTTTTAGTAACCTCTCATTCATAGTTTACATATGGACAGGTTAATATATTCCTTTTTCGTCCCCGCTCTATCCGTATGATTAATGGTTACTCAACTATTGCTTTAATTATGTGCAAACTACTCTGAATTTCAAGTAGACCCTTGTGTAGTCTCTGAGCCAGAAACTGTGTGCTGCAGGGCAAAAAGCACTCCAGCAGACCCGCATGTCGATAATTTCCCAATCCTCCTTCTCACTTTGCAGAGTAAACACACGTCTGTTCTCTAATTAACTGCTACGGCTCCCTGAATGTTACCAGGGTGTGCGCTGATCACAACTTTGCGCTACGATAACATTTTTCTTTGCTACAATTGTCACATTGGACCACTGTGCGATTTTGGACCCTTGTGGCGGATAAAATTTGTTTCGGTTGACGTATAATGTTCTAAATGTGTTGGCAAAGGCAGCTTTTCTTCAGGATTGGTGAGTCTTTTCTGCGCTGTCTGCAGAAATAGATGGAGCTCGGGTTTTTAGGGAAAGGTGAATAGGAAATCACTGAAAAAGCACGTCAGGAAAAGGAAACGCAAGAGGCAACAGGAGGTTGTGATTAACAAATTAGTTAACTTTTCATAAGGAAACGGTCGTCAGCGTGGCGCTTTATCAGACCTGCTTCCTCTCTGCAATACTTTGCTCAAATCTATGGACTAGCTGCTCGTTTTTTGTTTTTGTTTTTTACTTTGCTGCAGAGACAAGAACACAAAGTCAGCCATATTTTTCTGTCTCTCAAGATGCTCCCACAAGAGCCCTGCAGATGTTGGATGCTGTCTATCACGGTGCACTAAGATTCATAACTGGCTGTGATTATCGTACCCACCACTGCGTACCCATCACTGGTTAACTGGACATCATTAACTTCACCCAGACTCTCACTGGTACATTTTCATCTTTAAATCACTTCTTGGTCTGCTGCCTTCATACATCTCCTCCTACATGTCTCTGCGTGAGTGCAGCTACAGCGTGCGCTCTCAGGACATTATTACCTGCAGTGTTCCCTCAGTGAGAACTGAACTAGGCAAAAGGTCCTTCTCCTACTCTGCTCCTGTTTCCTGGAACATCTTACAAAAAGATCTGAAGCTCTCGACCTTGACCTCTAAGTGGCTTTAAGAACCTGTTGGACTCCTGGCAGGGACCAATGCAGACATGTTCCTGTTTTTAGTTTTCTACATTCGCCTTAGAATCTAGCTGTTTTTGTTACTTTTTTTCCCCATCTTATTTGTAAAAAGATAAAAAAAAATAAATCTGTATACCTTTTTATAACTGTCTATTGTTGTCTCTGTTGTCCATTGTTGTCATCATTCTTTGTTGAAATCAGGTCTCTCTCTTGTAAATGAGTCCTCGAGGCTCGATGGGATTTACCTGTCTAAATAAAGGTTGAATGAAAGAGTACCATGGTAAACTTAAAGGGATAGTTCGGATCTTTTAAAAGCTTGAAATAGTGTAATTACATGGGCACCAGTGACCCCTGCGACACTAAAGGAAGAAGGGGTAAAGACGATGGATGGATATATAGACGAGCTAACGGCTAGTTTTAGCAAGACCCAAGTGGATCATGTCGTCTTTAAACAACTCAAATATCAAAAATCACAATTTTACAAAGCTTTCAATCATAATCAGTTTCTAATTGTTTTTCTTTTTCTACAATGATCTTTCATTTTGTTTGTGTTTTGTCATTAATATATATATGTCTAGCTAGCAGCACGCTAACGTTCGGTGCAGCTTGGAGCACTTACAGCAGAAACATGGATATTTCTCCTGCTATAACTGTGTAATATGAACCTGTCAGAGGAAAGGATCATAAAATGGTGTTCAAATGAATCATTATAAAGTCTCTGAGACTGGTTGTTTGAAGATGACAGTTATTCACTGTAGCATTGGCCCAGACCAGTCTGGCAATTAGCCTGTGAACCTGGTCCAAATTAGATTATTATTTTTTTCAAACTGAGGTTTCAAGGGGCCATCTGCAACAAGTAAAACCATATTTATTCACAGTCTTTGTGTAGAACCCCACTCTAAAGGATCTGAACTATCGCTTTAAGTCAAATGTTTCAAAATGAATGTGTCTTTTACCACAGTTCCTCTTCTTATTTCAATTTTAGAAGAAAAAAAAATCCTTTGTTGACATGAGTGGTGTTCTTTTGGGGTTGGACAGAATTCGTCTCTCGTATTGTCTTTCTTCCCCTCCACACTCGTGGACGAGACTCATGGTTCTCCCCTCCTGCCAATCAGCGTCCCTTCTCTGACCCTCCTTGTTTACACATCCCCGTCTTTGCGAAGGCTGACGCAGGGGTTGTAATGATTTATTTTCTTCTCCGGCTTCTACATTTAAATCCCCCCTCATCCTGTTTGTTGTGGGTGGCAGGGCTCTCGGGGAAAGCTGGAGCTCCTCCATCACATAAACAAACAAACAATTACTGCACCAATAAGGATTTTCTTACCAGTTTATGGGATTACATCACATTTACTGCAGCGCGTCTCTTCCAGTTTTTATAAAGCAGATGGCTTAGGATGCTGAAAAAGCAAATTTAGAAGAAAATAAAAAAGTTATTTTTTGTTTTATTATCTAGAAATAATTGTTTTAATTAGAACCATGTGCTTTGAACAAAGACAACCTTGTTCTCTTCGACTGCTCAAGTTCCCAGTCCTGACTGCTGAAGGCCCTCTGATTCTGATGAAGACGTCTTCCTTTACAGTCTCTCATATACTGTACCTTCCTGGATCTAATCCAGTTGACAATGTTGGTGTTAAAACAATCATCTTCCTGTACAAAAAAGAAATTCAAAATTCATTCTATTGTTAGCCCTATGTAACTATTCATACGTAAATATGTTTGTAATTACATACAGTAGTCCCTCGTTTATCGTGAAGGATCCGTACCCTGAAGCCCTGCGGTGAGTGAAAAACCGAGAAGTAGGAATAGTAGTACACATAGTAAGTAGTAGTTTATGTTATTGTGTGTATATATAATATAAATATTAGGGATGCACGTTATTGGATTTTTGGTCGATATCCGATATACCAATATGTTTAAACCTATTTGGCCGATAACTGATATAAATACCGATATTTTTCCCCTAGACCTACTTACAGAGACTACATCACTTTCTCTGCTGTGGAATTAAAATACTACATTATTCTGCATGATCATTGTCAATTTGACCTGCTACCAAATGCAAATGCCTAAAAGGGGACTGAAAATTATGTAACACGTCAACTTAGAATATGATTAATGTCAAATTTATTCATGACATTTCCTCTCTCTGACACAATGACGACACTCAAACAACGCAAGTTTGTAAGTTTTCACAAATCTAAACTCAACGTGTTCACAAGCGACAAATGAAAAGCACATTAGTAGTGTATTAATAGTAAATATATTAATTATATACCTTTATAAACCTTTATGTATTTTTATATATATATATATATATATATATATATATATATATATATATATA
>NC_056498.1:33632018-33633439 GCF_014905685.2 Nematolebias whitei
ATATATACGCACAGCACCTTTTATATCGGTGAGTTATTTTGATGGAATGGCCGATATCCAATATTTAACTTTATCGCAAATATCGTCCGTTACCAATGCCAAGCCGATAATATTGCGCACCCCTAATATATATATATATATATATATATATATATATATATACTGTGTTTTAAACCCTTCCCACACACTCTTGTAACATTCTAAACAACTCTAAACGCTCTAAAAGAGCACAGAATGTCACGATTTCAGTTCTCTGTCTTGGCTGCTCTGTGCCACCTGCAAGCGCTCTCGGCCACGCCCACTTCTCCGCTCTGCACGGAGAACAGCTGATCAGCTGCAGGAGGAAGCTTATCCTGCTGTGTGGGCTTCACAGAGGTGCTAAATAATTTAAATTTTATTTTAAATAAAATTCCGTGCCCATCATGCGGCTCATCCGTCAATCAGCCAATTGTGTGTCATGTCCAATCTTATTTTGGAAAATCAGCGATAGAGCAAGTCCGTGAAAAACGAACCGCAAAGTAGCGAGGCACTACTGTACACATTTTCAAAACAACAAGTCTTTGTTCCAGTCCTTCTTTAAACTGAGCTGAACGGTTTTATTCTTGTTCTGAGATGTGAGTAAATCTCCTCCTCAAAGTGCTCCACAGGGGGCACCCAGAGCTGTTTCACTGTCAGACAGCTAAAGTGTTAATGTACAGCCCTGTTATAATGCCACCTTCTGTCCTGGTCCCTGAGTCCTGCATCAGACAGGATAGATGATTTCACTTGTTACTAACGTTCTCAGTAGGGAAGGGTCATGCCTCATCTCTGCGAAAGCCTGAGACAAAATACCACAATTACTGTGAAGAATTGAACAGTCAGAGTGGGTTTAGCATTTCTAGCAGAAGAAATGAGGTTTCAGGCGCATTTTCAAGCTGTAATAAGCGTAGTACTGGAGTCTGGTCTTCAAGAGAGGTGTGGTGTGTAACTGCCTCAACAAGTTGGAGAACTTGAGGAGAATTGAGTTTCTGATGCAAAACTTTGCTGAAGCTGAAACATCAAGTTGTATCTTTGCATGAGTGAAGTCCCTCATCTAACATGGCCTGTACTTAGGAAAAGTAAAGAGAGCAATGGAGCCCAGCGAGGGCCAGGTGCAAAATGAAAATATAAATGTTGGGGAAGTCTCTTCGGTTTAGTAAATCGTACACACATTAACATTACTGGTGTGAGCTCAGTTGGCAGATCTGAACGGGCGCACTGAAGTCAGTACAAAACCAGATATGAAAAGCCCGGTTTAGGGATGGATCTACGTGTCGCAACATCTGGGTGAAATATTTGGTATTATCAATTAAAACATCTATCTATCTATCTATCTATCTATCTATCTATCTATCTATCTATCCATCTATCCATCTATCCATCTATCCATCTATCCATCTATC
>NC_056498.1:33633449-33635391 GCF_014905685.2 Nematolebias whitei
ATCCATCTATCCATCTATCCATCTATCCATCTATCCATCTATCCATCCATCCATCCATCTATCCATCTCTCTAAAAGTATGTTGCTTGCTGCATTTCCTGCCAACGTTTTAAACAAAGATCTTATGTGATCTGTCAGCACTCAGAGTATGTGTTAGTGATGACTCTCAGCTACTACCACACAAAGGCTTAGCTCAATATCAGTAAAACTGACCAAGTTATAGCTAGTTTTGTGTTTGCTAAAGTGGATTAACTGTAGCAACCATCTTGAATTGGGTTGATTCCAAAAGTTGATCGGTCACCAATTCTTATTCAGTGGTTACTGTCTGAAAGTTCCAAAAATCTGGTTCATTATTTTGCTAACAAACACAAATGCAAAAAGGAAAAAGCTGGGACGATAATGGGATTCCAAGAAATGATTGAACGGGCATATTTTGAGTACACAGACGGTAATTTATGGCTTGCCTCCATAGAAGGCTGGAGATAATCATTAAAACGGTAATAAAAAAATTAAAGGAAACAATCTATTAATAAAATTTGTTAAAAAAAACTCATTCAGATTCAGGTTGTGGCTTGTTACAAAACAGCATACGCTGTATCATATTTTCTACTTTGATAAAAGGAGCTGAAGTGGGTTATTTTAAAACATAATTTATTTATTTTTACAAGTTTTTAATCCTGAGAGTAAGAATTTGTGAAGTTTGAATCTCACTAAGCTCAAATAAAAATGGTAAATTGATTTCCTAAACTAAATCGGTGTATACGGGTTTCCACACCTGGCACCTTCTGGGCTCCGTAGTTCCTAATGAAGGGAGGATAATTACTTTCAAAGGGTGTTAGAACAATTTTCCTTTCAGTTTTTAATAGAGCAACTATAATTACCTTAATAACAGTACCGAGCAGTTCCATTTAGTTTTGCTACGGTTCAGCTCCGGTCTGAGCTGGAAACGAAAGTTACAAAAAGAAATAAATAACTTCTAACACATTTGAGATTGTCAAATAAAAAAAATAAACTTTAGTGAATATGTGAAGCATTTATGTGCAGCAGACGAATCAAGAACATGTAAAATGCTAAAAATGTACGAAAGATTACAATCAGAATCCAGCCTCGTCCACTTATAGACTCAGAACTGAGCAGGTCCTCCTCCATAACGTACAGCTGTCAGCACCTGGAAGAGATTTCACAAATGCAGCGCGGTGAAGTCAAAACAGCTCGTGACCTCATCTGAAGCATCTAACCCCTCACAGGTCTCTGGCGTTCTGCGTTTTCTAACATGGGAAGCACCTGTCTCCTCGGCTTCCTCTAAATCCACTCAGGATTTCACCCAGCGCTGCTCAGACGTCCCAACAGGAGACGATAAAACAGTCCAGAAGCTGAACGCTTGGAGAGGTTTGATGTTTAAGCCAAATGGGCCAAAGGATTTTCAAGACGAAACTTTAGGAGAGACAACTATTTCAATTCAGTTTATTTATAAGACACCAATTCACAATACAAGTCATCAGGAAACTACGCAAAGACCAAAACAAGTCCAGATTAAAATCCAATTACAGTCAAATCATTCAAATTATAATATAATACATTTACATGTAGCTCATTATGAAATAACATTTAGGTAAAGCCATATAAGGAAGCCAGCAGATTGTGATGAATCTTCACTTTGTCAAAATCCTCCATGCTTAGCAGCATGTTGGCGACAGTGGAAAGAAACGACTCGGATTTAACATGAGCCAGGCGAATGGACCACCATCTGTCTCAACCTGCTGGAGTTTGTGAGGACAGGAACAAGACGCAGACAAACTGAGAAGTACTGGTCCAAGTTTGGTTCCTATGGTCCAGGTTTAGTTCCTATGGTCCAGGTTTAGTTCCTATGGTCCAGATTTAGTTCCTATGGTCAATGTTTAGTTCCTATGGTCAGGTGTAGTTTATATGGTCCAGGTGTAGTT
>NC_056498.1:33635401-33660061 GCF_014905685.2 Nematolebias whitei
ATGGTCCACTTTTATTTCTTATGGTCCAGGTGTAGTTCCTTGGTCCACGTTTCGTTTCTATGGTCAGGTGTAGTTCCTATGGTCAAGGTGTATAGTTCCTCGGTCCAGGTTTAACTTCTATGATCCAGGTTTAGGTTTAGATCCTATGGTCCAGGTTTAGTTCCTATGATCCAGGTTTAGTTCCTATGATCCAGGTTTAGTTCCTATGATCCAGGTTTAGTTCCTATGCTCCAGGTGTAGTTCCTGTGTTCCAGGTTTAGTTTCTATGGTTCAGGTGTAGTTCCTGTGGTCCAGTTTTAGTTTCTATGGTCCAGGTGTAGTTCCTTGGTCCAGATTTAGTTTATATGATCCAGGTGTAGTTCTTATGGTCAAGGTTTAGTTCCTATGGTCAGGTGTAGTTCATATGGTCCAGGCTTATTTCTTATGGTCCATGTGTAGTTCCTTGGTCCAGGTTAGGTTTCTATGGTCAGGTGTAGTTCCTATGGGCCAGGTGTAGTTCCTGTGGTCCAGGTTTAGTTCCTATAGTCCACGTGTGATTCCTATGATCAGGTGTAGTTCCTATGGTCCAGGTGTAGTTCCTTTGGTCCAGATTTAGTTCCTATGGTCCAGGTTTAGTTCCTATGAAAAGAAAGATGAAGAAAAAAAAAGATAGAAATAGTTACAAATACAAATGTGAACAGTAGAGCGAGTAAGCCAGCAGAGAGAGGAGAAGTGGTCAGTTTGTTCTCCAGCAAGCTAAGCCAATTTCAGTAAAACTAGGGAAAAGCTCAGGAAACCCAAACCATCCTAACTATTGGTTTTATCCGAAGTGAAAGACTTAAACTTGGTCTTAAAACTAGACAGTGTCAATGATAATTGGAAGTTGGTTCCATAACAGTGGACCCTTAACTGAAAGCTTTGGAAACTGTAAGAACCACAAGTAAACCTGCTGTCTGAGAGTGAAGTGCTCTGTTTGGAAAATATAGAACAATAAGCTCTTTAATATAAGGGTGGTTTTGAAGAGCTTTATTAGATTTTTAAATGATATTCTGAATTTCACTGGGAGCCAGTGGAGAAATGGCGATTTTTTGCTTGTACCAAGATGTTAGAAAGTCAAAATTGGTTATCTGTGTTCCCCAAAGTACAACGAGACCTTCCCTAGAGGTTGCTACTGTGCAGTGATAAAAGACAGATCCACTTCCATCCGTCTCCGTCTCTCCTCACCGACTTCAGAGCCCACCCCACCTCGTCTGTGTCACCGGGGTGAACATTGAGTAAAGACAGGTTGCTAAGGTTTGAGACTCAAGTGCTGATCCACATTCCCACACCCGACTTCTGCCCGTGCCTCTTTTTCCTTTGCATCATCCGGCTGGCAGCTTCACAAACAACACGGGCCATGATGAAACTCCAACTACTCACTACACAAATCACACAACGAGCAAAAGAGGTTTTCATATCCGGGAGTGTCGCGTTACCCTCTGCGGTAAACATTTCTAATGTGTAATGTCTTCTGGCCACTCTCATATCCTTCATCTTATTGTCCGACAGAGTGAAAACACGTCTGTTTACTGAGCATGCAAGAACCAAACAGTTGCTCTGCTGTGCATGTTCTGACGCAGCTTTTACAGTTCCAAGAAGACCAGCGTTCAGGAAAATTAAATTGTCCAAACCTAAAAGATGTAACGTCTGTATAAAACGTCAGACTTATTGAAACAAGGACACTGATGCAAACAAACAAAGTTTTAACTCTTTAACAGAGAAAACCTAAAACTGTTACCTAATAGTTTTTTCTTGCTTATACTGTAGGGGAAAATAAAACTATTTAATATCTTGTTAGAAATAATACAGCCTTACCATCACCTGCTCACATGAAAGGCAAGAATGTAACTGCCTATGTCTGTGGGTGTGTTGGCAAAATGTCTCCTTAACTACTAGACAAATTTTAACAACATAATATACATAAACAGCTGATTACCTGTTAGTCAGACTGACTCAAGATGGCTGCCACAGCTAATCAACCATAGCAAACAAAAAATGGCTATATCTCTTACGGATATTAAACTCATATTTGCTGAGAGTCTTCTCCAACACATATTCTGAGTTATAAATTTTGGCAACATGCAAGGAGTGAAACTTATTCAAAATAAATATTTTAGTCTAATGACCTAGCTACGCTAAGTTAAGCTAAGCTAACTTAAGGAGTGATGCTTTAATATTTATAGAAAGTAAAAAGTACATTTTGTGATTTAGAAGTGACAAAATGATTGCTCAAAAGTTTCCCCCTTATTTTTGTGTTTCGGCAAATTTAAGCTAATTGTTAGCAACTAAAACCAATTCAGCAAATAAACCTTGCAACTTTTATGCCTTTATGACCAAAGTATGTTTAAAAGTTGTTTTGTAATGTAATATATTATGTGCTAAATTACTTGCAAGCAAAAACTTATTGGTCAAAAGCTTTATTCTGCTTTACGTGGTTAGGCTAGGCTAAGCTAAGCTAAGCTAACTGTTAGCCTAATATGTTTTTATACACGTGCAACTGAGAACCTTTTCAGCAAGAAAACAATTTAGCAACTAAACCCTGCAGCCTTTTTTTTTTTAATGACCAACATATGTTAAAAAAAATTTTTTTAAATAATGGTGAGCCAAATTGCTTGCTAGCATAAAATTGTGTATTGGAGTTGTTTAGAAGTTAGAAGCATTTAGAAGTTGTGTATTGGATGTAAAGCACAATTTCTCAGGTTTTTAGTTTTCTGACCGTACGAACTATTTCAAAGTTGCGGTAATGCAAAGTGAGCTTGTTCTTAATATGTTACTGGCAACACGCTCAGAAAAAAATATTAATGTTCTGGTATGTTTTTTTAATTGATTCAACTTCCTCCATCATTTATTAGGTTGAAAATCTTTGCTTATTAGATTAAATATTGCTTGGGGGGGGGGGGGGGGGCACTTGTGGGGGGGGTCATTTAAATGTTTAAAGGTTCCATTAAAAATAAATACCGTAGTATCCTGATGCATGCTCAATAGTCCAGGTAGAAAAATCCAAAAAAGTGAAGTCAGGTCCTCCTCTGAGTCAGAGGACTTAACTTAACTTGACTTAACTTTTTTGGATAAATACCGTAGTCTTATCTTTAGTCACTGTGCCCCTCATTAATGTTCAAATGGTGAGTGAATGATTTGTGTTTGTAGGGAAGTTTGCATTTTCATTTTGTATGTAAACTTGTTCTATTTTTTTCTACCTCGTAGGTTTATCAGTGGAACCTGCTTTGTTACTAAATAAGGTTATCTAGTGCAGAGGATATTTTGTAATAAACGTATAGGATGGTGCAGTCAAAACAAACCCTTCGTGAATATTAAAAAAAATGCAATTTTCAAGTTTAATCTCAGATAAATCCAAAAAAGTTCAATCTGGTCCTCTGGACATTCAAAAAAACAAAAAACAAAACAAAGCAAAAAAATCTAGAAACGTTTCGTCTCTCATTTAAGAGACTCAGACTGAGGAAGTCTCTTGGATGAGAGACGAAACATTTCTAGATTTTTTTGCTTTGTTTTGTTTTTTGTTTTTTTGAATGTCCAGAGGACCAGATTGAACTTTTTTGGATTTTTCTACCTGGATTATTGAGCATGCATCAGGATAATCTCAGATAAAGTTCATCTTTAAAGCCAGTTAATGATCATTGTCCACCTTTCAATAAATACACAATTTACTGATTTTATTATTATTATTTGGTCCGAAGAGTTTAGTAAAATGCATTTCAAATAGCTGGAAATTTCATAGTTTTGAGTAGAATATATATATATATATATTTTTTTTTTTGGGCGAGCATGCCCCTGGAACCTCCCACAACCGCTTCGCGTCATTGGTGCTCGTGCATACGTATAGTTGTCCCTCACTACCGTCAGCAAACGTTGGCAGGTGTGTCATAACTGCAGTTTGAACTTTCTCAGCAAGAAAACAACAGTAAGTCAATTTAATTATTCTTGTCTTGTCATTTACATATTCACAAAATCATTTAAACCAAAGCCAAAGATTTTACTTTTACGAAGATACTTTAAGTCAGAATTCATTATATTTTTGTTTTTTATGAAATTCTACCACCGTCCCACAGAAAAACAGTGAGGTAAAATTAGTAAACTGCTGCCAAGGGCAGGGCTTCTTTGCTCATTCTAAAACCCAATCATGCCCAAAAGGACTTTTTCAGTCAAAGTTCTGTGGAAACCTTTGTTGTAGCTTTGCTGTAAAAGCTGTTTAGAGCTCATTATCAAAGGGGCCTCCCCGGCAGGGTGTTGGCACAAAAAGACGGGCTCTTACCATCTGTAAATGGGATAGGTGGGGAGAAATGTGCTTCCACTGTTTGCATGCTTTGTTTTGGGCTAAGGCCAAAAGTTAAAGTTTCCCAAGCTTTATAAGAAACTGTAAAACCTTTGATTATGCTGTAATTAGCCAGGGAGAGAAGTAAAACTGCCTGCAAAGTCGAGTGAGGCACACAGTATGTTTCAGTAGTGGTATCTCAAAACCAATTTGTCCACAGATTTCCCACAACATCCTTGTAAAAGAGATTATAATCTCAATGGATTTCTTTCCTGGTAAAATAAAGGTGTAAATAAATATAAATACATTTTCTTCCCCAGTGGGATGTGGGTTGGGGTATCGGTTGTGTGTAGCAGTAGTTTTATGAGCCCCAATACATACTGTGACACTGATTTTCATATCATCAATATCAAACAAAAAGGGGGAATTGGAATCACCCTCCCTCCATCCGTCCATCAGTGAATGTTGTGAGCACAATAAGTTGGAAAATAAGTGAGATACCAACTTCCTTTTTGGTTTGTGCTGCATCTATGTGTAAGAAAGGTTCCTATCAAAAATGGGTTGCCATGTCAAATCCTATATGGCCGCCACCATGCACATGTAAACCTTGTAGCTGATCAAAGCAGATGTCCGCTTGTCCTGAGCCTGCTTCTGCCAGAGGTTTCTTCCACTGTGCTTGCTCAGGATGGGAGACTGTGACGAAGTTACAATTCAACGAGTCTGCTGGATTCCTTAGATAGAGAACTTTACTAATTGGCTTTTCTATGCATGTGAGTGTTCCTGTAAAGTGCCCGGAGACATCCTTGTTGTGAGTTGGTGCTACATAAATAAACTGAATTAAACTGAGTTGAATTGTGAGCTGGACAACATGAAACTAAGCAACAAGCAAACTTTGTTTTTGTTGTGTGGTAGCATCTAGATGTAAGAAAGTTTCTCTTCGAAAAGTGGGATGCTACGTCAAAATCCAAGATGGCCACCATCCTTTATATCCTTTATATGGCTCCACCATTGTGGCCACATTGCTCTCTCCACTCACCAGGAGTGTCACTCTGCTCTGCCTTGGATAAGCAACAAAATAAACTACCTCTGTTCTTATACATAGTGTGACTCCTACCTACTTGAATATCTTGCACCAAAAACATTAAGGTTCACTTGCATTCCCAGTTCAATTCCAGTCCAGAAAAACCCTCCTCAAAAACTACATTTACTTTTCAAATCCCTCAGAGACGGGAGACATCGGAGTACCGCTTGTTGCTTCTGGTTTGTATTTTTGTCAGCGTCTCTTGTTTTACTTTAGTTTTATCCCGTGTTAGCCATTCCTCTGAGTTGTATTCAGTTCTTGTTATGGTCCGATCACCACATGTCCTCAGCTGTCTGTGTCCAGCTCTGTGCAATACTACTTTATGCAGTTAGTAATTAGCACACCTGTGGTCTCTATTAATCATCTTTTGTGTTTCCTTCAGCCTTTGCCAGGTCCTCGTGTTAATTTCCTGTAGCTTCTGTTCTTGCCTCGTCTCGTTTTCCTGCCAGTTTGTAAATTTCAGGTTTTGATCCTCAGCCACCTGCTTCCTGCTTCGCCTGCATTTGGGACCATTAAACCACACATTTTCATGCCCTTTGAAAAAAACATCATTACTTTTGAGGGGTACATCTAATAAAAAATTATCATTAGGTTAGATTGCACATAGTTGATTTAGTGTTTGATTCTGGTTACGAGTTGTTCATGAAAGAAGATACCCGTCATGTATTCTAATTGTTCCTGCAGGTGAAGTGGGAAGTCAGACTGTCTGAAGTAGGCCTGTCGCAATAAACAATATATCAATTAATCGCATGATAAATGAAAATTATCAACTTTGTTTTCATTGATCGGCTTTATCGTGTCTTCGTGTCTCTTTCTATTGAAGGCACTGGATGACAAAAAGCTCCGGTGCTCTTCACTGACCCCTCCCTTTCTCTTTTCTCTTTAAAATCCATTTTAACCGTCTAAAATAACGTTTTTGGATCATCAATAGCAGCTAAGCTGAGAAGCTAAGCTACGAGCTAAGCTAACAGTCCGACCTCGGGGGAAAAAAATCTCTCTTGTCGAAGCTCCAAGATTCACAGTTGAAACCAGTGCCTTCATAAAAAAAGTAGTTTTTCTCTGCAAAAAGAAGCTGAGAACTTGTTTACTGATTTTTTTTTTTAATTAAAAGCTTTGTGTGATAAATGCTATGCTAAAGAGCTCAAACCACACCGAGCGTCCGCCATTTTGAGAACCGAAAAAAGGAAGGAGAGACAGCCCATGTCACGTCAAGAGGCATTTCTCCCATTTTTCTTAGAGACACTCTGCTCGCTCCCTCACTATCCATCCTTCAGTTCAAACGGTCTTACACTGCCATCCGGTGGTCAAAAAAAGGTAATACACGCAGAACAACCAACATTTATTCTTAGTTTTGACAATAATTACTAATTATTGTCAAATTTCAAACAATAATATCGTTTATCGCAATAATTTCTGAGACGATCATCCAGCAAAATAGTCAGAAGTGCTGCTGTCAAAATATTTCACTAAAAGGTTTCAAAATCTGAACACAGACCCTGAAGCTTTCTCTACTTTCTCTAATAAAGTTGTGTTAATCAGTTGACTAAAACATTGATCTTTTTCGATGTAGTCACAGAAATGTGAAGGCTTTTGTTACCCAAGGGTCATAAAATATTTACTCGTATATTAATACTTTGCTGATATGAAATTACTTTGTCAACCTGCAATTTTTTTTGGTAAAATTAAAGGCTAAGATAAAAACAAGGCATGTCTGTTGAGGTTTCTTCAATAAATGTAAGTAAACCTTCATTAAATCCAGTCCGACTGCCACTAAGTTGCAGATTTCAGACAAGTTACATCACTTTAATTCCTAAATACCCTCCATCTCTGCTACAAAACGCAATAACTAGGGTTAATAGTGTGATTACTTTTAAATCATTCTCACTGTTCAGATCCATTTTTCTTCCGTACGTTTTTTCGACACAACTTGTTCGGTAATTTTGTGGTATTTCAACAATTAATATATCAAAACGTTCAGCTCATTCAGGACATTCTGACTATGACTTTTTGGTAAATTCAAAAAAACGTTCAATACAAAAATAACTGGACTTTATTTGTGACTTTGTATTTGTGCAATTTTTAGTTTTTGAAATATTTAGCATCGTCAGCCATGGAATGAATCTCACGTCCATCAAACACTTTGTGCTGTTGACAACCGTTTACACCTCATTTCAGCTGTTGTTCTGGTTCTGCCTTTTTCAGCCTCTTTCTGCTCATTTTAGCCTTTTTGGCTATTTTTTCTTCTTTTTTGTTAAAATTTACTCTTTTTTTTTTTTAAAGCTACTTTTTAGGCATTTTTCGCTAATTTGAGCCTTTTCTGCTTTTTTAATTGATAATTTTCACATTTAGTCATTCTTTTGAATAATTTTAACTTTTTATGCCTCTTTCAACCTCTTTCTGCCAGTTTAAACTTTTTAGCTTTTCAGCCACTTTGTAAAATATAAGTTTAGCTTTTTCTGCACCTTTCAGTTTCTTTTTTGCTAATTTCCATATTTTGTAATCTTTTCAGCCTCCATCTGCCCGTTTTAGTTTATTCTGCTCATTTATGCTCCATTCAGCTTTTTTTCCTCCGTATTTTTGCTGTTTTTCTGCTGCTTTCTGCTTTTTTCTTCCTGCTGTCAGCAAACGTCCGCTGTTCAGATTCAACAGTTTAGCATGAAACCTTTTCAGTCTGGTTTCAGCTTCTTCAGCAGTTTTCAGAAAAAAAAAAATCCTTCAGCAATAAGCCTTCACTGCATTTTTACAGCAAATGGAATTTCTCTACTTAATATCTGCTTTTGTTTGGCTTCTAATCAAACCCACCAGCAATTTTAAAGTTCACATTAACTTTAAAATATTACGTAGTTCTTGACAAAAAAAACGAATAAACGTGACAAATAGGACTATTAGGGCAGCTAGAAATTTGATTCCAACATTAAATCCAAAATTCAGAATGATGAATACAGAGCGGTAACACAATCAGTGCTGAAACATAAGCAGGGAACTACTTCAACGTCCATGTTTTGCCAGATTTTCTTTCACAGTTTAATTGATGTACCAGTGATGAAATATACATTCTTGTTTTTGGATTAAAGAGCACGGAAAAAAGGACTAGAATTAGTTCATTAATAGAAAATTATGAGGAAAAACCTTGAACTATAAACTACAATTTGCTGTTTGTTGCATCTCCTTTGGATTGAACGATGGTTTTAAGCTTTTGGGTGGTAGAATTAATAAATTACTGATGATTCCAGTTCGGTCCGTCTCATAAAGTAGATCAAAGATCAACTTGGCAGGTTGGAGCCGTTTCATAAACCTTTCTGTCCAGTTTACATCATACATGTTTAATCAGGCTCAGATCTTTACAGTTCTGCCAATGTCCGTTATCTTTCCTGTACAAGATCATTTTAAGGCTCTTTTCTTTTTGGCAAAATGTAGATTTAAAAACGTGAAGTCATCATTACCAAACCCAGTTCTGATCGATGGAATGATAAAGATTCTTACAGTTTCAACAACTACTTGTGTGTTTAGAGGTCGTGATCGTCATCTCTTAGTTTGACAGTTGGCATAAAACACTGCTGGCACTAAGCTTTAGAAAATGCACTTTATGATGCAATTGTGCACAAAACAAGGACTATAAGTAACAAAAAGCATTATAATGTAAGGCGTAAGGGTGGGGGGTGGGGTGGATCAGAGGCTAGAGAAGGTGGGCCTGTGATCGGAAGATCGTTGGTTCACGCCCCGGTACCGACAACATGAAAAATGTGGATGGGATAAGTGAAGCACCCACACTTGCCCCCACCCTCATTCGCCCCACTCTGGGCCCATGATCAAGGCCTTTAACCCCCATCTGCTCCCTAAACAGGTCTCTCTTGAAAATGAGTTCTCATGGCTCAATGAGACTACCTGGATAAATAAAGGGTAAATGAAAAAACATAATGTAAGGCGTTATTATAAATTAATTAGTTTGTATTAAATGAGGAAATGTGTGTTGCCCACCACCATTCATGCCAGAATTCTGTTAGCATTCAATCTTTGTGATGGGGATGAGGCTCAGCTACTACCACGCCAAGCGTCAGCTCAGTATCTTTAGAACTGACAGAGTTGGAGCCATTTTTGTGTTTGCTATAGTTATTTGGCTTTGTCAGCCTTCTTGAACCAGTTGAGCTCCAAATATCAATCAGTCGTAGCTGAATTCCACTGACTCCTTTCCTAAAGTTTCATTAAAATCTGTCCATTGATTCCAACAATGTTCAGTCAGGTTGTGAGAATCTGGACCGGGTCCGTCCCTGAAACCGGTCCGGCTCCCCACCTCCAGCGTCTGGTTCTTTAATTCTCAGATGGAGAGGAAAAACGCTCTTAACTCAAATAAATCAAGAGATATAATTTCCGTTTACTAATTTAATGTTCATCAGGCAGGAGAAAGTTACAGGTTCAGCGCGGAGGCATCCGTCCAACTCGTCTTAATCCGGAAGCGGAAGCCCCGTCTAACAGAACGCCCCAGATTATACTGGCCCTTGGCTCCACCTTGTTTCAGTGGGGTGACTGTGTGACCTCACTGGCCTCGTCTGTTTCTGATGGTGAAAGAATGGGTGTAAAGTGCAACTTATCTACGTGATGGAAGCCAGCGAAATAAAAAAATCATGTGTTGACCCTGAGAAGCTCACTCAGAGCACCTGGGCCAAGTCTCATCTGTACAGAACCGGGCCAGAACTGGTACGACTTTGTGCAGACAAGACCGGGAGTCTCAGCATGATAAAATAAGATAACTCTAACAATAACTCTAACATCATCCTCTGGATGATGAGATATTTTGCTAACAGAGAACTGCATACAAACCAACACAGGCAATACACGCCTGCCTTTTATGGTCATGAGAGATAATTATAATCTCAGTGAGGCTTATTCTCACATAATCATGTTGGTGAACATGTAGAAACATAAAAAATATATAAACACTTGATTCTGTAGGGCAGGAACACGATCTAAAGATTAAAATCCTTTGTGCCTGCATTTAATAAGGCACATCTGCAAATGTTTACTGTTTACGTAAATCACAACCACTTTAGAGTTCATCCGTCAGGATTCTCCTCGGAGCCTCCGCCTCAGCGACTTTCCCTGGGATGATGGATAAAGTGGAACTGGTGGAAAACGCCGGCTGCCAGAGTAGGTGTTACATTTACGACATCACAGACGGTTAACGGAGCGGCGCATACACACGACAACAAGCTGGCCGCCAGACGCGCACGGCCTCCCCTGGTTTCAGAGGCTGGAACGTCTCAGAGAGCGCCGTCGAGGATGGCTTCATGCTGAATTTGCACCAGAGCGTCTTCAAAATGCAGTAATTGCGCTTCTCTTTAGGAGTTGCTGTAATTCACTGGCGCTGCTTTCATCCGCGTCCAAAAGAGCGCGAGTTCTCATGGAGCGTGGGCAGCAGTAAACAGAGTAACATGGCGACCGTAATGTGAACAGCATGCTGCCCCTCATACGAGTAATTGACTTCAGCGGACCTACAATCGGGGTCGTGTTGCAGAAACGAAGACGGCTCCGTTCCCAGAACTGAGTCCATCGTGCTACATGAAGTCTCTTTAACGAGTTGTTTCGAGTTAAAGCAGTCGAATGAAAGCGTGTTGGAACATGTGTTCGCTCACTTCAAAAGATTTGTTCCCATCTCTGATGCTACATTCAGGAGCAGTCAGAAGTTTACATACACCCAGGTTGATTTGTGGCTGGTTTATTTTGTCACGGTTGAACTATTCTACAACATACAGCTTTAATGGTTCCTGAAATCCAAATTTGTGGGACCAAGTTTGAACTTATTGTAGTTTTTATGCTCCCTTCAAAAGGCGGACATCCCATGGTATGGTCTCTGTCCATACATTTGTATGCAAGTCCATAAACTTTATGTCTCGCCCATAACTTCTGATTCCCTCAAGATAATTTAATGAAATTTGATACACATTTGCACCACCACTAGACAGTGTGTCTTGTACACTTTTCATCACCCCAGCTCTAAAGTCAAGGTCACGAATCAAGTTCACAAGTTGCTTGTCCGGGCCTTTACTCTAGATTGCTATACAGTATTGCTATATAATAGTTTGTTGA
Source organism: Nematolebias whitei (assembly GCF_014905685.2). Classification (NCBI taxonomy): domain Eukaryota; kingdom Metazoa; phylum Chordata; class Actinopteri; order Cyprinodontiformes; family Rivulidae; genus Nematolebias; species Nematolebias whitei. Next base: position 33,646,855 of record NC_056498.1, read on the forward strand.
TGGGTGTATAATTTACTGTTTGTGGTACTTTTGTTTCTAATGCACAGAGAATCAGACTCATACATGTAAGCGCAAATAAATACAGTTGTACTTTACATACATCCTTACTAACGTTTGGTTAAACGTTTATTATAAAGTTGCCCCTCGACCCACTTCCTTTCTATGACACCAACAAGCTTCTGGAATAATTCTGGTTGGACATCTGACCACTCATCTTGGCTGAACTGGAACAGATAGTTGGTTTTCTGACACAATCCCAAATTGTAAACATAGTTCATAAATTTTCAGTAACTGTGAGGTTGGGACTTTGAGAAGGCCATTCAATAAGTTAAACCCCCCTGCTGTCCTTGGGTCTAAATGACCCATGGGGGTAGTTTTAAAACTGAGGCATTGTGGTTTATGTAGCCTTTTTTTTTTTTACCTATTCAAAAACAGTTTTATGTGTTTGGGACAAGTTGGCAAACCCAGCTGTGTCCAAGTTTCTAGCAGTTGGTTTGAAGAGGAGTAGAAAACAATGGTCCTTTGTTATTCCATCCACACCATTACACTGCCACCACCATGCTTGACCGTGGTCACAATGTTTCTAGGTTTAAAAGCCTAGAGTTAGGAGATTCTACCACTCCGGTTCCTAAACCTTTTACCTTCTGACCCATAAAGTAACAGTGGCAGTGGCTTTTGAGTCCAATTAAGAGTGGTTTAAGAACAAAATTAGCTAATAACTTTAATAAAAATGGTTTATGGATATATAAAACTACCTTAACAACTATAATGTTTTTATCATAACAGGGTTTCCCCGACCATCATACAAGCAGGGCGCCCTGCCCCGTCAACAGAACCGAACGCCCTGCCTCCCCCCCATCGACAACTGCCGGCACTGATGTAGCGTTAAGCTAGCTGTGCACAATACAGATGCGCTAGCTAAAAAAGCTGATTATAGAGGTAGCGCTCCTCCCTCCCTCATACTGACCCTCCCCCACCGCCATTGACAAAAATCACGGAAGTTATGAGTGCCCTGCCAAAGCAAGTAAACTAAGAGAAACATTGCATTGTATATATATTTTTTATAATATTCATGTTGAGTATATGGTATTACCAGCTGTTTTTCTAACATTTCATGACCTGAAGGATGGTCCTGACCCCAACTTTGGAAACCACTATTTTACAACCTTTAGCACCTGTAAAACTAAATAACCACTGCTTTTTATGCAAACGTTTTAAACAAAGATCATGTTTCTATGTTGGAAAAATGACAAAGTTCACTCTGTGGAAAATAATCTGAAACTCACTCTCGTGATGTGGCAAAATCTCACTCAATCTGTTTGCGCTCAGATTATGTGTTGGTGATGACTTACAGCTGCTATCACACCAAACTGAAGCTCGATACCAGTAAAACTGAAGCCTTATGATCATTTTCACGTCTGGTAGGGTTGATTAGTGACAGCCGCCATCTTGAATTGGGTTCATTTCTTTCCGTTGATTACTTTCTGGACATTTCATTGATCTGTCCAGTGGTTCATGAGGTATTTTGCTGACAAGCGCTCATTCAATGACATAATTGCTCGTCTTTTAAGGTGCAGGGCATTGAAGTTTATTCACTCAGCTTCAACGATTAGTCCCATTTATTACCATTTCTGTACCCGTCCTATATGAAAGGAAAGTGTGGCCTGGATAAAGTTCCTGATGTCAAGAAGAAAACTTGTCTTTGCTACAAAATGTCTAATCCCATTTTCATTAGCATTTGGGACTCTGGAACAACTGGAGGCTCAAAGCGATGCCAGTCACGGCCCTCTTCACGTTTTATTTGGTCAAAAGAGCAACAAAAAAGAAAAAGAGATCTCCACCTTAAAATAAAAATAATTTTCCTCAGTGTCATCATCCCCGGCCCAGTTCTGTCTTTTAACGAAGCCACCGAAAGCTTTTGTACTTTGATTAAACGGGAAGTTTTCGAAACCCGACAGCAACGTACATTCAGCGGTTCGGAGACATGAAAGACTCATTTGGATGAGAAATAATGAAGTAAAGCATTAAAAATGTAGGCACAGTTAAAAAAAAAAGAGCTTTTATTTAGAGCTTCACTGCATTAAATTACCTTTTCAAACAAGAGGGTGGCCTCAAAATAGCATCCAGTTTTCTCTTAACCCACTTATTCAACAGAACCTCGTGGTTTTTCCCGTCTTTGTTTATCCACTGATCTCGGCTTCTTTCTGTTGCGACGCAGTTATTAGTTTGTTTGCCGTCCACCGGTGGGACCTGCCTCCTTAAATCTTTTCAATGAAGATCCTTCACTTTGTGTTCTGGGTTTCTGGCCCGGGGCGCAATTTCCGTTTAACCAAGTAAAGCGATCGGGACGAATTGAATCTCACGTGTGTTCTTACGATTAGGAAAAGCCCAGAAAGGACTCTGAGGTTGGATCTCCCAGTAATCTGACTCGTTATACAGGCGATGGAAGAGATTATTGTCCAGTTTAATTAAAAACCTCTGCAGGTTTTCTCAGAACCTCTGTGATTCTGCGCTCGTGCTCATTTCTGAGCGAGTACGGAGTTCAAGCCACAAAATCGCATATGATCACACCTGAAAGTTCGTTTTTTTACTTTCGATCGTGGGCTCGTTTCGATGTTACAAATAATCAATGGTAGAAGAAATGGGTTGATTTGAGGATTTTCTGAGACAGAATGAGCTCCCAGAACTGATGATGCACCGATTGGTCCACAAAATGACCAGAATCATACTAATTTTCAGCTTCATGAGCTTCAGAAGTGACTGATTGCAAAGAGTGCAACGTTTTTTCCCCACAGTCAGTGAACGCAACATATAAATGTGTTCAAAATTCCGATTCTTCTTATCCATTCTGTGAACGCACCGAAGCTAAGAGGCTAACTTGTGTTGGTTAAAATAAATTTTAAAAATCACGATAAACATTAAATAGAATATGTGCTGTCTTTTTCGGTTGTTGGCTTTTATTTGTACAAAACTTCAGTTTTACAACCTGGACGATCAAATTCGCTGACTTTCAGTAACAGAGAGAGAAATCTTTGTAACTTGGTGATGCTTCGTAGAAAAAAAGTATAAAGCTTTTTTTACGTTTTTATTTGTTTTCAAATAGTTAAATTTAAACCAAAATGAGATTAAAAAAAAAAAAAAAAAGTTTTTATATCAATTACAGTTATTGTCTACAGCCAAAAGGCAAAGGTGGATAAGTTTGTGTGCTTGTCTGTTAGCGAAATATTTCACGATCCACTGGCTTAATTTTAATAAAACTTTTAAAAACATTGTCATGAGATATGATTAACTTGTGGAGTCAACCCGATTCAAGATGGCTGCCACAGCCAACTAACATGAAAAACTACAAAACTGCTTTAACTGTTAATTGTACAAGTATCGACCTATAAATTGGTGTGGTAGTAGCTGAGAGCGGTCCCCAGCAAGAGTTTTAAGCACAAATAGATTATACAAGATTTTTGCCTAAATTTTTGTCGGTAGCTGTTTGGAATTGACTGTCTGTTAGCAAAATATCTTATTACCCACTGGACGCACTTTAATGAAACTTTCAGGAGACAATCAACAGATGGACGTCTACAACTGATTAACTCCTGGAGTCTACCCAAATTAAGATGGCTGCCACACCCAACGGAAATTAGAAAACACAAAAGTGGCCATAATCAGTTAAATTTAGAAACAATGAGCTAAAGTATGGTGTTTTTAGCTGAGCCTCATTCACAGCAATTTGAGCACATCTGAGACCACACCTCCTTCTTTTCTTAACAGGAGATCTTATTTTAAACTCCAGCATGAACGGTGGGCGATATGCATTCAGAAAGATCAGAATCAGTCAGAAATTAACCAGGTTTGAAAACAAAACAAAACAAAAAAAAAAAACAGAAATCAAAATCAGCCTTCAAAACTGCAACTGGTTCATATTAAGAAAACAGAGTTTTAAAAATAGGTCTAATGATTACACATCAATAAATAAAAATAGTTAAATAAATAAATAAATAGTGTTTTTTGTTCACGTCTTCTTGGCAGCACTAATGTTTCTGTTTTTTTTTTTTCCTGCTGCCGTTATAAAAACCCTTTAACTTCCTCTAATTTACCACGCAGGCTTGTTTTCAGACGCCTGAGTCACTTTCCATGTCGACCACGGCTCCCGGTGACATTTTGTTTAATTGTTCTGCGTTTCTGAAAGGAAGCTTTCCTTAAAGTCTAACATTTGTAAATGTCAAGTTGTGCCACTTTGAAGTTTTATTTTTCCCAGCTCACAATTTCTGGATTACACAATTTTGCATTTTAGGAAAATATACATGCCGTTTCTTGTTTGGGTTAGGTGACACGGTGGGGCAGCGGTTAAAGTTGTCGCCTCACAGCTATAAGGTCACACGTTTGCCTCCTTGTCTTTTCGAGTGGAGTTTGCATGTTCTCCCAGTGCACATATTGGTGTTCTCCAGGTACTCTGGTCTCCTACAAACCAAAAACATGCATGTTAGGTTAATTGGTAACTCTAAAATGTCTCTAGGTGTGAGAGAGAATGGCTGTCTGGTTTGTCTCCGTGTGTCTCTGTCATGGACTTGACTCGTCCAGGGTGTCCCCACCTACCCCACAGTGACTGCTGGACGCAGGCAGCAGCTCTCTGCGACCCAGAAACAAAAAGCGGATAGAAAGGAAACGGATGAATGGGTGAGAAAATTGACGCTGCTCACACCTGTGCTGTAAAAACACGCCTGCAGCCTTTTGTTAACGTTTGCTGTGATGTCCGGACGCCATCGTTTGCTGCTGCAGTTGTCTGAGCGCCGCACGACGCTCCTCGCTCTAAGGCAGCTTTGTGACGGTGCGGGGACGACCACTCTGTCAGCTACACGGCTTTAAAAAGTGAAATTGGCTGAGCAGGCTGACGCTTTGTAGTCTCACCCGCCGGCCGTAAAGCACAGCTCTTTACTGGGCTGCTGGGAAGCTCCACTGGCGCAGTTGGGGGTTAAACTATTTGCACAGGGGAACTGGGAAATTAGCTGGAAAGATGGTAACTTTCTCTGCACATGCTGGATTTCCACAAACCGTCCACAGATTTACACTCATAACCTTCTGTTCACTTTTCTCCAAATGTTCTGTAAAAGATCATACTTTTTTTTTTTTGCATTATACTTTAATGCAATAAACAAAAAAATGGGGGGAAACGGCCGCCAGTGATGCGACGGAGCTGAAAAGTGGCCCAGTTGTTGGTTTGCAGAAACCTTTTTGGATTAAACTCCTAATAGGAACAGTGTGTTCTCACGAAGAGCTAGGGGCCCCGCCGGCAGCTTTACTGCGGCCCTCTCACCACCTGAAACCACAGGTCCGGATTATAAATCGTCCCCAGAGGATGAGCTCCCCGCCTTCTCCTGCTGTGACCTTTGACCTGGTCAGTTTGACTGACACATGGAGAGGAAACATGATGCAGAGAGACATGGCTTGAAAACTTTCAAAGCACTCTGTTGTTGTTTTTTCTGTGGAACCTTGAGATGGGAACCATCGTGTTACAGAGTAAAAACAAGTTCTGTTCTACCCGCAGGTGTCACTTTTTAATTTTACTAGATTACTGAGGTAGTCACTTTGCTCTTTACGATCTTCTTTAGAACTAGATGTTTTGGTTGAAGCTGTTAAACTAATGGGTTTCGTCATGACTTTGAGATTTCCAAATGTTTGTATTAAATTTGAACCTTACGTTCAGAACGTTCTCCGAGCCTGAAGGCAGCGGACGCTTTCGTTCACGGTCTATCCCATTAGTTTCACTTGCAGACCCTCAGGATGATGTCAGCCTCACAGCTGGGATGGAGAAGAAACGACAGCCATGTTTTCTGAGGGTACTTTATTGTTTGAGCACACAACCAAATTAGAAGCCTGATAAATCCCTTACTCCCTGGATTTTTCATATTTTTGAACCTGAACCAGTATGAAGACAGGCGACCTCCTCGTCAGACCGAAGGTATTCTTGGTCCTCTATGCTGGAAACGTAGAAGTTCAAAAACTCATAATTTGTGTCACTGAAAAGGACTTAATTGGGGTTTAAATTCTATTCATACTGGCTTGGTTCGCATTCGAGTGTGAAGCAGCTGGGATGAGAATCCGTCCGTCCGTCCGCCCGTTTGTTCCAAAGTCAGGTCACGGGGGCAGCAGCCTGAGCAGGGAGGCCCAGACATCTCTTTCCACAGCCACCTCTTCCAGCTCTTCTGGGAGGACTCCAAGATGTTCCCAGGGATGAGAATCAGCACCTCCAAATCTGAGGCCATGATCCTCAGTCGAGAAAGGGTAGATTGCTCTTTTCGGGTCAATAGTGAGGTTCTGACTCAAGCGGAGGATTTCAAGGATCTCTGGGTTTTGTTCGTGAGTGAGGGAAGAATGGAGCGTGAGATTGACAGACCGATTGGTGCAGCGTCTGCAGTATTGGGGACTGTGCTGGTCCGTTGTGGTGAAGAGGGAGCTGAGCTGTAAGGCAAAGCTTTGTTTACTGGTCAGTCTACGTTCCTGTCCTCTCCTATGGCCACAAACTCTGGGGTGACTAAAAAAATGAGATCACGAATACAGGCAGTTGAAATGAGTTTCCTCTACAGGGTAGCTGGACTCTCCCTTCGAGATAGAGTGAGAAGTTCATTTATTTGGGAGAGACTTGGAGAAGAACCGCTGCTCCTCCACATTGAAAGGAGCCAGTTGAGGTGGTTCAAGTATCTGGTTAAGTATCTGGTGCCTCCCTATGGAGGTCTGACTCCTCCCAGAAGAGCAAGGTGGCTTTGGAAAGAAATGTCTGGACCTCCCTGCTCAAGCTGCTTCTCCCACGACCCGACTTCCGAACAAGCATAAGATACTTGATGGATGGATGGATGGATGGATGGACAGACGGACATACTGGCTCAGGTTGTGACGATTTACCTATTTGTACCAATTAAATGGACATGCACATACACACAATTACCGGTAGTCTGTATTGGTAGAGCAGCCAAGTACTGATGACGTTTTGCGATTAAACATGTAACCATTGATTTATTAAGGATTTTAACTGATAAAACCCGATCTGTTTAGTAATTAGGTCAGTTTAACACGTATAAGTCCACTGTAGAAAATGAATATTTCCATTTGTCTATGGAAAACGGGATTCCTTCTGGTTGCACCATCTGCTGTTTAGCTGCTATTCTTTTGTCTTTAGCTACACCTACAGTTCAGAACTGCTGCAGCTCCGTTGTAAACAGCAACAACCACTCTGAAAGTGTGCTTGAACCTTTGTGAATCACCTAATTTCCCCCCTCAAAAAACAACTTTATTCCTTTTTTGTAGAAAATACAATCTGTGGCTCTCTGCCAAGTTAGTTGGAGTCCTGATGCATGCTCAATAATCCAGGTAGTTAATTCTAACAAGGTTGTCAGGTCCTCTGGATGGATTCTTCGTTGTTGAAACATATTGTCGTTTAATCAAAACTTCAGAAGTCTTCCATAAGTCTTTTGGTTAACAGACGAAACATTTCAACAAAGATGAATCGGCCCAGAGGACTTGACTCAACATTGTTAGTCTACTTAAATTAAATTAGACACATTTCCAAATAAGATTCTGCACCAATCTTCAATTTTGTGTAAATTATTAGTTTAAACTTGAACTACATTTGAATTATTCTACCATTTAGATTTAGTTGTTTTAACAGTGTCATTTAACAAATTACTGTTCAGTGTTCAGCCTCCACAGGGATTTCCTCAGATGAGTAAAACAAACTCTGAGTTGGCCGACTTTCACCGAGTTTTCGGTTGACATCCGGATGATGACACTTTATTTTTGTTTCCACTCAGGAGTCTCCGACGGCTCAGAGACACTTGAAGCTTTCAGCATCCTCTCAGAGCTCATCTGTGCTCCTCTGTGTTCATTTAGGGTAGTTTGGAAAACCATGGAGCTCTGTAGTCTGGTTGTTTCTGTTAGTTTCCTAAAGTCATTTACAACCCAATGGTTCATATACGTGTCCCTTATCCTTCTAGCACATACTTGCAGGTTACCGTTTTGGGAAAAGCAGATAAATTTGAAGTCATTAATGGTACAGAATTAGACGCGTCCTTGCTAAAATGACATACTCTATGAATATGACTCGGAGAATGTCTGATTGTAATAACTGGTTTGTAAGATTTGCAGCCTGAGGCCGACAAATAAAAAGAAAATCATTTGGTTCTCATCTCTCATGGCAGTTTTAAGAGCTCAGTAGAGCATTTTTATGATAAAGTCCTTGTCATGAAGTTCGAATCCTGAAGTCTCATTCACTCTTTCATCAGAAATGATTAAAAATATTTATGTTCGATAACAGTGTAGATCAACCAAAATATGTAAACATTTCATTTTGATTGTATCTGCCCTTGTTATTTAAATTAACATTTCTGACTATCTATTGATTGTTGCTCTTGACAAAGCAGCAAGTCACTGACATAAAATCCTCATACTTGCTTGATGTTTGTTACTTGTATATTCAAAATTTTGAACTTTTGTCTTCCAAGTCAAACAAATGAATAGAAACAAAAACCCTCCTAAAATCACATTTTCAGTTCAAATGTTTGCGAATTCCTGTCCAACCCAGATCTCAAAATCCAAAATGGCTGCTTTGTGCATGAAAAGCCATGATGGTTTGAAGAATAAACTTTTTTTTTCTCATGTAAGTTTGTATCACATTAAATAGGTCACACACACATTGTTTTACTACCCTTATTTTAAAACATACTGAGTAGAGTTTGAGATGATAGAACACAGAACTACTTTATTGCTAATAATTGTTAGTCCTGTTTGCTTGTTTTCAGAATTGCATCTTGAAATATATTAAGTTGTTGTTTTTCATAAATCTAAGTTACAAAAACAGAACAAAGTTTGTTCTGGCAAAAACATTTTATTTCTGCTGAAAGAGCCCTAAGCTGTTCAAGAAGTACTACAGCTAGCTGCTGCTAATGTTGCTAACAATGCTATCTTGTAATCACAATAATATTTCTAACAGTGTAACACAATAAGAATAGCGATGTAAAGGCTTATAAAAGGGCGTTTGCAGAAACTGCTGGGACACTTTCGAGACTGGAGTAGTTTTAGGACAGCAGTAAATGTCTTTAGTCTTGTTTTAGCCTGCTCAGATTAGCAGTTAGCTCGCCAATCCAGTCAGAGTTAAACCCTGTTTCTCTAAACTGAAATCATTCAGAGCTATCTACAGCCGGTAAAGTAATGTCACTGAGCTTGAATGTTGGGGACTATTTGGAGGCACAAAATTGCAAGAAATTGCACAAATTCTCACTAGAGTTGTCACTGAACGATGTTGATACATCTCAACAAAAAAAAATTTGGGTGCTTTAGAGTTACAGAAACTAAATTGAGAGTGAGCTGTAACTTTTTTTTAAAGAAAATCTGTCTATATAATTTTGAATTCTTTAGAAAATTTCAGCAACCCGAGACCTAGGCCCTGTGACACACCAAAGGATCGAAAACTCTCATGAACATTTGATAAAAATTAGGAAAATCTCTTGTTAAAGTTCTCAAAGTGCATGCTCAATAATCCAGGTATAAAATCCAACATTCAGTCAGGTCATCTGGACGGTTTCTTTTTTGTGCTGAGATGTTTTGTTCGTCATCCAACAGACTTCTTCAATCACCAACCACCAAACAAAACTGATTCTCCACCAACAGCATACTCCAAAGTGGGGGGGGAAAAACAGTTAGTTGGTGCTAAGATGGCCTCTGGGGCCCGCCCTCTCCCTCATCAACTCCTCTGAGACACTCATGTCGAAGTGGTTCAAAACACAAAAGTTCATTCTCGTTAAAGTCGTTTGCAGTTTGTTGCTAACAGGCGCAGGCTAGTGAGATGCTAGCTTTACATTTTTGTTAACATTTCACAGAACCCTACATTTTCTTGTCCAAACTATTGCTATGTGGATGGAGGGAGGGAGCATCCAATGATTTTGCATGCTAACCTTAGCATACTTGTTAGGTTATTTTTTTCAATTCAGCCTTTACTTATACAGGTTACGCTTTTGAGCCTTGAGGACTCATTTACGAGAGACCTGATTTTAACAAAGAATGATGACAACAGTAGACAACAATGACAACAGTAAACATTCTTAAAAGAAGGCCTACAAATTGAAAGAAACAAATGGAAGAAAAATAATGTTAAAAAAACAGATGTTAAAGTAATATAAAATACTAAAAACAGGAACATGTCTGCATTGGTTTTTGCTAAGAATTTAGCAGTTGTTTGAAGCCACTTAGAGAGGTCAAGGTCGAGAGCTTCAGATCTTTTTGTAAGATATTCCAGGAAACAGGAGCGGAGTAGGAGAAGGCCCTTTTGCCTAGTTCAGTCCTCACTGAGGGAACACTGCAGGTAATAATGTCCTGAGGGCGCACGCTGTAGCTGCACTCACGCAGAGACATGTAGGAGATGTATGAAGGCAACAGACTAAGAAGTGATTTAAAGATGAAAATGTACCAGTGAGAGAGTCTGTGAAGTTAATGATGTCCAGTTGACCAGTGAATACAGGGTGCACAGTAGTTACAGCCAGTTATGAATCTTAGCGCACCATGATAGACAGCATCCAACAGCTGCAGGGTTCTTGTAGTTCATGTAAATAATGTCACCGTAATCAATGGAGGGAAGGAAAGTCGCAGTTACAAGACGTTTTCTAGCGTTCAGAGTTAGACGAGATCTTTTCCTAAAAACGAAACCCAGTTTAACTTTCAGTTTCCTTACTAGGTTTTTCATGTGAAGCTTAAGAGAGATGCAAATCGACCAAGATACCCAGATGTTTATAGGAATCAACAAACTCAATAGAAACATCATTCAAAGATAAAATCGAGTGAAGGACTGCTGGGACCGACTCCCTGTTTGAAAACATCCCTTTAGTTTTTTCTGTGTTTAGTACAAGTTTGAGACGGAGCAAAGATAAAGATTTGTGCTCCACTTTGTTTCCCACAACTTTCTTCTGTTTTCTTTTTGTGAACTTTACACCCTCAGTTTACTATTGAAATGGTTTGAGTTGGAAGTTTTGGTGCTTTCAGGTTGGCATGCGTTTGTTACGACGGTGAGGTGCACGGCTGCCTTTGGCACCAGTTGCTCTGCAACTGAACAAGTTTTCAAGAAATAGGGACTTTTTCCAGCAGCAAAACTTGACCTAGAATGTATCAGTGAAGCTGTCAGAGCTGACGTTACTTGAACTGGAGTCCAAGACGCTGTGGGGTGCATGATTTTCTTTGGACAAACAGGAGTCGGGAGACTTTAGACCAATTCCTGAGCTGCACTCATACGATAACAAGTTGCAGCTCAACTTCAGGCTGTTTAAGACGCAGTTTGAGAACCTCCTGGAGAGAACTGGACTGAGACTCATCACTGAATACCAACTTCAGGCAGCGCACCGTCTCTTCTTTTTTCATTTGTTCCCTGTACTACACAGATCCAGAACCAATCAGAATAGAAGCTGTGGTTGCCTCTAATGGATTGTTTGCTAAACTTTTTCAAAGGATTTTAAGGTGTATTAATAAACATGGAGCTGCCAGTATTTATAAATTACATTTATGACTATAGGTTAGACATTGGGGTATTTAAAGTGGAGTTCTTCCTAAATGTGACCTATTCTGGCAAAATGAGTCCCAATGAGACATTAGTTAATATTGAGTTATTATTTTTAAAATTTCCATCTCAGAAGCTTCAAAATGTTGCATAGTTTGTTAAAATTTGGTGATTTATCACCTGGGTTGACAACAAGCTAGTTTCGTTTACGAGAGTGCCATTTTGAAAGTTCAATGATTATTATTTTTGGACTGTGGTGATGTCATTTGGAATTTAAGTCCTAGTTTTAAAAAAATGGGGAATCCCAAAGCTTCACAATGATGCTGAATCTTATACGAAGGGATATCCCGGCGCTACAGCAGCCAGCGGAGAAAAATGGTTATTTCAAAGGGTTTTTCCTGAAGACATACCAGTTTTACAAAACAGATTTAAATGTAGATTTGGAATATTTATGTTATTTTAGTTATTAGGATTGCTAGATGGCGTCTTTCTGAACGCATTTTTATGCAAATATCTCATTTACCATTGCAAAAGTTTTACTGAAACTCTCAGAAAGTAGTCAATGGATGTTCATCTGCAACTGATTAACCTTTATAGTCTGTCCGTTTCAAGATGGCCTCACTTAATTTAACACACAGGGTCTCTGAAATATAAAATAATATTGTATGTTTTAGACGTAACGTTAAAGTTAAGTAGCTTATGTTTGATTGGATCACACCACCTGCGCTGTCAGTTGTTTAGACTGAGTACACCACACGTCCATTAGCATAGCTCAGGACTGCGGTTATATTTCTGACTGGAGTGTAGCTGGCTCTCACGCCGTGATTTCATATGTGTCGAAGAACTGCAACGACTGTCCTTGAGCTGTTTGGGGGCCTTGTGGTCCATTTTAAGCAGCTCCGCATCTCTAAGTTCAACCGCTCCCACACCACAAACGCATGCATGTTGCGCACGTTGGCTCGCACATTCCTGCCGCTGATAAGGTCAGCCAGCAGTCATGTCTTCTCACAAGCAGCAGGTATACGATTACACACGGTTTTAATGTGACGTCCAGCAACCACAAAAAGTCTTAAACACAGATGAAATGTTTCGTTTGAACTTGAATAAGGGAGGGATCGTGGGATGCTAATCTCGCTCCGTGTGTCCCCGTTGCAGAAATGCCTCTGCAGCTCAGTGATACGCTGCAGAGTGCTTGGTTCAGTAGTAGGCAAACACCCTGTTTCAGAAGCATCTTGTGTGTATCCTACCATATGTTAATGTGTGAGATGTCACGGGATCGATTTAAAGAAGAATAGTTGATTGTTGGAGAATCAAAGCGTATCGTTTTCAGCGCCTAAATGCACAATGATACAAACTGCGTAAAATGAATGTGACAAGAACTTACCGTCTCTGTGGCAAAGTCAGTGGTTGGTTTCATTGTATACCAGAGGACCAGAACATCCATCCATCCACCCACTAGGATGGATGGATGGATGGATATATAGGAGACATTATTTGCCACAGAGAAACTCAAAAATGATGCACAGCAATTTTTGCACTTTGGAAAAGAACAAAAAAAGAAAAAGCCCAACCACAATTCTGGAAGTCAGATTTACAGACTTATTTTTCTCTGAATTCTCAGAACAAAAGTCAAAATTCTGAAAAACAAACAAAGGTTCATTTTTTCATTATTTTGACTTT
>NC_056498.1:33660461-33731748 GCF_014905685.2 Nematolebias whitei
TTACACTGTGGCCTTAATTCTCTTCCGTAGGACGTGGCTGACTCGATCAGTGACTTGTGAAGGTTCAGAGGCAGCTGCAAGACTAATCGCTTTTTGCAGGAACTGTTTTGTGGAAGTGCTTATTGATTCACATTTCACTTCCGGAAGCCAAAGTCACTAAATGCAGCTCATCTGTTTGTGAGACTCGGCAGAGGTTGATTCGTTTGCTGACAGCAGAGTCAATTCATTAGCTCTGGGCCGTTGTAGGGCCTTTATCAGAATAAGATGTATCTGCTTGCACAAATTTAACTTGTTCTTTAGATTTTCAGTCTTTATTTATTTATTTTTGGTTGCTTTTTGAAAAGATTTCAATACTTTTCTAAAGAGAACGTGTGATAGATTGTTGTTTTAGTGCCAGTAGGCTGGATTGCTGGCTTTCGATGATCATTTGATCATGTCCGTTTAATCAGGTTTTGTTTATCCACTGGATTCCTAATCTGCTGCGCAGTCCAGTGTGGATTACACTTCAACCCATTTAAGCCAAGTCAACTCTAGTGTTTTCTTTTTGTTCTTTTTAGGAAGTGAAATTGGGAAACTGCTCAGCAGATGCTTTTAAGGCCACCTTAAAGTGTTGTTGTTTTTTTTTGTTGCTGGATGTCTTCAGGGCACAGTTCAGATAGAGCTGTCAGGATGACCGCTTGTGCCAATTTAATTCACTGAACGAAGCGATGGGACTTGGCTGATCGATCGGCTTATTACTGACCTCCCCTCGTCGTCGGGGGAGTGTGTTCGGCTTCCATCACGACCGCAGTCAGTACTGCGGGAAGAATAATTGCAGAGTGGAGCGAACAGGGTGGGTCTCAAGTATCCCAGCTCTCAGCTCGTTGCCAGAGGAAAACACATTGATCTCTGAAGGTGATGAAAAGGCTCCCTCACAGGCCCTCCGTCCTCCTCGGGAGTCTTCCAGCCTTGACTCTGAACCAGAGCAACAACGGAGATGATCCATGCATGCCTGCCAGCCATGCTCGTATTCACATCCTCCTTCTTTTCTGTGCATGTGTTTGACAAATACATTTCCACTATAAGGTTGTTGGAACCGAGACAAATCAGTCAACGTACTGAGTCAAAAACAGTTTGTTTGCAATTAGGCTAAACTAAATGTGAGGCTGCTGGATTCTTGTGATGCAGGGAGAAAACAAGAAGTCTTTTTTTAATGTTTTTGTTTTTTTAATACAAGCTACTGACACGGTGTTAATGGACCTGGCAGCGAGAGACAATTATTCAAACCTTAATGGATTGACTCGTGATTTAATGAACTGATAACGGGCATCTGGACAAGTTTAGCACAACACACACAAACACACGCAGGCACAGAATGACTACACTCCTCAGGGATGGATGCGGAAATTAATGCATTTCAAGTTGATGGAACTTCTCGGACCGCTCTCGAATGTTTACGCACAGGTGCTCAAAGAAAGAAAACATCATTACCTTAACGTTAATTTATGTTCTCATGGCTGTAATGAAATTATTATTGTATTAATGTCTTGTATTATCGTTTTCAAAATCAGATGAATTTGCATACTGCAGCATACACCAGTATGCTGATGAGGTTATTTTATCCAAATGATAGCACCTATGACACAAATATCATATTTTTGTGTTCTAATACTTCTAATCAAAAAATCCGAAGCCGAGTCCTTGATTCAACAAAGATTTGTGTAACTTTTACAAAGTAAAAACAAAGATTGAGCATTCGTCTATTTTCTAATCATTGCAAAAGGAGACGTGCGCCTCAAACTGCAGTGCCAGCCTAAAAGCATCTCTCTGCACTGGTATAATTTGTTTATCTTTTATTGATGGTTTATATGTGCATTTATGGGGGAAAATGTCCATATTTACATATATAGTAAATGCCTGCCAGTGCCAAAAGCATCTAATTTATAAATTAGATGCAAAAAATATTTAGTCTCTTGAAAGCTGTTCTTATTTTGAAGCTCAAGAGAACAGAGGAATAGGAGAAACCTGCAGCACTTTTGCCTTCACAAGAACAAAGCAGGCATGTCATGAAAACTTGTATACGTCCAGTGATGGTCAAACATTGTGGCATCTATAAATGATTGGACAAAGAAGTACGTAAAAGCTGCATGTTGCAGTTTTACATTTAGAGTATGCTTCTATACGATCATAGAACATTTCAGCACATTCAGAGGTTAATTAACACATCTCCATCCATCATTGTACCGTAATTTCCGGACTATTGAGCGCACCCGAATATAACCTGCACCCACTAAATATTTTTTTTTGTTTACATATATAATCTACGCTTGTATGTATATAAGTCGCAGGATGTCCATGTTATGAGATATTTACACAAAGATTTTTTTAAAACTTTTAATTAAATACGTACTGGTAACATACCCAAACATGTACAGGAATTTTTTTTTTTCTTAACAGTGCCTGCAACATGTCTGGTTAAAAAATATGCAATAGCCTACCAGGAAGTCATTTATTGCTATTTTCAAGGAGGATGGAGGACAGCTTGTGCTGCTCTTCATCACGCAGATGCCTTTTGAAACCCGTTGGTGATGAAGGATTTTTTTTACACTGCTCTGCTGTCGAGATCCACTGGCAGACTTGAGCAAAAGTTGCACTTTGCATGCGGGCAGTTTTGGTAAACAATTTATTGCCACCAGTCATCCAAGGCTCCCACCGAGGGGGAGGGGCAGAACCTCCCCACTGTGATCTGTTCGGTAATTTCATTGGTCAGATTTTATTTTATTCTTTAGCCTTTATTTATACAGGTAGTCCCATTGAGTAATGAGGACACACCCCCAAGAGAGACATGTATTGCGTAGCTATGTGATTAGGCTAAATGTTTTCTTTGCATGAAGCATGTTAGCCTGTCAAAAAAAAAAAAATCCATAAATTAGCCGCAGCATTGTATGAGCCACAGGGTTCAAAGCCTGTGAAAAAAAGTAGTGACTTATAGTCCGGAATTTACGGTGAACAAGACTGTCGTCATCAAATAACACAGTTCGGATGCACTGAGAACCGGCTGCCGTGCACTGAGGGAATGAGGTTGTTGGATGGATCCTGACAGGAAAATGAAATGACGGTCAAGAGAACAGAAACTGTCACAGACTGATTTTGAAATGTCACCTGGACAGTGTGTGGTGAAGGCTGCACAGAAATCTGTCGGAATCAGCCTCCCCACCATCACAGACATCTACACCTCCAGATGCAGGAAGAGGGCCACCTGCATCATGAAAGACTCCACTCATCCAGCACACACACACTTTTTGCCCTGCTCTCCTCAGGAAGGAGGTTAAGGAGCATTAAGTGTAGAACCACTAGACTGAGGAACAGCTTCTACCCTGAGGCTGTTAGACTCGTGAATCTCTAACTAGAATAATCACTGTGAAAAATCATATCATGTTGCTGCTGATCTCTTTCATGTTGCTGCTGATCTGTTTCAATGTTGATGTGTTCATGCGTGCACATCTGCTCACAGACTCATGTTCATGTTTGTGCTGATGTTCAATGTTTTGTGTTATGAGTGCTTAGTGTATATTTAGTTTATGTTTTTCTTAGTTCATATCTTAGATGTTATTACTGTTTTTCTTATACATTTTATTGTTGGATGTAACTGGGACCCCGTGTACATAACTTCGCTCCACCACATGTACCACATGAGGTGCGAATGACAATAAAGAAACTCTGACTCTGACACAAGGTGTGTGTTTGTCCATCTGTCTGTTAAAATATCCCACAAACCACTGGACTCATTTTATTAAAACTCTTCTTGTGTCCATTGTAGCAAAAACACCCCGATGTTCTTTGTGAAATGCGTTGATTGGAGCGGCAGTATTCGTCAAAGCACAATACATGTCCAAAATTAGATAAATTAGTTTAGTGCGTGTGTCTGTGCACACTGTAAGCATGTGTATACGGTGGCAAAGTGAGTGAAGCAAAGAAAACTAAAGGACAATGAGTGAATGTAAAAATCAGACACAATGGTCTCTTTTTCTGGGCAACGAATTAAATGTAATTTCAAAAATAGGAAATGACTGTAATCATTCTATTTGTTCAGGAAATAGTTGCATTGAAGTTTAGTACAGCTGAAAATAATGATAATGAAGATGTATGCCTTGGAGTCGGGGAACGATGGTAAAGAACCTTTAGAACTGTGTTTTTCTGGGTCGGATTGGGACTCAAATGTGGGTCTTGGGGAAAATTAGAGCCGAGCACCAAATTCTTCTGCAGAAATTTCTGTTTATAGTTCAAGTCATAAAACCCTTCAGAGTACACTCTGACCAGGAAATCAGGATTTTGCACCAATGACTAATAACTTAGAACTCTGCAAATCCTTTTTTATATCTATCTGTATAGAGATCAGTTTCATGCAAAGAAAAATAATCCGAACAGCATGACTCTTTTTCTAAAGACGGCTAATAATAACAGGGTTGCTCTTTGAAAAGACTTAATATGACTCACTAATCATGTTGCGATCTGTTTCTTCTATCAGATCGCAAACGTTTGGGATCTGAGCGTTGAATTTCCAGAAGTTGAACTTAGCCTGACTCAAGTAAAGCCCATGTGATTCACAAACATCTATATGCACATAAATTTCTGCCTAAAAGCAAACATAGCCACCCTAAAATAATACTTTCTTGTTCTCCGAGAAGAACCAATTTTTTATTCCGAGCATCTGGCTCTTCTTTTCTGTCAGGCTGAAACTGGTTGAGGAAGGTGAGGGATTAGTTAGTCGTCTGGGTCAGTGGGAGTACGAGGGCTCGTCTTCCGAGGCCAAATCGGTGGGTCAAAACGGGACTTTAACTTTTCACTCAACAATATCCCGTGACTGATGAGCCCCAAGAACCTCCGACGGTGGTGAAGACGTAGTCCAGGTTTTCATCTGGTTGAGTGACTATCTCTTGGCTTTTGAAACATAGAATCAGATGTTTCTATTAAAATTAAATTGGATTCCTTTAGTCTTCCTGTGTTCTGGTCAAGGTTTAGACATTTTCTCACTGGAAAGAAAGGTATGTTCTTTGATCTGATTTACTGGATGCCTTCCCTGGGGTTGGGGGTGGGCACGTCCAACTGGGAGGTGAACCTGGGGAAGACCCAGAAGATGTTAGAGAGACTGGAGACTCTCTCAGCTTGCCTAAGAACACCTTGGAGTCCACCTGAAACCGACTCTGGGACAAGGGAGGAATGGATAGATGGATGGATGGATGGATGGATGGATGGATGGATGGATGGATGGATGGATGGATGAGATTCCCACAGGTCATCTAAACAGGCACAAGACACAATACTTCTCTTATATTCTAGGTGTTTTAGTCAACTTTGGTGTTTCCGGTCAAAAATGAAACATTGGGTGGACAAAACCTACATCAGCAGATGGACATAATTCCTGTTCCACACTATTTAGTGCATTTGGTTTTGAGATGACACACGACTCTCACCCATCATGACTCCTGAAAGGATCGTTCTGTAGCAGAATGTTTCCCCCCCACAGGAAACACTCCATTCTCACAGTCAACATTGGTTTAGTCTTCTACAAAACTTTTCTCGCAGCTCTAATATCATTATTTTAAGGCTTTGCTCACAGTTCATTCTGTAGAAGAGAAACGCCCAACACAATACTGTCCATCAGATCTCAATGCATGACTCTGAAGACGAGGATTGAGGCCACGAAGGAACCCGACATGAAAGGTGCTCCAGAGGAATGAGTCGGATGATCTAGACGGCACAGAATATGATCCGAAACCAAACAAATGATGCAAAACAGTCCACTGATGTAAAAGAGGGTCCTGCCGAAGAATGGGGATATTATTTAGTTCTTTTTATTGCAGGTATTTTATCATATAGTTAAATTTTCAGCTATAACCATTGGCCTCTGTCCTCTGGACTGCTGGATATGGGCACCAGTTACCCCCGTGACTCGAAAAGGAAAAAGCGATTAAAGATAATGGATGGTTGGAACTTTAACATTTAGCGCTTTGTCTTAAATAGCACAATATATTTCATTTGCACATTTGTTTTATTGAAAATAATCCCTGAATTGTATTTTTTTTTTCTACTCAAAAAAAGTCTGAGCTCAGATCAGTGAGTCCTGCAGGCCATAAAACCCAAACGCAATATCTAAACTTATGCTTTACATATGAAAACAAGTTAATCAAAACATCTACCATGGGATTAGTTGGTGATACATGGATTGCGGATTTATACTGGTAATCAGATAATTTGGGGCTTTTTTTTGGCTGGAAATATAAAAGTAGAGGACAAGTAATAAGCACAACAGGATGGTAGTGTTTAGGAGAGATTTCTGTTCGGTGCCCTGAGACGACATCTGTTGTGAATTGGCGCTATATAAATAAACTGAATTGAAATTAATTGAAATTGAAAGTAATTTAACACATTTGTTGGTCTTTTACTGAAAAAAAAAATACACTTCTTATATGGTTATTCTGATGCCGTTAGATTTGAGCATTTTTATATTTCCGACAACAATTCATAACTGTCACGATAAAAGAGTGCGGTGACCTTCACGGAGTAGACGGACTCCAAAATGATGGTTACATTTCCATAGTTTTCCCATGAATTAGCATTTTACACGTTGATTTATTCATTGTCATTCAGAGAATAATGATCTTGGACTGAATCGCTTCAATTTTTTTTGCCAGACATTTCCACAAAAATGTACTTATAAAGTAACAAATGATTGTACTGGACAGAAGAAAGGCAGCTTTTGTGCAACTTTAGCTCTGGTGACCCAGATATCCAAGTTTTTCATGGTTTAATAAACTCATCTATCCATCTTGTGGTTATAAATGAGGTATGTTAAAGTCTGTTTTGACTACATCTTTATAAATCCATGGAATGCTTCTAAAGATCATCAGAGTTTTCAGAGAAGTAACTATTTTTAGGTAAAACTTTGTGATAACATTTCTTAAGCTGGTTGGAGCCACACTAATTAAAAATTCACCCCCAAAAAAACTAAACAACAGCAAAAAATAATTACCGGTAATGGCAGTTTTGTCTTCTTCTGGGTTAACTGCTTTGACATATAGGGAATGAAACCCCTGATGTTTTTTTTACTCAGAAAATCTCTTCAAATAAAATGACAGCTTTCCGTCAAAACTTTTAGGCGCCTACATATTTTAGCCTGTTGGGCACATTAGTAATTATCGTCACTTCTGATCAACTATCACCAGCGTTGTATAGAAAAGCTTGAATAAATTAATATACTGGCAGTTTATGAACACTAGACCTGCTGGCATGTTGCTAAAAGACGATGTTTTATAAGCTTGAAAAACATTAATGACTAATAGCTAGCCATTAGCATAGCCTGGAGGAAAATATTTGGCTTTTTCTTCATACTTCATACTCCGACAGATGTCAAGGCTAATAGGATGCTTACATTCTGGTGGTTATTTGACAGAACATCACTTCAAAGACCACCCGACATGCCCTTTACCAATCCTCTTCCAGTTTTGTTTGGTCTATAACAGAAGCCAGAGATGCATTTAAACAGACACTGCAAAGACAAGAGCTTTAGTCAGTATACCTTTTTTACTAGGAATATTGATTCCACCTTTTTGTTTACAATTCAGGAAAAAAAAGCAACGAGTCACACAATAAAAGACTTTCTTTTAAAGTTATTTTGTGGCAAATTCAACAAACTACATTTGATTATAAATTGCAAGAAAGCACATTACAAGCCAATACTCTTCGAAACCTGATTTGCTTCAGAGGTTGGAACTGGTACCCAGATTGCTGTTTTTGGCAAATGTTCACCTTTCGTTGCGAGGAATGGCTGCGGTGCTTCGTGAGAGAAGTTTAACGTGGTCTGATTATACATACTGAGCTTCGAGACATGGCTGGTAGTGTAAATAATTTCACCCAGCGCTGGCCGACTTCAGACTGATTAATCTGGAGGGAGAACAGAAGCCAGATAGACGTGCGCCTCTCAAGATGAGCGATCGCTTCTGCATGGATGATGGACAGTGCTAAAAGGCAGTTGTCTCGGCTGCATGAAGTATAAACAAGAAGTTTATCAAGTGAAGCGACGCATAACGTTAAAACGCATATCCCCGCTGTCTTTCATGCTAGAGTTTTACCCTAAAACATCGAGAAATGATGGCATTGCAGCCGTTTCGGTCAAGCACTGAGAGTTATACACAATCCAATGCGATGCTGTGAGATGTCGTGCTCAATGCATATGTTGTAAATGACTCTCAGCTCAAATTTTAGCTCATCATCTACAAAAAATACAGTTTTACCCATTTTTCTCTTTGCTATCATCCATTAGCTGCGGTGGCCAACTTGAATGGGACTAACTCCAAAAGTTTTCCAGTTGTAGACATACGTCTATACAATTATGCATGTTTCAGAGTGCTGCCAGTTCCATTCTTTTAAGCGAAATAACGACTTTCAAATGACGACTTCTATCAGCACTTTAGAGCAGAAGCTGCGTTGGGATGTACAAATCCAACGTTGCGTGAGTTTTCCTGAAACGGCACAGACTGAACTGTTACATGCTGCTTGTCTTGATCCCAAACATTTGGTGACGAATGCAGTCGTGATTTTGTTTGTCATGTTTGAGCAGCGTGTCGAGTTTACGTGATCATTTAACACAACTGATGTCAACCAGAGGCGACAGCAGATCTGGGAAAGTCACCGAGCAACGATTTGGAATGTGGTTCTTTTTGTTGTTTGACAGTATTGTGTGACACTGTCAAACAGAAAATGGATTTTATTCCCTTGACCACTAATGTTTACTGCTTCCAATGGTTTTTGCTCCCAAGTTACTGCATAGTTTTCAGTTCAGCCTCACAGTCTGAACTAAAGTGGAGTTCAGCTGCATTCTGGAGTCATTTGAGTGTAGAAGTGTTCAAATGTTGACATTTACTTTATGTTTCAGGGTCATTATCGAGAGGTAAGAACCTCTTTGTGATTGAGTTTATCTGTCGGCAGAATATCTCATGAACCACTGGATGGATTTTTATGTAACTTTCAGGAAATAATCATTGGGTGTTCATCCAACCTTTTTCAAGATGGCCACCACTGTCAATTGACTTTATAAAACGCATAAAGGTCTAAAACCCAATCAGTGTTACAGATTTTGAGCTAAACTTTTGTGTGGCAGTAGCTGAGTGTCATTCCCAACTCATATTTTGAGCTTTAACAGCATGTGTGAGATCGTGTTATATAGGCTGAGATTGCATGTAATATTGTTTTCGAAACAGCCTCAACATGAAAAGTGGTGGATAATATGCATTCCTTAATAAGCCTCCATTCAGCTTTAAAGTCCATATACATTTTAACCTGGGATATTGATTAAAATAAAAAAACATAGCCAAATAAATATTGAAGCATCATTAAGTGATGTCAAAGTGATGACTTTAAATCTTCTGTCAACAATGATCAAAGTTTTGACACTTTATTTGCTTTTGTCTTATTTAGTTTGATTAGACTGGTGTTAATAATCTTAACCCTCCTGCTGCCCTTTGGTCAAAATGACACACGAGACCTCAGTTTTAATACTGAAGAGCAGCAGGAGGGTCCAAGTTTTCCCTGGTATATACAACATCGTTACGTACAGTAAAAGTTAGTGTAAGATTTTCATCAACCTTTTGGTGGTGTCTTCTGGTGTTGTACTGAAAAAAGCTCCCCCCTCTATAAAAAGCACCCCATCTTGGGAAGTGCAATGGTCTAATGGGCATTTTGGTTGCACTGCAACAAATGTGCCTGCTAGTCTGCTAAGGAGGGACGATGCTGATTATAAAAAAAAAAAAAAAAAAAGGATAAAGCCCAACGATCAATCGGTCTGCTTTCACTTCTTAACCTGCAAACGAATAAACCTGCGGCTAATTTAAAACTTTTCATAAGCGGAACTAAAATTAGTTTTATTGATATAATTAAATACAGAACTGTTGTTAAACTGTCAGCCTGGAAATGTTGCCTGAGAAAATACTGGGGTTTCTCGTGAGCCGTTCAGCAAAACTATCGAAGAACCATCGATATCTAAAGAAAATACCTGGACAGTTCGTTTGAAAACTGTTTTAGCCCAGTTAACACCAACTGTTTTGTTGCCACCCTAAAAACGAAGACAATTGGTACTTAAATATATATATATAATCTGCTTGTTTCAGCATCAGAAGATTGTTGTCTTCTGCGCACTCTTTAAAATGCAAAAGCCACTAAATAGCAGACAAAAACCACAGGATTTTTTTTTCCTGTCTGACCAAACATCTGAGAGGATATTAAGTTCGCTTTGATTTATTTTGGTATGACAAAAAAAGCTGTTGAAAAGGTTTTAACAGATTGTTCAAAGTTACTGACCCTCATGAAATTCCCAGCCCAATTTTTTTCTCTCTCTCTTCTTTTTTTTTCTGAGACCATTGTTCCATGACCGCTCTTGGGAATCTGTGGGAAAACAGCAGCCAAAATCAGCTAGACGGATTTCATTTATGACCAGAGATTCTGGTCCTTGTTTCAAAAGATTCATCCTAAAACCTGTTTTTACTTGTTTTATAGATATTATGAAGTTACTTTTGCTTTATAATCAGAACTACTGAAGACACACAGTGATCTCTACCAAGTCTTTCTACCTTCGGCTGTTCCCTCTTTACAGGTCACCACAGCAAGTCATCCTCCTCCATTTCTGTCCTCTGCATCCTCTGTCCTCACTCCAACTACCTCCATGTCCTCTCTAACTGCATCCATTTATATCATCTTTGGGTTTTTTTCCTGGCAGCTGCATTTCTAACATCCTTCTACCAGTATACCCACTGTCCCTCCTCTGGACATGTCCAAACCATCTCAGTCTTGCCTCTCTAACTTTATCTCCCAGTTGTTCAAAATGTGCTGTACCTCTGATGATCTCATTCCTAACCTTATCCATCTTTATCACTCCAAAGGAGAACCATATCTTAATTTCTACCACTTCCAGTTCTATCTCTAGACTTTTTGTCTGTGCCACTGTCTCCAGACCATACAACATAGCTGATCTCACAAACTGTCTTGGAAACTTTTCCTTTGACCTTTGCTGACACCGTTTTGTCACCAATCATTTTTGAAACTTTTCTCCATCTACTCCATCCTTTCTGGACTATTATTCACCTCTTTACCACACTCCCTGTTTTCCTGGATAGTAGACACTAGGTAATTGAAGTCGTGCACCTTTGTTAGTCTCACTGTTCCACCTGTCTTCCTCTCATTGACACACATGTACTCTTGTCTTATTACGATCGACTTTCATTCCTCTTTTTTCAAGTTCATACTTTCACCTCTGAGTTCTCTTCCTCCAGTTCCCTGTTCTCACCTCAGATCACAATGTCATCAGCAAACATCATAGTCCACAGGAATTCCTGCCTTTCCTCATTTGTTAGTCACAGGGAGACACAGAGACAAACGAGACAAACAACCATTCACTCTCTCACTCACACCTAGGGACAATTTAGAGTTGCCAATCAGCCTAACATGCATGTGTTTGGTCTGTGGGAGGAAACTGGTGTACCTGAAGAAAACCCACTCATGCGCATAGAAAACATGCAAACTCCACCCAGAAAGGAACCCGGCTGGGATTCGATACGGTGACTTTTTCCGCTGGCATCTCTACCAACTGTGCCACCGTGTCACATATCTGTGAATACTTTGTGTAATTTTATTCAATTTTGAATGGGAACCAACTTCACAAACAACAAAATGTTCATCATTACATTTACATTTAGCTCTGTTGTTTTCTTATTTGTTTCAATAGATGTTTATCACTGGTGAAAGTTTTGATACCTATACTGCTTTTCCATTCACAAGCATGTATGCTGTAAATGACGTTATCTCTAAAAAAAATAAAAGTTTTTTTTTTATATTTAATCCCCCCCTCCTTTATTTTTTTTTTTTTTTACTGGATCAGGAGCTCCCATATGGGTAATGTTTTTTTAGCAGCTGTTAAAATTTACCACTGACATGAGGAAGATGTATTTTTTGGTCGAATATATTCCTTTTCAAAGGTGTCAAATGACATTTAAAAGTGAGCAATAATAAAGTGACTGCCAAGTGCAGTAAACTGCTTTATGTTTCTTTTAAATACTTAAAAAAAAAAAAACTAATCGATGAAGAAACCAGGGCTGATGTGAGCCGTGGTAAATATGAGTCAAACTCCACCTGTGGTTGCACTAAAACTGAGCCTGGACTCCTCACTGGCAGGGCTTGACATTATTTTGGAAACGGCTCAGCAGGAGCAGAGCTGGAGTTCCGAAGCTGAAGCCAAAGAGTGGAATCAACCTGAAAACGTATCATTGTACAAGTGGTTTGTAATGTAATCCTGAGTTTTGTGTCCTGGTACACTTGAGGACTACAAGGAGTCTGTCAAAAATATACTGTGTTTGGTAGCAATAGATAATACAGCACGGTACACACTCGGTAGAAAACTGATACTTACAAGTTGTCAAAGTTCATGCTCAATAATCCATGATCCAAATCCAACAAAGTTTTCAGGTCTGTTGGACAGTGTTTTTTTTATTTTTATTTTTAGAAACGTTTTGTCCTTCATCCAAAGGACTTCATCAGTCCGAGAAGATGCAACAAACTCTGTCCCTTACTAAGTACTTACCTGATTCTTATGGGGTTTGAACCTGATACAGCATACGTACCTGAAATGTACCTCGTACCAATGGTGACTGGCTTGGTATGAAGCCACTTGTTACCCTGTACTAATCAGGTACATAACAAGTACTCATGGAGTATTTACTAGCTACTTAATTTGGTACCTTCCTGGTACATTCCTGGTAATTAGTAGGTATATATGGGCCTGTACCTAATAGTTACAGGACACATTCCTGAAACATGCTTGATATCTACAAGGATTAGGTTTCATTACAAGACCTATTAACCTGTACTTACTGGATACATACCTGGTACTATCAAGTACATAATAAGCATTTATGGAATATGTACTGGCTACTTTATTGGTACATTCCTGGTACTTAGTAGGTACATATATTTAACTTGTGAAGTAAATGCCTGGTATGTATCAGGTACATACATACCTGGTACATGTAGGGTTCATTCCAGGTACTTGCGTAATAGTTAATGGACAACGACATGCCCGGTACCTACGAGGAATAGGAGTATGATTGGGCTGTATTATGAAGTGACTTGTTACTTTGTTCTTACTGGGTGTGTATTTTGTATTTATGTGGTATGTACCAGGTACTTACTGGGTCTGTACCCAATAGTTACAGGACACATTCCTGAAGCATGCCTGATATCTGTGAGGATTAGGCTGTATTACCAGGAGACCTATTACCCTGTACCTACTAGGTACAAACCTGGTACTTATTGGGTATGTGCTACTTTTAGGATCTGTACTTCATATTTACTGGGTACATATCTGGTACTTAAATGACACTTCCCTGAGGCATGCCTGGTACTTACAGCTTACTGATACAGGGCGGCTGTGGCTGAGTGGTTAGAGCATTCGTCCTCCAATATAAGATTTAGGGGTTTGATTCCACCAGCAGCCACATGCCGAAGTGTCCCTGGGCAAGACACTGACCCTCTCATTGCTTCCGATGTGTGTCCCATCAGTGTATGAATGTGATCTGATTATTCTCTGTACAGGTATAGTAGAGTGCTGTATGAATGGGTAAATGAGAGCACAGATTGTAGTGTAGATCTTTGAGTTTCATGATAAAATAGAAAACCGCTATACAAGTACAGTCCATTTATCATTTACCATTCACTTTCAGAGATTAGGCTAGAATAAAAGTGACTTGCTACCCTGTACTTACGGCGTACATGCCTAGTACCTATAGGATATGTACCTTGTATTTACCAGATATTTACACAATACATTCCTTTAATGTTGGATAGAAATGACTTGAGAATTTGGAACCAATACTCTCTTACACCTACTGTTATTTGTGTTGAAAGTACCATTAATAATTTATATTTTAAATTATCCTTTCAACACAGTTAGGGTGAAGAGTTTCAACTCAGTTCTTTGTTCACAGCTTAACTGTTGTAAATGTGTCAGAGTGATAATTTTAACTTTTTAAACTGTGAACGCACACAGTCTAGCGAAGAAAAAAAAGACTCAATAGTTGATAGAACAAAATAGTCTCAGTTGGTAGACACAGGAAAAACACTGAACGCTTGGAAGTCAATTTTAGAAAATGACTGTCCGAAGCTTTCCATCTCTTTCTGTGGACTACCTACACACAGTCAAGTTTTCAGCATGTAAAACCTGGCAACGCGTGTAATTGTTTTTACTCCCCCAGCTGAGCTTTAACAGCAGGACAGTGTTGTCTCCCTCTCACCCACACACAAACGCAGACAAAAAAAGGCAACAGAAAAACAAAGTTGAAATAAACAAGCCGAAAACAAGGGCACTCGTGCTGAAAGTAAACCGTAGCTTCAATTACCGCAGCTCATATTTTAGTAAATACTTAATAAACAGTAGAATTACGAATAATTTAATGTCTAAATGCTCTTTTTAGTGGTCTCCACTTCTTTTATGGGGTTGACTGTTAACGGATATGAACATGAAATCATCTGATCACTGACTAAACGTATTTCTTTATGTTGCAGGACCTCCCGGTAAGCGAGGAAGAAGAGGCCGTGATGGAGAACTGGGTACGTAAGTTTGTAAATTGGCCCAGAGATCATGATACATGTTAATCTGGGAAAGGGTTGGAGAATAAATCAGGATGACATCAGCAGTTTTTCCTGCTTTTCCGATTGTTTTATAATGCACCGGCCAAATTAGGTGGAAGATGTCAAACTTGTGGTCTGAACTTGTTCACTTGAGATTTAGTTGCTAAAAAAAATTAAATCATTTTCTTAATAAAACAGAGTGAAAGTGCAGTTTGAAAAATAAGTGATGTCGAGTATTATTGAAGCCGACGTCTGTGTCTATACAGACTCTGTTTGGTTGCCCGCAACCGGGATTTTAAGAAATTTATTTTTATCATAGGTTAGTTATTTTAAATGTACCTCAGGTTAATGAAGTCAAATGGAGAAAACTGTTTTAAGTAAATCTAAAAGGTATAAGACAGAAAATTATCCCTCACTGCTTTGAAGCTTCAACTAATACCTTCACAATCCAGATATTTGTTTATGAACAGAATCACCGGTTGGCAGTCTAAGAGGCAGATTGTCTCTGTATATATACGCCCCTAGAATCACCATCAGTGCAATGCCTCTTAATTTGTAATGGCTACTAGCAAGCAATAGTTGTCATGAAGACCAAGGAACTCTCCAGAAAGGTCAAAGTTGTAAAGATGTATAGATCAGTGTTGGGTTAGAAAATACAAACACACCATGAAGCCTGAAAATCTCGATGCTTCAATAAATCCATTTATAGGAAATAGAAAGATGACGCACCACAGCAAACCTTCCAAGAAAGGGTCGTCCACCAAAACTTAAAAGGGGCATTAATCAGAGAAACATCCCAATCATAATTATGATGGAGCTAGGGGAGTTCCTATGCAGAAATGAGAGGAGCTAAACAACAAAGTCCATGCTCAATAATCCAGGTATACGATCCAACATTTTTCCGTCAGGTCAGTCAGAGAGGAGCTACTTTACGGTTCATTTATTGTGGACTTGCTCATCGCGGTTTTTCAAAATAAGATTGGACAAGACACACAATTGGTTGATTGATGGATGAGCCACACGATTGGCATGGAATTTTTATTTAAAATACATTTTTTTTAAATATTATATAGCACCTGTTGCATCTTTGTGCTGCCCAGAGCTGCAGAAAAAGCTTCCTCCTACACCTTTATGCTGCCCACACTGCAGGATAAACTTCCTGCTGCAGCTGATCAGCTGTTCACCGTTTAGAGCAGAGAAGTGGGTATGGCCAAGAGCGCTTGCAGATGGCAAAGAGCAGATGAGACAGTGAGCTGAAATCATGACATTCTGTGCTCTTTAAGAGCGTTTAGTTTTAGAAACATTGTTTAGAATATTGCAAGAGTGTGGGAAGGATTTAAAACATCTTTATGTATATATATATATATATACATATGTATACATGTGTGTGTGTATGTATATATATATATATATATATATATATATATATATATATATATACTTTTGTGTGTGTGTGTGTATATATACATATGTGTATGTATATATACAATACATACAATAAAATGTATGTGTGTATATATATGTAAATCAGAATCAGAATAAACTTTATTGGCATTGCACCGAGATACGAGAATATGTACGTACAGTCGTCCGAAAGATATATATATATATATATAATTAACTACTACTTGTACTTCTATTCCTACTTTGCGGTTTTTCACTTATCGCGGGTCTTCAGGGTACGGATCCCCAATGATAAATGAGGGACTACTGTATACCATTCTAAGCTGCACAGATCTGGGCTTCAAAGAATATTAGCCAAGAAAAAAAAACATTACTAAAAGCTAAAATGTTTGGCGTTTCTTTAATAAATGTGGCAGAATGGGCTATGATTGAGGACAATACCACGCCTGAGGCAACTCTACCCTCACCCTGGTGAAATTTAATCCTCTGGTACACGCTACAGTTTACTCTGATACACAAAACTCTCCTGAGTGAAGTCAACAGGTTCTGCAGCCAACACCTCCAAAACCGAAACCATGTCGCCTCACCACAAATTGAATGTACAGCAAGGACATGCGACTGACAGGGAGCTGCCACCACACTCCATTTGCCTGATGGTGAAGGTGATAATAGGCTCTGGAGCTTGTTAGTTTCTGAATACAGAGAAAAGTTTGAAACCAAAGTGTTGCTTTCGTAAAAAAATAAATAAAATAGACAGCAGACAGAGCAAAGTGTGTGTGTGTGTGTGGGGCGGGGACCGTCTGGATTGCCAGCCTGGGATTCAAACTCTGTGTCCATGATGGCAAATAAATACTGCCCAGAGCCATGACACTTGTTTAAAGTCAGAGACATGAAACCTAATTAGTTGAGGTTTGTTTCTGAGGATTAAACTTTATAACATTTTGATCTTTCCAAATAATTTTGCAGTCTTTTATGAGGCAAATTTGAAGTGATTCACTGTTCAGAGACTGGTAAATGAAGTACCAGACAGAACTTCACCGTAATGGTTGGCTGCGAATGTGACGTACCGTCAGGCTTTGTATGCGTTGAGCTTCACTCTCAAATAAACATCCATCGTTCCAGCGTATTTCAAATGGCACCATTGTGTAGAGACACTTTATTTTCTTTGCTCTCTGTTCAACCAGAACAAATGTGGAGAATGTGAATTGACTTCCTCTTGACAAATCAATCGGAAACAAGCAAACGGTTGTAGCCACTCATGATGTCTGGCCTGGAGAGGCTTGGTGGTCTATTGAGAGAAGAAAACAAGAATTTACTGAATTGCCAGGCGTCTGTGTTCTGTGGTTACAACTTAGCTTTCTAACGTAGATGAATGATGCCGACAGAAGACGTGCTTAATCCTTGTGAACAGATCAGAACATCCGAAGTAAGTTTTCAAAATATTTTGAACGCTGAGGGGTGGCGTCCAATCCATGATTCACTTGAACCAAAGTTACCGTCTCTAAAAGGCAGGAGGAAGCCTTTACCCAGACGTGAAGGGAAGTGACGGAAAGACAAATAGGAACATGACACGGCGACGTTGACCGATGCGTTAAAAAAATGAATGAAATACTTCATTAGGATTTCCAGGGACACGTGGAAAGGAAAAATGTGGCATGTCTGTTCAGGATGAATAGTTGGGGTTTTTTTAAGAAGGAAACACCGCAGTGCCAAAATACTCTAGCGCTTGGTCAATTCTGGGACATGTCAAGGGTTTCCTTAAGTATTTCTTCTCGTATGGATAATCAAGGCTTGTTGGGTGTCTGCGCTCACAAAATAAGCAATTGATGTTCAAACTGAGCATCTTAACCTTATAGTGATGCAGCAGGGTCAGGTTTTTATAGAACAAACTTTTCTTTACATGATGTCTTTTGGGGAAGAAAAGGCACCGTTGAAGGTCTGGGACAGCTCTTTGTGCCATCTTAAAGCTTGACAACGTCCTCAGCCGTAGGAGCAGGGGTATAAATCTTAACGTTGAACTTGTAAGAGGTAAAAACCAAATGTCTTTTCTCACAGCTAATGCAGCTGGTTACTGTTGAGCCAAAAGCTAAAGACCTGCTATCTGCTGGGTTCTTGGGAGGACTAAATTGAGCCAGCAGAGTCCTTTGAGCAGAAGTAATTGGGGAAATCGTGTCACCTCACAAAACCGTTTGAGAATTTTTAACAAGCACCCAAAACCACGATGCAATAAAATCAGAGCCACTTTAAAATGTGACTGCCAGACCTGATGCCTGTTGTTTCCCCATGGGTGGAAAATGGATAACGGGTTTTTGTATTATACGTCACAAGTCTTTATTTTTTGTTAAATGGGAAACCACTAACTGTGCATTCTTTTCTTTTTCTTTCAGGACCTCCTGTAAGTATTCCTGGTTCATTTCTTCATTTAGGATACCCCATTGAAGGTAAAAACTCATAGGGCACTCGTAAAGGCAAACCTTACAAGATGAAGGGGTCCAGTTGTAAACTTGGTGAACAAGCAATAGTATACAACAGTAGTCTTTCTTAGACAAGTCTTACCACGCACTACAAATAGGTTATAACGATGCATGATATTGGATTTTTGCTGATATGTTAACTTATTTGGCCGATACCGATATTTTTAAAATACTTTCCTTTGTCAGAACATAGCCCTCTTATTTGGGCTTGTTTGCTACAAAAATTGCATAACAGCTGTAAGAGCTGATGACATATGTTCAGTAACAACCATACTGTATGATATGCATAGCACTCTAACTTATATTAAATGAAAAGTGTTAAATGTTGTTTGTTAGCATTACTCACCTGCGAGGCTGTCTCACTTGTGGGGGCTTGTTCCAGGCTCCTAGCTGCAGTGTGGGATCCTCTGCACTCCTGCGCATGAAGGACAGCCTTTTTAAGATCAAAGTTTTTGTCTATCCGTTGTGCCTAAGACTAATCATGCTAACGGGGCTAACACTTGACGTCCAAATATCTGTGGTAAAACTCACCCAAGTGCTATCGGCTATTAGCTTCTCAATGAGGTCAGAAGTGGTTTGCAGCAGAGTGCGACGCAGCCGGGATGAAGATCAGTTCCTCCAAATCTGAGGCCATGGTTTTGAGCTGGAAAAGGGTAGAGTTCACTCTCCGGGTCAGGGAGGAGGTCCTGCCCCAAGTGGAGGAGTTCAAGTATCTTGGGGTCTTGTTCACGAATGAGGGAAAAATGGAACGCGAGATCGATGGGCAGATAGGTGCAGCGTCTGCAGTGAAGCAGGTGCTGTACAGGTCTGTCGTGAAGAGAGAGCTGAGTCAAAAGGCGAAGCTCTCAATTTACCGATCGATCTACGCTCCTACCCTCATCTATGGTCATGAGCTTTGGGTTGTCACCGAAAGAACGAGATCTCTGATACAAGTGGCCGAAATGAGTTTTCTCCGCAGGGTGTCTGGGCTCTCCCTTAGAGATAGGGTGAGAAGCTCGATCATCTGGGAGGGACTCAGAGTAGAGCCGCTGCTTCTCCACGTCGAGAGGAGCCAGTTGAGGTGGCTCGGGCATCTGTTTAGGATGCCTCCTGGACGCCTCCCTGGTGAGGTGTTCTGGACACGTCCCACCGGGAGGAGACCCAGAGGAAGACCCAGGACACGCTGGAGGGACTATGTTTCTCAGCTGGCCTGGGAACGCGTCGGGATTCCCCCGGAGGAGCTGGACCAAGTGGCTGGGGAGAGGGAAGTCTGGGCCTCCCTACTTAGGCTGCTACCCCCGAGACCCGACCCCGGATAAGCAGAAGAAAATGGATGGATGGATGACATCGGAAATGACGGCTTGTAACTTGAGTAAGGCTACGTCAGAAAAATATCTCAGACTGGGGACGATGTAGCGAGCTCAACGTAGTCCAAAAATCTTCCAAATCCGACATTCTCACCAATGAAAAAACCTCCCACACCACCGACATTTTGAATTTTCCTCTCCGCCGTGAGATCAGGTAGTCAGTCGCACGTGACATCATGTTGTGCTGGTGCTGCAGGCATCCTTGTCATTGGGTTGTCATACAAAAACAGCGTCTTTTATATTGGTGAGTTATTTTGATGGAATGGCCGATGTTCGATATTTAACTTTAACGCTAATATTGTCCAATACCGATACCATGCCAATAATATTGTGCTTCCCTAATAGGTTGGATTATATTAATCTGCTGAATCATTTAAGAGTCTCACCATTTCTTCATATTTGCTGCATTCTGAAGGTTTTAGGGCCAAAACCTTGAGGCAGGGGTTATGTAGATATCAGCACACTTGTGAGAACTATAAAAATGTACAGACATCTCGGTTTGCTGTCTCGTTCCTCTTTGCGTCTTTTCTTGGCTGAGTCTGAACCTTGTGTGCACAAGTTCAGCAATGATAGAATGGTGGAGGTGATTATGTGTGTTTTAGAAGGTAAGCACTCCAACAAGAGAAGTGATTAAATAAGGTTTTATATCTTTGGCTGACAGCTTTGTTATGCAACTCGTTCAGCTTGGGTTTCGCTTGACTTTATCGTTTGCTTGAACTGTAAAGCAGAATTAACCTGAGCTTGGAGCTTCAAACTTGAACTTACTTACCATTTAATGTCTGTACTTGTTTAATCATCAAACTGATGGAGTTTAATGCAACTTTTAGACTTGACTCGTTTTATTATTACAACGATTGGCAAGGAAGTTTGTTAGCGAAGGTGAACATTTTCATTAATTCCTCAAGACACTGACTTTACTGCTTTAGAACTGTATCACCCACCACCATGAACCTATATCTGTGTGTTTGTTTGTCTGCCTGTTGGCAAAATATCCCATAAACCGCTGAAGGAATTTCAATGAAACTCTCAGAAAAGAACCATTTAATTTACATCTCCAAATGAATAATTGTTCAAGTTGGACACCACAACTAATTGACCTAAGCAAATACATAAATGTCTACAGCTCCTTTTTTTAAATGGCAAATAAGCTAAAACTTGGTGTGGTAGTAGGTATGAGTAAGGGGATTTGGGGGTGCAGAGGTTAGAGAAGGCAAGCCTGTGATCAAAAGGATTCAATTCAATTTCAATTCAGTTTATTTATATAGCGCCAAATCACAACAAAGTTATCTCAGGGCACTTTACAGAAACATTCACATACATAAAAGCCAATTAGTAAAGTTCTCTATCTAAGGAATCCAGCAGACAAGTTGAATCTTGGCTTCGTTGCAGTCTCCCATCCTGAGCAAGCACAGTGGCAACAGTGGAAAGGAAAAACTCCCTTTAAAAGGAAGAAACCTCCAGCAGAACCAGGCTCAGGACAAGCGGCCATCTGCTTTGACCGGCTGGTTGAGAGGACAGGAAGGAGAGACAGACAAACACAGAATGGTAGGTCCAGGTATAGGTCCAGTTGTACCTGAAAGACAAAAAAAAACACATGTTAAGGATAGAAAAAATAATTACATATGCAAAACAGGTTGAGCAGAGTAAGTAAAGACGGTAGTAGAGTGAAAATTGTGGTCAGTTTGTCCTCCAGCAGTCTAAGCCTATAGCAGCATAACTAAGGGACAGCTCAGGAAACCCAAGCTGACCCTAACTATAGGATTTAGCAAAAAGGAACGTCTTAAGCCCAGTTTTAAAACTGGATAATGTGTCAGCCTCACGGACAGAGATTGGAAGTTGGTTCCACAAGAGAGGAGCCTGATAACTGAAAGATCTGCCTCCCATTCTGTTTTTGTAAATTTGCGAGACGACTCAGCATGAGGGAATCGTTGGAGCGCTACCTCTAGCTTTTTAGTTAGCTCGTCTGTATTGTGCGCTGCTAGCTTAGTGCTATTTTGGTGTCAGTGCCAGCAGTTGTCGATGGGCGGGTGTTGATTCGGGAGGCAGGGCGTCTTGCTTGTATAACGATAGGGGAAACACTGCCCTGGCCCTAATTTGTTATTACAAGCTGGGGATTCAAAATTTTTTGTAAGGTAAACCATTTTCACCTGCCAAAATTCCATGCTCAATAATCCAGGTATAAAATCCAACAATTTTCAGTCAAGTCATCTGAACGGTTTCTTTTTTTTTTTTGTGCTGAGATGTTTCACCTTTCATCCAGAAGGCTTCATCAGTCTGAGGAAACAGTAAACAAAACTGATTCTTCCCCCAACAGCTTACTCCAAAGTGCAACAAACTAGTTATGTTGGTGCTAAGATGGTCTCTGGGGCACGCGCTCTCCTTCGGTGCCCTCCCTCTCCCTCATTGACAGTCATGTCAAACTGGTTCAAAACACCAAAAGTCCATGCTCAATAATCCAGGTATAAAATCCAATTTTCGGTCAGGTTATCTGGACGATTTCTTTTTTTTTGTGCTGAGACATTTCGCCTTCCATCCAGAAGGCTTCATCAGTCTGAGGCGTGCCCCATAGACCATCTTAGCACCGACATAACTGTTTTTTCCCACTTTGGAGTAAGCTGTTGGGGGTGAAGCAGTTTTGTTTAGCGTTTCCTCAGACTGATGAAGCCTTTTGGATGGCACGCGAAATGACTCTGTACCAAAAAAGAAACCATCCAGATGACCTGACTGAAAATTGATGCATTCACACCAGCCTTCCCCTTCATTTGCTCCAATTTGGGCCCTTGAGCAAAGCTCTTAACCCCAACCCCACTAGCTGCTCCGTGGGCATCTTAAATAGAAACCCTCTCCTACACACATGTGGGCTAAAGTAGCTCGGTATTTGCGTCAAGAAGGACATCCGATGTAAAAACAAGTTCGCTGGCTATGGTGAATCCAGCCAGAAGAAAAAGGAAAAGAAAAAAGGTAGCCAAGAGTCATCCTCAACACAGATCGGGAACTAACAGACCACGAGAGTTTTTCTTTAAAACTTACATTCAAGTCAGTTTTTTATTTCCAGATAAGAGCGGCTTGTTTTTATTTGGGGGGGGGGGGGGGGGGATATAATGAAATCCCGTGGTTGATTCTTTCACTTACAATTATTTTGAATGGCTCATTGTGACCGGTTTTCTTGCAGAAATATCAGTAGTCAAAATATATCATCAAAACTACGTAATCCCATTATTGCTGCCTTTCACAAATGGAGAAACTCATACCTGATCTGTACAGACCGCTGTTTCATAACATTCCTGCTTCCTTCATACCTCCCTGCCAGCTCCCAGAACCTGCAGAGATTATCTCACCTCATTACGCTGCCTGGCGATCACAGATCCACTGCTCAGAACAGATGGAAAACTTCAGTCCCCCAAAGATGAAGAGAAACGCATACAGACACATAAACAGCAGGGTTGTGACAGTTTGTTTTATGGTCTCGTCGAATGGGCACTGCGTGTCTGCATACATGTGTGCAGCTTTCTTTATAGCCCAGAGGCAAGCGTGGCTGGATAGGTATAATAGCGTGTGCCGGCTGAGCTGTAAAAGTTGTAAGTTAATCCTCTGAGCCTTCTCAGACACTCGCTCATAAGGTTCTGGGATGTAAGTAAGTGCAGGTGGTCTTGCTTTTAGACCACTCAAAACTAGGTGTGGGGCTTTTTTTTTTACCTTGTGATTTGATTCGATTATGAGTCAGAGGCCTGCTATGCAATTTTAAATTGAATATTTATCCATCCTTAATATTAGGTTTCTTTAAAAAAACAACCAGGAGGCAGCTGGTAAACTTAGACTGTTTATCCAAAACACATTGAAACTCAAACACAGAAGGACAAATACAAGTTTACTAATTGAAATGACTACAACTTACTTTACATAAATAAACATTAACATAAGCATTTCCATACCAAATAAAGAGTGTACAATAATGTTCTGATACTCAATAATTATTGATAATCAATAATAATCTTTAGTCAGACTGAAGAAGTCTTTTGGATAAAAGACGAAACGTTTCAACAAAGAAGTTTCCATCCAAAGGACCTGACTCAACATTATTAGTGTACAATAATGACATTAAAAAACCCTTTTAATCACACACTGCTGACCAACATTTAGTAGAGATGCTAACATAACTTTGAAATTGCCAAAGAAAAGCTAAATGTGATTAGCTTTGTATTTATCAATAGAAAGGTATACACAAACCAAGTATTTCAAAGCCATTACTAAAATGAGAAGGGGGTGCCAGGCTGTTGTGGCTGTATGTGGTTCTTCCACATGCTACTGAGGCCCATGCTTGATGAATAAATTGTTTACTTGCTGATACGTTTTGTTTCTTTAAATTTCAATCATACAGTCCATTAAACAGCACTGAACAAGGATCAGTTGCAGAATAATTTATTTGTCAGAGAAGATTTGACATTTTTTTCATGGATTCAACCCACATACTCAACTCTGCTGCTCAACCCATAAATGCTTTTTCCTAACAAATGTGGCACAATTTAGGGAGAAATAAACAGGCTTTCCAGTGGTATGAGATTTATTGCCACGAAGCATTGTTACACCACAGAACTAATCAACCAAACACATGTCCTCGTTTTTAGTGTTGAGTTAGATTATAACCCCTACTCCGGCTCAAAACTAGAATAAAGTCTAAGATGTGTCACTGAAATGCTTGTATGGGCGAAGTTTTTGAATATGTGAGTCCACATATCTTTCGGTAGGCACCTCTAGAACAAACTTTTCAAGCAAGGTTGTAAATCAAGAGCTGACAATGTTCCAATTGTGACTAATATGCCACTCTCTGAAGTCATTATAGGTAGTAAAGACTATAAAAATGTAGTAGCTGACTGAAATACTATGCAGACAATTTAAAAACAGGTTTACTTGAATTCTTAAATCTGGCAACAACTCTCCAAGCTCTCACCAAATCTGAAAGAGGCCGTGCAATAAGTGGTCTCATGTGGTTTCTCATTTGGTATGCCCACCCGGTGGGATGGCAGAGGACGCGTCGCTATAAATATTCAACAGATTCCACTTTGACTCAGGAACACTGCGCAAATTGTACACAGCTTCCCAGAGTCCAACAAACCGACCGCTGCAGAGGACACGTCATTGCGAAGCTGTGTGACCTCAGTGTGAAATTTTGTCACTAAAGAGTGGGAGAGAGGGGGAATGGGTTGTAGAGACAGAAAAAGAATTGGTTTTCTCAATCAAAAGTGAAAAGTATAGATCAGTGGGCCTCAATTCTGGTCCTTGAGGGCCACTATCCTTCATATTTTAGATGTTTCTCTGCTTGAACACACATAATGTGAATGAATAAGTGGTTAACAGGTAGGACTTGAAGACATGCTGATATGGATTTATTTCCTCTGCTGGAGCTTTAGGCCCCCTTCACACTGGGTGATGACCCTTCCATGTTGTAAAAAAAAGTTACCAGATCGTGGATTGTCTTTGCAGGGTTTTGGTGGAGTTTTCAGATGGATTTTTAAGAATACAATAGGCTCCCCGTTACTCGAAAGAGGTCTTGGAGCCATTTGTGCACACTCGAACCTTCTGTAGTGAGATTGTAGGGTTTATCTGGGTGTTTGCTAATGCTAATTAGATGTGGTGTCCATCTTAAGTCAGACTGGCATCCAATTAATATTTTTAAAAGTCATCAAATCTTTCCAGAGTTTCAATAGATACAGTATTTTGCTGACAAAGTTTACTTCAGTCGTTAATGCCAAACGTTTTCAAAACAGATTTTAGCCCTTGGAATATAAGTTATAAATGATTCCCAGCCACACCCACACCAATCTTTGGCTCAATATCTGTAAAACTGACTTTCAACCATTCAAGGTAGACATTTTGTTAACAGACAAACGCAAAAACAATGTTGTCCGCCTTTCAGCGTTAGACCAAAATAGCCATTTCTAGCTCAAGCTCCTGTCTTCTGGACCTGATTCCAGAGGAAGACTCTGCTTCTTTCTGTAGTTCTGAAACTTCTGGAAGCAACAGTTGACACATACTGAGAACAAGGATTTTATGGCGTGGATAAAAAGACAAAACGGCTCTTTTAAATAAGAGGCTCGGTCATTGGGGACTTTATACGCAACAAGTAAGACTTTTGAAATGTATTTACCGGTACTCTAAAAATGTACAAGCAGCCGCTGTAGAGATGGCAGCACAGGAGAAATGTGATCTGTCTTGGCAGAACCTGTCTGTTCTTTGGCTGCGGTGCTTTGGATCAACTCTAAGATTTAAAAAATAAAATAGTTTGGACACCGAACTGAAACAACACTACAGTAGTCAACTTTACATGTGACAAATTATTTGGCCTGGCTGTGGAACAGGATGCTCATAATTTAGGAATATTACAGCGATGGTGAGCTTGTTTAGGTGAAATAGTGGCACAATTATCATGTCTACTTATTTTCTTCTTCTTTTCTCATCTTTCTGGGACTAGACGGGTGGTTCATGGCAGAAATTGAACCCCGCCGCTGTATGAGCACACCATTTAGTACCAGCAGAGCATGAAACACCATTCCAGAGGCTTTACTCGCACACCACTGAATGTTTTTTGTTTGAACAGACTGAAGGCTTTAAAACCAGGAGAGTCTTTGCCATGTTTGTGTCTGTTAGTTTGTTTGTGAGGCAAATTTATAATGAGCCACTGATTTTAGTGAAACTCAAGTCTTCATTAGTTGTTCATCTACAACTGATAAACTGTTTTGGAGTCAGTCGAATTCAAGATGGCCACCACAACCAACTGAACTTAGGAAACACAAAAATTGCTAGAGTTTAACTAATGCTAATTATACTGAGGTAAAACTGGTGTGGTAGTAATGAAGAAAGATTCACCATTATGGGCGTTGCATCAATTATATGTGAAGGGGACGTGTCCCCCTCACATCTAAAATTTTTTTATTTGGACCCCCCCACCCTCACATTTACCATGAAATATTAGTTCACCCAGCTCTGTTTCTATTTCTTCGTGAACAAATCCATTCCACTTGATTAATAGGAGAATACTCAAACCAATAAAAGTCCGCTCTTGGTTTTCCTGTTCACCTACAACAACTCACAACACCCTATGAAGTGTTTCCCTGAAGTCGCTTGGCAGGGCGCTCATCTCTTTGGGATTTTTGTCCATGGAGGTGGGAGGAGGAGGGGGATACACCTCTGTGTTGTGATGTTGTGAATTAGCTTAGCTCTATGCTAGTGCCGGCAGTTGCTGACTAGGGTGAGGGGTGAGTTGGGATGCGTGAGAGAAGCAGAGCGCTTCATCTGTACGTCTGTATTGCCCTTCTAGCTTAGCGCTATGTTAGTGCTGGCAGTTGTCAAACGTGGGGAGGGGTGGGAGGCGGGTTGTAGGATGCGTGAGAGAAGTGGAGCGTGCTCTATTCACACAAGGAGAGCTGTTGGTCAGGTTACTTCTTCTTGTGCCTTAAACTGTAAACTAGTAATTGAATGAAGTGTTTACTTATGTAGGTAAATGTATATCTTTCACAACCTATTAAAATACACCTGAATGCAGGAATTCAAAATTTTCTGGGGGAGGACACCCAGACCCCCCAGCAGTGTGTCATCCACATATTACAAATGCTTCTGATGCCAGTGTTCACCACACATGCTGAATGCTACAAAGGGCACAATGTCAAGATCGAACAAATGTGAGACCCTGATCACGTTGAACCAAGGGTTAGCTCACAAGTTAGTGGAACGAGATATACACAGCTATAGTGCGTTGGTTTAAAAATATGTTGTTTTTTTTGGATTTTGTCAAAAAATTATGAATAATATAAAATTGAAAAAAAAAAAAAACTTATCTGTGCGTCCTTTGAAGAAAAAGCCCAAAATATAATCTTAAAGAAAGTTTTAAATCACTTTTCTAAGCGGTACCAATAACTAATGATGATTTTGAGCAGAAAAGCCCTAAATGTTTTTTACTTTCCCTTCTCACTTGTGAAGCTACTTTCAATATTAGCTGGGAAAACCATAGTTTGAGGTTTCCTCTTTTAAAAACTTTAAATAAATCCTCATAAAAATATGCAAAATATAGAATTAGACTGATCTTTCCAGGGGTTATCCTGATTTGCAAGACAAATCAAGGCATATATCTGGAACTGCTCATGATATCTAGGTATCAAAGTAGCTTAAATAACCAGAGATTTGAATGTGTTCAATTTACTTTGACCAAACATGACTTAATCCCTGATTTCATGTGATGGATTAACACAAAATGGCTAACTTTTTCAAAATTTACGGATATTAAGCTAAAGTTTGATGCATTCCTTCAAGGAATGCATGCATAAGTCCTGGATATCTTTAAAAAAAAACTGCTAAAGTCCACTTAGAAACTCCTTTCTGCTGTGTGTGGATTCTGAGAGTCGACCAGCTGCAGCACAACATGAGCTACTGCCTGACTTGAGTTGAAGTAAATAAAGCAGCCTGTCCCCCCGCATCTGTATTTGACATGTTGATTCCACCTCCCTGCTTCATCAGCTGAGATTCCTGCGTCGCATTCGGAAGATGATCTGTCACAAGGTATGAATTATGCATCTGCGGTGCCGCGATTAGAGGCTGTGTGGCGGCGAAGCAGAGGAGCCCGGGCACCTCTCAACCCTTCATCCCTCATCTGATATGCACCGCAGCCTCCTTACCTGTTAATAAAACATATCCCAGCAGGACTTTGATCAATTCTGCCCCGCAGAGGAGGAGGAGGGCTTGGGAAGCCACTTTATCTCACTGAAGTTGAAGGAGCCTCTGCTTACTCGCAGGTTGTCTAGATTTTTACTTTCTGCTGAGTTGGGAGCTGAATGTCCCCATTAAGATGCACAACATTAGAAGAGGAGACTCGTCGGCAGCGAGCGTGAGAGTGAATCTGTCCGACGTTACGATGAATATCTTGGCTCATAAAATCTTGAGGAGGCCGACTGGCGCTGAATGTGACCACATTAAGGGTTTGACCTTTCAGATACGAGCTGCCGTCTCACGCTGCGCCCATCAGCTGAGGGTTCTTTGTCAGCAAATAACTCTCGGGCCGCAGGTTTACTCACCGCTGTATGAGGCAGTCAGTAGCATTTATTTAATGAGCAAGAAAACTGACAATTGCTCCTTTAGAGAGACAGTTCACACATTGTAAAATAAAGGTTTGGAGAACGGTTATGAACACTTAGTATCTTACC
The DNA here is from genome assembly GCF_014905685.2 of Nematolebias whitei. Classification (NCBI taxonomy): domain Eukaryota; kingdom Metazoa; phylum Chordata; class Actinopteri; order Cyprinodontiformes; family Rivulidae; genus Nematolebias; species Nematolebias whitei. The sequence continues at coordinate 33,689,529 of NC_056498.1, forward strand.
TGTTGTGGATAGCCCTTTGGACAACTTCAGTTTGGAGAAATTGTTTGGTTGACTGGATTGAAAGGCTGACGATTACAACGAGACCAAAAGCAAAGTGGATTGCTGCCATTAGTTCAGCTATGCAGATTTTTAATTGTCCATTTTCAGCATGACTCGCTTCGACTCGACTTGGGTCTACACGGTCTCAGTGTTTTTTTTATATAACTTGTGTGAGCAGGATCGTCATGGTGCTGCAGCCTGAAACTTCTATCCCAGGCAAACACAACACAACACAGCAATGGCAAATACCGGTAAGTGAAGTAAAGCTACAAAACACACACCATCCTCTGCCACGGTTTCTACAAATGCCGTGATCGAGTCGAGGCCACCTTCCTTATGCCGGTCGAAGCCCATAAGCAAGCAGCCGCACCAGCTCTTTGGCCAACAGTGTTGTTTTTAAAGTGCTTTATAAATAAAGTTGTATTAACAAGCATGGAAGCGTCTGAACTTCATAATACCACTGTGTGAGGTGTACTGCACCAATAAATTATTTTAATTAAACTAGAGAAATTGTGTTTCCTGTGAATATGCAGTGTGATTGTTTATAGCTGATAGATTTTTAATGACAGCAGTTTAAGAAGTTGAAACCAGGCTGACGTTTCATTGCTGAACCAGGAAGGCGAGTTGAATTTGAACAGCTGACATCTGCTAAAAGCAGAAAACAGCAGAAACACGGCAGAAATGTAAAGCTGACAGGAGCAGAAGTGTAGCAAAAATGAGCAGAAAAAGCTGAAATAGGCAGAGAGAAGCTAAATATATTACAAAAATTCTGAAATTTGTAAAAAAGATATTCAAATGAGCAACAACAAAAAAAGAGTTAAATTTAGCAGAAAGAAACAGAAAAAATAAATATCTGGAAAAGGCTGATAGGAGCTGAAAAAAGCTGAATCAAAACAAAAGCTGAAATAAGCACAAAAAAAAAAGCTGTGGAGTAAAAGATGTGAAAAAAAAAAAGCTCAATTTTCAATGAGTAAAACATGGCATAAAAGGCCACATATTTTTTTAAAAAAAGTAAAATTTGCACAAATACCAAAAGTCATAGCACAAATGTCCTGAATGAGCTGAACATTTTAATATATGAACAGCCGAAGTAGCTTAAAAATTGCACAAGTTATGTACCAAAAACATCAAGGAGATAATTGGATCTACATATAAGCATCCACACTATAAGAAAAATGAATTCTGCAGTTGCAAGGTTTTGAAAAAGCTCAAGTCAACTTTATTTATAAAGCACATTTAAAACAGCAGCTGTTACCAAAGTGCTTAACAGCAAAGTCAGCGGGAGTATGATGATGATGATGATGATCTGAGTTCATTGCAGATGAAGAATGACAAAAACAGAAAAAACAATCACGGTGGACGGCAGGCGCCATCTTCCCAGAAGGTGGAATTTTAATTATTTTTGAAGGAGACTCATGGCTGATGTCGCTCTCTGGACAATCAATGACCTGCAGTCTTCTGACGTGAAATCTTCAGCTTGACTCGGCTTGCTTGAAACCTTGGCCGAGTCGGTCCTAAGAACCGTGCTGGAAGTAGGTGGAACCACCTAATGGAACAACTTTCAAACTCTGACCTTTTCATATTGGAAGTTGTTGTAAGATGGCAGCAGTTCACTTTGGCCTTGGACTAGCCGTCGGCTCCTCTTTTCTATCCACATTAAACTCTTATTTCTTCAAACTGAGGTTGCTCTAAAATGTATATACCACTGGTAAGATGTTCAACTGTTCATAACCTTTTCACAAAACTTTAGGGGAAGTCTGAGATTATCATCATTGTATGTTCCCATAAAATGGCGACATTAGTTCTCTGCATTTAACCCATTACACCCGAGATACACCCAGGTGGTGCAGTGGGCAGCTATGTAAGCGTCCTGGGAGCAATTGGGCATTGGGTCTTGCTCAGAAACACCATGACATGGGAATGATTGAGAGTCAAACCACAGCTTTCTGGTCCCATGTCGGCTGACCTACCTCTACCCCATCTCGACCCCCGAGATGGGGTATTTATTTCATACAATCTAAACTATTCCTTTAATGTGGCTTCAAATAGAGATCTTTAAGTTAACTTTTCTCCAGTTCACATCACATTTTTAGAAACGTAGTGCTGCGGTTGTGTGGTTCTGAGTGAATGAATAAGATGTGGAAATATCTATACATATTCCAACTGGAACATTGTCCATTATTCAACATTTCACATCCACACCAAGCTTTGATTTTCTGGGTTAGAAATGTACTTACACATTACAGGAAGAGAAAATTAGACCTAAATTGTTCCACCTACAACATAAGTTAAATCTTTTTAGATGCCCCTACCCTCCCCCCACTCCGTCAGTGGGAACTGAACATCCCGACACTGCTCTCGTACGACCAATCGCACCACCGCTTTCATTTCACTCCGTTCCCACAAGAACATCCAACATATAACAGCAAGCAGACGCACTCCTGAACACACACGCACACATTAAAGCCATTTTCTGCCAGCTAATTGTGATACACTGTGGATATGGGAACCAGATGCCTTACCCCCCCCACCCCCCCCAAGTCAGTTTTCCAGTGTGGTTTTCTTATCCCCGCCTAACCTCCACGTCCAGATTTCCCCAACCTCTGTCCCCCCCCAACAAGCACCAGCCACTTGTGGTCATCCATCCCTGCCCAATCTGCTCTGATTACTTACGTCCCTGTTCGCCATAAGTTTCTCTGCTTGAAGGAAAGGTCCCCAGGGGCCCACGGTCATATGACTGACGGTTCCCATGCAGAGCTAACAGATTGAGGTGTGCGTTCAGATGGATGGACATTTTTCACTCTGTTGTAGGTTTGTGTCCATTTGATTATGTGAGTTTTGTAGAAGGTTTTTCTTTTTATTATTATTGTCATACACTCGTCAAAAGATGGACTAATTATGGTGTAGTCTCCGTCATTAAACTGTCACTTGTCTGGGCCATAACTTCTGATACATTCAAGATAATTTAACAAAACTTGATACAAATTTGTACCACTACTAGACAGCGTGTCACACAATCTTTTCATCACCTCAGACCTGATGTCAAGGTCACAAATCAAGGTCAAAGGTTATACAGGGTCTTTGCTTTTTCAGGCCCTTGCTATACTTTGTAGTATAATAGTTTGTCGACAATCGTTTAGTTTGTATGCAGTACACTTGTTGCTATTTCTACGAGTGCACGGCTGCTTTTTCATACTAGTATACAATTTAGAAATGTTATGAGAGCATATTTTCCCTGCTCCAAAAGAATAAAATAAAAAATGTAGCTTGTAGAATCCCTTGTGTAACCAGGGTAATTTTTCCAATTTCCCTTTAAATTTTTCCTAGTTCCATTAGATTAACTTTTTTCTTCTTCTTTACTATTATATTTTTCTGGTTAAAATTAGGTTCCCAAAAGTTATTGTTATTAGATAATTATTAATTTTTGTATTTGATTTATTTTACCAATTTGAAGATTGATTTAAGAAAGTCCTCCTTTCCTTAATTTTCTTTTGTTTTATTATTCTGTTCTTGCCATTCTGCCAAAAAATAACCACCCAAACTCACACAGTGACTTCAGACTTGTAGCCTTGACATCACATGCCATAAAGTTGCTGGAAAGGCTGGTCCTGAAGCATGTCAGATCAGTGGTGGAACCATGCCTGGACCCCCTACAGTTTGTATTCCAACCCTACACTGTGGTATTGATCACACCATCATATACCCGCTGCACAGAGCCTACACGCACCTGGACAGGGCAGGCAGCACTGTTAGTCATGTTCTTTGACTTTTCTAGTGCTTTTAACACCATAAGCCCTGCTCTACTTTGCAGTAAGCTCCTGGACATGCAGGTGAATGACTTGCTGGTCACCTGGATCAGAGACTACCTCACAGGTTGACCATAGTATGTGAGGCTGCAGAACACTACATCGGACACCATACTGAGCCGCGCAGGGGCTCCTCAGGGGACGGTCCTCTCGCCGTTTCTGTTCACCCTCTACACCTCAGACTTCAGGTATCTGAATCTGGACTAAAAGTGAAAGATTTCAAAAAGTCTAAATCAAATCACACATGTCTGATTTTAACTGAGATAGGAACTAGTAAGTTTATAAGATCCAGTGTTTCCCTTAGGTTACTTGACTTGGCAGGGTGCTCATCTCTTCCGTGATTTTTCGACCAGGGTGTGGGGGGAGACGGATCAGCGTGACATAGACGGAGCGCTACCTCTGTAGCTTTTTAGCTAGCGCGTCTGTATTGCACTCCACTAGCTTTGCGCTATGTTAGTGCCAGCAGTTGTCGATGGAGAGGGGACAAGTTTGGTAGGCAGGGCGCCCTGTTCTTTTGACAGGGTGCTCTCCTTGTATAATGGTAGGAGAAACACACGAGTGTCAAACTCCAAATTCTGGATCTGAATGCTTGTGAAGGTAAAATTACAGCAACAAAACATTTAACAGCTGATAGTTGACAAGTTGTAATAAGTGATAATGCAGGAATGAATATCATCTGCTGCCTCGTGTTTGAAAGTTTTAAACAAAAATCTCGTGATCAGTTACTATTCAGAGTATGTGTTGCAGATGACTCTCAGCTACTGCCACACCAAAGTGTAGCTCAGTAGCTGTGAAAAAATGATGGAGTTGTTGCCATTTTTGTTTGATCGTGTCAGTTAGTTCTGGCATTTGTCTTGAATACAGGTAATTCCATATTTTTATCACCTGTGAATGTGTATCACCTAATGTTGATTTTCTGAGTTCCATTAGCGTATGTCCAATGGTACAAAGTATATTTTGCTAACAGACAGGTTTGACACAAACATTTACCACATGTTCTGCAAACGTTTGCTATGATCGGTTTGTGCTTGGAGTATAAGATGGAGCTGACAATCAGCTGACATCACACCCGATTTTAGATCTATTTGTAAAATTGATCAAGTAACAAGCAATGTAGTGCTTGCATTGATTAGCTGTGGCAGCCATTTTGCATCAAGTTTACAAAAGGTGTAGATGTGCAATGATTACCGATACTTTGAGAGTTTCATTAGAATCCATCCAGCAGTTCACAAGATAGTTTGCTCTATTATTCAGAAGAATTATTCATTTATTATTATTCAGAAGCAAAAAAGCATATTTTTGAAAGTCCCTGAATTTCTGTCAGAGCAGCCAAGTTAAACTGGACTCAGACTTGTGTAAATCATGACAGTTTATGTATTAAACCGTCTGAAGTGTGTCGGCCATAGTTGGAACTTTCCTCCGGCCCTCCTCCTCTTCGTGGCAAGCAGCACTCCTCACCTGCTCCCTATTCACTTCTCTGTCAACACTCGGTGCCTGGAGGATCGCTTTGTTTAACTTCCTCCGTACACACATGTTTATTAATGTTTGTAGCCATGTGAGAGTCGCGTACGCCTGGAAATAATGGGTTGTAAAAGCGGTAGTCTTTGGCCTGCGCTCTGAGATGCCAATGCCTAAGGGTGCAATGATTAGATCCATGTGGCCGACACTTTGGGCTTCAGAAACTACCGCCAGCCCATTTGGCTTAGCTTCTCCAAAGAGGATATGAGCTTCATTTGATGGACGGCTCCTCTGGACCGTCATAAGTTTGACCGGTCACTCAGATGGAAACTAATACATCTGCGTCCAGGAAGAGGTTGCATGCAGATCCTCCGTTCCTGACTTCTTTGCATCTTGTTGGCTCATGTGGATTGCTTCACAGAATTCTACAAGCAGCTTTCAGCCAAAACCGAACACTTTTTTTTCATCATGTCAACAACAGCTAAAGCTATGGATATGAGCCAGGCCCTTGCTTTGTGCAGTAAAGTCAGGCGAGCTCTGTCAAGCTGTCATCCATCATGTTTTCAGTACGTTATAGAAGGAGAGGAATGTGAAACCATTTTGAATTAGGCTGACAGAAATTGGGTGTTTTGCAACTTGTAATTTGGTGTAAGTGGTTCCTTGAATTGCATCGCAACAACACCAGTGTTGCATAGAAACAAATATCTACTTTCAGGACTAGAGCAAATCTAATTGGAAAATAAAGTTAATTCCTTCCTCAGTTTCATAATGATAACTATGTGTGAACAATGTTTTGGAGTTTGTCTCTTTTGGGTGTACACATTGTTTTTTGGGCGTGACAGTAGTCGGCCATTATGGTCCTTGGAAAAGCCCATGGAAAACAGCAAAAAACATTTACCAAAAGAGAAGTATTGACACTTTTTGTTTGATGAAACCACCAATGGCACGATGTCTCTGAAGCAAAGAGTTCCATCTTAATACAAATGTACCACATGCTGAACTTCAAGAATGTTCAAGGCTCTAGAAAGCTGTATTTGATGCTTTAGCTTTTTAAGCATTTTTGTTTTTAAATAACTTAAGTTTTAGATTGGGGGATAGGTGGCTATAAAATATAAACCAAACCAGTGTTTCCCCTAGATACCATGGCGGGGCACTCATCACATCCGTGATTTTTGTAGGTGGAGGGGCGTTTGAGCTGTGTGCTGTTTGTACCAACAGTTTTTGAGCTGAGGGGGAGGGGTTCATCGTGAGGGAAGAGGCAGTGTGAGCACTGCCTTTAGCTTTTTAGCTAGCGTGCCTGTATTGTGCACCACTAGCTTGGGGGTTGGGTGCGCGCATTTCGGTTCGATAGTCGAGGCATTCGGTTCTGTTGATGGGGTGGAGCACTCCGCTTGTTTAATGATTGGGAAACGCTTCAAACTAGCAACATATCCAAATTGGGATTAAGATTAAAATAAAATGTAGATCAAGTGGGTATCAAAACAATATTTTAGACCAATAAAATCCAAAATTAACTAAAAAGATGGACTGACATCCGGATGGAATGAACAGATAGATGATGAATGGATGGGTTGATCAATAATCAAACTGTATTTAACTAATTAGCCAATAAATTGCCTTTTGTCCATTTTTAATGGACAGAGCTGTTTGTTTTGTACTTTTTTACTCATTTGCTTTTAGATTTCTGCTAGCTAACTTACTTTAAGATTGTCTTTAGCTTTTAGATTAGCTTACTAGAAAAACACAAAAGTCTAGTTATTCTAGTTATCTAGTGGGCCAGTAGATTGAATTTAGATTATTTATCTTTCACTTTAGCCAGATAGAAAGCAAAAGCTTTCTAAACAATTTAAAGGCATTCTACTAACTAGCTAGCTAACAGATTGCCTTGTGTGCCTTTCTACTTTTTCAACAGTTTTTCTTGGCTTGGCTTTACAGTAGAACAAAAAACTAATGACTTTTAAACAAATCTAAAAGTTATCTAATGAATTGATAGATTGAGTTTAGATTGTAGCTTTTAGTTTAGCTCCCTAAAAATCGAAAACTAACAATAATCTAAACATATTCTTGTAGTTATCTGATGTTTTTTTTGGTGCATTTTTACATTTTTGACTGATTTTCTGCTAGCCCGATAGCTCAAAAACTAAAGGCTGATGTAATTGTAAAATAATCTACGAGCTGTTGATTGTAGAACGGTTGCATGAATGAAAATCAGTTCAACAAGTTTTATATTAACAACTGTTGAAAACTAGCTGAATAAAGTTGGTTGTTTACAGATGTATTTAAAATAAAACTGCCTTGAAACTATTAACTGCCAAAAACTGCATGAATTTCAGTATAATACAAATTGAGTTTTAATAAAAAAATTTAAGCTACAAAAAGGGAAAATTTGTATACTGTTATATTTGTAAATGAATAGTAACAAGTAGCTACTGTAAAACTATAACAAACTTTTAAACCGGATAAAATGTTGTAAATTAATTGACACTAGACTACTGTTAAAAAAAAAAAACATTAAAACTTTAACACTGACCAATATTTCACAATTTTTATACTTTAACTAGTATTGCAGAAGGCACATCTGTGATCTTTTTTGCTCAAGATAGTTTCCTCTTTTAATATAAAGTGATGAATGTGACAGTCATATTTGTAGGATGGTGTTCTGCATGTTGTTTGTGGGTTTGGCACTTATTCTCTTAGCTGTGATCATATTCCTTTTTTCCACAAACCTTTTGGTACTTCTCCCCTGTTCTATTAAAAAGGTGGCAGAGGTTTCCTCCTCTTTCTCATAACAAGAGCTCATTCAGGCTTTTCACAGGAGATCGTGGTCATGGTTTGGCTTAAAATGACAAGCTCTACACATATGTCCAGAAAAAAAAGGCTTAATCTTGATCCAGTGGTCTATAATAACCTCGACAATATCGTAAACACAGGATGTTCTGCTACAAATCATCTTAAGCAGGAAGTTGAGACCAGTTTTCCCAGCATTAACCAGCAGGATATGTAAGGCGTTCCATTCACTTTACATAAGTTACAGTAAGTGTTGAGTAATGAAAGTAATACCATTGGGTTACTTGGACAGACATCTCTTCTATTATGGCTTTATAAAGCTTGTTGTACTTTTTAACCTACATTTTGTGCTTTTCATTAATAAAGTCATAACGAAACAGATTATTCCCACACCTCTAATGAGCGAAAAGTGCCTTGAGTGCAGCAGTATTTTTCCTAAATATAATTTTCTACTCAAGTGGAATTTTTTGGGGTTTTTTTTTTCAGTGGTGAAGTTCCCGTCTCACTCAAACACTGTTTATCATTAAAGGTGTAAAGTTTAGGGATTTACGTGTGAAAATCTAAAGCTTTGATTCAGCATTAGTGTTTTTATTGTGCCTGTTTAGTACAATGCAGCTGGCATGTTAAACAACCTTGCTTTTAACAGTTTTGGAAATATTTAATGCCATGGGCGTTGCTAGGCATAAAGCCGTACTGGGGCACAGGAGAGGTAACGATTTTGCATAGGTACTATGTAACTACCCCGATATGCACCTTGTAAATACCCTGTAATCAGTCTTTATGTACCCCCGAAGGTACCCTTTAAGCACTGTGAAAGTACCTAAATAAATCTCCTGTACATATCTCTGTAAATACCTTGTATGTATTTTCCTAAATTCCCTGTAATCGTAATCCACCAGTAAGTAGATATATAGATACTTTATTGATCCCGAAGGAAATTATATGGCGATCTGTAGCTCTCATTCATCCAAACAATAAGATAAAACCACACCTGATTAAAAAAAAAAAAAAGAATATTAAAAAGCTCAATAAATAATTTAAAAACAACCTTAAGAGGAGATAAAGCAGCAACTATGTTATGGGACATAACCAGCTAGCTTTTCTGGTTCCTGCCAGGAGTGGCCGAATTATACAGCCTAATGGCACGAGGGACAAACGAGTTCTTTAGTCTCTCTGTAGAGCACCTCAGTGAATGGAGTCTGGAGCTCATTGAACTTCGCTGGTTAGAGAAGACAGAGTTCAAGGGGTGACCTTGATTGGACATGATCACCCTGATCTTGGAGCGCGTCCTCTGCTCCACCTTTTCCACAGAGTCAAGGCTCAGTCCCACCACAGAGCCCGCCTTCTTAATGAGCCGATTCAGCCTTAGGATGTCCTCCTTCCTAGTGCTGCCCCCCAACACACAACACCAAAAAAAAAAGTATACTGGACACTAGGGCATTAACGGAGTACTCGAGTAATCTACACATCGATTGCTAGGACATCTATCGAGGTTAAAAATGTAGCGTCGAATATCTGTAGTGACGTCATATTATGTGACCACCGTATGACCGTAGGGGGCGGTGTTGCACTGTTGCAGGTCACAGAGTATGGTGTAACACCGGGTCCAGTCCACCGAACCAGAACCAGCTTCGGTTTAAGTTTCGTTTTTGACGTGCTGCATGTTTCTTCACGTTTGCAGTTTAATAATAATAACTAATAGTTTAGTTTTTCCTGTGACTTATTTGCAGTATGATCAATGGTAGGAGCATAATATACGCTCCCAATGTTTTGTTGGTCTTTTCTTTTGTAAATAATTACCTTTTTTTGCTGTTTTATTTATTTATTTATTTTTGTATCTTGAGATCTATGACGTCATCAAATACTCGAGTTCTACTCGGGTTTTATTATGTTAATGTCGAGTTTAAAAATTATATACTCGTTCATCCCCTACTGGACACAATGGATTGGTAGAACACATGCAGTAACTTAGAGCAGACCCTGAAAGAGGCCAGCCTTCTGAGAAAGTACATTCTGCTCTGCCCCTTCTTGTACACAGCGTCCATATTGGCAGTCCCGTTCAGCTTGTTGTCCAGCTGTAGCCCCAGATACTTATAGGTTGGCACCACCTCAACCTCCGATCCATCAATAATGATGGGCTGCAGAAGGGGTGGAGCTCTACGGAAATCCAGCGCCACCTCTTTGGTTTTAGTGGCATTCAGCGAAAGCTGGTTCTGATGGGACCATCCAACAAAGTCCTTCACCAGGCCCCTGTACTCCCTGTCCTCCCCCTCCCTAATACATGCCACAATAGCAGTGTCATCAGAGAACTTCTGCATGTGGCATGTATCAGATTTGTACCGAAAGTACATATAAGAATATAATTTGTACCCCTTAAAAACCCTGTAAATAACCCCATACATACTTAGTAAATGCCTTGTATTTGACAATAATACATTTAGCCTTTACAAGGGTGTTGTTGAACTTTGTATTGCTGGTCAAGTACCAAGCAGCAGGACCACCTCCTTCAATTTTAAGCTGCAGTTACACTTCACCTTTTTAAAGTAGACTTGTTTTTTTCTTTTTTACACACTGCTACACTGAATATATATATATATATATATATATATATATATATATATATATATATAGACACTGCTATTCCGAAAAAAAAGCCTGCTGTGCAGGTTCACAACCTCATGACCAAAGTAAAGAAAATAAGCAAATCAAGCTGAGAGTGCATTCACTTCTATATGGAAGCACAGAGCTACAGATCATTGAGCAGAAAACATAATGTCCAGTGACAGCGAGCAGGCAGGAACCTGGCTGCAGATATAGTTCCGCCTGAGCTGTGTGGTAGAAACTGGCAGAGGAAAACTACTGAACCACCTCTGAAGCTTTTCAGCTTCAGATCGTCTATGTAAGCCTACAATTCTGGGTCACTGGTTCAGAGACTCTAAGGAACATAATCCAAACACGGGAATTATCCTGACGTGGTCCTCTATGGCAATGTGTCAGTCAAGCAGGAAAGGCAAGCCTTGCATAAAATAATAAATCAAAATTTCTATTCTTTTTTGTCCCCCATCGCAGAGCGAATGGGGAATTATAAATTGTCTCTGTCTGTCCATCTTGTGCGCTGGATAACTTGAAAAATAAATGAAATACCAACTTCCATTTTAGTATGTAGCATCTAAGCATAAGAATGTTCAATATCAATAATCGGGACGCCACATCAAAATCTAAGATGACAACTTCTATATACTGTAGTCCCTCGCTACAACGCGGTTCGTTTTTCGTGGACTTGCTCCATCGTGGTTTTTCAAAGTAAGATTGGACATGACACATAATTGGCTGATTGATGGATGAGCCACATGATTGCCATGGAATTTTTATTTTAAATAAATTATTTTAAATTATTTAGCACCAGCTATACTTGTGTGCAGCCCACAGCTGCAGAAAAAGCTTCCTCGCACATATGTGTGCAGCCCTAGTGTGTCAGATCTCTGCTTAGCAGCGGAGAAGTGAGCATAGCCGAGAGCACTGGCAGGTGGCAGAGTGCAGCTGGAGGCCGAGAGCTGAAATCATGACATTCTGTACTCTTTCAGAGTGTTTAGAGTTTAGAAAAATTGTTTAGAATATTGCAAGAGTATTGGAAGGTACTTCGCGGTTTTTCACTTATTGCGGGGCTTCAGGGTACGGATCCCCCGCATTAAACAAAGGACTACTGTATACATAAATGCAAACTGGCCACCCCGATCATTTGAAGAAATTAAACTTTCTAGTTTTTATATTGCTTACAAGTATAGTTTCCTCAAATTATTGGGGTGGCAGGTGGGATGGCCAAAGGCCATCATTGATCACCCCCTGGCTCCGCCAATGGGCCTGTTGGTGGATAAAATTATGATGTACACTTGCCGGGATCAGTCACTCTCTGTCACAAACAAAACAAATTTACCTCTGTTTTTACACACGGTGTAACTCCTACCCACTTGAATATCTTGCACCAAAGATTTTAAGGTTTACTTGCATTCCCTGTTCACTGCCAGTCCAGAGAGATACTCATCTTTAAAACTACAAAACATTCAATATTCAGATCCCTCAGGGATGGGGACGTTGGTGTACCACTTATTTACAGGGTCTGTATTCTTTCAACAGTTGGAACAACAACATTGATAAATGAAACTAGCGTTCCTTAAAGGAATCCATATCGCCCGCCTCATTGCGTGCCAACGTTTAAAACAATGACCTTGTGTGATCTGTTGGCGCTCAAAATATGTGATGAGGGTGACTCTCGGCTACTACCACACCAAATCTTAGCTCTATAGGTGTCAAATTAACTGTGGTATAGCCATGCATGAGTTTGTTATATTTGATCAGCTGTGGCAGCCATCTTGAATTGAGTTGACTCCAATAATAAATTGGTTGTAGATGTGCATCCAAAGATTTTTTGAGAGTTTCTTTATAATTCAATCATTAGTTCAAAAGATATTTTGATAGCAGACAAACAAAGGAGCACATTCACAGACACCAGCATTAACATCATTGCATGCTGATAAAAAATAAAAAAAAGTTCCTGAATTGAGCTTCCCCTTTCAACTCAGTCATCCCTGGTGGGTTGCAGAGGCCACCGTGGAGCCGTTAACTGCTGACTGACAAGCTGGAGGCAAGAGCTTGTTCAAAAAAAAGAAAAAACTTCTGTGTGCAAAAAAGAAAGCAGTATTCCTCCTGTTCTGGGCACAGTTTACCAAGTGCTTGCCAGTAGTTGGTTAGCGATGGCTGGATTTGATCCTCTGTGTAAACATAGACTTGATTTGAGTCTGTTTTATATTGTAATTGTGTGTTTTCATAAGGCTTGCTGTCTGCAGGGCAGAAGTCACCGTTTGCCAGTCGGTGACACAAGATTTTGATCAAATCCTGAAAGAGATGTCATGCTGTACACACAGTTGATTTAATCAGAATGCCGTCTCTCTCTTTGTCTCCGAGTTCATGACTTTCGGTCATGTTCAGAAGATCTTTTTGTTCCTTGGTTAACATAATCATTTAGGAGGATACAATGTAGGATTGTCAATCAAAACAACTAACTTTGAGTAAAGGTTGAATTATTATTATTTTTGTTTGTGTGGTAATTGTTCAAGCTATCTTTTCCTTTTTGTCTCCACAGGGCCCTCCAGGTCCAAAGGGTGATAAGGTGAGTCAAATTTTGTTGTTGATTTTGTTGGCAAATGTTTTACTTCTAAAATTGAGAATAATTGCTTTTTTGTCCTATTAAACTGGGCGATAACCCAGATCTGCACTATACATTACAATTCTGTTACACCTAATGTGTCACGGTCAGCAGGAAGCTTGGATCCAAGACATGAAGAGCTTGAAAGAAACAGCTAAAACTTTATTTTTATAAACAAAAAACAAAGAGCTGGAGGTAAGCACAGGGAGATGTGAGGAGGACCATAGATGGGACTAGAGCCAGTAATGCTCAACTGAAGATGGACTGAAAACAGACAGAGTACATGGTCTGAGGCCGATGGAGGGAGTGACTGCAGCTGTGACTAACTGGGGAGGAGCAACAGGTGAGGTGGATGTTGAAGGCTGATGGAGCAACTGAAACTAACTGAAGAGGTGTGAATGATGGCACAAGGAATACACACGACTCACAAAACCTAAACTAAACCATAAGACACAAGAAACTGTAAACAACCAAACAACAAACACATATTCTGACAAAGTGGGATCTTCTTAAAGAGATTTATCAATAAATTATATTATTCTACAGCTGTACCATACCACTTTATTTATAAAGCACTTAACAACAACAACAAGGCCAACCAAAGTGTTGCACAGCAAAGGCAAACAAGCAAAGGGCATAGCAACAAATACGTAGATCCACAGAGGTAAAGATAATGAGAACTAAATGGCTAACATTATAGAATACAGACGAGTTAAAATCAACAATGTCAAAAGCCAGAGAATAAAAGTGAGTTTTCAAACGAGACTTAATAAAAACAGTGAGAGAGGGAGTCTGCCAGTGGTAACTCATTCCACAGTCTTGGACCTGCAGCAGAGAAAGCCCTGTCACCTCTGAGGTTAAAACTAATGCCTGGAACTAATAAAAGCATCTGGTCTGCTGACCTCAGAGGGCATCATGGGGCATATGGCTGCAGCAGATCAGTGAGATTCTCTCTAATAATTCTAATTCTTATTAGCTTATCAACCGTGACATCAGTCCATCAGTCGTGAGTATGAAGGCTAGGCTAATGGCTAGCCAAACGTTCTCTTTCAGCTTTTCCCTCTTTAGGGGTTTCCACAGCGAGTCATCCTCCTCCATCTCGCTCTGTCCTCTGTACTGCAGCTACCTCCATGTCCTCTCTAACTGCATCCACAGATCTCTTCTGTCTTATTCCTGGCAGCTGCATTTCTAACATCCTTCTACCAATATATGCACGGTTCCTCCTCTGGACATGTTCAGACCATCTCAGTCTGGCCTCTCTAACTTTATCTCCCAGTTGTTCAACCTGTGCTGTACCTCAGATGATCTCACTTCTAACCTTATCCATCCTTGTCACTCCTAAATAACCTCAACATCGTCATTTCTTCCACTTTCAGTTCTTTCTCCTGTCTTTTTGTCAATGCCACTGTCTCCACACAAGGTCCTCATTTTTATCACTTTTTCAGACTAATAAAACAAGACTTTCTTTTAAAATGACATAGTGGTGTGAAAGATTGGTACATACGCTAATATTAAACCTCTACACTTTGGCATGCTGTCAATTGTTTAGTTTGCTGCTGTCCTCATAATCAAACATGTTTTACTGCACAAATGCATGTATATCTGAACCCATCAGTGCACCTGATCGTTGCACCTGTTAGCCAAAAGTTTACTCAACTCCCAATGAGCTGATCCATTCAGCAGCCACATTCACAGACATTGTTCAGTTACAAAGGTGAAATTTAGTTTTCCTAATTCTGGCTGGATTTAATTATTACCCATCAAGACAAAAACATTCCTTATCCTTGTTTTTTTTTTTTTAAGTATATTATGAATATTCTGCTTTTCTTTGAATTCAACTCCTTCTGACCTGAGGTTTGAACACTAAACTTGCTCTGCAGTGCATACATTCACACAGCACAGAGTGTTAAAACCCCACAGCTACCAAACTAAAACCACTTAAAGGCCTCACTGAGCGATGCTCCATAAAACAGAGGAGTCTGCAACAGACTGTTTCTGTACAAGTCTGAAGGACCAGGGGACAAACGAAGTGCATGTTTGTGGAATCACGCCAAAGATGATAAAAGTCCCTGTTTTTTTTTTATTTTTTCAATAAAATGGATTCATTGTGCAAGCCTTATGGGCTACTATTGAAGGCTAAGCCACAAATAGATGAAACTTTATCTATATTTTGTGTAAATTAAGTCACAACGTGGCTGATAAGTCAACACTGAAAACACGTTCTGTAAATGTCCAGAATGTGGATGGAAATAGCGTGAGAGATAACCAAAGCTTAAAGTCAAACAGAAAAACAGATGATCACAACTGTCATCCGGGCCAAACTGCCCTCTTTGGCAACTGATTATTTCTTGTAATGTGGGTGCAGACTGATGCTAGTTTTTGTTGACCGATGTCATAAATCAACAATGTATTTTCTTCCATTGTATACATTGTTCTCAAGAAAAATATGGCCTGAATAATGCCTGGCTCAAACAAGCAGATTTATTTGAATTTTTGACATCTATAATAACAACCATCCACAATACAATCTTATTGAGCCAGCCCGTGTCTGTGCCTCTCATCGAAACCACTTCAATCTGTTGTTTATTAGAGTTAAAAGCAACTTTGTGCATGCCTCCCACCCAAGAGGAATAAAGCATTAATTAATCACTGTGGCTGTTCGCAAATAGCTCTGTTTTAATTTGGTGTTGGCAAAATGGCCCAACGATAAATTAGGACAATTCCAAGAAGTGTTTCATTTGAGATCGTAAAAGGAATCGGAGCAAAGTTTCCATTTGTGTGCAATAATTTGTTTAGCCCCATTTAAATAATGTGATACAACCAACAGAAAGGGACAAATATTAATATTTTTTGTTTTAGATGGGTATTTAATTTACCTCATTTTGGAGAGCGTTCAAATTTAACCATACTGATGAGCAAATGGCTAGTCTGAGTTGAGACAAGACCAAAGTGGATTGCTGTTGTACTAAACACCTCCAACTTCAACAGTTTTATCAAAGTTCATCTGAACGCTGTTTTATAACTTTTTACATTATTGTCAACCTCACAATACCCTGATATTTACATGGAATTCTAGCCTTATTTACAAATACTAATGGTGGCAGCAGCAGCTAGCTGTACCACGTTCAGTGCAAGACTATCATGTTTCTACCAAAATAAACAGATGCTTATTTTCTGATAGAGTGGCATGGTGGCTCAATTGCTAGCATTGTCTCTCAGCAAGAAGGTCACCGGTTCAAATCTCGGGCCGGGACCTTTCAGGGTGGAGTTTGCATGTTCTCTCAGTGCATGTGTGGGTTTTCTTTGGGTACTCCGGTTTCCTCCCACAGATCAAAAACATGCCTGTTAGGCTGATTGAGAGTGAGAGTGAATGGTTGTTTGTCTCGTTTGTCTCTGTGATGGACTGGAGACCTGTCCAGGGTGTCCCCTGCCTCTCACACAGTGATTGATTGACATGGGCTCCTGTGACCCCCACGATTCAAAAAGGAAGAAGCAGGTCAATATAATGGATGGATGGATTATAATCTGATAATGGACCAAAAGTTTCTAAAGTAGCATTTATGTAAATTGTTTGGCTGCACAGTGGAGCAGTTGGTTAGCAGTGATGTCTTGTAGCAAACAAAGGTCCAGGGTTCAACTCCTAACTGGGGCCTACTGCATGTAGTTTGCATGTTCTCTCCATGTATGTGTGGCTTTTATTCAGGTACTTTCCTCCCAAACACTAAAAACGTGCAAGTTAGGCTAATTGGAAACTCTAAGTTGACCCCAAGTGTGGAGGGATGATCGTCTCTGTGTGGGAGGGAGTGGTGGCGCAGAGGTTAGAGAAGGTGAGCTTGTGATCGGAAGATCACCGGTTCAACTTCTGGTACCGACAACATCAAAATATGGGTGAGATAGATGAAGCACTCACACCTTCCTCCATCCTCATTTGTCCCACTCTGGGCCCTTGAGCAAGGCCCTTAACCCCCACCATCTGCTTCTCCAGGTGCCCTAGATGGCAGCTCTCTGCTCTACACAGAGCTGTGGTGCTCGGCGGTCTGTGGTTGCGTCAGGAAGGGCCTCCAGCGTAAAACAGTCACCAAGTCTTCGTGTGACTTGGTCCGCTGTGGTGACCCCTGAAGAAGGAAGACAAAAATAAAAAGATTGTCTTGGTGTGGCTCTGTTGTGACACTACGTTTTGTTGTGTTTGTAGTTTGAGTTTTGTTTTTATATTTATTAGTCCTACATTTTCTTGTTTTTGAGATTTCATTGCCTTCCTCAGTTTTCCTGGTACCAACTCTGCAGCATCTATCCTTCAGATGCTTGTCAGCCCCAGCTGCACTGTCTCAGTAATCGCCCCTCCCAGCATACAGTCTATACATAAACTCCATGGTTTCTCATGTCACTCGTTTAACTCCACTGTTTGCTTCCTGTTCTCATGTCCTGTTACAACCACAGGTTTTAGATACGCGTTATGTTTCTGGTTGTTTAGTTTGTAGCTTTTGATTTGTTGAGTAGTTTTGTTATTTTTGCTGCCACACCTGCGTTTTTCTTTAATAAAGGTTTCAGTTTTAGTTCCGATTCTGTTTCTGTTGCCAAAGTTTTGAGTTTGCCAAACATGTTAATTGACAGACCTGTCTTTGGTGTACTTTGCTTTTTGCCCAGTTGTTGCTGGAGATAGGAAACCAGTCCTTGTGACCCTGCACAGGATCAAGCAGTGTATTGAAAATGTTTCATCTGTTGTGAAATGTTTAACACATCCACTTTTATCTTGGCCCCAGTCAGACTAGCTGTCGGCTCGTCAGTCTAGTCAGAATTAAATTCTATCTACAACTGGTAAGATATTAACTGTTCATGACCTTCCCACAGAACCCCAATTCAAAAAGACCTGAATTATTTATTTCATCCAAATTAGACAGATTAGGGCTATAATTCACTTTCTAACATTCGGTTTTCCTTCACCTACTTCAAACGAAAGTGTGCTTACGTTTGGGGTTCACACAGATGTAACAAAGCCACATCTTTCTCACGAAGATTGATTTGAAACCAAACATTTTAACCTTCAGAACTGCGCACTCTCGCTCACTCCAGACATTTACCCTCCAAATAAAAAAATACAAAAAACGGCAAAAAGCCAAAGATCTCTGGGGGCACAAAATCTGGCATGAATCTGGTTCTCCCGCCTCCCTCTCACCAAACCCAACAAACCTCACACCGCTGCTCGCTGTCTTTCTCCTCCTCCAGTACCCAGCTCATGTCATTCCATCTTATTTTAAGTGATTTTACTTTCAACCACAATGAATAGTTGTGGGTTCCTGTATTATTTGACTCTATCTGTATGTTCTGAATTAGGCCGGAGTACTTTAGAGTCTCAGCTGCGTGTTTTAGCCTCATGTTTAGAGCTAAATTCTGCTTTTTTTTCTTCTTCTTCTTCTTTGTCTGCAGGGGGATCAAGGTGACCAAGGACCTCGGGTATGTGGTTTGCTGTGATTTCTGGTGATTTGCAGATCTATGTGACTGTGTGAGTGTTTGTGTGTGTGTCTCCCCCAGCTGAATTGTGGCCTAAAGGTTTGAAATGCATGAAATTCCTGGGATAGAGTTCCCCCGATGTGGCCAAACACAACAAGCATCTCCGCACTGCCTCTTTCTCCATCAACAATGAATAGACAGAATTGTGAGATACTTTAGAAGAGTTGGACGGGTGGACTTCTCAAAATGCAGAAACCGATTTTTTTTACTCCCTCAAAATGAATGATCTTCTAGAAAACTCAGCTCTGTCTTTAAAACTACTCGTAATTAATTAGAACCCTCGGCGTGACGTGGCACATTCACCACTTCAATAATTTTCAGCTCTGTATTCTAACATTTCTATCAAAGTGCCACAATTAAATGATGCTAATGTGAGTTCTTTACACACTGAAATGAATTAGTCCATCTCCGCTCAGAAGTTGGACCTTTTTTTTTCTTCCTCCAGTAATGGGTAAAAAATTGAGCAGTCATTTTGAAAAACCGGCTGCACGGTTTTGTTTAAAGTAGACTGCATTAAGAGGGTCGCATCGTGCACACACTTTCACTTCCTCTATGTCTGCTGTTGTTCATCAAGGCTGGGTTGGATAGAAGTCAAAGTCGCTTTGAGTGCCTGTAATTGATTTATAATGGACCGAGGAGCGCACAGAGGTTGCCACACAAGACAAAGCAAGTCTAAAACGCAGTTCTTGTCACTGGAACTTCAGCCACCTCTCGGGAGGGGGGGTGGGGTCTGATCCCAAACCGGTGCTGGCGCCCACCCAGACATGAGTCGTTCGAACTTCTCCAGGCGAGTTGCACCAGATTTTATGATTTGAGTTGGAACAAATGACCCTTTCTGTGAAATTCAATTAGTGGTCTCCAAGTAATACGGGTAACGTTTCGCTTAGACATGCTTTCTCCCAGCAGCCAACCTCGGGGATTAGGTTTTCCTGAGTAATTTCTCACTTTCCCAACGTCTACCAACACGCTTTGAACTCTCTGGTAATTTTCAGCGGTGTGAAAAAGTGTTGTATAATCATTTTAGTAAAAAAACACACGGATAAAATCAACCCAAAGTTAATTTTTGGGTGATTTTCTTTTACATTGAGCCACTCTCTATTTGTAAAATACTTGGAAACACAACACCATGGTCAACAGTGTAAAGTATCTATCTAGATATATATTGCCTTCCAAAGTAAATACACTATCCATTTGAAAATTGTGTTTCATTAAGTTCGAATTACCACAAAATTGTCCCCTAATGGGTACGAATTAACACACGGTGTTACCATCGCATATGAAGGACTTCAGGCATGAAGGCAACGTAGGTCACCCCCAAATTGTATTAGTTTCACAGACTAGCATATTGACTTTGCACATTAGCTTAAGTGAGGAAATGTTGTGGAACCATAGAAGGATTTTACCTAATAATAAATGAAGTCGCAACTGGACAAGTGGTGCCTGACCTTCAATCTGCCTGTCTGGAAGTGACGTTCGTTTCAGGACTTGTATCGACGCACCCCTGGAGTTGATTAGACTCGTATGGAAAGGAGCTATCACCAATGTGGCATCGCAGGATAATCTCCTCGATGCACCATCAGGCTCGAGCCGCAGTACATCAAATCTAAACCAGATTGATTTAGAAAGGCGTCTATCGTGGTCAAAACATGGTTAAAGAACGCTTCCCCAGCCTGTTGCCCACATGTTAGGGTCAGACATTTGGCTGCCTTAAAGGTCACAGGTCATGTCCATATATGTGGGGTTACTCAAGCAGCAAATAATAAATTGGCCTCTTTTGACAAACAAATACATCGGCCACCACCAGAGCTGCTGAGCGTACTGGATACAGGCATGAACACAGAAAGGTGTGTGGTCTGTTTGAGTGATTGCACCATAACTACGGCTGTCGAGCAAAGTTCAGAGAATTGGCTTCATCTGAGGGAAACTGTCCTGATTTCTTCCTCACAAAAATGTCATTAATTGTTCAGTTTGTCCTGTATCGTGGTGTATGGCAGTTTGAAATATTTCTCCAATATCAAGAAGGCGTGATTATGCAATTTCCATGATTTGATTGTGAACGAAAACATACAATTGACTGCAAGCTTTTGATACTAAACTGAAATAAATTTAACTGCGATACGTTTAATACATCAAATAGCTCTTGTACCTGAGGCTTTACAAGTGTAGCATTAAAAGTTCATTTAACTCATTCAAAAAGGGCCTCCGACTGTAGTGTCTTATAGTGAGGTTTAAAGTCCAGGATCCAGCCAGTGTCCAATTACAGCTGACGCTGATTGTTCTCATAGCTGACATTTTGTTTACTACATACCAGGTCCCTTCGCTGCAGGCGAATACACAGCAATAAAGCTCCCCACCAAATAACCGACATCCGTTTGCAGAGAAAAGCAAATAAAAGCAGAATGTAAACGGTTCGGTTGTTCTGTCAGCCACAATGTTATTATCATTCTTACACATGAACATCAGCATTGAAGCAATATGGAGAGGGGCTATTATCTTTTACTCCTTCCACATTTCAAACCCACACTGGTCGGTGAGATCGTCAGCAAAATCTTTTGACCGTCTCACAATTTTCTTCCATAGTTTCTTGTTGCGTGGATCTCAAAAAGCTTGCAACAGCAAAATATGTATTCCATGCAGCTCCTGCCAGGAGTTATTGTATCGTCTGCTCCCTTAATGATAATCCAGCGCTTGTTTTTCCCTCTTTGTCTTCAAAATGTTTGAGGTTGTATATAACTTGAGAAATACTTGCGCTTCAATCCCAGTTGCACACAAAACAGCTATTGTCTCCTGTGTATCCACTGCGCTGTTCTGCTGTGGGCATGGATCAAAACAGGCTGCCTTGAAAGTCCTATTCTTAATGAGCCATGCTTTTTGAATTATGTTTGAAAAAACAGACAAATGGCACAAAAGCCATGTTTGGATAGACCAGATTTTATCTTCATCTTGACTATAGATGAAGATTGATCTCTCACGGGGCATGTTTATGACTGCCTGCCAGTAGTGAAGAAGTGCTTTTATCAGTCCATTCAGTTTTCAGTCATGTTGGATATTTGTGGTGGAGTGAACCTACAGCATAACATTAACGAAGAGAACATGTGATCATTATAAAACTGAAGTTGTGCAATCTTTTCTTGGTCTGTAATTGTGCAACTAGAACAATATTGAATTTTATTTAAAGTGGGATCCAGTACAATCAAGCACTTTCATTTTTAAAAATAAATTTAAATATGAACAAATAAATCTTTTTAAAATGTTTTTTTTAGCTTGTGCTACTTATTCTTCTTTGAACTGGACGATCAGATTGGCAACCTGTTTTTAAAAAAGTACGGAGCTGTCCCGTAATTGAAACAAAATACTTAAGCATCGTAAAGCTAACCTCGTTCAGTTTTCCTTCTATTGTACAATAAAAACTTATGATTTTTAAATTAGACTATGTTCAAATACATTAAAACACTTCAATTTTCTAAAATATAATTGTGTGTAAAGAACAGTTCGTCTAAAACGAGGAGTTTTGCTAAACATTTCACTAGCTTGCGCTACATGCTAACCATCGAGGAAATGAACGTTTAAATATTGACGATTACACTGTGAGAAAAGTCAATATATTTGTTTAGTGGAACTTGAAACTGTACAAGGTAACTAGCAAAACAACCTCAAACATTTTGAAGACCCTTGTTAAAGTTTGGAACTGTCGTGTAATTAAATAGTTGAAGCAAAGATCGTCAAAAAGCTAAAGCTAAGCAGTTTTTCTCCTGGTCTTTATTTTCTACTGTGTAATTGGAACTAGTGTTTGATTTTCAGAATATACGGTGCGCAAAAATTAAATAAAAAACCCTCTTCTAAAATATATGGTAATTGAATTTGACAAAAGCAAATACTTTAAAACGCAGTTTTGCTAAACACTTTATTAGCTAGTGCTGCATCATGCTAAACACTGAGAAAAGAAACTTATATAATGTAATATTACACTGCACATATAATCTATATTTTTGTTTAGTGAACATTGTAACACCGAAAGTTAGTTAGCTAAACATGAGCTGAAGCCTGGTGCTAAAATAAAGAACTGTCCTGTGATCAAAAATAACTGTGATCTTCATGGAGCTAACATCGTACAATCTTTTCATGGTCTTTTCTTTCTACTGGAACTAAGATGAACTAATTTTAATATTAGACCATTCAAATAAAATAAAACATATTATCAAAAATAGAATAAGCTGTGACAAAAGCAAAGTTTTTCTAAACAATGTGTTTTACTGAGCACAGCACTAGCATTAGCAGTGCATTAGCGCTCAAGTTTATCAAGCCTTGCTTGGTAAACTTTTCTACATGGGAGTAAGGCAAACAATACACATTTGTTGGGCAGTTGATTGAACGTGTGTCTTGCTATTACAATAAGAATAAAAAAGCAAAGTTAAAATATATTTATTGATTAATCGCTAGAGAATAATTAAAGTTATTTTGGTGCGTTTG
The DNA here is from genome assembly GCF_014905685.2 of Nematolebias whitei. Taxonomy (NCBI): domain Eukaryota; kingdom Metazoa; phylum Chordata; class Actinopteri; order Cyprinodontiformes; family Rivulidae; genus Nematolebias; species Nematolebias whitei. Next base: position 33,712,800 of record NC_056498.1, read on the forward strand.
TTTCCCAATGCCATTCAAAAACCCTGTTAAGTGCACCAAATATCTTCATTTCTGGGTTCTGAATAAGTATACCATTCAACTGTAAACCCCGTTTCCTTCCATCAGGGAGAAAATCAATGCTTTAACATGTCATTCAGTTTTCATGACTGGGTAACATCTGTCAGGAAGTTTGTGGAATCGCAATGGAGGAAATTTGATTGAATTTCCATTAAACATCCCCATCTGCTGATCTTTACTGAAGCTCAACGAGAGCAATATTACTTCTTAATCTACCAGCATGTCATAAGTCAGAGTGCATTCATCATCTCAAGACTGTTTTTTTATAAATGTAATTTTATAAAGAGGAAGGGTTACACTTATTGTCTAGTGGAGACCGACCCTCCTTTAGTGAGGCTACCATAGTGCTCAGTAAGACACGAAGCTTTAATGACACAGAGGCTGTTTAAATTTTAGGGACGCGTACAAAATAATTACTAAATATTTATGAACAGTCGAGGTAAATTAATTAACGGGTTTTAAATGCTGCTGGCGCCTGCTTTTCTTGCACTGCGAGAAGTGCAGAAAAATGGTTGGGAGCCACCTGTCTATGATGGTCAACAGACACAGTTTCTCTGATGACAGTAAAATTAATTTGAAAAGTTGTGGGAGTAAAAACTATTTTTGAGCTGAATTGAAATGTCTGCTCCTTGACTCATTCGCCAAAGCTTCTCCTCACACGAGTTGTTCCACAAATGATTGTTTGCTACTAGAAACAGAATGATTGTCGTCATCTTCCTTTGTCTGTTTTTATTTATTTATTTTTTTTAGTTCTCCCAGTGTTTGAATGTTGTGTGTCTTGTGCCATGTTCTGCTTGTTTGTCCCTTCAGGGATTGCCTGGCCCCCCTACGCTGGCTGCTTTGCACACCAATCAGATCCTGGGTGTCAAGGTTTGTCTGCTGTGGTGCAGCCTGGCTGCTGGGTCCGACCCCTCCGCAGCACACACTGGGACTCAATGAATCACTGTCGGCTGCTTTCCTTAAAGCCTGATGATGGAGTGTGCACAGGAAAACCCTCATATAATCAGTCACACCCACTCAATAGTTATCCTCTTTCCTGCCGCCACTACCAATCTTTCACTTAGGTGATTTTTGTTTCATTTCACATATTGAGCCTTCTACTGAAGGCCTTGTACAGCCCTGTAAAACGTAGTTAACTGAAACAAGAATCGGTGTTCAGAAACCAGGACATGGTCTGGCTCCTGTCCATTGTCGATGAAATGAAGCGGAAGGCGCTCTAAAGGGAATTCTCAATGGTGACCAAAATTAGCAAAGATGTTGCACCCATGGTTCGCCACTAATCCTTCAAACCGCCAAACTGGTCATTAAAATTGTTTCAGCGGTGAAACAACCAAACGCCAATGGGTGCTTACTGAATAATACAGGCATTGAAAGAAATGGAAGGTAAGGCAAAGGAACCGGTCTTAACTCAGAAAGTTGACCAGCGGTTGTCTCGGTGTGTGCAGCTCTCAGGGTCTGACTTGGCAGCAGGCACGGTGATGACGACGGTGCTTTCACAGATGAGGAGTAAATCCCACTTTTCCGGTGGGGACTCTAAATCCATTGTGGTACATTCACACCCCAGAGGTGGTAATTATGGGCCCCGAGTCCAGAGTAAGTAAGCAGTGTAAGGAAGTGTACTGGCATCTGAAGCAAACCACCTCAGTGGAGGAGAAGGGTGGATTCTCCATCTGTCTGTGAAGGCACTCGTCTGGGGTTTCATGAACACGGTGCTTTCTAACAAAATCTGTTTCTTTTTGCATTTGGCTTCTCCTCCTCCTCCTGCTTCTTCTTCTGGGACCTTCTCCTCCTTCAACCTTCTCTCACCTTTGACCTCCGGCTTCTTGACCTCACACACCTGCTCAGATGGTCTTCCCAAAGATAAATCATGGCTTTCTTTCCGCTGACCAGCAGCTCATAAAGCGACGACTCATTAAGGTAGTAATGGGTGTGTCCTCTCTCGTTTCTTTGTCCAACGTGCCAGGTTTCGCCAAATCATTTCTCTCTGGCCAGTGCATGCAAGCCTGCAGATGTCGTACGTGCTGCTGATCATTTAACAGGAAATGCCCTTAAAGCAGTCAATCATATCATTTTAATGTGGTTCTGTGAGAAAGGTTGTAAATAGCTATTTGAACCACATCAGTTTGGATACATAAAGTATAATTCTGACAGGGTTGACAAGCTACTAGCAGGTCCAATCGCGTCCAGAACAAAATGATTTTTTGCCATCTTGAAATGTCTCCAATCTAGTTTTTCATTACTCTATTCATTACATAGAACTCAATGTTTGTGGAGACCAGTGGTCCCCAATTCTGGTCCTTAAGGGCCACTACCCTGCATGTTTTATGTTTCTCTGCTTCAACACACCAGAAGCAGAACTTGAAGACCTGCTGAGGAGGTGAGAAACAACGAAAACCTACAGGATATTGGTCCACTAGAACCAGGATTGGGGACCACTAATGTAGACCATCAGTCACTTAGGACATGACAATCCTAAAACTTTTTTTGTTTGTTTTGTTTTGTGAGGAGGTTTTGCTTCTTCTCTAAGATTTCTCAGTTCCACCTAAAAAGTGCAAAGTTCCAAGATCTAAAACTATACTAAGCTGCTTCATTTGTGTGAGCTGAACTCGCGTGCAAATCACTCTCCCTCACCTCTTTGCTAAGGATTCTTAGGGTCTTTGGAGCGAGATGACTTAAAAAAGCAAGAAAATTAGTTATTTTTTATAAATAAAAAAGTCAAATTGTAGAAGAAGAAACTGTACAACTTTGATATTTTGAACCACTTTGGCCATGACTGCATCAAAAATTCGACAGGGGAGAGGGCGGACTCCAGAAACCATGTTAGTACCATCAAAATGGTTGATCCACTATGTAAGGCGCTATTTACAAAATTGAGTTTGTTGTGGCTCCTCGGACTGAAGAAATCTTTTGGATGAAAGGCGAAACGTTTCAACACAAAGAAACCGTCCAAAGGACCTGACTTAACTTTGGTGGATGCATCTACCTGAATTATTGAGCATGAACTTTGAAATCTACGTCACTGTGCTAACTCAAATAGTGCCACGGTCGTCAGTTGGCAGAAATCCAATTTGGTCTTGGTCATCGGACTAACCATTAGCTTGTCGATTCAGTCAGATACTGAAGTTGTTCAAACAGCCAACAGATCTGAACTTTTAGTTGAACAGAGGCTTTTTAAAGTTGAAAAATTACCGTCTCAGAACTGGTCAAAGGACTTCTGAACATTAGATTTCTGTAAATTTTCTCAGAACGTCTTGACATCCAGTACAAACACGGACCACACATTTTCCCCCTGATTAATAAAACCAAATGTAACTTATTTCGATGCTCAGTCCAGTTAGGATTGCATGCATTTTAAAGGATTAATACTTCAGCTATAAACCTCCACATCTTCTCTTTACTTGTTTATATTAGCTCCATATTCTCCTCATTATGAATGGAGGGCGGCCACAGCCACCCAGGAGATCACTGCTCTGCTCTATTTATCATTGGCCAACTGTAGTTTCTTTGGTCCGCGTGGATCCAATAACATCCCATCAGAATGATGCAGAAATGTGCTCTTTCGCCACACAGGGAGATCAGGGTCAAGCGGGACCACCCGGGCCTCCAGGGCCACCTGGCCCTCCTGGACCAAGAGGCCCTCCTGGGGACACCGGAAAGGATGGACCCAGAGGTCTGCCAGGTCTACCCGTGAGTCCTGCAAATGAACTAATTCATCTTTTTTATGTCTTTAAAATGCAACTGGATCTGCAAAATTCATGGGATACGTCATTTGAAAATGACATTTTTCTTAAGTACAGCTCAGAATTTTTAATTTAACTTATTGCTTTGAAGGTTAATGCCAATAAAAACATATTTTTGAAGCTCCCTGATGAGGTAACGCTAATCTTCCTAAAATAATGTTTGATTGTACCAATTCAAACTTGCATGACAAGGTTTTCTTTTTTTAATTTAACATGTTTTTCATGTCTTTGCGCCTGGCTCTGGCGTCTTGCATATTTATCTCAGCTTGTAGGGCAAGAAGTAATAAGAAAAAGCTTCTCAATCGTGTTCAGCCATAAAACCTTCTGTGGGCTCCAGCTGATCTTTACTGCTTTGGCAGTGATCGCAGTCGAAGAGGAAAAATATGAGGAGTTGTTTATGTGGTTCTGTCCAACTTCTTATTATTGTTTTTGTTTTACGACTGTTTTTAGTTCCTCGTCAAGAAGTTGCTAAAGTTGTTAAAGTTTTCCAAGAAGTTGCACTTCTTACCTTTTTTCGTTTTATTTTTTATTTTTTCTTGTTGTGAACATCTCACAAGGAGGGCAAGATTTATCCCATGGATTTTGCAAATATGTAAAAATGTAAAGGCATATGTCACAACGCTGCACCAAGACACGAGCCGGGTTTGAAGCAAAGGCAGAAACTAGAATGAGGCTGTTGGACAGGGACGGTGGAGGGGAACATGAGGTCCAGCAGAACAAAAACCTCTCAAACTACTGAGATAATGACAAAAAGGAGATTCTTGTTACCTTATTTTTTTTATTGATATTAAAACTGTTTGGATTTTCTAATCATCAAACTATTTTAGCCCTAAGGGTTTGTTTTGTTGTCTTTTTTTAGGGTGATCCAGGGCAGTTGGGAGAAACAGGACCCATGGTGAGAACAAGTTTTTATCCCTTTTTTTATACCAATAAAATATGAAACAAATTGGTTTATTTTGCTTTGTGTCATAAATATAACAATTTAATATTTATGCACATTGGATTTTGAGAAAAGGTTTTACCTAATTTCATTTGTGTTCAGTGTATGCACAGTGGCGGAACTAGACTTTTATGTAGAGGGGCCCAAAGGGGGGAGCAAAGGCTTTTTCAGGGGGGCACATACACATCCCGTTTCCTGATCTTGGTACATAAGGAACATACTTTTCTTTTTTTTTTATTTTTATAAACGTCATAACTCAAATGCATTTCTTTATTTATCAACCTGTCTCAGTTGCTGTCTCTTCTACACCCCCCCCCCCACACACACACACACACACACACACACACACAAACAAGATATCGTAGTCATCCTCAAGGCACAGAATCCCCTCTTTACACAAAAAATATGACTCAGAAATTGGTAATACTTTCAGCAAACTCTGGCATACAGCAGATTTAAGAGTGAAATATACTGCTTTTACTAAAATAATTGTATATGTTATTATATGTTTGTGTTTTTACAAAAAGCACATGCAAACGAATAATTGTGTCCTCTTTTACTCTTATTGCGCAACTTTCAATGCCACTTATGGTGGCATGTCAATCACCTGGGTGGCCAATCAGGTTCCAGTCCACTCCTCTGGCTCCGCCCCTGCATACGTACCAACAGAAAAGCACCCCCTCTGTGAAAGGCACCCCCAATGTCATAACATTGATAAGATGTTTTCAATCACTGAATATGTGACAAAAGTTAAGCAACAAATTAAACCACACAGTCATCTGCAAAAAGGAAATGGTGTATAAAGTTTATTCACAGTAGTCCTTTCGTGTAATTATTGGGGTGTTTTTAGGGTGGTCATAGTTAATGTTAATGACACATTTTATGGTAACCAGAGAAACATTTTCTCTCACAAACTCCCAACATGAGGGACCAACCACACTCCAGTTAACAGTAAATTAATGCTCCCTGCGGTGCTCAGCAAATAAAGCTTTTGATTAGAGTTTCCTCATAAAAAGCGACATTGAAAAGGTCAGAACAAACTCCAGGGGAAAGAAATAACAGGAGAAAATCACACGGTGCTGTAAGATTCCACAAATGAAGTGGATGAAACCGGGATCGAGACTGGAAGTACTTTAGAGAACTTTAATTTCCGAATCCATCCATCCATTATGAAGGTGTTGAGAAACGAAGAAACGCATGACTGAAAGTGTTTGTTGGATTTGATATGTTTCATTTTACTTCGTGCTCAGACAATAGCAAAACAGCAGCACAATTAGGTTTTGAAATTTGCTGTCATGAATGTAAAACTTACAAAGAATGTTCCTAGGTCGACACGAGCCCACATTAGAGTCTAACTTTGAGCAAAAATATCAGTTTCGTTGCACCTCTGTGTGATGGCGGTAGCGGAGAGCTACGTTACAAATGCTACGTCTGAGTGGAGCTGCTTTAATCTCTGCTCTCCATCTAGAAGTGGCAGAGCTGTTTGCATGGGGTGGGGGTGGACATTTAGTAGGCGGGGCTTTTGGTTCTGTTGATAGGGCGGGGCACCCTCCTTGGGTAATACTAGGGGAAACTTATCAGCTGTGACATCAGTCATAGAGCACAGTGTGGGGGGGGGAGGCTGTTTTTACTTAGGCTAAGGTTGAGCCCCCTCCTGTTTACTCTGCTCACGTATGATTGTGCAGCTACCCATCCAGGCTGTCACATTGTAAAGTTTGCAGATGATACAGCGGTGGTGGGATGCATCACAAACAATGATGAGTCCAGCTACAGGCAGGAGGTGGAACACCTGGAGAGCTGGTGCAGAGAGAATAACCTTCACATCAATGTGAAGAAGACAAAGGAGATGATTGTGGACTTCAGAAGGAACAAAAACACCTACACCCCCCTGAACATAAGAGGATCTGCGGTGGAAGTGGTCTCCAGCTACAAGTACTTGGGTGTACACATGAATGACAACCTCAGCTGGAGCAACAACACCACCAGCCTGATCAAGAAAGCTCATCAGAGACTCTACTTCCTCAGACGGCTGAGGCGAGCTGGTCTGGGAAGCTCAGTCCTCACCTCCTTCTACAGGTGTGCAGTGGAGAGCATCCTGTGCTCGAGCATCAATGTGTGGCATGGAGGCTGCACAGCTGCAGAAAGAAAAGCTTTGCAGAGAGTGGTGAAGGCTGCACAGAAATCTGTTTGAGTCAGTCTCCCCACCATCACAGACATCTACACCTCCAGATGCAGGAAGAGGGCCACCTGCATCATGAAGGACCCCACCCACCCAGCACACACACTTTTTGCCCCACTCCCCTCAGGAAGGAGGTTAAGGAGCATTAAGTGTAGAACCACTAGACTGAGGAACAGCTTCTACCCTGAGGCTGTTAGACTCATGAATCTCTAACTAGAATAATCACTGTGAAAAACCATATCATGTTGCTGCTGATCTGTTTCATGTTGCTGCTGATCTGTTTCAATGTTGATGTGTTCATGCGTGCACATCTGCTCACAGACTCATGTTCATGTTTGTGCTGATGTTCAATGTTTTATGTTATGAGTGCTTAGTGTATATTTAGTTGATGTTTTTCTTAGTTCATATCTTAGATGTTATTACTGTTTTTCTTATACATTTTATTGTTGGATGTAACTGGGACCCTGTGTACATAATTTCGCTCCACCACATGTACCACATGAGGTGCGAATGACAATAAAGAAACTCTGACTCTCTGACTCTGACTAAACAAACGGCTAGCTAAACGAGCACCAGTCGTTTTGAACATGCATACATTTGTGTAGTAGGACGAACATTGTGTGACTGAGACAACATCAACAAACTAAACAAACTGTGTCATGCAATAAATGTATTTTATTTTATTTTTTGACAGAGTCGTTCTTTATATCCTAAAAGCAGTATGAAATGGGTTCTGGTTACGCTAACTATTAGCCAAGCCTGGATGAAGACGTCTCCTATTTTCTCCACATTGCGCATTTTGACTGATCTCATGACTGAGAAGTTACAAACTATTGATAACTATTTGAACGGACATCACTTTAGAAATGACAAGACTATTGAAAATGAAGACAAAAAGTTCTGGCTCCACCGGTAAACAAACCCATGACCCAGTTGGGCTTTTCACACACCCGTCGAAAGGCAGACGTTTTATAGTATAGTCTCAACTGCCCGACCTTAAACTTCTTATTTTGTCCCACCCATAAGTTTTGATCCGCTCGAGATAATTTAATAAAACATCATACACATTAGCCTCATCACTAGATGGAGTGTCATGTACACTTTTCATTTCCTAACTTGAGTGTCAAGGTCAAAAGTCAAGGACAAAGTTGAATCTTTCTTAGTCCAGACCATAACTTCTGATCGTCAAGATAATTTGACAAAACTTGACGATTTGCACAATCTTTGCATCGCTCCAGCTCTCGGCTCAAGGTCACAAATCAGAATCAAAGGTTATACAATGTCTTTGCTTGTCCAGGCCGTTGCTATAGATTGCTGTATAACAGTTTGTCCACGGGTGTAGAACAGTAGGCAGACTTGTTTTGCTTCCATAAACGTTGCAGTTGATCTTTTTCAACAAAAGGAATAGTTTAGGGGAATCCCTGACTTTCAGCTATCATACACAGCTGCCTGCCTTCATTCCACAATTTCATACCACCTTATGTACCACATGTGAAGCGAATGACAATACCTTGAACCTTGACAGCTCACAGGAACAAGTACGGGTAGAATGAGTTGTGTTTTTACCACAGGATTCCTTAAAACTACAGTATACCTTGAAAACAGGAACCAACCCATACTTATTCCTTCATGTTTTTTTTTTCTTTAGTGCTTTTTCAGATGCTTGGGACAAGCAGCAGCTGGAGTCTGTCTCCAACAAACAAATGATGAGCTCAGCCAGAGCTTTGAGCTGAAACAATCACTGCTCCCCTTCATTCTCAAAATAAAGCTCACCATTACATGAGCACAAACACGGCAACTCCTGACACTGATGGACTTTTAAAAAGGAACAATGTGATCATCTGGAAGTGAACCTCCCTCTGTAAAACAGCGAGAGATCAGCATGAAGCAGCTGCTGTTAGCCTTTACAACGTCAGAACTTCGTTTTTCAGCCAAAAGCTGATTGTCGGCTACCATTTTAGGAAAATAAACAAAGATGAGATTTTGGATTAGCTGTAGACCTCTGTATAGACTTGTCCACCTCAGATTAGATTAGAAAAATAAACTCATCACACTGGAACACACACCAAGTCCACACTTACTGTATATTCCTTTTTTATATAAAGGCCTCAAAGGAATGCATATCTCCCGCTGTCTTTTATGCCAGAGTTTTAAACTAAGATTATCTTATGCTATGAATGGATGTAATGCTCTTGAGTTTATGTTGTGAATGACAACTTGGAGTGACTCCCAAACTTAATCAGTTGTAGCTGTGCTTTCAGTGATTACTACTTCAAACTTCATTAACATCAAGTCAGTGGTTCATGAGATATTTTGCTAACACACAAACGTAGTTGACTCCCAACAGTTAATAGCAAAGTTTAAAAAGAAAAAGGGGTTTTGCGCAATTGTTTGGAGTTCAAAGTAAATGTTCGGAGATGACTCTTGGCTACTACCACGCCAAATTTTAGCTCCATATCTGTAAAACTGTCTTGAGTTGTAGCCGCTCTTCTCTTTGCTGTATTTGCTTAGCTGTGGAGGCCTTCTTGAATGGGCTTGACTCGAAAAGTAAGTTAGTCATAGACGTGCATCCAATTCAATTCAATTTATTTATATAGCACCAAGTCACAACAGAAGTTGTCTCAGGGCACTGTACAAAAACATTCACATACATTAAAAACCAAATTAGTAAAATATCCTGATGCATGCTCATATAATTAGTAAAAGTTTAGTAAATTAGTAAAAGTTCTCTACCTAAGGACGGCTGGCAGCACGACGGCTCAGTGGTTAGCACTGTTGCCTCACAGCAAGAAGGTCCTACGTTCAATCCCCGGTTGGGCTTGGGGTATTTCTGTGTGGAGTTTGCATGTTCTCCTCGTGCTTGCGTGGGTTTTCTCCAGGTACTCCGGTTTCCTCCCACAGACAAAAAAAAACATGCATGTTGGGCTGTCTTCAGGCCCAGGCCTCGCTTGCAAAAGAGATCTCAATGGGATTTGCCTGGTTAAATCAAGGTTAATAATAAGGAAGCCAGCTGATTGTGATGAATCTTCACTTCGTAGCAGTCTCCCATTCTGAGCAAGCACAAAGGCAACAGTTGAAAGAAAAATGAATTAACTTCCTTTTAACAGGAAGAAACCTCCAGCAGAACCAGGCTCAGGACGAGCGGCCATCTGCTTCGACTGGCTGAGGTTTGAGAAGAACAGGAAGGAGAGACAAACAAACACAAAATGACAGGACCAGGTTCAAAAACATGTTCAATGCAAAAACAACTGGACTTTATTTGTAAAGTCAAATAAATTCCAGTTGTTTTTGTATTGAACGTTTTTTGAGTTGATCATGTCCTGGATGACTGAGAATCTTCACCAGCAGACAGGTCCAGGTGTACCCCCATTGAAAGAAAACTTCAAAAAAACTGTTAAGATGGAAATAATTACAAATACAAAGAAGTAGAGTAGAGCGATTAAAGACTGTAGCAGTGAGGAAATGTTGTCAATTTGTCCTCCAGCAGTCTAAGCCTGTAGTAGCATAAGTAAGGAATAGCTCAGGAAACCCAAGCTGACCCTAACTATAGGATTTATCAAAAAGGAAAGACTTAAGCCCAGTCTTAAAACTGGACAATGTGTCAGCCTTACGGACAGAAACTGGAAGTTGGTTCCACAAGAGATGAGCCTGATAACTGAAAGATCTTCCTCCCATTCTGCTTTTGGAAACTCTAGGAACCACAATGAAACCTGCAGTCTGAGAGCGAAGTGCTCTGTTAGGAAAATATGGAACAGCAAGGTCTTGAATATAAGATGGAGCTAGGTTGTTGAGAGCTTTGTATATTAGAAGCCAATGGAGAGATGTTAACTTTCTGAAAATTTCATTAGAATCTCTTGGTTCATGAGATATTTTGCTAACACCACAGCCAAACACACACAAACAATGGAAAAAACATTATCATCCTTCACCTTTGAAGGCAAGTGATAAAAATGAAATAAACTTGTTGACAAGCTGTTTTCATTTTAGCCAAGAATTATTAGCACTTTTAGATTTGGGTGTTTAGTTCACGTCAGGGAGTTCAATGTCCAAACTTACCAACGTTTTCCTCCTTATGGTGTTTTTGATTGGAGCGTCCAATTCATTTCATATTTCTTTTATGTAGAAGCTATTGTTTGAGGCAAAAGTAGATTCCTGAGTTTTCCAGCAGCCTTCCAGGACATGTGGTGTTGGTTAGGAGGATTAAACTCTTGTGGAACAGAAGGGAGGAGAACCAGGGGAGACAAAAAGAAAAAGGAAACATTTTCAGGACTGGGCACAAGGTTCCTCTGGGGTATATTAGAAGGGTCTTCAGCTGCCTGAAGGTGGCTTGAAGCCCCGTGCAAAGTATTTATCTGGAACGTTTCTCAACAAAATATATTAAATAAGTTTAAATAAGATCCATGCAGAACTGGGAGGAATCAGCTCCATGTGTGTTTTGGTGTTATTTCCAGTAACACTGCAAAGTTTCAGTCCTCTTTAAGCCTACTCATTCCACATTTACACTCAATTTGTTTCTTTTGTGATGAACAATGTGTCAAATGTTCTTTAAAGACCTGAAAAACGACGACATGTTTTTAATTATTTGTCATTTTAGTGTTAAGCCAAAACATAAGAAGCTAAGGTGCTTGGGAGATCCTCTGTGGAATAATTGAATGCTTTTGGCAAATATTTAAACAATAATGTGCAGAACAAATCTGTTCTTAGTTTAGTTTTGTTGCTTGACCAACTGTGGACCAGTCGTTGAGCTGTCCGTTACAGCCTGTTGTCCTGAAAGGAAGACAGTCTAGTAGTTGCCTTTGTCTGCAATTGTTTGTCTCTTAGCAAAATATCACATGAAGCACTGAACAAATTTGAATGAAACTCGCATTTAAAGCCGAATAAACAAATCAAGATGGCCGCCACAGCTGAATGACCTAAAATGACATCAAACTGGCTCAGTCAGTGTTACAGACGTTGAGCTGACTCTTGGTGTCGTCGTACCAGAACGTAGCCTGAGCCCCAACAGAGCACAGGATCTTGATTTAAAACATTAAACTCAGATTTATACTCCATCAGACATGCCAAACTTTGTTCTCACTGACTTGGTTACGTGATGGAAAGTGAAATGTTTTGTTCTGGTATCACCCCTGCAAAACCCATTCTGCACAAGCTAAGTTGTACATTTGTCACAAAGAGACCAGACGGTTCAGAAGCGTGTCCCTACGCTGCCCAACCGAGGCGCCCTCCCTCCTGGCTAGCATAGCCACGGAGAGCTGCCTGTATCTCTGCGTTCTCTTCTCTGTGCACAAAAACTGTTATCTTCTTCCACGAGCTCTTTGAATATCTTTATACACTTTGCTGGAACAGTTAACAGCCCTGTCGTCTGATCTCCTGCAGAATGAAAGCTGTCGTTCATCTGCTTTTTCCATATAAAATTGCCCACAAAGTTCAGACCAATCGCACAATACTTGGCACAGAACAAAAGATCTGCCAGCAGCTGCGCTTCTCCTCAGCTAACAACAGAAATACCAGCTCTTCCTCTTCCATCATCAACTGAAAATAAACGTTTGCTCCATCCACCGTGCTGCCACTGCGTTGATTCTGTTTGCGCGCGACGTGTGCTGCAGTGGCAGGAGACCTCTTGTTTCTCTTCAGTGTATAAAATGTCCATGCAAAAGGAATGTCTCACAACCACATAAGAGAGAGACTGATGTCTTACTTCTCGTCACGTATGAAGCATCCTCAATGTGCAAGGCAGTGGGAGACATTAATTTGAACAATGCTACCTTTATGTTGTAAAATTAAACATTTTATGTAAATGGTAAATGGGCTGTGTGGAATGTACCCATTCATACAGCACTCTAATATATCTGTACAAAGGCTAATGAGTGCTTTTATCACGTTCAAACACCGATGGGACACACATCTGAGGCAATGAGTGGTTCAGTGTCTTGCCCTGAGACGCTTCAGCTTGTGACTGCTGGTGGAATCCAACTCCCAACTCTAGCATTGGAGGACAACTGCTCTAATCACTCAGCCACAACCGCCCCATAAGTGTGAGCTATGTGTTGTCATCATTGTCTATTTCTATATAATGACAAAACTAGTCTGCATTTAACCCATCACACATGAGATACACCCAGGTGGAGTAGCAGGCAGCTACGTAAACGCCCTGGGAGCAGTTGGGGATTAAGTGTCTTGCTCAAGGACACCACGACATGAATATGGTGCTGAGTTGAACCTGTGACTTTCTGGTCCCAAGTTGGCTGCTCTACCTCTACACCACAGCAGCCCAGAAAGAAAACCAGTGGTGGTGCAGAGGTTAGAGAAGGTGGGCCTGTGATTGGAAGGTCGCCGGTGCGGCTCCCCGTACCGACAACATAAAAAATATATGTGGGTGGGAAAGGTAAAACACCCACATCTGCCTCCACCCTCATTTGTTCCACACTGCCCTTAAGCAAGGCCCTTAACCCCCACCATCTGCTCCCCTGGGCACCCTAGATAGCAGCTCTCTGCTCCACACAGAGGGCTGTGGTAGCTCGGTCTGTGGTTGTGTCAGGAAGGGCGTCTGGCATAAAGTCTTCGTGGTCACTGTGGCGACCCCTGAAGAAGGGAGCAGCCAAAAGAAGAAAAAAGTGTTGGTTTTAACTCGTGGATTTTTGCTGTTTACTTGGTAAAGAACTAACTGTAGTGCAATCATTGTTTTTTTTTTTTCTGTTTAAGCTTAATTTAAGAAGTTTAAGAAGTTTCAGTCTGTTTGTACTGACTTTGACCTTGAATATTTTTGAAATAACAGGATTGAATCCTGGAACATAATCCTTGAGCTTTTTACCAAAACCTTTTATTTCTCAACTTCTGAATCATTAAGGGATGACTCGGGGAGTAATAAACCAACAAAGTATAGATTTAATTAAACATTGGCTGTAGGATGACTGATGTGCTTTCTTGATCAGTAGCTTCTGTTTTGTTCATACTGGTAAATGTTTTTTCATTCATTCAACCTTTATTTAGACAGGTAAATCCCATTGAGCCTCGAGGACTCACGCACAAGAGAGACCTGATTTCAACAAAGAATGATGACAACAATTATGAAATGATTATTAAAAAGGCCATAGTTGTGAAACATTATGCTTACACTTCTGCAGTAACTCTTGTCATCAGTATTATGTTAACCTCTAGGTGCGAAAGAAAACGTCTGTCTGTCAAAATGATACATTTTCTTTTCAAACTGACAGCAGTGCAAGTTGAAGTGAAACAAATTTATGTTACAGAGCTCATAAGTTAAACAAAAGCTTTGAGCAAACACTCCAACCTGCACCCCGGAGCTCTAAAATACGGAGCTTTGATCAGGCCAAATTAGTCTTCCTGTAAATGCAGAGCGAGAGCCGCACGCTCGAAAATTCCTTCAGGAGCTGAAGTGCTGCCGTCTGCGTGTGGGAATGGGCTCGGCGCTCGCCTCATTGTTGTAAGAAAACACGCACCATTCGGAGCTTTCTGTTTTAACTCGGACGCTCGACTTTATTGGACATCCTGTTGATATTCTACATTACTGTTAGTATTTTTAACTAGACTTGACTGTTTACAGAAGCAGATAAGGTTCGATTTTCTGATATTCTTTCCCTCAAAGCTCACTTTAGCCTGCATTTGTACACAAAGATTTTTAAATTATTCTCTGCTGTTCGTTTTCTCGTGTTTCAGAGAACAATAGAGCCCGGACTTCCTCGAGGGCTCTTGACTCTCTTGGAGAAAAAAAACAAACAAAACTCCTTTTCTGCAAAGTAGCTCCTGAGTTCTTTCAGATTTTGCCAAGTTAATTAGCACTCTGGCGAGTGGCACATGCTCCCACATTCTTAGTGGGTCATAAAGATGTTTACTGAACCCTGCTGAGGTTAGCAAACAAAGACCTTTGAAGGCAAGCGGGGGAAAAAACCCTTTCTCTTGGCTGCTTGGGCGAATTAAACTCTTTATTGAGATTTTTATTAAATGTGCAGATGGAATGCCCAATAAATGAGCCGCGTGTGTGTTTGTATATGTGAGAACTCTTTGCTAAAGAAGTATAATGGGAAATCTGAAATGGAATTTAGTTCCGTGATTGTCTCTTTGTCTCAACACAAACCTAACAAGACCCAACCCAACAAAGGGCTCCTTCCCAGAAAACCAATGGTTATTAAGTCATGGCTTGGCGCTGCCAAACGTTGCTTCATTTGCACAGAAATTTGCACTGACAGTCAAACTTTTCAACTTCAATATTACCTCACTGCGTTGCACTCTACACGGGGCCGTGTCTTTTTTGACAGTTATATATGCTTCAATGTGAACAAAAGCAGAACACTTGCTGTTGGTGAAGGTTTGTGGAGCAAGCGCTTTGCTTGGCTTCAACCCAACTGCAACTAAACAGCCCAAAGCGACATTTTACTGTAAATTCTGAGGTCAAATTAAATACAAATCAACCCAGCAGAGGATACCTGCCAATTGTTGAGGTGTTAAAATGGTATCTCAGATTTTTGGGAATGGGGTTCTGTGGAGAGATTATGAACACTTAATATCTTTCCTGTAGTAAATTGCTCTTGGAACAGCCTCAATTTTTGGAGAAGCTCAGTTACCTCTTGAACCACTGGATATATTTTATTGAAGCTTGAAGAATTATCATTAGCTGTGCATATAAAACAATATTTAGAGTTAACCTAATTCAAGATGGCCAGCTATGGGCCCTTTAACTCATTCAGCTTTACCGATAAAGAGCTCAAATCTGGTCTAATAGTAGCTGAGAGTCACCCTGAACACATTCTGTCACTGATCGTAGGGATACAGACCCAGGAATGCAGACATATGAGGAGCATAAATAAACAAAGGTCTTATTAAAATAACCAAAGTAAAACATGAGCTGTTGTGGCAGCAAAACCTCCAGGTACTCAGGTGGAGACACAAGGAGACAGGAGGGTAAAACCAGCCATGAAGCACAAACAATGGCAAAGTGATGAGCGGGGTGGAGCTGAGGGACTTTAAGGACTGGGGCTGATGAGTGGAGTGTCTGCAGCTGTGACTGATGGAACAGGAAACAGGTGAAGATGAGTGTGGCAGGGTGATGGGACTGACGGAGGGAGAAGTGTGCCACAGAGGAACACACAAAGACTAATCAATGAAAGCACAGATAACAGAACTGAAAATAAAGAAAATAAACATAATAACCAGAAAAGATTAAATCTAACAATGAACGGAAAGGACTACAAAAGAGAGTAACCAAAAAACACAAATTCTGACACTCTTGATTGCTATCAGATCTTTGGAGATTTCATAAAAATTGCATGAATTTATGCATTGTATACAAAGCAAGGCTAAAAGCCCAAGAGTCCCAGAAAAACTTGCTTGGAGTCAGAATATTTACCAGAGTCACGAAAACACGCTCTTCTGTAAAGGATGTCAGGTTTTGTCTTTTGCCTCAGAAATGTTGTTGCTGTGACTCTCTGGAAAAGAGAGCTGTATTACGAAACTGTCCAAATCACCAAAAGTCTTAATAATGATTGAGCAAATCAGTTTCTGTTTCGCGCTCATTTGTGATTCCTTTGATTAGTTTATTTATTAAGTTAAATACCTCAGTGTTTCCCTTACATTACTTGCCTTGGAACTGAGACACGTCTGTGTTGTGAGCTTTTTGTGCTGACAGTTTTTGAGTGGGGGGGCTTGGGTTAGATGGCTCAGTGTGAGGAAAGCAGAGTGCTGCCTTTTGTAGCTAGCGTGTCTGTATTATGTGTCAGTTTCTTAGTACTATGTCAGTGATGCTTCTATCTTAAAGCCACTATAACCATAAAATAATAATTGTGGTTCAAATCTCTGTCGATTTGTCATTTTACGTTTACTCCAGCAGAAATAGCTAGACGTCCCCCAGGCTGAAAAGGAAGTCCTACAGCTAGCTGCAATTGTTAGTTGTAACTAATAGGGGTGCACAGTGAAGTGGACATTTTTTAATAACAAAATATTAATGTGTCAACAACGCCATAAAGTGCAAACACAAACTGAGCGCTAAAGATATTAATTTGGCCCAACTTCACTAAACGCCCTCATATGTGAACATTGGAATCTCTGAACTTGAGTTTATCACAACTATTATTGTTATCACGATTCTCGACAATATCGCAATCTCATATTTTCCTAGTATTGTACAGCTACTATAGTGAATAACCATGGAAAGTTAAATTAATATTGATGTAATCATTTATAAAGCAACATTTGTGTTGTTCTTTATTTTTTATTTATTGGAGTCATTTTAAGTCAACAATTCATTTTGGTCCTAGCCTTGCTTGAGCCATTTGCTAGAAGTTCTTTTGAAACCTTTTAGGTTAATAATCCAACATGGCTTCAGCTTTAACTGTAGTAAACAGAAGGTCAGATGTTGTATAAACCGTCCTCCCACTTCATCACTGAATTAACTCAAAGTAGTGGCGCCTCCTCTACCCTCGCTAAAACGTTCCGAATGTCGACCCGTTGAGGCGGTGACCCCCGTGTGTTGGATCAAATGCTCGTTGCAGCCAAACAGAGCCTGATTTCACCGCTGCTGAAACAATTACAGAGATTGCGGTAAAAGATCAAACCGTAAGAGTCTTGGTTATTCGTGCTCTCATTAGAGATTCATATTTATGGCTCAGCTCCATGAAACGACGGCTCAGACCCAGTCTTGGAACAAGGGATTGATTGTGATCCGTAGTTTTTGCCTGAAGGGTGTGAGCTCGCTGCATAAAATCCTCCCATGAGTTTGCCAGTCCCTCTGTTGGCTCTGGAAACTGTATTATTTCATCTGACATACTTTTTTCTGCTGTATTTCTCTTCTAATAAATCTCGTTTTATCTTTCTTATCATTTATAGGGGCCTGAGGGGCCACAAGGGCCAACGGTAAGTTATAAAAAAACACTTTTTTTTTTTTTGTACCAAGCTAGCATTTTTTGCTTATTAAATTACATGTATGTGTACTTTACTTATAAAGCTGGTTTTATTTTTTAATTAATAAACCAAAAGGTAACATATTTAACTTTGGAATAATGTTATTGGTTTGATAGCAACTTGGCAGAAGTTGCACAAGTGGCTGTGAAAATATGTCAGGTGTTAAATGTGTTTACTCTGAGATTTGAGATGGAGAGCCTCAGTCGGGGCAAGTAAACACGAGGGGGGAAAAACGAGTGAGAGACGGAGTGCGGAGTTAAGTGAGGTGATACAGGCTGATGTGGGAAACAGATGTAAGCCGTATCCAGCCGTCAGGTAGCTGCCAGTGTTTGTTCAGCGTAACCCAATCAGACATTTCCTGTCTGAGCTGTCATCTGTCGGCAAGACCTCCCGTCGGCCACAGAGGCTGTGTGTGTTTGTATGTGTGTGTATGTAAAGGGGTCAATGATGACACACCACCCTGTTAATGATTCATAATCCAGGCCCTGAGGTAACTCAATTAGATCTTCTGCTGCTCAACTGCAGACGAGAATTCAACACTTCGATCGGGCACAATGATGGGAGGAAAACAGAGAAGGGATCATGATAACTTAGTTCTTTTAAAGACATCTCTGATTACTTGCACGTGTTGGCCTGAATATGGTATTTCTCTATTCTTCTAAAAGTTGTTGTTTGTGACGTGAAATCTCAATTACTTACAAAAAATATATATATAACATTTTTTAACCTAAGGACTTCACCAATAATTTACCAGTGCAATGCATTCTGGGGCATTGATGTACATCGGTTGTAGGGGAGACTAAAACACAGTCCATGCTAAAAATATTATATTTTGTATTAGTCCTCATGCACAATATGTGTCTCGACAATCATTCTTAATCAACTGGTATTTTTTTATTTATTAGCTCTGGAACAACCGCTAAAAATTTATATTGGCTCTGAAGCAAATGTCACATGTATTAGCCCTGGATTGAATACTGTTAGCTCTGGAGCTACCAACATAAATATTAGCTCTGGTGCTAACATCATAAATATTGGCTCTGGGGCTAACATCATAAGTATTAGCTCTGGGGCTAACATCATAAATATTAGCTCTGGTGCTAACATCATAAATATTAG